>NC_065594.1:16127050-16779908 GCF_024542745.1 Macaca thibetana thibetana | reverse complement strand
TATTGGGAGTTTTTAGCATGAAGGGCTGTTGAATTTTGTTGAAGGCCTTTTCTGCATCTATTTAGATAATCTTGTGGTTTTTGTCTCTGGTTCTGTTTATGTGATGGATTACATTTACTGATTTGCGTATGTTGAACCAACCTTGCATTCCAGGGATGAAGCCAACTTTATAGTGGTGGATAAGCTTTTTGATGTGCTGCTGGGTTTGGTTTGCCAGTATTTTATTGAGGATTTTCACATCAATGTTCATCAGGGATATTGGTCTAAAATTCTCTTTTTTTGTTGTGTCTCTGCCAGGTTTTGGTATCAGGATGATGTTGACCTCATAAAATGAGTTTGGGAGGCGTCCCTCTTTTTCTACAGATTGGAATAGTTTCAGAAGGAATGGTACCAGCTCTTCTTTGTACCTTTGGTAGAATTCAGCTGTAAATCCATCTGGTCTTGGACTTTTTTTGGTTAGTAGGCTATTAATTATTGCCTCAGATTCAGAGCTTGTTATTGGTCTATTCAGCAATTCAACTTTTTCCTGGTTTAGTCTTGGGAGGGTGTATGTGTCCAGGAATATATCAATTTCTTCTATGTTTTCTAGTTTATTTGCGTAGAGTTGTTTATAGTATTCTCTGATGTCAGTTTTTATTTCTGTGGGATCAGTGGTGACATTCCCTTTATCATTTTTTTATTGTATCTATTTGATTCCTCTCTCTTTCTTCTTTATTAGTCTTGCTAGCAGTCTATCAATTTTGTTGATCCTTTCAAAAAACCACCTCCTGGATCCATTGATTTTTTGAAGGTTTTTTTGTGTCTCTATCTCCTTCATTTCTGCTCTGATCTTAGTTATTTCTTGCCTTCTGCTAGCATTTGAATTTATTTGCTTTTGCTTCTCTAGTTATTTTAATTGTGAAGTTAAGGTGTGGATTTTAGATCTTTCCTGCTTTCTCTTGTGGGCATTTAGTGCTATAAATTTCCCTCTACATACTGATTTAAATGTATCCCAGAGATTGTGGCACGTTGTGTCTTTGTTCTCATTGGTTTCAAAGAATATCTTTATTTCTGCCTTCATTTTGTTATTTACCCAGTAGTCATTCAGGAGCAGGTTGTTCAGTTTCCATGTACTCTTGTGATTTTGAGTGAGTTTCTTAATCCTGAGTTCTAGTTTGATTGCACTGTGGTCTGAGAGACAGTTTGTTGTGATTTCTGTCCTTTTATATTTGCTGAGGAGTGCTTTACTTCCAACTATGTGATCAATTTTAGAATAAGAGTGATGTGGTGCTGAGAAGAATGTATATTCTGTTGATTTGGGGTGGAGACTTCTGTAGATGTCTATTAGGTCCACTTGGTGCAGGGCTGAGTTCAAGTCCTGGATATCCTTTTTAACCTTCTGTCTAATATTGACAGTGGGGTGTTAAAGTCTCCCATTAGTATTGTGTGGGAGTCTAAGTCTCTTTGTAGGTCTCTAAGGACGTGCTTTATGAATCTGGGTGCTCCTGTATTGGATGCATATATATTTAGGATAGTTAGCTCTTCTTGTTGAATTGATCCCTTTACCATTATGTAACAGCTTTCTTTGTCTCTTTTGATCTTTGTTTGTTTAAAGTCTGTTTTATCAGAGACTAGGATTGCAACCCCTGCTTTTTTTGCTTTCCATTTGCTTGGTAGATCTTGCTCCATTCCTTTATTTTGAGCCTATGTGTGTCTCTGCACGTGAGGTGGGTCTCCTGAATACAGCACCCTGATGGGTCTTGACTCTTTATCCAATTTGCCAGTCTGTGTCTTTTAATTGGGGCATTTAGCCCATTTACATTTAAGGTTAATATTGTTATGTGTGAATTTGATCCTGTCAAATTATGATGTTAGCTGGTTATTTTGTCCGTTAATTCATGCAGTTTCTTCATAGCATCAATGGTCTTTACAATTTGGCATGTTTTTGCAATGACTGGTATTGGTTGTTCCTTTCCATGTTTAGTGCTTCCTTCACGAGCTCTTGTAAGGCAGGCCTGGTGGTGACAAAATCTCTCAGCATTTGTTTGTCTGTAAAGGATTTTATTTCTCTTTCACTTATGAAGCTTAGTTTGGCTAGATATGAGATTCTGCATTGAAAATTCTTTTCTTTAAGAATGTTGAATATTGGCCCCCACTCTCTTCTGGCTTGTAGAGTTTCTGCCGAGAGATCTGCTGTTAGTCTGATGGACTTTCCTTTGTGGGTAACCTGACCTTTCTCTCTGGCTGCCCTTAACATTTTTTCTATTCATTTCCACCTTGGTGAATCTGACAATTATGTGTCTTGGGGTTGCTCTTCTCGAGGAGTATGTTTGTGGTGTTCTCTGTGTTTCCTGAATTTGAATATTGGCCTGCCTTGCTAGGTTGAGGAAGTTCTCCTGGATAACATACTGAAGAGCGTTTTCCATCTTGGTTCCATTCTCCCTGTCACTTTCAGGTACACCAATCAAACATAGATTTGGTCTTTATACATAGTTCCATATTTCTTGGAGGCTTTGTTTGTTTATTTTTTACTCTTTTTTCTCTAAACTTCTCTTCTCACTTTATTTCATTAATCTGATCTTCAATCACTGATACCCTTTCTTCCACTTGATTGCATAGGCTATTGAAGCTTGCACATGCATCACGAAGTTCTCATGCCATGGTTTCAGCTCCATCAGGTCATTTAAGGTCTTCTCTACACTGTTCATTCTAGTTAGTCATTTGTCTAATTTTTTTTCAAGTTTTTAGCTTCCTTGCAGTGGGTCCAAACATCCTCCTTTAGCTCGGAGAAGTTTGTTATTACCAACCTTCTGAAGCCTACTTCTGTCAACTCATCAAAGTCATTCTCCATCCAGCTTTGTTCCATTGCTAGTGAGGAACCGCCATCCTTTGGAGGAGAAGAGGCACTCTGATTTTTAGAATTTTCAGCTTTTCTGCTCTGGTTTCCCCCCATCTTTGTGGCTTTATCTACCTTTGGTCTTTGATGTTGGTGACCTACAGATGGGGTTTTCGTGTGTATGTCCTTTTTGTTGATGTTGATGCTATTCCTTTCTGTTTGTTAGTTTTCCTTCTAACAGTCAGGTCCCTTAGCTGCCAGTCTGTTGAAGTTTGCTGGAGGTCCACTCCAGACACTGTTTGCCTGGTTATCACCAGTGGAGGCTGCAGAACAGCAAATATTGCAGAATAGCAAATATTGCTGCCTGATCCTTCCTCTGGAAGCTTTGTCCCAGAGGGGCACTTTCCTGTATGAGGTGTAAGTCACCCCCTTCTGGGAGGTGTCTCCCAGTTAGGCTACTTGGGGGTCAGGGACCCACTAGAGGAGGCAGTCTGTCCATTCTTAGAGCTCAAATGCCATGATGGGAGAACCACTGCTCTCCTCAGAGCCGTCAGACAGGGATGTTTAAGTCTGCAGAAGTTCTTGCTGCCTTTTGGTCAGCTATGCCCTGCCCCCAGAGGTGGGGTCTACAGAGGCAGCAGGCCTAGCTGAGCTATGGTGGGCTCCACCCAGTTTGAGCTTCCAGGTCACTCTGTTTACCTACTCAAGCCTCAGCAATGGCAGATGCCCCTCCCCTCACCAGGCTGTTGCCTAGCAGTTCGATGTCAGACTGCTGTGCTAGCAGTGAGCAAGTCTCTGTGGGCATGGGACCTGCCGAGCCAGGTGAGGGATAGTAACTCCTGGCCTGACGTTTGCTAAGACCATCAGAAAAGCACAGTATGTGGGGGCTGTGTCCCGTTTTTCCCAGGTACAGTCTGTCACAGCTTCCCTTGTGTAGGAAAGGGAAATTCCCCAACCCCTTGAGCTTTCCAGGTGAGGTGATGCCCTGCCCTGCTTTGTCTTGCCCTTGGTGGGCTGCACCCACTGTCTAACCAGTCCCAGTGAGATGAACCAGGTACCTTAGTTGGAAATGCAGAAATGACCAGTTTTCTGCATCGATCTTGCTGGGAGCTGCAGACTGGAGCTGTTCCTATGCCATCTTGGAACTCCCTCCCCCCGACTTCTATTTTTATACCTACAAGTTTACTGATTCTTTCCTCTGCTCCTTCCATTCTGGTATTGAGGTCACCCACTAACCTTTTAAATTTCAGTATTGTATTTTTCAATTCTAAAATTTCCTTTTGATCCTTCTTTAAATCTTCTATTTCTTTACTGAGACTTTCTGCTTTCTCACTTGTTTTGAGCATGTTCATGATTACCCATGAAACACTTTTATAAAGGCTCACAAATAATCATTTCCAGATAATTCCAACATTCCTGTCACTGCAGTGTTGAAGTCTGTTAATTGTCTTGTTTTATTCAAGGTAAGATTTTTCCAATTTATAGTATAATACATATTTTTTTCTTTAAACCTAAGTATTTTGAATATTACATTATGGGACTCAGGATCTTATTTAAATCATAAGTTTTAGCTGATTTTGGGGGGACACTGTTCTGTCAGGAAAAGTTGGGGGCAGGGGTTGCTTTTCTTTTATTACTGCCAGGTAGAGGTAGAAGTTCAGGTTTTCTACTCCAACTCTACCGACCCATGGCAGAGGAGCTCCTCACTGCTTTTGAGCAGAAGTGTGAGTTCTGATCCCCCTGTAGGCCTTTGATAATTTTCTGACTGAAAGGTACAGAAGTACCTCATTAATTCTCCTGATGTGGTCTCCACTGGCACTGCAGGGTTAGACAGGCCTCATTGTCTCTGGGCTTTGGCGAAAGTCTAACTCTTCACTTCTGACACCAGCCCAGTAGGAGTGTGAGGATTGTCTTGTTACTGACAGGTTGGTCTGGAAGTCCAGCTCACTAAGTGGTGTCTCCTGACACTGCACAGTGATTGATGGGGGCATTCATTACTATCTGGCAGGGATAAAATCCCAGGTTCCATACTTCTGTAACACCACCCTGATGGGAGGAGTCATCATTTCAGTACAGCCCCAAAGGGCAAAAGTCTAGGCTCTCTGCTCAGCCAGTGCTGACATTGTGGAGCAAGGGCTGCAGGTTTTTTCAGTGGCAAATATTTGAAGTAGAAGGTTAATGTCTGAAAGTTTTATTTGTTGCTAGGCTACTTTTTCCTGGTCCTTTATCTAGAGACAGCAGAATTGTATTGATTTTTGTTGTTGTTGTTAGATCTGCATCCACTGGTCTTTTTGGGTTTCTGGCTTCTTCTGCCCCAAGTGCGGGATATAAGAGGCAAAAATAAAACCCAAGGAAATGACCACCATGTTGTTTCACAGATCCTGTAACCATGGACCACTCTAGCTCTTTCCATTTTCTTATATTTAAACATAATATCCATGGATTGTAGTTGTTCTGAATGGGAAAAATAGAGAAAAGTATGTCTCCTTTATGTTCCCAGAAGCAGGCTTTCCTGGTAAGTTTTTTTAAATAAATGAAACACTTTAATTCTCAATATTACTAAATTTTTAGACTATACTTTATTAAAAAATAACTTTTTATTTCCCTCTGCATTTATAATGACAATAAGAGAGTTTTTAATGTATTGACAATTTTTAAAGGTCAGGGGATATTAATGATTATTAAGAGTGCTTTGCAGGGTGTTAGTGTACAAAGATATTTTTACAGTTCCATATAACATTGCAAAATGAGTACTGCCTGTGTATATTGCTGAAATAAAATTTGCCTGAAATCAATCAATCAAATTTTTTAAATTTATGTTACCTTCTTATACACTTCTCATTTACACAATAATAAAGAACTAAAAATTATTTCAGGGAAAATTATTCACACTTGGATTAAGTAACTCAAAAGTCAAACTAAGTTTTCCTGACATGAGTTTTTGAAGAATTCTTTGTAATGTTGAAATCTTATTTCTCAAGTTTTCTGCATTTTCTTTTAAATAGTTTTGCAATAAACAACTTAGATGACAAAAATTACTGATTATTTGGTAGAAATCAGTTTGCACTCCTTACATTTCACAAGGAGATGATTTAGACAGCCAAAAATACTAACTATGAATTGTTAAAGCTATTCCTGAAGTTGACAATTTTCTGAAGAAAACATTTTTTATCAGCACATAAACTAAAATATCAAATACAATAATTTTGAAGTCATAATTTCCCAATTTTCCTGTCTACATTTACAAATTAACTTTATTTTCAATTTTATTTTGCAGTCTCAGACTGAATGTCCTCATCATGGATGAATTTATAATTTTAATGAGTTTTTCCCATAAATGTAAATTATGTTTTGAACTTTCTCTGGCCTGTAGTAAATAATTACTTTAGGCAAAGGAAAAAAAAAAAAAAAACAGGAAAAGAAAACGTGATTTAGAAGTTAATCAGATGGATGGCTCAGAAGTGTTTTTATTTTGGGGCAGATGCTTTCACAGATGAGGAAACCTAGTCATGCAAAGGTTAAGCAAATTGCCAAGAAACATTCATCTAGTAAGGAGGGGAATCTAGATTTGAACAGAAACATTTCAATTACAGTCCTTATGCTCAACTGCCTGATTTTCTGTGTTAAATTACATCTCTCTAACATCTTGCTGCAGGTTACACACCTAGTAGGTGACAGAGCAGGGGTTTAAACCAAAGCTGTCTGACTGAAGGGTCCATGCTACCAACTGTTACATTGTTTGTTGCTGAAGTAGATACTATTCTACCGTTTATTAGACATTATAGAATTTTCTAAAAATTAAATATGAGGAATGATTTGAATATGGCAATTTTTAAAAAGTCTAACGTTTTGGATTTTCAAAATTATGCACTACGTGGCTCTTAGAACATATATTTGGCTGGGTGTGGTGGCTTACGCCTGTAATGTCAGCACTTTGGGAGGCCGAGGTGGGCAGAAGAATCTCTTGAACTCGGGAGGCGGAGGTTGCAGTGAGCCGAGATCTTGCCATTGCACTCCAGCCTGGGTGACAGAGTGGGACTCTGTGTCAATAAATCAATAAATAAATAAACACACTTATGTTCCTCTAATTTGGTAGTCACAATATATCTACATGCCATAGATTTAGTTTTAATTGTGTACAAAATTGAGCAGGGTCTTCAGTTAATTAGAGAAAAAGAAGTGTAACAATCTCATTGTTATCTTAACCCTGCACTAACATGAGTTTTTGCATGTGATGCTAATTTCACCTAGAAGGTACATTTTTAAAGGCATAAATGTGTTTCCTAGACCTAATAATGAACCAACCTCATTTTATGGCAGTCTCTTAAGTTGATAAAAAGCTTATTCATGAGAAAGCAACACGGTCTGTTGCTTTAAAACTGATTGAGGAAAGATGGCTGTTCAGGCTTTAAGTGGCCTACAGCTCCTTCCTCGAGCATGCTACCACTCAAGCTCTTTAAACTTGCATGACCAGATTGTTACTCACATATCAAGCGCCCCTGAAGATCCCCTAATACCTGCTTCTTTCCCTGGGTACCAGGAGAATTGCAGTGAGTCCAATCTTCAGAACTTGGTCTTGCTTTGTTGTTCCCTAGTGGGAGTCATGTCATTATTTCTGTGCAAATTCCAGTCAAAAACAAAATGCTTCGCTTTTAGTGCATTTCCCTGATGTCTGATCATGAAATTTTCATTCCTAAAGAAATTAGAATATCTTGTAACTTCTAACTTTTACTCTAGTATATCTTGTAATCTATGACAGTAGATACAGGCATGTCCACAGGTCCCTGCTGAACTCCCTCAAAAGGCTTTTAAAAAAATAATTTTTATAAAGCAGGGTTTTGAAAGTTAATCTTTTAAAGTCCTCATTTGTCTTTATCTCATGATGAGATGTGAATTTGCATTTGTTTTGCAGCACTGAGATTTACTTACAAGCCTGCATGCCTGCAAAAGTTACTCTGAATGATTTATCTATTGTTTACTCATT
Source organism: Macaca thibetana thibetana (assembly GCF_024542745.1). Taxonomy (NCBI): domain Eukaryota; kingdom Metazoa; phylum Chordata; class Mammalia; order Primates; family Cercopithecidae; genus Macaca; species Macaca thibetana. The sequence continues at coordinate 16,772,109 of NC_065594.1, read as the reverse complement.
ACAAAATATGATTTACATCACCTGAAATATTTATTATATTATATGCATATTAAAGAATTTAAGCTTGGCAATGAATTTGGGGAATTTGTTAAATAATATGTGTTTTGAACATTTTGTTCTATGAGTTTAAGCTTGGCAATGAATTTGGGGAATTTGTTAAATAATATGTGTTTTGAACATTTTGTTCTATGAGTTAAAATGATGCTCAGGATTTGGTTAAACATGTGGTCTCTCGGTCCATTTGGGCTGATGTAACAGAACCATAGACTGGGTATCTTATAAACAACAGAAATTTATTTCTCACAGTTCCAGAGGCTGGGAAGTCCGAAAGCAAGGTGCTGCCAGATTTGGTGTCTAGTGAAGACCCACTTCATAGCTCATAGACAGCTGTCTTCTTGCTATAACCTCACAAATTAGAAAAGAGGGAGGGAGTTCTCTCGGGTCTCTTTTTTAAGGTCACCAATCTCATCATGACCTAATCACCTCCCAAAAGTTCCCACCTCCTCATACCATCACATACAAGTTTTGGGGATACATAAACATTCCATCTATAGCACTTATTTTGTGACTTAAGTTTAGAATACGTAGTTCACTCAGGGATTCAAAGATCAAAAGGTACAAAAAGAGAAATAATGAAATTCTTTCTCCCATCCTTGACCCTGAGGGTCCAGTCCTTAAGTTGCCCCCAACCCAAACACATGTAACAACTGCTCTTGGTCCTTATGTGTTCTTGAAGTTTATTGTGTAGTATTTCAGAGTCTCTCTATGCATATTCACCCAGAAATGGTTACATAGCTTCTCAATTTTTCCTCTTTTGTATCTAACAATTTTCTTCCTATAGGTTTTGGTAATTTCTTTTCAGTTTATTCCTACTCTATCCTTTTCATTAATATTTAAAATGAGTTTCCTCTTCCATCATATCTTCTACTCAGATGATACTTTATACATGAATGCTGCTTATTTCTGTACATCAATTACATACCTTACTAATTCAATTCTCTTTTTTGAAATAGTTCTTTTAAGTGATTTTCTTGACTTTTCCTTGTACAGTGACCATATCCTATACAAACAACATTTTGATTTTTTAAAATTCTCTATACTCTTAAATTTTTCTTCTGCCAAGTAGCACTGTTATCAATATCTATAAAAGATGAAATAGTGAGGATTCTGATCTCATTGCTTATTTAAGTGTTAATGCACCTAATGTTTCTCTTAAAAACATAATTCTAGATCTTGGGGTGACTCTGGTGTGTTTTTATCATGTTTAGGTGTTTTTTTTTTTGAAGTATGAGTACTGAATTTTTTCAAATGTTTTTGAATTCGTAGGTCTATTAATATAGTGAATTAGTTTATTAGGTTTTCTAATATTAAACAATTCATACAATTCTAGAATAAACCCTATTTTATAAGTTAAATTTTGTCCCTCCAAATTCCTATGTTGGTGTCCTAACCTCTAGTACCTCTGACTGTGACATAATTTGGAAATAGGGTCATTTCACATGTAATTAGTTAGAATATGGTCATACAGTAAGTAGGGTGAACCCCTAATCCAATACGACTGGTGTCCTTATAAAAAGGGGAAATTTGAACACAGACATTACCAAAGGGAGAGCAGCAAGTGAATGTGAAGTCAGAGATTGGAGTCACGCATTGACAAGTCACAGGAGGTCACAGATTGTCAGCAACCCACCAGAAGCTAGGACAGAGGCATGCAATAGATTCTCCTTGAGAGCTTCAGAAGGAACCCACCTTTGCCACACGTTGATCTCAAGCTTCTAACCTCGAAATCTGTAAGACCATACATTTCTGTTGATTAAGCCACTCAGTTTCTGATACTTTGTTATAGCAGTCCTAGGAAACTAACATAAAATAATTGATCATTGTATGATTAGTATGATATTTAGATTATGTTGTTTGATATTTTATTTAGGAGTTTTCATCAATATTTTTGCATACATTTAGTGTGCTGTTTGCTTGATTTATTTTCCTGCTTTTCATTTCACAATCTCATTATATCCTTGTGTATATGTTTCCTGTGGTGCCTTTTCATTTCTGCCACCTCTGGGCCAACGCTGTGTCCATTCACTCAGAGCAGTTTCTGTGCTGGTCTTTGTATACCATGTTGGCCGTCGTATGTCCCAGAAGATATTTGTCTCCTAGATTTGCTGAATAGTGAGGTTTTTTTAAAATATTAATTTAAAAGAAATGATATCTGAAAGAAAGAAGAAGTTGCTGCCTTATATAGTCATTTTCATTCTGGTAATACTGGCCCAAACTTTTAAGCTTTTAAAATGACTTTTTTCCTGATAGAAAAAAACTTCCTAATCTCCAAATGTACCACATAATTATGCTAGTGGGCCATATAACATGGTAGCTAACAGTGTAGGCTCTCATGTTAAATTGCCTTGATTCTGTCGTTTATGTGTCTTGTGACTTTGAACAAGTTATTTAATCTCTCTTAACACATTTTCTCCTTCTAAGGAAATAAAAAATTTCCCCATCTGACAAATGGGCATGATCACCTACTCTCTTCGTCAGATAGTTGTGAGGAACAAAGTACATAAGGTGGATGAGAAGTTTAGAATAGTGACTGGTCCAAAGTGTGTGCTTCATAACTAATACTTGTCATTATCATCCTTTGTCTATGTTACTGTGTTATGAGATGGGTTACTGCTGCTGGAACTTACTGTGCTCTCAGGTCACAAGAGAAGACTGGGATCTGGTGTGCATGGGACCTGGGCATGTTTCTGAATTTCTAAACCTTTATCTTGATCTTTAAAGTAGTGTCAGATGAGTGACATGAGGGCTCAATTAAGAAACTGACTTGGGTACCTTGCATATAGGGGTGCTCCATTTACTTTCATTATTATGATGATTCGTTATAATTTTTTATGTTGATTACTCTGCATGGAATACTTATATAGCTGCAACATTTTTAGTTTTCAAGACTCAACTCAAATAGCACCTTCTATGTGAAACCCACTTTTATACAGAGTCACAATTTGCCACAATAGTTGTCTCTTGGTATTTCAGCTTCATCTCCGTTAATAGCATACTGAGTTGTCCACCAAAAAGTAAGTTACTTGTGGGACAGGGCTAAGCTTACTGGATCAATTTCCATGATCAGTTCTAAGTGAATGAAGCAGGGTGATAGCAACCTAGAGTTGCATTATATTCAATGTTGTTTGAAAGCTTGTTTATTTTAGCTGCAGTTTAAACAAATTTAAAAAGAAAACATGTTTGCTATCAAGTCCACAGAATCTGTTAGGGAGGGCCAGTGAGTGGAAGTTTGTAAACTAAACAAAAATTAAATAGTTGCTAAGATTTATGTTACATATTTTATGACCATGGCAAAACATTGCATAAAACATTGGGTGAGTCTATTTTCCTGAAAGTTGTACTCAAATAGTAAATGTAACAGATTAAGTATTCCTCATATAACACTTTTAGTGGTTCTTCAATGTAGATGGCAAGTTGATGGCCAAGTTTTCAAAACACAGTCTGGCCTACTTATAATGTGTAAAACAACCAAATAGGAAAAATAAAATCTCCAAGGCAGTTTTTCTCAGTTTGTTCTATGAAAAACCATGATCTTGTGATTCTTTCAGTAGAACAGGTGGTCTTTGGAGGTTAACAACACACATTTATGTGTTAATTATAGTGTGAAGGCCTGACATAATGCAACTGGGTTAATTTTGTTTAACTTAAAATTTTCCAGACTTGTTTCTATAAACTTATTTTCCTTGTGGCACCTCATATTGTCCCACAGAACTAGAATTTTAGGAAAATCACTTTGGGAAACATTCTACAATGGGGTTGATTACAGCATCTTGACACTAGGAGCACCACAGCTTGATGGCGGTTGCAAGCAAGGTCTATCCGGTTCATTTATTTTTCTTTTATAAAGATAATATAAAGGATCAGTAGAGAACTCTTAAATCCACAATATGTAATAAACTACCCCAAACCAGTACATAAGTAGTGAACTGAAGCCTTTATACACACACCTGCATAGAAATGCTATGTACATGAGGATGGGCACTACGGTGAAACAAAGAATACGAAACATTGGCCGGGCATGGTGGTATGCGCCTGTGGTCCCAGCTACTCAGGAGACTGAGGTGGAAGGATCGCTTGAGCCCAGGAGCCAAGATCATGCCACTGCAACTCCAGCCTCGGTAACAGAGCCAGAGCCTGTCTCAAAAAAATAATAATAATAAATAAATAAATAAATACCCATGCAACGAGTATATGGACATACATACACAAAGCTTCAAAAATTACACATAATTACTCTTACCTCTGATTTTTCCTCACCACACAGATGGTTTTTCAACACCTCCCCTATTAGGAAAACAGACTGTTCTTATCCTTTTGAGATTATTATTTTTGTAGACAGCAGTGTAGTGAAAACTTCCTGAAGCCAGCCTTTCTGGATTAAAATTCCAGCTCTGACACTTGCATGTTGTATGACCTCAGACCAGTCACTGTGCCTGAAGTCTCTGATCTAATGTAATAGTGCTTATAACAGAGATTTTTGATAGATTTGGATACATTTACATTTATAATTTCACAGGGCATGTAGTAAGTGTTATAAGAGTTTGCTCTTACTATTTTCTTTCTCTGTAGTTTGCTTCTATATTGTCTATTAGTCACCTTCGGTATCACCCATACCAGGATTTGCTCTTCATTCTTATCAGGATTTTTACTTTATTTGTAGAAAATTATCAGTATCTCTTTGGAATTGTTAATTTAATGCCTGATATGTACCAGTCACTATAGTTAGTTCTTGGGATGCACATTATGGTGAACAAAAATGACCTCAAAAGAATGTGCAGTCTGGTAAAGCATACAAACAGGCACACAGATAACTGTCTTATGAAAGTCTTCATCAATGATGTGTATAGCTCTGGCCGTCCAAGTTCTTCATTCAATACTGGACAAATGAATGAATTTCTAAAAACACAGAAGCTTCACTCTCTTTCGTCTGCAAATTCCTTGCTGCCACGATCTATTGCCTGGGAATGCCCTTGCTTTTTTTTTTTTTTTTTTTTTTGGCAGTGGGGATGACGTATGTAAACTGACTTAGTTTTGGAGAAGAAGTACAGCTTCCAGGATGTCATAATAAAAAGAGATTTCAACCATTTGATGCCCACATGGTAACAGACATTACTGGCACGTGGAGTATTCAGTAGTGTACTTTACATTTTGTCTTTGTGGACACCTTTCTGTGCCTCAATAACAGCACACTAGGCTATCTATTATACCTTAAAATTGAATAATCTTTTAAAACTTCTATTTTTTTCTTTTCCTAGTTGGTGATTGCATAACTCTGCTTTCCATTTTATGTTTTTATCCCCACTAGGATATGGGTAAGCCTAAATTTCTTTCTTTTTTTTTTTTTTTTTTTGAGACGGAGTCTGGCTCTGTCACCCAGGCTGGAGTGCAGTGGCGCGATCTCGGCTCACTGCAAGCTCCGCCTCCCGGGTTTACGCCATTCTCCTGCCTCAGCTAAATTTCTTTCTTTTTGCTAAATCACTCAGAATAAAAGTAAAACCTGGTTTAAAATGAGATCTACATCCACTGGAATAAGAGAGCCCTTATATTTTTAAAGGGGAGAAAAAAACTTCACAGCTTTTCATATTAAATAGCATTAGGGCAAAGAAAAAATATGTTGATTATCATTTCCATGATTCAAATGCAAATTTCTAAATGTAAACAATGTCTTACTTCTTTTTTGATGATCAGTGGGAAATTAAATTCTGAAACTGGAGCAGGGAAAGGCATGTTTTTGTATTCATAGGAGACAGCAGTTTTTCCAGCAGAGAAGCAGAAGGCAACAACTGCAACGAAGGTGCCACTACCATAATCAGGTAATTCAAAGCTGCCATGACAGAGGAGCGCTTAGAATGTTCCTGTGGTCCAAAGGCATGTTTTAGGGGTATATTTGTAGAAAAGAAAACATGGCTCGGGGGATGAAAATTGAGGCTGTGAGGTTAAGAAGTCTGTGCAAAATACTGAGGATGAAACAGATGCTGATTGACCAAGTTTGCTAATTCTACAAAGGAAAATTGGGCATCAAGTAAAATATTGACCAGGATCACCAACTCCCTTTGCATTTATCTTTAACTTTTGTGATGGATTCACTTGTAGGTTCATTGTTTGTCGAGGGACAACTCAGTGAGAGTTTCATTTGGGAATGTGAAATTACAGAACAAGGGAGAGACTGCGGCAGAAAGAGGAGTTGAAGCACAGATTTGGGAACCATCTGCTTGTTGGTGAGAGATGAAGCATGCTATTCTCCAAGGAGTGAAGACATTGAGGACTAAACCTTCAGAAACTGATGATGATCAAGGAAAAGAAAAGATAGATAAGAGAAGAAATCAACAGAAGACCAGATTTTTTTATTAGTTCTGCTTCTGCTCTTAATTTAGGATGTACATGAAAATAAGTATTTTTTATTTGTCATATAATACTTCTCTAATATGTTTCTATTAGTGTCTTGAATAATCTAGTACAATAGAACTACATGAAATAATTACCTAGAAAAAGGTTGTTGTTATTATACTGCTTAATAAACCTGGGTAGAAACTTGTGGAATGTGCTAAAAGACATACATTTTTCTTAGCATTACTTTGTATAGAATTATGTTTTCGATTGAGTTAATTAGCTTTTACGATTGGAAAGAGACTTGAATTAAATGTATCTTTCAACACTTTTTATAAAGCTATATATTCAGGAAGTTCTCTATAATCTATGGTATGTAAGAAAAGCTCATTTGCTTCTATGTTAATTTAGTGGTATAAACTATAAGCTGGGAGATTTAAAAAGACTCAACTGAATGAATACACCAGGATTTCTTTTAAATGTATGTAAGTGCACAATAAATCTTGGCCATTTAAATGTTCTGATGTTTTTATTCAGAATAAATAGTTTGCTGTAAATCTTATGTTACGAAGCTTACTTATAGTGAATTAGATAATCTCAAGACAATTATACTGGTCCAATTACTGCTGTGTGTGTTGCTTTTGAATTATTATTTAGAGACTGGAGATCAGACAAGGACCATTGCTTTATATGACAAGAACTAAGCCGTTATCTGATAAAAATTTATCTCCTTATTTCCTATTTACTTTGCCTAGAATTGTTATTTATACCAAACCACTCATCTCTTTTTTGAGTGTAAATGTAATTAGGTGACTATTAAAATATATAAAGAAGGGTTCATAGGTCTATTTATCTCAGCTGAAAATTCAGATCTATAAACTAGGAAGAAAGACAATTTGAAAATTCACAGGGTAAATGATGTATACTACTGAACAAAGCAAAGTTAGGCTGGGCATGTGGCTATGACCAGCCCGGAAAGCTGTTTCACAATGAAAAGATTATTTAAGCTTTTGGTTTCTGTTTTTAAAAAATAACCACTTTTCTTTTATCCACCTTATAGAACTATAGCAATTATTTTAAGTGAAAAAATGAGCCATAGTCTGTAAAACAGAAAAGGAAAAACAACCTCGAGTGGACCCATCTTACAAATTCTCCATGTATCCTTTGTGCAACACTCCACAGGAAGACCAGTGGAGATACAGAGTTAAATAAAGTAGTGCTTACTGTTAGAATTAAAAATCGAAACCAAAATTTAGTTTGAGTCACACAGAGGGCAAAAATACTGATTCATTGGTCCAGGACAGATTTAGATTATGTTTGTTGCCCCTGCTTTGTTATTAGAACCACCCCCATTACACTCTCTCCTGTGTCCTGGTTTGGCTGATAAATCAGGTGGCCACCCAAACACTTCTATGGCAATGAAGAATGGTGCTCAGGTTCTCTCCCTCTCCCTAGCAAATGCTTCTGCTGATTATCTTCTAGAGCAAAGATTTGCAAACCTGGGTGCACACTGGCATCAACTACTGAGGTTTTGTGCTCAGACTCCAGCAACCAAGATTCCCATTGAATTGGTTGTAGGTGGGGACTTGTCAGAAGTGACTTTTTTCTTCTTCTTATGTTAAGCTCAGCAAGTGATTCAGATGTGCAGTCAGGACTGAGGTCCACTCTTTGTGTGGAAGTAGCCCAGACGGATGGACAAGCAGAAGCTTCAGAATTAGAAAATCTGCACCGAGCACTGAGAGCTTCCACTGGGCTGCTCTGTGGCTTCAAGCTGATTCTGGAACTCTGAGCCTCAGTCGTCTGAACTGTCTGTAAAGTGAGAATGAGAGTATCTCTCCTCAGAACTATTCTTGGGTTTAAAGTAATGTGTGTATGATGGATGGGAAATAGGAAACATCAATAAATCCCAGAACCATCCCAGATGGGAGCCTGGCCCTGTACAGGAAAGGGGTAAAGCTCCTGTGGTCAGAGAGTACTTCCAGAAGTGTGACTCACATGTCCCTAATATGCAAAAAAAAAAAGTCTTCTTTTTCCTGTACAATGACTTTTCTTGATATTCTTGACCTGAGAAGTGAGTCTGCATATATCTGACTGTCTCAATTATTCAGGACTTCAGAGGAGAGGGAGTGTATTAGTCAGTTCTCATGCTGCTAATACAGACATACCCAAGACTGGGTTATTTATAAAGGAAAGAATTTTAATGGACTCACAGTTCCACATGGCTTAGGAGGCCTCACAATCATGGCAGAAGATGAAGGAAGAACAAAAGGACGTCTTATATGGTGGCAGGCAAGAGCGAGCTTGAGTAGGGGAACTCCCCTTTATAAAACCATCAGATCTTGTGAGACTCATTCACTATCATGAGAATGGCACAGGAAAGACCTGCCCTTGTGATTACTTCCCACCGGGTCCCTCCTGCAACACACAGGAATTATGGGAGCTACAATTCAAGTTGAGATTTGGGTGGGGACACAACCAAATCATATCAAGATTTATTTGTTTTCCAGATACAAAGACTAGTAGGATTAGCATCACTTATCAACAATTACTGAGCATGAGCGCATGATTAGATGTTAAGAGACGGAAATTTTATCACTAGCAAGCGTTGTAACTTAGAGACATTTAACTCTTCTCTTAGTTTCCTCATCAAACTTAGAGCCATGTATATTTTTCCTTCTGGTGCTATATTTAAGTTTTTCTATGTATTCATTGCTTTGTAGTAAGACGAAAACTAGGACATAACACCGTCTGCAGACAAGAAACTTAACACTAAGATACCTTAAGTAGTTATAGCAATAGCTAAAATACCAATAGTAGCAATAGAAATATACTCTAGAAGGATTAACAACATAGAATTTGTCTTTAGGGAAAATGACAAGTCCACACTGGTTTGGATGGATTTCCAGTTTCAGCTACTGGATAAACCCCCATCACTTATTTCAACATTTATGGTGATTTTGGGGGGTATACTTTGTTGCCTATGGCAACTTGCTTTAGTCTGTAGACTGTTAAACAAGTAACTCACTGCAGAGTATAGAAAATTCATTTGCTGTTACCCGGTGTAGACAATTTCTTATTCATCGAAATTCTACCTATCTTGTTTTTAGAAGTTTTCTGTTTTCTTGATTAACTTCTTATATAAGGGTTTCACAAACAAACTGCATTTGAGAAAGTAATATGGTGTGAGATAATTCATCCAGAATGACTCATTTTAGAAATGTAACCTTAGGATCATATAAGCATGCTTCCTCATTTAATCACATTTTATCTTTTACCTGTTAATATTGTATGTTAGGACATATCGAGGGGGCTAGAAGGGAGACTGAAAAGATGAAGAACATTAAATCCAGAATAGGGAATCTAATGAGAGGAATACCTGTTAGAAACCTTTTCCCACCCTTTCCTTCCCACTGTTCTGTGCCATTTTTACACAATCAGATTGAAAAAGAAAAACAATCCCCTCTTCTCGAAAGTGTTAGAGCACATAAACAGGAAGGAGAGTCAAGCTGAGGCAGAAGCTGCTGTTTATCGCAGTTCTGTTTTATTGCAGTTATTAAACCATTAACAATTAGACAAATATTGTAAGTGAGATGACATTCCTAAGTGTCACAGCTGTCATTTACTCTAGGTTCATAAAACAGACTAATATTTCATTTATTGCATACATCTAGAAACATACCACAAACACCTATCCATTTTATTCACTTTAGATATTGAACCTAATACAAACTGTTAGTAACAACAACAACAACAAAAATTATTCTTGAAATAAATAGAAGAATCATTTTATAGTCTATATTAAATGTCACTAAATGGTGTGGATCAGACTACAAAAGGAAACCAATGAAAAAGCCAGGCTTTCTTAAGAGTCATAAAAGTGGGTCTCAAAGGCTCCTTTTCGTAAAAGAGATAAAGAGCTTCAAAACATCCAAAAAATAAAAATTATTGAGAAAAAAATATATTGTAGGTTTGTTGATTTTAAAAGATGGGCAGGATTATGAAAAGAATGAATTTATGTGGGGGTAAACTGGACTTCACTTCTGCAAGAGATAGTTATTCTCTATGGGATAGTTATTCTGTATGGGAGGGCTTTCTATTGCAAAGAATATCTGTCCTTCAAAAGCCTAATTGTACCAAACCATGAAGCATTCTCACCAAGGTGGCCAGTAGCATCTTAGCAATCAATTCATTCTTTCTTTGTCCTCCACAGCTCCTCCTTCATTTCGAGCTCAGTTTCGTGTCATAGTGGGTTGAGGTAGGCTTTACAGTTTAGTTCAGAACAACCAGATATTCCTTCCCTCCTGCAAATTTTGTTGATTTTCTTAGAAAATGTTTGAGAAAAAGTTTATCCCCATTTTGCCAATAAATGGACTGACACTGAGACAGAATAAGTAACTCCTCCAACATCTCATGCCAAAAAGTACTAGAAGTGACAGTAGAACTGATAGACTAATGGGCTTTAGATTCCTCATGTGACTTCTATTCCCTTTTTGTTCCTTGGTTAATCAGCACCCTATTTCTTTCAAGTGGTGAGACCTAACTCACAATGGTTTAACAGAAGACAAAATCGAAATATATCAACCAACATAAGGGCAATGCATTGAATCACCCCCAGAGAAAGGGCAGATGTGGAACAGCTCTCAGGCTCAGCTGGCTCGAGGAACTCAGTTCCTGTCTCCAGTTCTCTCTTATTCTTCATTTTGATCTCTATCATGCATCTCTAACTCTGTCCATCTCTCTCCATCTCTTCTTCTTTGTATGCTGTTTCCAGTCTCTTCGCTGATTATGGAGACCATTTCTTCTACTAAAGAGTCCATTGTTTTCTCTATAAAGTAGAAAATAGGGCTATCTGCAGCTTTAAGTGTGAATAATCTGAGCCTGGAAGCTTCAAAGGACAAGGAGAAGACCACTTTTATTACCTATAAATTACAGGGAATGAGTTTCCCAACTTGGGTCAGGGGTTACCTACTCTTCTCTATGTTGATACTGGTGGGTTTGGGTGAGTTTCTAGAGCTTGAAAGTGGGAAGAGTGACTTTATTTGTAAGAAAAAGATAAATCGAGAAGGTAAAAAGAACAGTTGTTGACCTCAGCCCTTGATTGTCTTTTAAACACTAAGTCTAAAGACAGAATTTGCTTTTAAAAAGTGACTATTAGATATACTTTCTAAGCTCAGTAACCATGTTCTTGTTTTTCACTGGCACAATCAAATATATAGCAATAATCCAGAGAATACAGTAAAAGAAATGTACCGAATGGCATCCGACTCTATAATAAAATTCGAGTTTTACTGAAACTCTGCTAAGTAGGAATTCTTCTTTACCACCGTATAGCAATTTTACTTTCCAGACCTGTGTCCAGAATGCAAAAATTATTTACTGGAAGTTGAAATTCCTACTATTTGGTTACTTGCAGTAAATGCAAGAGTGGGAGTGAGTGGAGGATGATGTACCTACCATTTCAGATAAAGAGGTTTGGTTAATGAAGATATTAACCACTTTTTTGCTCATTATCCCATTTATTCATCATTCCCATTCCTCATTCCCATTGTACCCTCTGTCCTTTTCTATTTCTCCGGATATATTTTTTTCTCTGCTCACCAAATATTCTGTTCTTTTCTTTATCCTGTGACATCTAAATTGCTTTACCCAGCTCATGTGCTTTATCCTGGCTAAGAGACAACCAAGAAAGTCTATGCCACTATGGATGATGTCATAGACTTTCACTGGAATGGAAATCTAGATTTCAGAAGAAAGCTTTATAATTATCAGACTTCTAAGAAGGAATAAAATTGTATGTTGAAAAATGCATGTAGAAAAATGCTAATTTGTTGTATTTTGTTGTTTTGATACTTTTCATGTTGAAAGGGGCTATTTTAAACAAGGAAAACAAGTAGTAAAATAATTTTAGAAAACAGTAAAAGTCTGGACACTGTACAGAAGGATCAAGCCTAGTATTTTCTTAAAGGGAAAAGTACGGAAGTTAATAGACATTTCTCCTACAGGAGAACCTCGTGTACTTATGAGTCACCATGCTGATTCAAAAATATGGTAGATCATGTTTGTCATAAATGGAAAACAACAAATGTAATAAGGAAAATGTAATTTTGTAAATAGGCAAATTAGTATCACTGAATTGTTTGTTAGTTGCACATATTATTCTATAAAGCCAATGTTTCTCTGTTAGAATATTTCTAAAAGCTATTTGTAGTGGTAGGGGAAGTAGACAGGCAGGGAGCAATTATAATTATCCCAGGGAGCATACTACACTCCTTTCATTTTTCTGATTCTTATTTAAAATACAATCTTATTAAGGGGGTCATGTTCATCCACCCTGGGTGCAGAATGGTTCTCTGTATCTCAGCAACTTCCAACTTTTTCTTAATTGTATTTTTTGATCTAGTATTCCCCAACAAAAACTCACCAACTCAGCCTATTTGTTGCTACTTTTGCTCACATATGCCCTTCCATTCAACATTTGCTAGCTGCTTTTTTTTTTTTTTTTTTTTTTTTTTTTTTTTTCAGTTAGAGCAATGTCATCTGGGTCAAATAATATAATCCTGAATGAGTGATTTCTTCTCAGCTTCTTCCCTGTAAAATCTAGAGATGAGGTTAACATTATAAAGCTGCTTCTAGCTGATAGATTATTCTAACTTAGTCATCTTAGTAATGTCCATCACTTTTTTTACGCCAGTATGGAAAAATGGTGTTGGGACATAAAGATGTAAATTCATGCCTTTTCTCCACAGCACCACCTATATGTCCATTGAGTCAATTATCATACTAGGTATTTCCACTACTTTCTTTTGGTGTTGGTTCACAATAAGAAACATTTTCTTGGCCACTAATATTTTCTTATGTTTAACTCTGAAAATTAATAAACTATTGACCTCAATAGTAATGGCATGGATTGAACTTCTGAAATTAGAAAATTGAGACCTATTACTCAAGAACTATCTTGAAAGAGAGCCAGGTATACAAAAATGTGGCTTTTTTTAAACAATGCAAAATAGTGTCCCCAAATACTGTCTCTATAAACAATGCTAAAGATTTTAAAATAAAATTACTTCGTTACAAAATCAAAATAATGTTAGTTCTTAAAACTGAACTGATTTACTCTTGATCATTATTTATTTTTCTGCCTTTTGGGGTTTAATTTGTGCTAAGTGATTAAATAGTAATCTCTTTTCTTGATATCAATTATAATTTACAATTTTTTTTAACAGTTTCCACTTTCAAGAACATCTTAACATTTAGTGTAAAAATAAACAGATTTTTATATCTTTATTTTGTAGTCCGATTCAGTAACTTTCTATTAGAAATTACTTTGCTTGACTAATGTGTGTGTGTGTGTGTGTGTGTGTGTGTGTGTGTGTATTTCCAAAGAACTCCTCAAATATTGCAATTTCAGTGAAGACAATTGAAAGCATTATATTTGACACTTTAGCAAATTCTCAATATTAAAAGCATTTTAATAGCATCAGTTTCCATATTTTAATGTTATCTATGAAAAGACAGCTCAGACCTGAGAAAGAAAGAAGTTTTAGGTCACACTGGGAAGAGGCACTGACAATTATTGAAAGAGAAGAAAGGGGTTCTGGAATTTGGTACAGAGCGCAAGTTACGTGCCCCATGCGAAGTCATTAATATCTGAGTGATTGCACCACACAGCTGGTATGCTAAATACTAATGTCACATTTACATGGACTGTTCTATTTGGAGCTGTTGAGGTTTGTTACTTTTAGTCCTCAGGGCTAGCAATTTAGCCTAATCTTTTCTTACTTCAGTCTGTAACCTAATGAAGCACGTATGCTTTCCACCTGAGAAATTGGAGGGCTCCATGAAGTGGGTACATACAACTTCCCTTCATTTCACAGCCTTTATGGCCTTGATCTCTGTATAAACCATTGCGAGGTTTAATCACCCGTTCTCTTCCCTCATATAATTGATTTAAAAGATGTTTATAAATCTTTGCCTACTGTAAATCCTTGAACATAAATCTTATGCTTCCTTTTCTTTTTGTCATGAATAAGAATTAAATAGTACTACCATAGCAGGTATCTCACCTGAAAAAAACAAGCTTTTATCCACAAGTAGGGATTTTATTATATAAGTCTTTGCAGCTAGTTTTACTGCAAATCATTTGAAAATCTATTTGATACAGTAAAAAAATCATGTGTTTAAATGAGACATAAACATTTTAATGTAAGATAGCTATGACATGATACATTTCTGTTTATCCTATAAGAATGTTTCACTTAAATAATCAAAATTTTGTTAGATGCTGTTACTCTCAAGTTGTAGATGAGAAACCCAAGGGGTAGTAAACCTGTATGGTAGCGAACAGAACACTACCATACAGGTTTACTACGCGTGCCATAAACCAGACTTTGTCCATACCAATTGACTTTATGGAAATAAACCCTTGGTATCTTGACAATTCTACTTTTTCAGTTATTTAACACATACTGGCACCCTTTAGAAAATCAGCTGTTTTCCTGAAAGTCAAAACATTTCATCAGGTAAAGTAATCATAACATCCTTATGCACAATGATATTAAATCCATCTCCAGAAAGACACAATTTCTCCTTTTGGAGATCAACTCTTTTGGCTATTCAAACATGTACTCCACCTCCTTCCAAACAGAACCAGAAAATTCTGCCTTTTAATGTATATAACCAAATTTATATTTTCTCATAAAAGGAAAAGATGCTTCAAAAGAAACACATACAAAACATCAATATAGCATTTTTCTTTCTAGAGTTGCTGAGGTGCTTTATGACATTGTGCTATGTCAAAAATTTACATCTTGGCAACAAGCACTTTACTGATGGCACCAGGCTATGACAAGACATGTCAGAGGTAACGTTTATTACAGCCAACTTGAACTTAACTCAAGGGACCTGTTGTTGAAAAGTGACACCATTGATCTGGAGCCACTGTTACAGGGCCGAAGAATAAAAAAATGCATTAACTCATTGACAAATTAGAATATATTTTGTCTGTTATGTTCTTAAAGAGTTTCAGAGAGCTTGACTTACTAGGCAGCAGTAACTAATTCTAGGATACATACAGAGCAGGTATTTTCCTTCACCCGGGTCGCCCCGTCCTCTCTCTCCCCTTTTCTTTTTTCATAAGAACCAGGACTATTTGTTGCCGTATTTTGTATATTTTCTTCAAAATGAATATGAAAACTGGTGCAATCAGAATAACTCAAACTACCACCAAAAAGCACAACCTTGGCATTTAATCACTTCCAGCACAACTACATACTCCATGTAACCCAACTAAATCTTTGTTTTGTTAACATTTGATACCCTAAATTACAACTCAGAAAATATATCATAAATCTGTCAGTCAGAATTCTTAAGTAGCTTTTTATATCATGTAATGGAGGTGCTATGCTATGAACATGTCCCCCAGAATTCAGGTGTTGAAAATGAAATCCCCAATGCTGCAGGGTTGGAAAGTGGGACCTCCTGGGAGGTGTTTAGCTGATGAAAGCTGTGCCCTGAATGGATTAATGTTTCAGGGCTCAAGTCACCATCTTGGAAGCAGAAACTCCAGGTTGTAACCTTCTAGCATCTTAATCTTGGATTTCCCAGCCTCCAGAGCTGTGAGAAATAAATTTTTGTTATTTATATGTCACTCAGTATCAGGTATTCTGTTATGGCAGCACAAAACAGACAGATGAGATTGGAGATTTTCTTAATAACCTCATTTTGGTGAAAAACAGTGAAAAGTAACATCTAGCAGATGAAAATTCATCTTAAATAATCTCAATCAATGAAGCTCATGAATGCTGTAGAACTCACCAGGTTAAAGAGGCCAGGCATGGTGGCTCATGCTTGCAATCCCAATACTTTGTAAGGCCAAGGTGGGAGGATTTCTTAAGCCCAAGAGTTTGAGACAAGCCTGGGTGACAAAGTACACCCCATCTCTACAAAACTTTAAGAAAGAATTAGTCAGGTGTGGTGGTGTGTACCTGTGGTCCTAGCTACTTGGGAGGCTGAGGCAGGAGGATCACTTGATTCTAGGAGTTTGAGGCTGCAGTGAGATATGATCATGCCCCTGCACTAAAGGTTGGGTGACAGAATAAGTCTCTGCCTCAAGAAACAAAGAAATAAACAAACAAATAGAAAACCAGAAGAAAAGGAGTTATCAGTGAAACAAAAAGTCAAGAAATACAATACAGATGTGGTACTTATTTCTAGGAATATAGCTCATAATTTAAGTGCTCGATAACATTGTAAATGTTAGCCTTGCATAATTAAAAAGCCTAATATATTTTTGTTTGCCTGCTTTGTGGAGATCAAGAGTATGGGATAAAAAGAATAAAAGAAAAAATCTCCCAATGCTATGTGATGGATTCTTGAGGCATAATGATAGACCTATTAGTGATAGCATCATACACAGAATGCATCATGTGTTCGAAAATATATCTCCAAGAGTATGAATAAAAATAAAAATAAGGTTTTCTGTAAGCTATTCAATGATTCAAATGAAGGTTCCAATGACAACCAAGAAACTTATTTTGAAATTGCAAGTGAAGAGTTTGAAATAAGTTATTTCACAAAATATGAGACCAGAAGAAAGTGGCATTTCTAATTATTTTGTATTATATGATTTGTAAATTTATTGACAGGTAAATTTATAAATTAAAAATCATAAGTGAATACTTTTCAATTTTATCTATGTATTTTATATTCCAGTTGACCGAAATAATTATTTTCTAACTAACAGAAAAATAGAGTTTCAGATTGTATTTAAGATTGTCATGTATTTGGATCTATATAATATTTTGGTCACATGTTTTTGAATACCTTTTTTTGCTAAATTGACTTAGTAGACTGAGAATAATAGTTGCTATAGTAGATATTCTTTTATAAATGAAAGACTTTAAATGTAAAGAACAATTAATTAAAATTATTAAGCTGATGTAATTAGCAAGATTTGAATTTAGCACTACTGGCTTTAGTGTTCCTGTAAAATAATTAATACATATTTTCTTGCCTTCTTGAAAAATTAACATCTGTTGAGATGGTAAAACAATGACAAAATAGGAACTCAGTAAATATCGAATGGATGGAAAAAGCTAAGCCTATTACAAGGAAATTCAGAAGCAAAAGAAGCTATTTTAGTTTGGGGTCTGGCAACATGAAGTAAATACATGGAGAGACAAATCTCCAAGCAAAGGGTTTATTTGGTAGTAATATATAAAAATTGCAATCTGGGACATACACACACATAGACCAGAGTGGCTGCTGATGTGTCTGAAGAACAAAGGAAAATGTTGACTTTTTATTGGGGAGGAGAAGAAGGTCGTGTAATTTAGGTTGTTTTGACAGAAAGTTTATTGGTGCCAGTAGTGGCTGGCAGGAGGTAGAGAATTCTAAGTGGTGAGTGGCAGCAGTTACTAGGTAAAACTTGCAATCTGAAAGTCATAGCAGGCCACTGTGGTTTTGGACTGGGCTTGCATGACACTTCCTGGAGTAGGTATTTGTACTTCAGTGCTTTTTCCTATGTCCCTACAACTCTATTTTAGTTGAGCAGGAGAAAAAAAGTGAGTCCATTTTGTATAATCAATTTTCAAGGCTGTCATCAAAGATGTAAGAGGCCCAACTGTCCTGATTTACCCAGGACCCAGATGTTTCCCCCATACAGAAATGTCAGCCCTAAAACTAGGAATGTGTTGGGAAAACTGGCATGAGTTGTTGACTCTCCAAAGAGGTAGAATCCAGCAGGGTGATGATTAAGTCAACAAGAATTTGAACATCTTTTTAAGGGAAAGAGCAGAGAAGTCTGTGTCATAATTGAGATACTAAGAAGAGAATTTCATTCGTTGATGGTATGTGTAATTGTCAGAGGAATTTCATTGCTTTTGGATCAGAAAGCATAAAACAATTGAGGACACTTAGATTTCAACATGGGAAGCAGGGTTGGTACACACACATAAATAACACACATTATCAGGCCACATACCAGGGTTGACTTTAACGACAAATATTTGATGATTGCTTTAGAAACACTGTGAGCAGTTAACCTCCATATCTTTATCATATGTTATAGAGAAATATTTAAGAGTTCCTTTTATAAATAGAGCTTTTATTTTGCTTTTACTGGTTTTCTTTATTTAAAGAATATTTATGTTCACATGAAAACTATACCAGCTGGGCTTATACATTGTGCTCTGGATATTGTCCTTTCAGAAACTCTTAAAGCAAGTTTCCTGCACTGAGAAGAAGGAATAAAATTTATCTTTATTGAAATTTTATATGGTGTTTTATAAATACTACCAAATGTAATGCTCTTAACAATGAAATAAATAAAATACTATAAATATGTCAATTTGCCAAACTAAGAATCTGAGTCACAGAATGGTTAAGTTACTCTCCTAAGGCCATTTTCATAGAAAGAGGTAATAGAAAAGACAGGATTTGAACCCAGCTATTCCAATTATAGAGACCACGAATGTGGACACCATATAATGTCAAGTGCCTGGGAAAAAAATGAATGAATTTGAAACACTACATGAGAAATAACTCGTAAAAGATATGGAAGTGTGTTACTTCTGAAGACAAATGTACATCTGTGTGTTAAAACCTCAAAATTGGCCGGGCGCAGTGGCTCAAGCCTGTAATTCCAGCACTTTGGGAGGCTGAGACGGGTGGATCATGAGGTCAGGAGATCAAGACCATCCTGGCTAACATGGTGAAACCCCGTCTCTACTAAAAAACACAAAAAACTAGCCAGGCGTGGTGGCGGGCGCCTGTAGTCCCAGCTACTCGGGAGGCTGAGGCAGGAGAATGGCGGGAACCCGGGAGGCGGAGCTTGTAGTGAGCTGAGATCCGGCCACAGCACTCCAGCCTGGGCGACAGAGCGAGACTCCGTCTCAAAAAAAAAAAAAAAAAAAAAACACCCTCAAAATTATTTCTTGAATTAATTAAAAATTCAAAGCTCATTCTATGACATGATTTTCCCTGGTTGTGTGCTGCTGCCTACGCAGTGGGAGAAGGCTTTTCCAGAATAGTTTGGAAGAATAGGCAATCCAGACAATCCAGAGCTGAATTGCTCTTGCAGCTCTGAGCTCTTTAAATTTGCTCTTTTCTCTGTTTAAATTCACAGATAAATTGCAAATCTCTATTCTACTTTGTTCTGCACTGATACATTGCAAGGATTCTATCAAAATAAGCCGTAACCTTCTTAACTAGACCACATTTTTATTAACATTTTGGGGAACAGCCTTACCCTCTGTGAAAAATCAGAGTATGAACATATTTTGATGTAAAAGTAAAAAACAAAGCAACATATAGTCTTATATTTATTTACACAGATTTGTATACCAATCCTATGAAAAAGGTATTATTATTATATTTTCCATTTTAGAAATGAATAACTTGATGTATAGAGATAAAGCATTGTGGCCAAAACCATACACCCCCAATAAATCGCAAAAGTTGAATTCAAACCTAGGCAGTCTGGCTGTAGAATTTGTGTCCTTATCACTCTACTATAGTGCCCCATATCATCTACTTGAAAAGTCATTTGATCAGTCTGATTTCATTTCCTGAAATACCATTTTATTTGATACTGTATGTAGATGAGAACCATTTCATTTAACATTTACTTATTTCCTTAGAAACTTATATAACCATTTTTTTTAAAAAGGCAGACCCAGATAAATCAAGACCTACAACTGGTAAGAAGGACTTTCTCTAAATAATAACATTATGCTTTTTTCTTTTTCAAGAATGGCCTGATTTTAAAAATTAGGTAACATGTTCCAGCCTAAAATGGCATCTGACTAGCAGCAGTTTTGCAAGTCCTCTTAAATTTCCACAAAATTCATGTCAGAAAAAAAGAGATTTCATAAAAAATGTTGCTATTTTGTAGATGTAACTGTTGCTGTATCACAGAATATGGAAGGATTTCCACTAAGTTCAAATATAATGCAACATGGATTGTAAAACAAACTTGATGTTACGCTAGTGAATTGCTTTAGGAATCATGCAAACATGTCCTCCAATAATCAATAAGAAGGTCCGTTGACCATCTTCATTATCTACTTCTTTTTTCAAAATTAGTATGTATTATCTACATTACTATATATTCAAATCCACTAGGAAAGTGATCTTCTGCACGTATACTATTTCTACTTTTTGAGGCAACCGAATATCTTTCTTTGGTCTTCTGATGGAACTTACTTCCACTTTAGATCTAAGAAGATATCACAACTTGTGGAAGAGAGTAGTTAAAATAAAGTCAATTGTCTGCTGTGAAATGTCTCCAGGTTGGAATGGAGAAGAGATGTGCTAAGACAAGTAGTCTTTGGCATAGATGTCTTCCTAGAGTGTGGATCACCAGAATGGGGTGAGTCGGTAAACAATTTTTCTATCCTGGGGCCAGCAGACCCTCATTCAATGGTAAGTAAATATAATGCTGACAGCAGGTAACATTTATTAAGCATAAATACGTGCTCATCCTTGTTGCAAACACTTTACATTCATTAGCTCATTTCATCTTTGCAATAATGGCTCTCACTAGCTGTATCCAGTAAGACATTGGGAAATGACAAAGGTGCCGCCCAACCCCTGCCTTCCAGCCGTAGTGATTAGTAACTGGCCAACACTAAAAGGACAGAGAAGGCAACAAATGCTATTTGGGGCCAATTCATAAAAATAAAGGAAGGTATCAACGGTAAAGAATAGATAGCTTGGAAAGAGGCATTGACAGAAGAATGTGGTTTATAATAAAGACATGATATCATCAATCAGTGTGAAAATGAAGCATTAATTCATTATTTTCCAGTTGTAATAAACAGTACTGGTTTCCTATTTTGTAAAAGAGAGTTAGATCGTTACTAAATAATGCATACTTAAATTAGTTCCAAATAAGTTGGAATTATATCTAACAATAATAATGTGGCAAAACTTACACACTGAATATTTTGTTTTGATCACTGTTGTGTTTTACCTACAAAAATGCTTTGGTCCTCATAACAAGCCTATGAGATACGAACAATTATTTCACTCTTTTACAGATGAGAAAACCAAGTTATGTGGAAGTTCAGTGACATTATCCAAGGTCACACAGCTTACAAGTGTTCTTACAGCCATCTCATACTTAACATGTCCACCAATGAATTCCTAATCTTCTCCCTAAAAACATGTCCCAACTCCGATCTTTTCCATCTTACAATATACTTTACTCAGAGTCACCTATATGCTCAAGCCAAAAATCTCACAGCTATGCTTAACTCCTTACAGCCTGCATACATTTTGGAAAATTCAGTTGAATCTATCTTCAGACAAGATCTTCAATCCACCTCTACTTTGTACAAATTGGTAAACACCATATTTCCTGGTTTGTTTCAGTAGCCTCTTAACTTTTCTCCGTGCTTCCTCCTTTGCTTCCGTCAGTCTACCCTCACTCTAGTGGCAAGAAAAATACTTTACAACATAAATCAGCTCAGCCCACTCCTTAACCTGGAACACTGCTCACCAGGGAATCCCTACAGCCAGTTCTCTAGCCTCCAGATTGTTACTTAAATGTCTCCAGATTAAGGAAGACTCTCCTGACAACCGCTTAAAATTGCAACCCACTACCAATATCTGTCACCGTCAGCATTTTTAGTACCCATACCCTGTTTGTTTGTTTTTTTTCCTTCGAGACAGAGTCTCGCTCTGTTGCCCAGGTTGGAGTGCAATGGCGCGATCTCGGTCACTGCAAGCTCCACCTCCCGGGTTTACGTCATTCTCCTGCCTCCGCCTCCCAAGTAGCTGGGACTACAGGCGCGCACTGCCCTGCCCGGCTAATTTTTTTTTTGTATTTTTTGTAGAGAGACGGGGTTTCTCCATGTCGGCCAGGATGGTCTCGACCTCCTGACCTCGTGATCCACCCGCCTCGGCCTCCCAAAGTTCTGGGCTTACAGGTGTGAGTCACCACGCCCGGCCCCCATACCCTGTTCTTTTAATTGCCCTTTAATATAGTATGTAATTAACTTATTTAATATATTTATTATTTTTGTCTGTCTTCTTCAAAATATCAGTTCAGCAACGGCAGTGTCTTATCTGTTTTGCTTACAGATGTATGGGAAGCACCTAGTACAATGCTTTGCACTTCATAAACTGTTTAAACATAGACTCCATAAGTATTCGTTGAATGAATGTTGAGACTGGGATTTTAAATTTAGATAAAATGATTCCAGGGTCCATGAAGTAATGACTAAGCAATTGCCTTAAACATGAAATCATTGTTTAAAAGCTTGAAAAAAATAAGTGAATATGAGAGGAAAAAGATATTAGGAGCATTAAAGTAGTAAAATAAATTATCAGGGAAAATTTGATAGTTTAATGTTTGTAAGAATGAAAAATCTTTAAAACAAATAACATTACCTCCAAATTTAACAAAGAATAAAAACTGATAAATATCTTCCATAAATATGAGAATGTACTGTTATTCAAATATTAGGAGTTATTATAAACCAAATGGGGGAACAGTAACAAAACCCCCATAAGTATTGAAAAAGTATATAAACTCACAAAAAGAAACAAATAGCAAAGCATACAAAATATAAAAGCCACTGTTTCTAGTAACACAACTCATTATTTGAGATACCATTTTCTTTCAACTAGGAAGTCAGCTAAAATAAAAAAAGAAAGGAAGAAAAAGGACCTTAAGGACGTCCCATGTTGATGAGGGTTCATTGCAACAAGCTCCCTTATGACATACAGCATGTACTTTAAAATATCCCTGCATCATGACACATGGCTGTGTTACTAGGAATCTATTTTGAGGACATAATCAGAGATATAAACATACTTGTGTAACGGCTTTCAACAAAAGTAAACCAGTAGGGAGTAACAGTATAAATACAATTACATTTTTAAGACTTGAAAAATACTGAAGTATTTCATAGAAAAATGTAGTGATTCATTAAAATTAACATTTTTGAATAAAATTCTGATAACTTAGAAAATGTTAAATTTTTCAAAAAAGAGGCAGGTAAAAGTTGTGTGTATAGCACCGTCATAGAGGTTAGATTGGAGCCTCATTACATTGATGACAAAAAGTGGATTCTAAAACCTGGGGCAGGAGCCAGATCCAAAAGTTAAGCTGAGGTAGAGGCCCTTCAGTGACTTTGGGCAAGCCCTTGTGCAGGAGGAGGTAAAGTCTTGGTCACAAAGGTGGAAGACAGGTTACATGGGCATCAAAGACAATGCTAACCTATTTCTTAATTTATCTTAGCATCAGAAAGGCCATTATCATATACTTCACGATAGCATCATACACAGATGCATTACTGGCACATAAAAATGCTGATGGTGACACACGTGCATGAATAAATTCTCCAAATACTTGTCTCTGTGACTTTGACTCTATGTCTGAGGTACAACAGCTTTGAAACAAAGTGCTTCATACATGTTACATTATCAATTCCTAAACAGAACAATAATCTTTAGAAGTAAATTGAAAATTGTATTCCTAAAACAATTGTGATCCCAATTCTACAATATACTTTAGCTATAAATAGACATTACACAAAACTGTTTTACTGCTATCATTCCTTGGGTCATTTGTCTCTTGCTAATTTGGAAACAAGAGTGCTTTCTTGTTTTGTTTAACAAGGTACTAAAAATAAATTCTAGATAGCATATAACATTTTATTGTAAATTTCTTTGACTTCAATGAATTGCATTTTATGTGCAGTGCAGGTTTGTGGAATGCTGCCAAACTCATATGTTTAAATTGTTAAAAATAAACTCTTTGGATTGCTAATGACTGTAGTATATGCAATTCACCAGATTGTTTAAACAGATTTCAAATAATTTTCCTGTAATTGCTAATCATTTTGTAGGAGTCAGGAAACCAGTAATCAATAATCACATGAAACTGTTGAAAAGGAGTCTCAGTGATCAATACAAATTCTTCTTTCTGTGGGAATACAGCCTGCTCAGATGGCTGACATATATAATGTTCTCCTTGGTGTTCTTTTCTGTTATGTATTTATTACAGTTTCATAGGCACCTTTTTATGGGGAAAAATAAATTAGAAAAAAAAATGGTAAAATATCTCTTTGCTGACATCATAACAGAGATAACATTTGCTATAAAGAACAAATCCTTAGAGGGGTAGGAGCATTTAACTTGGTACAGATGCTAAGGATGCAAAGTAAAGTTCATCACTTCTAAACAATGGACAAGTTTGTCACTGATCAGCTTTTCTCTTGCATGTATTTTAATATGCATTATAAAGACCTATACTTATCACAGTATGTGGAATTCTATCTACCAGGGGTTTATCTCAAAGATATAAACTCAAACACAGTATGTAGAATTTTGTTTTTTAGGCTGAGAAGAAACATTGTCAATAAATGTCACAAAAATACTTACAGTTACATTAAATAAAATAGATTTCCATATATATGTTTATCATCTGCTCTCCCTTGTTAGAAAGTGGACTTGAATTTATTATAATGTTATTACCTTATCTAGTGAGAGATACATTTTGCATATTTTTAAAAGCCATCATCTAATGTTAAGGAAAGTAAAGAACTGTTTAAACATGTCAATGTATTCTTCTTGAAGTAAAGAGTAAAAAGAGATTCAGGGAAGGCAAAAAACCTTTTTGTCCTTCTCTCTTTTGTTTACTGCAGACGCATGGTAGAAACCAGGCTTATCTCAATGTACCTTAGTATTTTGGGAAGGACTAGAGGTAGTGCTCTCAGAAATTTAGAATAGGGGTCTAGCTGAGCTGGGAATAAACCCAGAGAGGAGCAGTTAGGCAGGGAGAAAGATAAATTAACAAATAAGAAAAGTGACTTAAAAAAAAAAAAAAAAAAAAAAAAAAAAAAAAGCAGCATGCACAGTTACCCCAGAGTGATCTCTGGTAATATCCTCTTTACTCATGTGAAAACTACTTACAAAAACCTCAACTCATGTGAACTCTGAAGTGGGTAGGGGAAGATAAAAAAGGAAATTCTTTAATTTTGTGCTTTAGAGTCTGAATATGGATGCCAGTTTGTTGGTTTATATTCCTTGGGAATATTCCACGGGAAGAAACTGGTCCTCCTTGCAGTCGGCACATCACAGCTTCCCAGGTGTAACAACGTGGTTGCGACAGGAGAAAACGGTGGCTCCTAAGCTTTTGCGTAAATTGGAAGCTGAATCAGGCATCTGCTGGAATACAATCAGAGACCAGCAGCTAATCTCAGGGCTTTCAGAAAACAACAGAAATCCGGTAGAAACAGTCTCCAGGAGGGTATAGTTGCCAGCTAGGATTCCTCAGGGGCTCCACTCTCTATCTTACACATGAACTCTGTCTTTCTCTGGGTCATTGGGTCACAACCAATGAAGCCTTTCTGAGTGACAAGCTGGGAATCACCGTGTTGCAGTTACAGCAAGTGTTACTGCCAACTTTGCCAATAGCGTGTATGTGTGGTTTCTGTGTGTGTATTCCTCTCTGTACTTCAATCTTATTTTCATATGTGAACACTAAAGAGATTGCACAAGAGATAACCTTTATCTTGAAATCTCACTCTCAGTAAGCTGGTACCAGTAACACACACACACTCGCACACACGCACACTACCTGCGGCCGCAGAACCTTGCACCCTTAGGCTGGCTCGCGTCTTAGGGTTTTGGTATATTTGGTGGAAACTTGCTGATTTCCTGTGTCTTTTGGAAACACCAAACTGGGTGGGGGGTGGTTGGAACGCTGTGGCTCATCATTTATTCATTGCGACTGTTTCGATTGTTGACACTAGTGGCAAGCCTCATCCTCCAGCTCTTGCAAGGGAAGTCTGACACCTTGAGGACAGGAGAGGGGGTGCCAGGCGCCCAGAGAAGCGGGAGTGGGAGAAGCTTTGAGAGTTGCAGGGGGCTACTTTCTTGCAGTCGGGCGGCGGGCCGCATGGGTGCTTGTTGACCGGGCTAGGAGCAGGGCATTCAAAAGCTAGGTGTCAGAGCGCACTGAAGTCCAACACGCCTGCAGAGACTGCCCTAAGACTGGAGGTGTGTCTGGCTTGCATCCAGGGCCACAGGGTAGATTCTCGCCACCGACCTGGCTGGATGACGGCTGGCTGGTAGTGAGCTCCCCTGCCCACTGGCTGACCTCAAGCAGTTGGCCCCGGTGGGTGGAGGTTATTCGAGGGGGACGAGTTGGGGACGGAGCATCAGCTCCTGCCAGCGCGCGGGTCTCCTCCACCTCCAAGCAGTGTGGTGCGTGGGACGCGCATCTTCCCGGACTATCCCTTTCCAGCGCGGTCTGTGCGGACCCCGAGCCGGGCAGCCGCCAGGGACGGAAGGCGGGGTGCCTTTCTCTGGGCTCATCCGCTATCAGCCGTGGGAACTCTTAACTTTATCCAGAGGGATCGGTGAGGGCGGGGGTGGGAGAGGTTCTCCTCCCCTGGCGCTTACCTCCCCCTCCCGGGCCGCCCCTCCCCCGCCTCCCATGGCTTCGCTTTCAGAGCATCCTCACTCCGCCCAGTTCGGTGCCAGCTGCGTGGGCTCCAGCTTCGTTCCTTTTCCTTGGAATGCTCCAAAACTCGGCAGCGGCTAAGGGAATTCCATCGGAATTTGCCGGGCGTGCTCTCACCCCGCACGGCACCCGCGCCGTCCGTCCCCGGATCCCATCACTTCAGCCTGAAGATTGCAACTTTGCAGGTAAAGAGGATGTCGCCTCGGAGCTCCGTTCGCCCGGAGCTACACCTCGCCTTCTTTCTGGGATCTCGGTTAAGTTTCCTAAGCTGCCTGGGAAGCCGGCTCTCTTCTGGGAGGCGGACATCCCTGGGGGGTTACGAGTTCAAAAGGTTCTGGCTGTATGGTTTCTCTTCAAGGCTCAGGAAAAAAAATCTGTGAAGCTTTTGGTGCTTGACTCGGGCTGAGCAGGAGTTTGGGGGTGCTTCTCCGTCTTCCACTGCACTCGGCTTTAAAGCAGGGGAGAAGGCGAGGAGTGAACCCCTGGTGTGACTTATATGGTAAACAAAGGCGCTGTAGCCACGCCGTGGTGCTGGGGAATGTGACCGCTGTTAGCCTTTTATGCATTTGGGGAAAATGGAGATCTCGGGGGCACCTGGGTGCATATAAGTGAGGCCTTAGCTCTCCGGCACTTAAAGTGGGGGCACGAAGGAAGTAAAGTGATCAATATTCTACCGATCGATTACATTCTGCGTCATTTTCATTCTCTGTCAAGAAACAGAAACACTTTTATCCGTGTTGCCCGACCCAGGCTAGTGATTCCTAGTTCGCCTGGCAACCGAGATTCCAATGAAGCCAATGAAGCCCATGACCCGGTTTGCTACTTGGTGAAATCACCGGGATTCACTGCACAACTTGTTGTTCCAGCTGTGAACTCAGCTGCCTTTTGTGACTAGAGACAAGAGTATACTGGAAAGGCATCGAGGGTTTAGGAGAGCTGAGGAAAGGGTTCTCTTATCTTGTCTGTCTGCATTCACTATGGTGTATCCACTATGGTGTATCCCTGTTCACATGGCTTCTTAGGGAGGTCCTTCCCAGTGAAATTCCATAGCTATAAAATGCAGCAAGTTGCTTAAGGAGTAAGCACCAAGCCAAAGGAGTAGGAGGAGACAGAAGGAAGCTTTAGTTGTTTAATTAAAAAAAAAAAAAAAAAAAAAAAAAGACAGACTTGTAAAACTTTTTCAGTTTTAATAAAATACTGCCTCTCAGGGCTCATATAATTTCTGCCTTTCCTTTCATAGTACATAATCACAACATCAAGAATATTACCAATTCTTTAACAAAAAGGTTTACTGGAGGGTATTTTTGGTTTTGGGGGTTTTTTTGGTAAAACTCTAAATTAGACATTGAGAGTAAGAGTGGGCGGAGATGTTAAAATGTTGAAATCTTCATCATTGTGTTGGGTTTGCTATTTAAAATTACATTTATAACGCCTACTTTTATTCACCTGGACACTATTGTCCATAAAATATCCTCCTTAAATGTTTAAGGGGAAAAAAAAGCAATAAGATCAATTTCAATTTACTTGCTTACTGGTCATTCTGAAAGATATATGAGTTGGACTAGATTTTCATTACTTATAATCTTTAAAATCTTGTAATTGTTATATAATTTATTTTTCTGTTGCATTTATTTCCAAAAGGTCAAGATAAAAATGCATAAATAAGGCCATGACAGAGTTAAAGTTCTATATGAATTTTATAGCTATTTTAGTTATTCAACCAGTAAGAGGCCAAATAACTTTTCATATAAAATAACCTTAATCAATTCATACTTTGTATTAAGAAGAAGTAACAGAAGCAATCATTTTATTCTTTCTCATTAGAGGAAATTTTAATGTCTTATTCTATACACACATTTCAAACTAACTTTCTAACTTACGCTCCATGGAGAACTACAGCCATCTATAGGACTAAAAAGTTACCTGTTTCAACATCCTCATTTAGGAAACCAAATAAATAACTACTAAAAAATAACAACTTATGTTTATAAACTATTACATCATTTTAATTGGTAAGGAATCTGGAAGTTAGATTGGCTATTTTTCAATATTTGGATGGCTGTCTCTGTCAATACGTTTGTGAACTAGATGTTATTAAAAACTTCACTGTAATAACTAAGCTTAGAAAAATTGCTGTTTCCTAACTGTAGATGAAAGATAGAAATGATGACAATCATTATTTTTAATTTTTCTTTTATGATTTCAAGGTAATAAACATATCTGATCATCTAGTCAAATGCTATCAGCGTACCCTGTGAAAAACATAATTACATTTGTATTGAAATATAATAACCCCCTTTAAGATGCACTGATTTTAACCCCACTGAATTAAAAATACTTTTAAATGTATATTTTTTGAAATAGTCTGTTATATTTTTATACCTGTATGTTTAATTGCCAGGATTATTTATGGCAGCTCAGATAATCAGCATTATATTTAGCAGCTGAAAACTGAAATAATTTCTCTTTTCTGATCTATGCATGTATTGGAAGAAAAATAAAAATATGCACACATTGGTTCAATAGTAAATATTGTAACTATCAGTGCTTGAAGTTAATATAGATATATAAGTAAAGATAGATTTATGAGAAATACTAAGCAGTAGCTAGAACTATAAAATTAGGAACTGACTATTTTATGAAAATATGATGGTTGTATTTTTGAAAATAATGTCAGGTAAAGGGAAAACACAATAAACTATTAAATTTTCATTTTTCCAAAACCATCATTGCCATATAGTTTATGAAATCAAATTCTAATGTGCACTTTGACTTTAGAAATTGGATTGTCTGGACTCATTTGAAACCAGTGTTATTGACCTCTTTAATGCCTATGGAAACCAGACCATGATTATTTGGTTCTCATTAAAAATGAGTTTGAGAGGAGACAGCTCAAAATAAAAACTTTGCCTTTTCACCTAATTATACCCTATACTCCCCCCCCCCAAAAATATTAAAACTGGTTCGATTCAACCCAAATTTAATTGGGAATTTGTTTCTATCTAGTTATAATGAATAGTTGATTTAGAACTATCTTACTCCTCATGTTTTCTATTTCTAACCCTTCCAGAGGCATTGACACCTCAATATTTTGAGATTTGAGAATATTTTGATTGGGAATATAATATGACTGTGTCTTTTTAATCAGCACAAATATAGACCTAATTTTTGAGAACATTAGTATTACCGAAATAACTTTATGATGCAAAAAATACATTTAGGGAAAGACACTGTTTATTTGGGAAACTGAAAATTAAAGGCAAGTGCATTGAAAATGTATTAATTCAAAACCATGTAGTTTCATGAACTATTTAGCAAATTAAGTGATGTATCTAAATGTTTAAAAAATCTAAATGACCCTCCTGAAACTTGTTTAATTTTAATAGGATAAGAAAAAAATAGTTTCAGAACTTGATCTACTATTGTAACTAAACTGTATGTAATATCCTATTAATATTAATGTATGTTTTATCTGTCTTTTTAGAAATACAGCAGTGTCATAATGACTTCTTGAGAGACACTAGATGACACATGGACACAGTGTTACATATAAAATTAGAGATGTTAATTAAAACATTAATTTAAAACTATGCCTTGATAGCTTTATTTAGCACACTGCATTCTTTTTGAGAAATGACAGTGAAATGAAACGAATCAGATACTCATTAATTATATTCCGTCTGTAGTTTGCTGTTAGATTTTGAAATATGTCGAAAAAGTCACCATGACTTTTTATGTCAAACAAATACTATCAAGAGTTGAAATTTACCTGAAACAGGACCTATTGTGAAAAAAGAAAAGAGAGAAAATGGGCCAATATTTATGAGAATTTAATGTACACTTGGCGCTACGCAAGAAACTTTGAAAAAGAAAGCTATTTTTCATTGTTATCTTAACATCTACCTTGAAACTGAAGTATTATCACATTTTAACAATCCGAGAAAGATGAAATTTATGAAAATCACAAAACTGCTTTGTGGGAAGGCAGGATTTGAAGTATATCAAATCCCTTCACTATCAGGTGAGAGTACATCTACCTGAGAGTAAAGTCTACACTCTTTTTACTTAATTCCTGTGGTTTCTAAGATACAATCAATAATCTTTTAATAAGTTTCATAAATTCATTTTTTTCAGTTATTTATTTCTTGAATTTTAAAAATATGGCATCGGAACATAAACAACTGTCCCCATAATGGGGATAGAATTTGAAACAGTAGTCTGTTAAAATTCTATCAGTTTTGAAGCAGAGCAAGAGGTAAGCTACTTGTCTTAAGCAGGATGATCTCAAAATGACTTCCTTTCTTATTCTTAAATATACATCTAGTACATGTAAAAAGAAAAAAAAGTTTGTTTTTATGAACAAAGTTCAAGATTATATTTTTTTAGAACTATTCATGAGCTTATAATTTATAAACAAAAAGTTATCATTCCAAACTTTTGAACATTTGTAAGCTGGTAATAAAATGTCTTTATTAAAAAAAGGTCATGCTAAGACATGTTAGGTTTATACTACATCTTATCAATGTTATGTAAAATTTCTAGACAAGTGTATTTGTTTTAGTTTTACCTGAAATTTTAATTTTCTAATTATTGTAGTGTCCCTTGGTATTTGAGAGGAGCTCTCATTCATGCATCCCAAAAGACGTCGATTAGCTGGTGCCAAATCTTAACAAATTTGTCATGATACTTACTAAGCATATATATGCATTTGCGCTGACAGGATTGTGTCCAAAACCTATTGACATTGAGGTTGAAGGAATAATTTCTTTACAAA
Organism: Macaca thibetana thibetana; assembly: GCF_024542745.1. NCBI lineage: Eukaryota > Metazoa > Chordata > Mammalia > Primates > Cercopithecidae > Macaca > Macaca thibetana. The sequence goes on along the minus strand of NC_065594.1, from coordinate 16,740,472 downwards.
ATGTAATACCATTACAAAAATTATCACTTAAATATTATCCATTCAGTAGATATTTGTTGAATATTACTAAATGAATAATTGAATCAACAGATGAAAGGCACATGCATACGCTTTTCATTTATGTTATATTTTCTGGCAAAGTTCCCTCTGTCTAGAATAACTTCTACCTTTTTGTTTCTGTAAAAATGTTCTTCAGACACTAAAGCCTGGTTAGTGCCTAGTTAAATCCAGTATGACCGTCTCCTTTAAAGTTTCCTTCATTTCTCCAGATGTCCCAGGTATAAATACAAGCAAACAGCTTGCTATATTCTGTCTTGCAGGTTGGTAGAGGTCTGTCTCCTCTACCAACAGTAAACTTTTTTAAGGAAACCAGAGGATTTTCAAAACTGTGTGAGTTTGTAACTGAATTAGAGTGCCATAAATACTATGCTTCATAATTGACATAATTAATGTATTTATACTTTTATAATATTGTACTTGGCTAAATTTTTAGCATATATTTATATCATGATGCCAGTCGTGATAATGTTGCACTTATACAATATAATGAGTACCATATTATTTCTTATGTTACAAAAATAATTTACTCACCATTATTCAATAAACTTAACTTTCGGTCAACTACTCACTCTATAACGCTCATTTTTGTAGGATTTATATAACCAAGTTATTAATGTGTTTCAGTTTAAGTGGTACCGTGCCAGAATTCTTAAAGAAGGGCTTTTGTTCCATTACACTATGAGAGGAGTAGTTAGAGTTGAAAGAGGACAGATACAAGTATTTCTCAGGAATGCTTACTGAACTAAAGAAAGCCAGAGACTTCTTTGGAGTGAGGATATTTGGAAAGTAAGTTGAGAATGCATTTCAAAGACTTGACAGTACATGATGTCCCATTGTGTGTGGCATGAGGGATTTTTTAAAAATTTTTTCATTCTACTTCATTGACAATAGAGTTTTTACAAATCAAGATTATGAAAAGTGTTCAGATACTCTGCTATATTTTTAATGCATTTCATCTCTAAATGATAGTGGAGAAATAACACAATTTGCATACCAGGATCATAGTTCATAATACATTGTAATTTTTATTTTCACAGAAGTAGTATAATAGCACTGACTACGTGCTTTTTGAATAGATGAGTGAAATAAATGAATGCATAAATGATTGAATTGGTCTGTTATCAGTTGCTATGCTCAACCTCTTTAATTTAATACACTGTTCATTCAAGTAGCTGATCATACACCAATATGAACCCCTAAAAATACAATGGAGGGATGACACAACAGACATAGTGTACATGAAGTGAATAACAGAGAATCTATCATGATTTATGTACAATCATCATCGCCATTTATGACAGCATGAGTATCTTTTTATGTAAAGATCCCTTTCATTCTAAGGTAGAGTGAAGCTGCATGCCCTGAATCACATTGAGGTCTCACTTTAAATGAATATTCCTTTGTGGTACTTGCAGTTTGACAAGCAGAGTTGGGTCTTCTTTAATTTTATCTAGAGCCCAATATGTACAGGAATATAATTTATATGTGTATACAACATACATATATATGCTTCTGAGTGTGAAACACAAATTATTATTGAATAGTATAGAGTAACCCATAAAGGACCACAGGATTTGTTTGTGAATATATCAGTGTCCCTACAAAATGGTTAGATTTGCAATGAATGACTTGGAAGCAATCTTATTTATAAGTATGTTTCTAAGTAGGCCTCCTAAATCTTTCTATATGATCATACAGTCATACATCAAATATGTCCTGAGAAAGGCATCATTAGGCAATTTCATCATTGCATGAACATCACGAAGTGTACTTACACAAACCTAGATGGCAGAGCTTACTACATACCTAGGCTATATGGAATAGCCTATTTCTCCTAGGCTACAAACCTGTGTAGCATGCTACTGTAGTGAATACTGTGGGCAATTGTAAATATACAATGGTAGATATTTGTGTATTTAAACATAGAAAAAGTACAGTAGAAATACAGTGTTATAATCTTAAGGGCCCACCATCATATACACAGTTCTTTGTTCACCAAAATGTTGTTATTTGATGCATGACTGTGCATTTCTCTGTCTACACACATGCACACATACACACACAGAAGCACACACTTTACTGAGGCCTTAACAGTCACTCTGCTAGATGCTGAGGATACAGAGATGAATAAGACATATTTTCCTTTTTCTTTAATATTTTAAGAAAAGTTTGTTTATAAGCCTCTTGTCATACTCCAGCATTCTATATTATCTAAAACATATTTGGCAACCTTATTTTCTCTTGATCCTTTCCCATAACAACTGTGAACTCACTAAATAAATAACATAAATTATATTACAATGAGTAGAGTCCATACTTGACATTTAAAAGATAAAACAGAACAAAACAAAAACTTTGGGTCATGGTGGAATAAATCTAAATACATCCTTTTTGCCACTAATTATTGTTTTCTGTAAGAGTAGGACTTAAGTTTTTTGACTGTAAATCCGTTGTTAAATTTAAATAGCATTATTGACACTATTAAAAACAGTGTTTTCCTTTTATACATAGATATTACCAAATTACCATTCACAGGCTATGTATTTTAAGAGGTAAGTTGTTTTCCAAAGTCTGGTTGGATTTTTGGTGTTACCCTAGGACGTGTTGCCCTATCCCACATGGAACCAATGAAGCAAACCTTTTGTAGTGAGGGATATAATGACCTGGATTCTCACCACCCTACCCCTTTCTCTTGAGACAGTAGAGACCTTGGCTTAAGAGATTCTATAAGGTCAGATCAATTTTAGAGAAATCTAGGAGTTCTCAGGGCCCCTTGTTAGTATTTTCTCATGGGCTCCTCTGTCTACTGCTAAGTCTATTGAAAACCTAGAAATAGACTACCTTTCTCATGGCCTTTAATCTTGAAAACAAAAAAGGGACTAGACTAGAAACAATCATCTTTTTTACAAAAATCATTATTGGAACCTGCATTCCTAGGACTACCAACAGTGCCAGAATTTTTTCCTTTCTGAGGGTTATCATGCAAAATAATTAGAGTGCCTACGTCTAAGCATCTGAGAGCCTCTAAAATAAAGGAGAAAGAACATTTAAAGATATGTCCCTCTGCATGTGCTGTATAAAAAGAGATGTTGGCATCAAGGAAAGTGTTATTTGCTTATCTGGTTCATTTTAACCTCACAGCTTAACATTTTGATTTGTAATGTGCAAGCTACTTGGAGCTGAACTGCACATTTTCATTTAGCACTCCAGCACGTTCTTGGAACAAAGTGAACCAGCAAATGATTTTGCCCTTTTGTGAATAAAAGAAGCTTTAATAAATAACATTTCATTATAGTAGTGTTTATGATAAATATTTTTCCATCAAATAAAAATGTCAACAATTTTAACCTGAAGAATAAGAACTGCTTTGCATTCTATTGTATTTAGCAATGAACCACTAAAACCAGAACTTAAAGCAGAACTTGCTTAAGCATATTTTTTACCAGTTAGTGCACTGCTGTAATTGAAATATGGTACATAATTAAATAGTGGAAATTACCTTTTTAAAGATTAATAATTAATGGCAATAATTATTGCCAACATCAAATACAGAAGATCTGTTTTAAATTGTAACATTTTAGCCTTTGATTTTTTAAAAATGTAAATATCTACAAAATGAATATACAACCCAGTTGAGAAAAAGTAAACAAACTGAGCACTGCACTTGGAATGATCAATTTTTGAATAACCTAGTATAGCTGAAGCATATAACCTAATTAATTTCAGTGTATCTAAATGAAGTTTTTTAAAAAGATAATCTACTTTCTTATAATGCTTCTGGTTTTGAGAGTCAAAATGAGATCTTTTCATCTTTGATATATAAAAGGATTATTGTCAAATATTTAATGTGATCAATGAGACTCTCTACTCATAAAACACACTGGAATTCAACTGATTTTAGAAGGGTTTCAGCGTCTGCCTGAAATTTATCTGGATTATTTTAAATATAATGAAATAGATATATAAGTAAACCGAAGACAGTGACTGCTCAAAGGGTTTCACATACCCTTTGTTTCTTCAATACTATACTCTGCTAGGACTCCATCAGTCCTACAAATGGGAATTTTCAATTGTCTAATTGGACCTGGGACTAAGGCTAATCCCTCATGGATTGGAGGCTTATGACAGAGGAACTGCCGTATATGAATTCACATTCCCTGCTGCCTCAACCATAGCAGGGTGCTTCCATATGTAGGTGGTGCATATGGTGAACATGCATATTTATGAACATTTATAAAATTGTGGTAAGATCATGTTTTCATGGTGAAACGAAATTACAACCTTGATTAAATTATGCCTTCTGATGAAATCCCATTACTGTTTTCTTTCTTCTCCATAGGTTGGACATAGACATTTCTTCCTAGTCTATTTAAGAAAATTTTATATGAAGAAAGGCTTAAACAAAAATATTTAAAGAAAGGAGATTTCAGGTTATTACATTGTCCCTTTGTGTACAGGAAAAGGCACATTGAATTTAGTCTATTGTGCTTCAGAAAAATGATCTATTATTCTCTCTAGGGCATTATGAAGTTAATATCATTACATGGTTGGTGGTGGGGTTGAATGTTTTACACCAAAATGAGTGCCCAATATGATCCTAAGGAAAAATATTAAAAATATTCACCATACAAATATTTTCAAATGTCCTGTCTAAAATAGCAAAATACTTGATATATTACTGATGTTGTTAATCATAGTTAATAGTTCATTTTATAAACAGTTTAACATTTTAATTTTAATTCATGCAATAAATACTTTCAGTTCATTTTTCTAAACTCTTAGCAGCATGGTATTTTGAAAGTGTTTGCTAGTTGCCAGAAATATAAGTGTAAGACAAAACAATGCAAAATATTTATCCGTATGTTTGATGAGCTATTTTTGTCTTTACTTCTTACCCTAAAATAAGTTAAAATAAATTGGAGGATGGTATGTTTATCTTTTAAAATATATAATTTCTATGTACCAACACATGTGCATGGGGGCAGGGGTGGGGAGCCTGAGCTGGATAGATGATTTTTTACTTTTCCAGAAATAATGATTAGTATGTTTCATTTTCTATTTTAGCTTTTTTTTATAATTACAGATATCATATGTTTTTAGATGACATCTATTCCTTCTAGTACCAACATGTATCTTGACAGATCAAGATTCTCTTTAGTATACGTTTCAGTGTATATTGACAATGAATTTTTTATTTTTGTGGGATTGAAATGTTTTTGTTTTAACCTCACTTTTAAAGTTTCTTTCATTAGCTAGAGTATTCTAGGTTGAAAATTCATTTTATTTCAGTACTTTCAAAATGCTGTTAAATTGACTTTCAACTTTCACCATTTCTGTTGAGAAGTCAGCTGTGAGTCTGATGATGCTCTTTGAGGTTAATGTGTGTTTTCTTTTTCTTGTTTTTATGTTTTCTCTTACTTTTTTATTATCAGCAGTCACCCAATTATGTGTCTAGATAGTGTCCTTTTATTTCTACTGTTTGACATTTGGACCATTTTTAAAGCATGGCTTCCTGTCTTTCATTACTTTTAGAAAAATTTTAGTCACTATCTCTTTAGATATAGCTTTGACCTTCATTTTTTCCCTTCTTAAGACCTCCAAATAAAGATGTATATAGCTTTTTACACTATGTCGTGTTGTAGTAAACTTTACTTTTTCTTTTAATGCTTTTTCCATTTATTTTTGTCCTCTGGGTTGTAATCTGTATATTTTATTTACAGCTCTCTCTTCCCATTTATGAATCGTCTTTTTTTCACCATGTCCTATCTGTAGTTAAACTGATTTATTTATGCATTTTGCATATTTTTTTATTTTTTATTTTTTGGGTACATAGTAGGTTTATGTATTTATGGGGTACATGAGATATTTTGATGCAGGAATGCAATCAGTAATAATCACACCATGGAAAATGGAGTATCTGTTCACTTGACCATTTATCTTTTATGTTACAAATCATCCATTTATGCCCTTTTAGTTATTTTTAAATGTAAAATTAAATTAGTTTGACTTTAGTCACCCTGTTGTGATATCAAATACTACATATTATTTATTCTTTCAAACTATTTTTTGTGCTCATTGTCCGCACTCCCTCTCAACCACCACTACCCACACCAGCCTCTGGTAACCATCCTTCTACTCTTTATCTCCATGTGTTCAATTGTTTTGATTTTTATATCCCACAAATAAGTGAGACGATGAAATTTTGTATCCTGCAAGTTTATTGAATTTGTGTATCAATTCTAATAGTTTTAGGGTGGAATCTTTAGGTACTATGTTGAATAACAGTTATGAAAGTGGGCATCCTTGTCATGTTCCAGATCTTAGTAGAAACACTTTCAATTCTTCCCCATTTCTATGATACTAGATGTCTATTTGTCAAATATTGCTTTTATTATGTGGAGGCATATTGCATCTATATGCAGTTTTTTGAGAGTTTTTATCATGAAGTATGTTGAATTTTATCAAATACTTTTTCAGAATCAATTGATTATATGTTTTTTACCCTTTAGGATGGTTTAACCCTTTAGTTGATATGATGTATCACACTGATTGATTTGTGTATGTCAAACCATCCTTGCATTGCAGGGATAAATCCAACATGGTCATGATGAATTACCTTTCTAATGTATCATTTAATTCAGTTTGCTCATATTTTGTTGGGGATTTTTGTCTCAATATTCATCAGATATATTGGCCTGCAGTTTTCTTTTTTTAAATGTTTCTTTGTCTGGTCTTGGTATCAGGGTAATACTAGCCTTGTAGAATGAGTTTGGAGGTATTCCCTCTTCCTCAGTTTTTTGGAATAGTCTGAGGAGTATGAGTATTAGTTCTTCTTTAAATGTTTGGTAGAATTCAACAGCGAAGTCATCCAATCCTGGACTTTTTTTTTTTTTTTTTTTTAACTGCAAGACTTTATTATTACAGCTTTGATCTCATTACTTATTATTGATATGTTCAGTTTTTGGATTTGTTCATGGTTCAATTTTGGTAGGTTGCATGTGTCCAGAAATTTGTCCATTTCTTCTAGATTTTACAATTTATTGGCATGTAGTTGTTCATAACAGCCACTGATGACCCTTGATATTTCTGCAATCTCAACTGTAATGTCTTCTTTTCCATTTCTAAATGTATTTATTTGGATCTTCTCTGTTAGTCAGGCCAGAGGTTTGTCAGTTTTGTATATCTTTTCAAAAAACAAACTTCTTGTTTCATTGATCTTTTGTATTTTTTTTCTTAATTTCAATTTCATTTATATTCTCTGATATTTATTATTCCTTTTTTTCTACTAATTTTGGGTTTAGTTTGCTATTTCTTTTCTAGTTCTGTAAGAAGCATCCTTAAGTCATTTCTCTGAAGTTTTTATTCTTTTTGATATAGGCACTTGGAGCTATAAACTTTCATCTTAGTACTGCTTTTGCTGTATCCCATATGTTTTGGTATATTGTGTTTCCATTGTAATTTGTCTCAAGATATCTTTCAATTTTCTTCTTAATTTCTTTATTGATGCACTGGTCATTCAGGAGCATATTATTTAATTTCCATGTGTTTGAATAGTTTCCAAAATTCCTCCTGTTATTGATTTGTAGTTTTATTCTATTGTGATGAAAGAAGATGCTTGATATTACTTCAATTTTTTGAATGTTTAAAGACTTGTTTTGTGACTTAACTTATGGCCTGTTCCTGAGAATGATCCATGGGCTGAAGCAAGGAATGTGTATTCTGCAGATTTTGGATAAAGTGCTCTATAAATATCTATTAAGCCTATTTGTCCTATAGCACAGGTTAAGTCCAGTGTTTCTTTGTTGATATTCTGTCTGGGAGGTCTGTCCGGTGCTAAAAGTTGGGTGTTGAAGTCTCCAGCTGTGATTGTATTGAGGTCTATCTCTCCTTTAGCTCTAATAACATATGCTTTTTCTATCTGGGTACTCTTGAATTAGGTGCATATATTGTATCCTGTTGCTAGATTGACTCCTTTAATATTATATAATGACCTTGTTTATCTCTTCTTACGGTTTTTGTCTTGAAATCTATTTTGTTTGATATACATATAGCTACTCCTGCTTGCTTTTTTAAAATTTCCATTGGCATGTAATATCTTTTTCCATCCCTTATTTTCAGTCTATGTGTATCTTTTTAAGAGTGTGTTTCTTACAGGCAATAGATCATGGGGTTTTATTTTTTTATCCATTCAGCCATTCTGTGTCTTTTGTTCGGAAAGCTTATTCCATTTACATTCAAGGTTGTTATTGATAAATAGAGACTTAACTCTACAGCCATGTGACCCTGAATGCACCCCAATCTCATCTGATTTTGAAGCTAAACAGGGTCAGGCTTGGTTAATACTTGGATGGGAGACTTACACCTACCATTTTGTTATTTGTTTTCTAATTGTTTTGTGGTCTTTTCTTCCTTTTTTACTGTCTTCTTTCCATGAAGGTAGTTTTCTGTGGTGTTATGATTTAAGTTTTTGGTTTGTATTTTCAGGGTATCTGTTGTGTGATTTTCAATTTGAAGTTATTGTGAGGCTTGCAAATATCTTATAATCTAGTATTTTAAATTGATGACAACTTAATACTGATTGCATAAACAAACACACAAAAGGAAAATTAATAAAACCTCTACACTTAGCTTTATTCCTCTGCTTTTTAACTTTCTTTTGTTTCCCTTTATGTCATAGTATACTGTCTATGTCTTGTAAATTTGTCATAGTTATTATTTTTGAGTGTTTCATTATTTAGTGTTTCTACTTAGAAAGACTTTTACACATCACAATTGCAGTGTTATTGTATTCTGCGTTTTACTGTGTGCTTACTATTACCAGTGAGTTTTTTACCTTTAGATGGTTTTTTTCTTACTCATTAACATGCTTTTCTTTTAGAATGAAGAACTTTCTTTAACATTTCTTGTAGGACAGGTTTGGTGTTGATGAAATCCCTCAACTTTTGTTTGTCTGGGAAAGTGTTTACTTGTCCTTCATATTTGAAGGATGGTCTTGCTGGATATACTATTCTATGATAATTTTATTTTTCATTCAGCACTGTAAATATGTCATGCCACTCTCTCTTGGCCTGTAAGGTTTTCACTGAAAAGTCTGCTGCCAGATGTACTGGGACTTACATGTATGTTATTTGTTTCTTTTCTCTTGCTGCTTTTAGGATAACTTCTTCATCCTTGACCTTTGGGAATTTGATATTAAATGTTTTGAGGTAGTTGTCTTTGGTTTAAATCCGCTTAGTGTTCTATAACCTTCTTTTATTTGAATGTTGATGTTTTCCTCTAGGGTTGGGAAATTCTTGGATATTATCCCTTTGAATATACTTTCTATCCGTATCTCTTTCTCTGCCTCTCTTTAAGACCAATATCTATTAGATATACCCTTTTGAGGCTATTATTTACATCTTATAGGCATACTTCATTTTTTATTATTTTTTCTTTTGTCTCTTCTGATGGTGTATTTTCAAATAGCCTGTCTTTAACCTCACCAATTCTTCTGCTTGATTAATTCTGCTATTAAGTTACTCTGATTCATTCTTCAACATGTGAATTACATTTTGCAACTCTAGAATTTCTGCTTGATTCTTTTCAATTATTTCAATCTCTTTGTTAAATTTATATGATTGGATTCTGAATTCCTTCCTTATGCTATCTGGAATTTCTTTGAGTTTCCTCAAAACAGCTATTTTGAGTTCTCTGTATGAAAGGTCTCATGTCTCTGTTTCTCCAAGATTGGTTCCCAGTGACTTATTTATTTCATTTGTTGAAGTCTCATATTTTCCTGGATATTCCTGATGCTTATAGGTGTTCTTTGCTGTCTGGCCATGGAACAGTTAGGTGTTTATTGTAGTCTTCAAAGTCCAGACTTGTTTTTTCCTATCCTTCTTGAGAAGGCTCTCCAGCTATTCACAGGGACTTGGGCCACAAGCCCAATATCACTGAGATTTTTGCAGACTTGTAGAGGTCCTGCCTTGGTGGTCTTTAATAAGATCTGGAATAATTCTCTGGATTACCAGGAAGAGACTGTTATTCTTTACTTTCTGCTAAACAAAAAGAGTCTTTCTCTTTCTGGACTGACCCAGCTGGAACTGAGGGTATGGTTATGCAGGCACTTCTGTGGCCAGCAGCACTGGACTGTGTTGGATCAGACCTGAAGCCAGCACAGCACTGGGTCTTGCCCAAGGCCTGCTGTAACTGCCACCTGGCTACCACCTATGTTCACTCAAAGTTCTAGGCCTCCATAATCAGCAGGCCAGGTTTGTGTTCTTTTCTCCAGGGCAGTGAGATTCCCCAGGCTCTCAGTGACTCCAGAGATGGTTTCTGAAAGTCAGGGATTAGAGTCAAAGGTCTTAGAAATTTGCCTGACGTTCCATTCTACTGCAGCTAAGGTGAAAGTCAGACCACATATAAAGTCCTTCCCACTCTTCCTTTCCCTTTTCATAGGCAGAGGAGCTTCATCTGGTGGACATCACCACCACTGGCCCATGGTGGAGTTCTGCCAGGCCACTGATAATGTTCACTTAATGCCCAAGAGCTCTTCAGACAGCTTGTGGTAAATGCTGCACAGCCTGGGACTCACCCTTCAAGGTAGCAGGCTCCCTTCTGGCCCAGGACAGGCTGAGAAACGCTAGGAGCCCAGGCCTGGACTCAAGGAACCCAAGTGCCTGCTCATTGCTCTGCCCCACTGTGTTCAAGCTGGTACCTAAAGAGCAAGAAAAATTCCCCTTACTTTTCCCTCTGCTTTTCTCAAATGGAAGTCTTTTATAATAGCCACCATTGCTGGGAATCTTCTGGGTCACATCTGAAGCCAGCACGTCTCAGGGCCCAAGGCCCATCGTGTACTCCCCGGGGATTGTTGCTGGTTATTCAGTGCCCAAGAGCTCTTTAGACAGCAGGTGATGAATCTTGCCAGAACTGGGTTGTTTCATAAAAGCAATGGATTTCCTTTTGGCCCAGAGTGTGTCTAGAAATGTTATCTGGAGCTAGGGCCTTGAATGCTTCTGCCTAGTACCGTCTCCTACTGTGACTGAGTGGGTATCCACGATACAAGACAGAGTCCTTTTTACTCTTTACTCTCCACCCCCTAAGAAGAAGGAAGGGGAACACTTTTGTTCCTGTAAGTTGCACTGCCTTGGGTTGGGGAAGGATGGCATAAGCTCTCCTTTAACTGCCTCAGCTGGTGTCTCCCCAGGTCACATGTCACCTTAGTGCTCTGGTTCTGAGTCCATCCTGGCACTAGGAATTGTAGTCCTTGCATTCTGAACTGCCTTTCACATTTACCTAGGACCCCAGAGCACTTTGGCCCATGATGGCAAGGCTTGCCCAGAAACTTGAGTTCTGACCACTGGGATAGGCAATTCCCACCTGGCTAGGTCTAGTCCAAATGCTCCCTCTGTGCACAGGCACTTGTTGAGTCCAGCAAGGCTTACTCTCCACTATTACGGGGCAGCACTGAGTTCAAAGTAGTGTTCGCCCATCACTGTGCTGTCCCTCCTCCAAGTGCACAGACTTTCCTCACTGTATGGCCACTGACATAGGATAGGGGAGGGGTGGTATCAGCAATTATCTGTCTCTCAGACCCTCCTCAATGCCTCCTTCAATGATATAACATTAAAACTAGGTACTGTGATTGCTCACCTGATTTTTGTGTCTTGTGATAGTACTTTTTTGTGTGCAGATAGTTGTTAAAATTTGGTGTTACGAATATGAATGGTATCGGCTTCTATTCCATCACCTTACTCCATCCTCTTAAACTAATTTATTGAATTAATAATTTCACTTATTGAAATTTCCACTTCTAGTGTTTCCATTTGATTTATTTTCTTATATTTTAGATCTCATAAAATTTTTACAATTTCTCATCTAATTTCTGAATATTCTTGAATATCACATTTAGTTGAAAGTCTAAGGCTGATAACTCCAATAACAGGTTCTGTGCTGGTCTGTTTATTAAGAATTTTTAAATTAAAATGTATCATCTTTTTTTGTTTAAGTGAAAAATGCGTATCAAGAATAGTAGAAGTTTTGTTATCCTCCTTTAGAGAGGATACATCCTATCTACTGGAAGGCAAACAGGATAAGAGTAAATCATCTAATCCAATCACAGGCTGGAATGACTGGAGATTAATTTTAAGATTTTACAAGACTCTACGTACTCCTTGTATGACCCTGTTCCTATGTTGTAGGACCCGTGGGGCCTGTGGGCCTTGACTCTTTAATAAGACATTTTCTTCCTGCAGAGTCCAGAATAATAAATTTTATCTTCTCACTTGTGTGTGTGAGATTGCTGGGTACTCTGCCCTAATTTTCAGCAGCTTGCTGATAAGCGTTTTGCTTCTTTCTCTGCAAACAATACGATTTTAACAAATGCCTTGGTGTGGCCCATACTTTTATCTGTATCCCTTTTCACCAGGACATGAGAAATACGTATTCTGGTTGCCTTGACAAATGCCTTGAGAGCAAATATGGCTTGTACAAGGTCAATTCATTTCTGTGTGGTTTCCCCCTATCTGGGATATTGGTTCTACAAGTCTTAGCTAGCTCTGCAACTCTTCGTTAGGAAAAGTCAATTTATTTTCGTATTTGTTTATATTTACTCAGCTTGTCTAATTGTTTTCAGAAGGAGTGGTAATTCACTATAGAATCATAGTCAAAAGCATAAGCTCTTCTTTTATATCTTAATTTTTATGTTGAAACATTTAGTCAAAATGTGTAAAAGAAAAAATTATATTCATATGGCACAGTAGAGATATATAATTGTACCCATAGAGAGATGAATATAGCAAAAACAAAAATGTTTTAGAATCTTTAGCCAGTGATTTTTTATTGTCACAGAAGTAATATTATTCTTGCCAAATTACCATCTTTCACATCAGGAATTAAACAATCATTTAAAGCTATTTTGTATAAAATAACAAATTGTAGATAAAACTATTAGTCTGGCACAAATTACTTGTAACTGAGTTCCAACTAAGAGCTCTTTCTTATTTAATAGCAAACACACTATTAACTGAACAAGAAGTAGAGGCAGTAGCAATTTGACCCCTTCTTCATTGAGGTGACATTTTTCAGGCCTATGGTTTTCTGAGTAATCCCCATTCCTATTATTTGATGTCCATTATAAAAGGATTGGAAGGTACTACAGCTCACTACTGCATGTGTTACAGTTTTCACTGTTTTTGCTAAAATTGCCTATAAATCTTGATAGAATATATTTTATTAAAGATGCTCTGCAGATGTGGGAAACACTATATTAGACCCAGATCACATGATTTTAAGGTATCATTCAAAACTGCCTGTGAGACATTGCTTCTGATTTAACCATCAGTATTGTTACAGCTCATGGTTAATATATTGGGTAGTTTTCATATAATCCAAATTAGACCTTATTTACTCTGTGAGATGTGGATTGTCTTCTGTGTTTGTTTCTAACGTGCACTGTAATTGTAATCTGTGCCAGAGGATGCAGGACTGAATGAGAGAAATGCTATCTTCCCAACACAGGCTTCCAACACAGCATGGTCTCAGCTCCAGCCTGATGAAGTAAAAATTAGGTTGTCAGTGCTGAACATTCTGAGACTGAAGAATCCATATTTTTGTTTTTGTTTTTGTTTTTCCACAATCCCTTCCAGTTTAATATCTGTTTTAGGCACAATGAGACCCCGTTGGATGGTCTGAGTGAAAATTCATTTAGGTTTGTTCAGACGTTAGCGTGGATTTAGATGAAATTCTAGACTCAGTGGCTGGTTGGTCATGTCCAAGAACGGAGGTTTCCATTTGTATTTTGGGCTGACATTCTTAACCTGTCCCTCAGTCCAAAGTCTGATGCCATGGTTGTGACTTTGTTCCTCAACACTACATCTACCACCATGGGAAGGAGTTTATTGCATGGTCAAAAACAAGCTTCAGGAGAACCCACCTCACAACCAGGCATCCTTTCCATTGGAATATCTTAAACACAAGCACCCAGATTCATCCAAGTTGTTGTTTGTATCAATAACTTATTCTTGTTTATTGCTCAGTAGTATTTCATGGTATAGACGAATCACGGTTTCCATGTCAGTTGGGACAATGACATGGATAAGCTAGAAGGCATAGTAGTCCAGAATCACATTTCACCTCTAAGCTTCCTTTCTATGAAGGGCCTGAGTCTCCATGGATGCATACTCAACCTCCTTCCCAGGAAGCTCATAGATTTCTTCTAACTGTGGGAATCTAGGTCCTGGCAATGGGCTGTGGTGGGATCTCAGCAAGTGTCCTGTCACATCTGGAGAAAAAGATAACCAGACCTGCTTAAGAGTTGTAGGGTGCCATCTGCAGGACCTTAGGCATGTTATGTATACCCAAGATAGTTTTTGAAGAAAGAGCAGATGTTGAGAATCTCTTAAACTCAGCCTCAAAAGATCACCTCGTCCCTACTCCATAGATCTATAAAAGCACGTTAGTTTTTAATTAATTCTTTCAAATGTCAGTGCTTGCTTTATTCCCCACATACCTTTTATATTTGACAGAAAGGCATTATGCCACTTTTCTTTCATGAGTACTGATGACCAAGACCGCCTTCTCATAGATTTCCCTGGTCTGCTTGAAGTTGTTCTTGGATAATAATTTCAGTAACCTTTTGATCATTTCCTAACTAGGCTTGTCTTTCTCCAGATGATGGGATGAGGGTGTGTGTGTGTGTGTAATATTGGAGAGACCTACTTTGCTCTGATTCTGGTCTTCTCAGTGGAAACTTCAAGGCCTGCTCACTTCTGTCGGCATCTTGATTTGCCCTCTATCCATGTGCTCTTACAGGCGTCAAGAATGATTATGAATGAATATATAAGTCAGGAATCTGAATTCCTTCCCCTCCAGTTTTCCTTCACTGTCTGCTATCTCTTTTTGTCATAATGTTCTATGGATGGTGTTGTGATAGCAGTTTGTATACAATGGTTTTTATGTTAAAGTTTTTTGATGGACAAAAAGATATACTGTACATTTTTGCTATTAATAATATTTTTGGTTGACAAATCATAATTTTATGCATTTAAGGTAATCAATATGATGTCTTGATATATGTATACAATGTATAATGTCTAGGTCAAACTAATTAATATATTAATCATCTTATTTATCTATCTTCTTTATGGTGAAACATTTAAAATGTCCTCTATTACAGATGCTCCTCAGCTTTTGATGGGGTTATGTCCATCTAACTCATCAAGTTATCTAAGTCAAAAATATTATAAGGCTAAAAGGCAATAAACTCATGTAAAGTTGAAAAATCATAACTTGAACCATTGCAAGTTGGAGACCATCTGTCTTTGAAATGTACCATATATTACTATTAAGTATAATCGCTCTTATGTGCAATAGATCCCAAAACCTTACCTCCTATCTATCTGAAACTTTGTACTGTTTGGTCATCAGCTCCCCATTTCTTTCAGCTTCCATGCTCATCCTCTGGTTACCATCATTCTACTCTATTTCTGTGAGTTCAACTTTATGAGTTCACTGTATATATTTGTGGACTTCATAAGGTCTACTTTATCCACCTATAAGTGAGATCATGCAGTATTTGTCTTTCTTTGCTTGGCTTATTTCACTTAGCATAATGTTCTCTATGCTGTTGCAATCTCCACTTCCTCTTTTAAAATATTTATTTTATTTTCATTAATCATAGAGACAGAATTATACATATTCGTGGGGTGCATTGTGTTTTGATACATCTATAAATTGTATATTGATCAAATTAGGGAAATTGGGATATTCATCAACTTAGGACTGCCTTTGCTCCATTCCATAGGTTTGGCATGTTGTGTTTCCATTTTAATTTGTCTCAAGGTATTTTCAAATTTCCTTTTCCTTTTTGATTTACACTATGACATGTTGGTTATTTAGGAGCATGTTGTCCAATTTCCAGATGCTTGTGTATTTTTCTAGATTTTTTCCTATTATTGATTTCTAATTTTATATCGCTGTGCTCTGAAAAACCACTTGATATGATTTCAGTTCTCTTAAATTTGTTAAGATTTGTTTTGTGACATAATATGTCATCTATCCTGGAGAATGTTCCATATGCACTTGAGAAGAATATGAATCCTGTTGCTGTTGAGTAGAATATTCTAGATATTTCTATCAGGTACATGTGATCTAAAGTATAATTCAAGTCCATGTTCCCTTATTGATTTTCTGTCTAGATGCTCTATTTTTAAAAATGGAGTATTGAGGTCCCCTATTATTATAGTATTGTAGTCTACCTCTTTCTTTAGATAATTTAATAATTGCTTTATATATTTATGTTCTCAGATGTTGGGTGCATATATATATACAATTGTTATCTCTTCTTGGTGAATTAATACTTTTATTATTACATAATAACCTTTTTTGCCTTTTTAAAATAACATTTGACTTAAAGTCTATTTTGTCTAACTACTCTTATTCTCTTGGTTTCCATTTGTGTGAAATACTTTTTTCCAATCATTTCACTTTTAATCTAAGTGCACCTGTACTAGTAAAGTGAGTCTCTTATAAGAAAATATGGTTGGATCTTGTTTTTTAATCCATTCAGCCAATCTATGTCTTTTTATTGAAGAATTTAATCCATTTACACTTAAGGTAATTACTGGTATGTAAGAACTTGTTGCTAGCATTTTTAAATTTTTCTTTTGATTATTTTATATGTTCATTTTCTTCTTCTTCTCTTTCTGTCTTTATTTATGGTTTGATGGTTTTCTGTGGTGGTATGCTTTGAACAATTTCTTTGTATATTTTGTGCAACTACTGTGAGTTTTTGCTAAGTGATTACCAGAAAATATCCTGTAACAGACTACTTTAATCTGGTAACAAGTTGCTTTTCATTCCATACAAAGACTGTACACTTTCACACCCCCGCACATACTTTTTATTAATTTAATGTCAAAATTTACATTCACTTTTGTAATTTGTGTTTCTTAGCAATTTATTGTTGCTGAAATTATTTTTAATAGTTTTGTCTTTTAATTCTCCTAGTAGAGATAAAGTTGTTTTACACATCACTCTTACAATATTAGAGAATTCTGAGTATGACCACATACTACTTATACCATTGAGATTTTTTTTTAATTTTAAAATGTTATTTTAATTATTCATTAGTAGCCTTTCAACTTACCTTAAATAACTACTTTTAGCAATTCCTATAAAGCACGCCTAGTGGTGATGTATGCTCTTAGCTTTTGTTTGTCTGGGAAAGTTTTTATTTCTTTCTCATTTCTGAAACATAGGTTTATTTGGTAAAGTATTCTTGGTTGGCCATTTCTTTTTACTCCTTCAGCACTATTAATATATAATTCTACTCTCTTCTGGCCTAAAAGATTTCTGCTGAGAAATCTACTGAAATCTATATTGTGCCTCCACTGAATGTGATGTTTCTTATCTTTTGCTGCTTTCAGTATTATTTCTTTGTATTTGATTTTTGATAAAGTGATTATAATGTATCTTGGTGATGTCCTCTATGGGTTGAATTTGATTGGCAACCTGTGACTGAGATGACTGTACCTGGATGTTGTTGTCTTTCCCCAGAGTTTGGATATTTTTAGCTATTATTTTCTTAAATACGCTTTTTAGGCCTTTTTCTCTTTCTTTTTCTTCATGAATCCTACTATGCAAGAGTTAGTTTGATTGAAGTCAATACTAAAATAATTATCAACATTAGAGGGAGGAGATAGAGAATGATGAGAAGGGATGGTATAAGTGAATGAAGTCCTCATGACTCTGGCAGGACATTGATATAAAAGGGTCTAAGGAATCATATTAAAAGAGTTTTCCTACAAAGATTATCCTTTATAGTTATTACATTTAATATACCAATTAAATTCAGATTTGTAACTGTCTAAATAGCTTTAAACAAACTCTTTTGAACACATCTTTGAATAATATTTGTACTAAAGATGTTTAGTTTTTTTATTACCCTCCTCATTTGCAGTATTGCCTTTCTGCAGCCCACTGGCTGAAAAAGCTGGAAAGCTGTGCCCGATACCTAACAAGAGAAACATTAAAGAAGGATAATTAAATAATTGATGTGATTTCTTCTGTAATCAACCTCTATTATATTCAATTTGATTTATCTTCCTGGAGTTTTCACTGACATAACCAGTAAACAAATTTGCAGAGGAAAACACACAAAAAAATGCGTATTATTTTCTGCTTGCAAAAATTCTGTTTAGAGTAAAATTTGTGCCTGAAAATTAATTATTGATGATCCAATAAAAAGATCATGTTTCAGACCCAAATATGATTGCTTTTACAGTAAATTATGGTAGGATGATAGAACACTTGGTTGATGAAATACTAGGGTTAACAGCATTTGAGAAAAATAGTAGCATGATAATTTTTCTGTTATGGACACTTTCACAGTGTCTTTCATTTGACTTGTTTCAAGCCACTCCAATTTTTTGAAGGGAGTTGATTAAAAGCAACAGATTTGATGCTACATAGATTCCAGTTTGAATCTTGATCCTCATATTCATGAGCTGAGTAACCTAGTATAAATCACCTAATATCTCTAACCCCCAGGTATCTCAACTATAAACTAAAACTAAGAATATCGATCTGACAGTTCAGTTGGTAAGATACATAAAATAAATCACAATGCTTAGTGCATAATGATCCCTCATTAAATGACGGGACAATAGCTAATGATTTATTAGTGAAACCAAATCATTAAAATTGAGTTAAAGCTCGCAGGTTGTTTCCTAGTTGATTGACTGTAACTTTTTTCATTGATACCATGTTCTCTTTAGTGACTAGAGACATAGATTAACCCTGGATGTGCCTGAATTATAAAACAAGTAATGTCCTTGACTCCGACCATGGTATCTAAGTTTTAAAGAAAGGGATGTGATTGGCGTACAAATTTGGAGGCCACAAACTCATCACCTTTACTTAGTCCTTACCACCTGGTTTTCGGTAGAGCAAGGATCCCGCAAAGGGGGAGAACTGAGGAAAAGCAGGCACATGATGACTCTAGGAGGGAATGCGAATAGCTACAAGGTATCAAGGCATCCTGTTGGTGGAAATCTCTGGGAATTCTTCTTGGTACTGCCCTAGTAGCAATAAAATACCAATACTACTACTTGTCAATATTGATGGAGCATATACTATGTACTCACTACATTGAAATATTTCTGCATATTATTTCTTAGACTAACTTTATGAGATATATATAAGAGCATGATATCAGATGTACCTGAGTCCATCTCAGCTCTATCTCTTAGTAGCTGTGTCACCTTGGATAGATTATGTAATTCCTTAAGGACTCTGTTTCTTCTTCTATAAATGGGGAAGTATTCTTGATAGTTATAATCATGGACAGAGGTACTGAGGCTTAAGTAAAACTCAAGACCTCCCAGCAAAGCAAGGATATGCAAATGCAGAATATGGTTTTAGGTGTGTATATTCTTAACTTTCCTTTAATGCTTCTCTCTATAGAAAAGTAAGAATATACCTAAAATATGGTATATAGAGAAGTGAATATTGTGTATATTGATTTGAGTCAGGGCAAGTAAAAGGTAAATTTAGTACAATGGAATCATTTTGATACTTTCATTTTTGAAATATGTAAAAATTCTAAATATTTACTTACCAAAAAAAGAAACAAATCATCTGAGTTATTTCATTCAAATAACATATTTTAGTAATTACTCAGTACAAAATAGTATTTATATGGACTGTGTGAACAAGATCACTTAAGAAAAAAAATATCCTGTGGTCAACTTTAACTCTGCCTTTGTGTCTTGTACTTCAGTGTGTCTGTTTTTATAAAAGAGTCTAGAATCAAAATATGTGACTGTCAAACTGGAGTTCATCAGATTGCTAGGCTATGCCCCAAAGTGTTGGATTAGTGGGTGAGAGGTAGAGCATGTGAATTTGCATTCCTAATAAGTTCCCAGGTGACACAGATACTGCTGATCTGGAGACCACACACTAAGAACAGCTGGCTCAGATCAATAGTTCTCTATCTTAATGTTGCGGTATTTCTATGTGGTTGGATATGAAGTTTGGAACATGTGTTAGTTCATTTTCACGCTTCTGATAAAGACATACCCGAGTTCACGCTTCTGATAAAGACATACCCGAGACTGGGCAATTTAGAAAAGAAGTAGGTTTAATGGACTTACAGTTCCATGTGGCTGGGGAAGCCTCACAATCATGGTGGAAGGCAAAGAGGAACAAGTCACGTCTTACATGAATGGCAGCAGGCAAAGAGAATTCATTCAGGGAAACTCCTCTTTCCGAAACCATCAGCTCTCGTGAGACTTATCCACTATTACAAGAACAATATGGGAAAAACTTCCCCCCATGATTCAATTACCTCCCACTGGGACCCTCTCACAGCATGTGAGAATTCAAGATGAGATTTGAGTGGGGACAAAGCCAAACCATATCATTCCACCCCTGGCCCCTCCCACATCTTATGTCCTCACATTTCAAAACCAATCATGCCTTCCTAACAGTCCCCCAAAATCTTAACTCATTTCAGCATTAACTCAAAAGTCCACAGTCCAAAGTCTCATCCAAGATAAGACAAGTCCCTTCCACCTATGAGCCTGTAAAATCAAAAGCAGGTTAGTTACTTTCTAAATACAGTGGGAGTACAGACGCTGGGTAAACACAGTCATTCTGAATGGAAGAAGTTGGCCAAAACAAAGAGGATACAGGCCCCATGCAAATCTGAAATCCAGTGGAGCAGTCAAATCTTAAAGCTCCAAAATGATCTCCTTTGACTCCATGTCTCAAATCCAGGTCATGCTGATGTAAGAGATGGGTTCCCATGGTCTTGGGCAGCCAAGCCTTTGCAGGGCACAACCTCCCTCCTGGCTGCTTTCATGGCCTGCATTGAGTGTCTGCAGCTTTTCCAGGCACATGCTGCAAGCTGTTGGTGGATACACCATTCTAGGGTCTGGAGGAAGATAGCCCTCTTCTCACAGCTCCACAAGGTGGTGCCCCAGTAGGGACTCTGTGTGGGGGATCCCATCCCACATTTCCCTCCTGCACTGCCCTAGCAGAGGTTCTCTATGAGGGTCCCACCCCTATAGCAAACTTCTGTCTGGGCATCTAGGTGTTTCTGAAATCTAGGTGGAGATTCCCAAACCCCAGTTCTTGACTTCTGTGCACTGAAAGGCTCAACACCATGTGGAAGCTGCCAAGACTTGAGGCTTGCATCCTCTGAAGCCATGGCCTGATCTCTATGTTGGCCCCTTTCAGTCATGGCTGGAGCAGCTGGGACTCAAGGCACCAAGTCCCTAGGCTGCACACAGCACAGCAACCCTGGGCCTGGCCCACTAAACCACTTTTTCCTCCTAGGTCTCTGGGCCTGTGATGGGAGGGGCTGCCATGAAGACCTCTCACATGCGCTGGAGACATTTTTCCCATTGTCTTGGGGATTAACATTTGGCTCCTTGTTACTTATGCACATTTCTGTAGCCAGCTTGAATTCCTCCCCAGACAATGAGATTTTCTTTTCTATCACGTTGTCAGGCTGCAAATTTTCCAAATTTTTAGGCTGCATTTTCCTTTTAAAACTGAATGCCTTTAACAGAACCCAGTGCTTTGTTGCTTAGAAATTTCTTCCACCAGATACCCTAAATCATATCTCTCAGGTTCAAAGTTCCATAAATCTCTAGGGCAGGGGCAAAACGCCACCAGTCTCTTTGCTAAAACATAACAAGGGTCACCTTTACTCCAGTTCCCCAAAATGTCCTCATCTTCTTCTGAAACCACTTCAACCTGGATTTCATTGTCCATATCACTATTAGCATTTTGGGCAAAGCCATTCAACGAGACTCTAGGAAGTTCCAAACTTTCCCATATTTTCCTATATTCTGAACCCCCCCAAACTGTCCCAAACTCTTCCTGTTACCCAGTTCCAAAGTTGCTTCCACATTTTCAAGTACCTTTTCAGCAGTGTCCCACTCTTGGTACCAACTTACTGTATTATTTTGTTTTCATGCTGCTGATAAAAATATACCCAAGACTGGGTAATTTACAAAAGAAAGAGGTTTAATGGGCTTCCAGTTCCACATGGCTGGGGAAGCCTCACAATCATGGCGGAAGGCAAGGAGGAGGAAGTCACATCTTACATGGATGGCGGCAGGCAAAGAGAGAGAACTCGTGCAGGAGAACTCCTCTTTATGAAACCATCAGGTCTCGTGAGACTTATTCACTCTCATAAGAACAGCAATGGAAAGACTTGCCCCCATGATTCAATTACCTCCCACTGGGTCCCTCCCACAACATGTGGGAATTTAAGATGAGATTTAGGTGGGGACAGAGCCAAACTATTTCGGTATGAATAATTCATTATTAAATATAAACTAGAAATTTTGAGAAAATATGTAATTAAATGTTAGAGCATATTTGTATTTATTCTTGTCATATTGTTCCTGATGTGTTAACCAATATATTAGGAATTATGCATAGGAATATGCTATACATACTAATGTCATGCACCTTATGTGTTGACTCTAAAAATAAGCTTGAGAGTAGCTAGGATACAAAACATTTGTTATCTTCCTCTTTTTTTTTGGCTACTCACTTATACTTTTTATCTTTCTTTGTCACTGTCGTGTCAAAGTTTCCAGTGACTTCTGCTACAGTCACTGTCTGCACATGTCTTCCTTTCTCTGCTACTCCTGTCAGTATCTTGGGTGTTCTCAGTAGCTGTAAAGAGAGAGAAGGAAGAAAGACATGTGACAGGATATGCAAGAATAAAAAAAACCCATGGTGTTTGTACAGCAACATAAAGATGCAAGAGCAAGAAAGATGCAAGTAACAAGATGCTGCACAAGAGTGCAGGTAAAGCATGTTGCCTTTAGCAGAAAGAAACATACATGAACCTTTAATATTAGAGAGAGAAATGGCTGTGAATGGGGGACACTGGACAGTCATAGGCCATATTTTACAATGAACGCCCTCAGAAGGAGGAATTAGTAATTTTTTGAAGGCATGAAGTTAAAATTAAAAGTTATTAAGAGCCACCGAAGAGAATGAAACAGCCAGCTGGCTGAAGCATGTAAAACTGACTACCAGCTTTGAAAGGATAATTGTTGCTAGAAAACAGGTTTCATACAGGCAAACATTCCAATGTGTTTTTATTTTGTTTTGTTTTGTTTTTCTTCCATCAACAATATACAGGATGATTAAACAAACAAACAAACAAAAAACAAACAAACAAAAAAAACCATGCCGGGCCTGCTGGTGGTTCAGTGCTGCCTGTAATCCTAGCACTTTGGGAGGCCAAGACAGGCAGATCATTTGAGGCCAGGAGTTCAAGACCAGCCTGGCTAACTTGGTGAAAACACGTCTCTACTCAAAATACAAAAATTAGCCAGGCATGGTGGCACATGCCTGCACTCCTAGCTACTTGGGAGGGTGAGGAAAGAGACCCAAGATCACTTGAACCCAGGAGGCAGAGGTTACAGTGAGCCGAGATCGTGTCACTGCACTCCAGCCTGGGGTGACAGAGCAAGACGCTGTCTCAAAAAAAGTAATAAATAAATAAATACATGGAGAGTAAGATAAACTCAAGAGTGATCCAAGTGTTTGGAGAAACCAGAGTGCATCTCATTTACTGTACTCATCTAAAGGTGCTGTCATGGAAACTATGTCAATGAGAAGACTCGGAAAACTTAACACAATAACTATGGCAAGAACATATGCTTGCATGTCAGAATTTAGTTGGGAATTTATGAGTAAAGTAATCTTTTTTAATGTGACAAGTGTTTGTGGTTTAGAGTTCATAGACAAGAATTTCTTTGAAATAGCTTGATCATTTTTGACCCACTTTCAGTAATATAATTCACGCATAAACAAAAACCCAGTGGGCGAAGTTTTGATTCTTTTATTTACTAAGCAGGAACTTTCCTTAACTAAAAACATAAAATAATCAAAATCAATTGAAAGTACATCTGACTTAAAGTATTCAAAAACAACACATAATTTAGGTTAGGAAACAGAATTTGGAAGGATGGGTAAGAGTGAAAAAATTAAATGTTTTGTCAATATTGTATTCAGAGTCTTGAAAAGAAGGTAGCTATATAGAACATTTATAAACTGTGTTTATGTTTTAAGTGAAATATGTGCTGAAATTTCTGTAATACCTGGGACAGATAGACTATTGACATGAACTCATATCTCAGTTTTCGAATATGTCACCTAAATGAACTAAATTTATGTGGGAAATGCAAATATAACATGAAGATAAACAGTATTCCAGTGAATAAAAATATTAAGTATCATGACTTATGAGCTTAGTTATAGAAAATGTAAGTATAACTGCTACACTTCTGCTACACTTGGTAGTGGTTTCTTGTTTGAAGATAAAACTGTACTGTCAGACTACTCTTCTTGGCTAAAATACAAAGACAGTAAAAAAATTTAAAAACTATAGCTTCCATTTTTTTTTGTTGTTGTTGTTAAAATTAGAAAACAGCTAAGATCCTGGAAGGCCAAATGGGTAGAGGGTTTTGTGAAGGCTCAATGAAGACTGAATAGGATGCATTGAGAAAAGGCCCCACGAGCACGGATCTCATATGAGTCCAGCTAAATTACTCTTCTGACAGTTGAGGCACAAAACCCTGAGATGACAGAAATATCTTATTTCTTACCACAAAATTAGGTTTGCAGATGCACCTGCAGGTGGCAGCTGATGTCCTAGACTCAAAGGCAAGACTAAGTAAAGAATCACTCACAGGAAGCACAGTCTGTCTCTTTCACAGAAGAGGAGGAGAGCATCTTTTCATTTTTAAAATCATCAACTGCCCATCTTCACTAGTAGGAAAGACGTTAACAGCTAAGTGAATTAATGGGCAAAACCCTGTATTATAAGAATATGTCCAGATGGCTGTGAAAGTCATTGTGGTACTTTTCTATCAGGTGAATGCCATATAAAATAGCTTGTCTAAGCAAAACTTCTTTTAGATAATTTTTTTTCTATAACTGAGCTCATAAATCATGAGTTCAACGATGAGTTAAGAAAGAACAAGTACAGAAGCTTTAGAAATATAATGCAGGAAGATAATCAGGAAAAATTGGAAGAAAATAAAATAGGAAATGAAGAATGCATTCCAGAAACATAGAATGAGAAGCAGGAGAAAATGGCATTTTACTATGAATTTTTAAAAATCTTCGTGAAGGAAAAGCACCAAATCAATAATGAAAGAACTTAGGAAGATAAACAAGAAAAAAGAACTATGAGCTGGCAGAGTGCAGCAAGGAAATGAAATAAATAAAATGAATCCTGGAAAAGAAAGAAATTATAAGGAGCAGGAATAGATACTGCTGAAAACAAAGTAATAGACATAGTAAGATAAATAAAAACAAATCTAACATGAAAATCGTTTAGCATAAAGTTTTTAAAGGGCTTAGATGTAAACCAATAGATACATACTCTAGTTTTCTATTGACTAGAGTTAGCATGGCGTGCCCTTTCCACCTTTTTACTTTTAACTATTATCTTTACACTTAAAGCATATATTTTTGTAAGCAGTATATAGTTTGATCTTATTTTTTACTCAATATAAACATCTCTATCTTTTCCTTGGGTGTTTATAATTTTAAATTTTTGTAATTATTGATTTTAATATGTCCTGTTCCTTAGATTTAATTCAGTCATCTAACTATTTGATTCCTGTTTGTTTCGTGTGTTATTTATTTATTTATTTATTTTTGGTCTTCTTTTAGATAAATTGAGTTTTTGTTGTTGGTGGTTTTGACGGAATCTTGCTCTGTCGCCCAAGATGGAGTGCAGTGGCGTGATCTCTGCTCACTGCAACCTCTACCTCCCGGGTTCAAGTGATTCTACTGCTTCAGCCTCCCAAGTAGCTGGGACTACAGGTGCGCGCCACCACGCCCAGCTAATTTTTTTTTTTTTTTTTTTGTATTTTTAGTAGAGTCAAGGTTTCACCATGTTGGTCAGGCTGGTCTTAAACTCCTGACCTCAAATGATCTGCCCACCTTGGCCTCCCAAAGTGCTGGGATTACAGGTCACTGCACTCAGCCAAATTGAGTACTTTTTAGTGATCTAATTTTCTCTCATTGGCAGGCTTACAAACAACAATATTGTGTCATTTATAAAATTATTTCACTGTAATTGACAAATAATGATTGCATATATTTGTGGGCTAGAGTGTGATGCTGTGTTACAAATATACCTTGTGGAATGTTTGAGCAGGCTAATCAATATATTTATTACCTCACATACTTATCATTTCTTTTTGGTACGACCATTTAAAATATATTCTTTTATTGATTTTGAAATATACAACACATTATAAAATATAGGCACCATGCTATGCAATAGAATAGATCACTATAATCTATTCTTCCTGCCTTAACTGAAACTTTGAATCCTAGGAGTAATATCTCCCCTTTCCCCACTCCACCCTCCTGCCAGACTCTGGTAACCACCATTCTACTCTTTTACTTCTCTGAGTTTGACTTTTTCAGATTCCAGCTATAAGTGAGATCATGCAGGTATTTGTCTCTTTGTGCTTGGATTATTTCACTTAGCATAATGTCCTTCATAGACATCTATGTTGTCACAAATGACAGGATTTACTTTTTTTTTTTTTTTTTTTTTTTACTGTTTTGGATAAGGCTCACTGAATGGTATTCTATCCTGCCTCCCAATGTATAGGCGCCCGCCACCACGCCCGGCTAGTTTTTTGTATTTTTAGTTTTTTTTAGCCAGGATAGTCTTGATCCATTCATCCCATTTATATTGAGCCACCGCGCCCGGCAGGATTTACTTTTTATAAGGCTGAATGGTATTCTATTGTGTATGTATACCGCATTTTTTTTCTTTATCCATTCATCCATTTATATACACTGAGGTTGATTCCATACCTTGACAATTGTGAATAATTCTGTAATGAACATGGGAAGGCAGGTGTCTCCTTGATATACTGATTTCAGTTCCTTTGAGTGTATACCCAGGAGCAGTACTGCTGGATCTTATGGTGATTCCATTTTGTTTTTTGGAACCTCCGTACTATATTCCAAAATGACTGTACTTATTTATATTCCCAACAACAGCATATGAGGATTTCCTTTCCTCCACATCCTTGCCAGTACTAGTTATCTTTCATCATTTTGATAATAGGTATTCTAACAGTTGGGAGGTGATATCTTACTGTAATTTTAATTTGCATTTTCCTGATATTAGTGATATTGAGCATTTTTCATACATCTGTTTATTTGTATGTCTTCTTTTGAGAAATGTCTATTGAAGCCTTTTCCCCAATTTATTTATTTATTTATTATTATTATTATTATACTTTAAGTTCTAGGGTACATGTGCATAACGTGCAGGTTTGTTACATAGGTACATATGTATATTTTTGCCATGTTGGTGTGCTGCACCCATCAACTCATCAGCACCCATCAATTCGTCATTTACATCAGGTATAACTCCCAATGCAATCCCTCCCCCCTCCCCCCTCTCCATGATAGGCCCCGGTGTGTGATGTTCCCCTTCCCGAGTCCAAGTGATCTCATTGTTCAGTTCCCACCTATGAGTGAGAACATGCGGTGTTTGGTTTTCTGTTCTTGTGATAGTTTGCTAAGAATGATGGTTTCCAGCTGCATCCATGTCCCTACAAAGGACACAAACTCATCCTTTTTTATGGCTGCATAGTATTCCATGGTGTATATGTGCCACATTTTCTTAATCCAGTCTGTCACTGATGGACATTTGGGTTGATTCCAAGTCTTTGCTATTGTGAATAGTGCCGCAATAAACATACGTGTGCATGTGTCTTTATAGCAGCATGATTTATAATCCTTTCGGTATATACCCAGTAATGGGATGGCTGGGTCATATGGTACATCTAGTTGTAGATCCTTGAGGAATCGCCATACTGTTTTCCATAATGGTTGAACTAGTTTATAATCCCACCAACAGTGTAAAAGTGTTCCTATTTCTCCACATCCTCTCCAGCATCTGTTGTTTCGTGACTTTTTAATGATCGCCATTCTAACTGGTGTGAGATGGTATCTCATTGTGGTTTTAATTTGCGTTTCTCTGATGGCCAGTGATGATGACCATTTTTTCATGTGTCTGTTGGCTGTCTCAATGTCTTCTTTTGAGAAATGTCTGTTCATATCCTTTGCCCACTTTTTGATGGGGTTGTTTGTTTTTTTCTTGTAAATTTGTTTGAGTTCTTTGTAGGTTCTGGATATTAGCCCTTTGTCAGATGAGTAGATTGCAAACATTTTCTCCCATTCTGTAGGTTGCCTGTTCACTCTGATGGTAGTTTCTTTTGCTGTGCAGAAGCTCTTTAGTTTAATTAGATCCCATTTGTCAATTTTGGCTTTTGCTGCCGTTGCTTTTGGTGTTTTAGACATGAAGTCTTTGCTCATGCCTATGTCCTGAATGGCATTGCTTAGGTTTTCTTCTAGGGTTTTTATGGTATTAGGTCTAACATTTAAGTCTCTAATCCATCTTGAATTAATTTTCGTATAAGGAATAAGGAAAGGATCCAGTTTCAGCTTTCTACTTATGGCTAGCCAATTTTCCCAGCACCATTTATTAAATAGGGAATCCTTTCCCCATTTCTTGTTTCTCTCAGGTTTGTCAAAGATCAGATGGCTGTAGATGTGTGATATTATTTCTGAGGACTCTGTTCTGTTCCATTGGTCTATATCTCTGTTTTGGTACCAGTACCAAGCTGTTTTGGTTACTGTAGCCTTGTAGTATAGTTTGAAGTCAGGTAGCGTGATGCCTCCAGCTTTGTTCTTTTGACTTAGGATTGTCTTGGAGATGCGGGCTCTTTTTTGGTTCCATATGAACTTTAAAGCAGTTTTTTCCAATGCTGTGAAGAAACTCATTGGTAGCTTGATGGGGATGGCATTGAATCTATAAATTACCTTGGGCAGTATGGCCATTTTCACGATATTGATTCTTCCTATCCATGAGCATGGTATGTTCTTCCATTTGTTTGTGTCCTCTTTTATTTCACTGAGCAGTGGTTTGTAGTTCTCCTTGAAGAGGTCTTTTACATCCCTTGTAAGTTGGATTCCCAGGTATTTTATTCTCTTTGAAGCAATTGTGAATGGAAGTTCATTCCTGATTTGGCTCTCTGTTTGTCTTTTACTGGTGTATAAGAATGCTTGTGATTTTTGCACATTAATTTTGTATCCTGAGACTTTGCTGAAGTTGCTTATCAGCTTAAGGAGATTTTGGGCTGAGACAATGGGGTTTTCTAAATATACAATCATGTCATCTGCAAAGAGGGACAATTTGACTTCTTCTTTTCCTAACTGAAACTCTTGATTTCTTTCTCTTGCCTAATTGCCCTAGCCAGAACTTCCAACACTATGTTGAATAGGAGTGGTGAGAGAGGGCATCCCTGTCTTGTGCCAGTTTTCAAAGGGAATTTTTCCAGTTTTTGCCCATTCAGTATGATATTGGCTGTGGGTTTGTCATAAATAGCTCTTATTATTTTGAGGTACGTTCCATCAATACCGAATTTATTGAGCGTTTTTAGCATGAAGGGCTGTTGAATTTTGTCAAAAGCCTTTTCTGCATCTATTGAGATAATCATGTGGTTCTTGTCTTTGGTTCTGTTTATATGCTGGATTACGTTTATTGATTTGTGAATGTTGAACCAGCCTTGCATCCCAGGGATGAAGCCCACTTGATCATGGTGGATAAGCTTTTTGATGTGCTGCTGAATCCGGTTTGCCAGTATTTTATTGAGGATTTTTGCATCGATGTTCATCAGGGATATTGGTCTAAAATTCTCTTTTTTTGTTGTGTCTCTGCCAGGCTTTGGTATCAGGATGATGTTGGCCTCATAAAATGAGTTAGGGAGGATTCCCTCTTTTTCTATTGATTGGAATAGTTTCAGAAGGAATGGTACCAGTTCCTCCTTGTACCTTTGGTAGAATTCAGCTGTGAATCCATCTGGTCCTGGACTTTTTTTTGTTGGTAGACTATTAATTATTGCCTCAATTTCAGAGCCTGCTATTGGTCTATTCAGGGATTCAACTTCTTCCTGGTTTAGTCTAGGAAGAGTGTAAGTGTCCAGGAAATTATCCATTTCTTCTAGATTTTCTAGTTTATTTGAGTAGAGGTGTTTATAATATTCTCTGATGGTAGTTTGTAATTCTGTGGGGTCGGTGGTGATATCCCCTTTATCATTTTTTATTGTGTCTATTTGATTCTTCTCTCTTTTCTTCTTTATTAGTCTTGCTAGCGGTCTGTCAATTTTGTTGATCTTTTCAAAAAACCAACTCCTGGATTCATTGATTTTTTGGAGGGTTTTTTGTGTCTCTATCTCCTTCAGTTCTGCTCTGATCTTAGTTATTTCTTGCCTTCTGCTAGCTTTTGAATGTGTTTGCTCTTGTTTCTCTAGTTCTTTTAATTGTGAGGTTAGAGTGTCAGTTTTAGATCTTTCCAGCTTTCTCTTGTGGGCATTTAGTGCTATAAATTACCCTCTACACACTGCTTTAAATGTGTCCCAGAGATTCTGGTATGTTGTATCTTTGTTCTCATTGGTTTCAAAGAACATCTTTATTTCTGCCTTCATTTCGTTATGTACCCAGTAGTCATTCAGGAGCAGGTTGTTCAGTTTCCAGGTAGTTGAGCGGTTTTGATTGAGTTTCTTAGTCCTCTTTTCCCCAATTTTTATTAGGGTTGTTTGTTTTCCTATTTTTATTGAATGGGCAATGATTTCTTGAATATGACC
Organism: Macaca thibetana thibetana; assembly: GCF_024542745.1. Lineage (NCBI taxonomy): Eukaryota > Metazoa > Chordata > Mammalia > Primates > Cercopithecidae > Macaca > Macaca thibetana. The sequence continues at coordinate 16,709,708 of NC_065594.1, read as the reverse complement.
CCAAAAGCACAGGTAACAGAAGCAAAAATAGAGGCATCACATGTGTAAAAAAAATAAAATAAAATAAAATAAACCTTCTGTACGGCCAAAGAAACAACCAACAGAGCAAATGAAAATATTTGCAAATCTTATATCTAATAAGGGAAGAACATCCAAAATAGATAAGAAACTCAAGCTATGATTTCACTTTTAAATTGTTGCTTTAGTTTATAGTGTATATATTTAACTTTTCAGTCTACCTTCAAATGATATGATACTACTTCTTATATAGTAAAAGAAAGTTAAAACATTATGCTTCCTTTTCTCCCCTTCTACACTTTATGCTATTATATTATATATATACACAAAAATATACACTATATATTATATAAATGTTATTTATACCACCATAGATTTTTAAAATTATTTTTGCTTAAGCAGACAAAATATTTTTTTTTGAAATGAAATTTTGCTCTTGTCCTGGTTGGAATGCAATGGCATAATCTTGGCTCACTGCAACCTCTGCCTCCCAGGTTCAAGCGATTCTTGCGCCTCAGCCTCCTGAGTAGCTGGGATTACAGGCATGCACCACCACGCCAGGATAATTTTGTATTTTTCGTAGAGATGGGGTTTCACCATGTTGGTCAGGCTGGTCTTGAACTCCTGACCTTAGGTGATCTGCCTGCCTTGGCCTCCCAAAATGCTGGGATTCCAGGCATAAGCCATCACACCCAGCAAGCAGACAATTATCTTTAAAAAGAATTTAAATAATATTAAATAATAATAAATAATAACATGTTTATATTTATTCATGTACTTAACCATTTTAATGTTTTATTTATTTCTTCCTATAGATTCACATTTCTGTGTGTTGTCTTTTTTTTCTGTGTGAAAGACTTCCTTTAATATTGTTTATGGTGCAGTCAGCTGGAGAGAAATTTTACCACATTTATGTGCTGAAGCATGTTTATCTCAACTTTTAAAAAAATTCAAATATCATTTTTAAGTGATCAAAATATAATTCACATACCATAAGATTCACTCTTTTAAAGTACACAATTTAGTCGTTTTTAATATAGTCATGGTGTTGCACAGACATCTAATTTCAGAGCATTTTTTTTTTTTTTTTTTTTTTTTTTTTTTTTTTTTTTTTTTGAGACGGAGTCTTGCTCTGTAGCCTTCAGAGCATTTTTATCACCACAAGAAGAAACCCCATAGTCATTAGCAGTCACTCCCAATTCTTACCCTCTGCACTCAGCCCCACCCAACCCCTGGCAATCACTGATCTACTCTTTTGTCCCATGGATTTACCTATTTTGTATATTTCATATAAATGGAATAATACAATATGTAGTCTTTGGTGTCTGACTTCCATAACTTAGAATAATGTCTTCAAGGTTCATCTGTGTTGTAGTATGAACTAGTGCTTCAGTTTTTTATTGCTGAATGGCAGTCGATCACATGTATATCTGATTTGTTTTTACCATTCATCTGCTGATGAACTTTAAGTTGGTTCCAACTTTTGGCTATTATGAACAATGCTACTATAAACATTCATGTACAAATTTCTGTGTGACTTATATTTTCATTTCATTTGAGTATATATCTAGAAGTAGAATTGCTGGGTCATGTGGCAATTCTATGTTTAATTTTTTTGAGGAACCACTGAAGTGTTTCCCAAAGTGGCTGAACAATTTTACAACCCAACCAGCAGTGCACAAAGATTCCTATTTCGCCTCGTCCTTACCAACGCTTGCTATTTTCTGGATTGTTTTCTTTTTGTTTTTGTTTTAATTGAATCTATCCCCATGGATGCAAAGTGGTATTTCATTGTGGTTTTGATCTGTATTTCACTAATAACTTATGATATGGAGCATGTTTGCATGTGCTTAATAGCCATTTGTAATCTTTAGAGAAATGTCTGTTTATATTCTTTGCACATTAAAAAAAATCTGAATATTTGCCTTTTTATATTTGAGGCTTAATTGTTCTTTTTATATTCTGGACACAAGACCTTTGTCAGACATGATTTGCAAATTATTTTTCATTCTGTGTGTTGTCTTTTACTTTCTTGATAGTGTCTATTTAAAGAAAAGCGTTTTAATTTTGATAACGTCCAGCTTATCTATTTTTTTCTTTGGTTGCTTGTGATTTATTGTCGTATGTAAGAAATCATGGCAAAATCTAAGTTCTTCAGGATTTATACCTATGTTTTCAATAAGAATTGTATAGCTTTTAGCTCTTCTTAAACTTTTTCTTAACTTTCACTTTAGTTTCAGGGGTACATGTGCAGATTGTTTATATAGGTAATTGTGTGTTGCGTCAGTCTGACGTACAGGTAATAAGCACAGCACCTGATAGGTAGTTTTTCAGTCCTCACCCTAGTCCCATCAAACACCATCAAGTAGGCCCCAGTGTCTGTTGTTCCCTTCTTTGTGTCTGTATGTACTCCATGCTTAGCTCCCACTTACAAGAGAGAAGACGTGGTATTTGGTTCTCTGTTCCTGTGTTAGTTTGCTTAGGAAAATGGCCTCCAGGCCTATCTGTGTTGCTGCAAAGAACATAATCTCATTCATTTTTTATGACTATGTAGTATTCCGTGGCAAATATGTACTACATTTTCTTTATCCAATCTATCATTATTGGGCATTTGTGTTGATTTCATGTCTTTGCTATTATGAATAGTGCTGTAATGAACATACACATGCATGTCTTTATGGTAGAATAATTTATATTCCCTTGGGTGTATACCCAGTAATGGAATGGGTGTGTTAAATGGTATTTTGATGTTAAGTTCTTTGAAAAATCTCCAACCTGCTTTCCACAATGGCAGAACTAATTTTCATTCCAAACAACACTGTGTAAGTATTCCCTTTTCTCCACAGCCTTGCCAGCATCTGTTATTTTTTGGCTTTTTAAAAATAACCATTCTGATTAATTTGAGATGGTATCTCATTGTGGTTTTGATTTGCATTTCTCTAACAATAAGCGATGTTGAACCTTCTTTCACATGCCTGTTGGCTTTGTGTATGTCTTCTTTGGAAAAGTGTCTGTTCATGTCCACTTTTTAATGAGGTTGTTTGTTTCTTTCTTGTAAATTTAAGTTACTTATATTTTCTGGATATTAGACCTTTGTCAAATGCATAGTTTGTAAGTATTTTCCCCATTCTGTAGGTTGTCTGTTTAATCTGTTAATAGTTTCTTTTGTTGTGTAAAGTTCTTTAGTTTAATTAGGTTTCATTTGTCAATTTTGTTTTTATTGTAATTGCTTTTGCTATCTTCTTCATGAAATCTTTGCCAGGGTCTGTGTCAAGAATGGTGTTTCCTAGGTTATCTTCCAGGATTTTTACAGTTTTAGGTTTTACATTTAAGTCTTTAATCCATCTTGAGTTGATTTTTGCATATTGTGTAAGGAAAGGACCCAGTTTCAATCTTCTGCGTATGACTAGCCAGTTATCCCAGTATCATTTATTAAATAGAGAGACTTTTCCTCATTGCTTGCTATTGTTAACTTTGTCAAAGACTAGATGAACATAGGCATGTGGCCTTATTCTAGGCTGTCTATTCTGTTCCATTGCTCTATGTGTCTCCTTTTCTACCAGTTCAAAGTTGTTTTAGTTACTGTAGCCTTGTAGTATAGTTTGAAGTCAAGCAACGTGATGCCTTCAGTTTTGTTCTTTTTGCTTAGGATTTCCTTGGCTATTTGGACTTTTCTTTGGTTCTATATGAATTTTAAAATAGTTTTTCTTATTCTTTGAAGGATGTCATTGGTAATTTGATAGGAATAACATTGAATCTATAAATTGCTTTGGGCAGTATGGCTATTTTAACAATATTGATTATTCCTCTCCATGATCATGGACTGTTTTTCCATTCATTTGTGTCATCTCTGATTTCTTTGAGCAATGTTTTGTAATTCTTATTGTAGACATCTTTCACCTCCCTGGTTAGCTGTATTCCTAGGTATTTGTGTGCGTGTGTGCGTGTGTGTGTGTGTGTGTGTGTGTGTGTGTATGTCTATTGTGAATGTGATTTCATTCATGATTTGGCTTTTAGTTTGGATGTTGCTTGTATATAGGAATGCTAGTGATTTTTGTACATTGATACATTGATTTTGTATCCCAAAACTTTGCTGAAGTTGTTTATCAGATAAAGGAGTTTTTGGGCAGAGACTATGGGGCTTTCTACGTATAGAATCACATAATCTGTAAACAGAAATAGTTTGACTTTATCTTTTCCTATTTGGGTTCATTTTACTTCTTTCTCTTCCCTGATTGCATGGGCTAGGTCTTCCATTACTATATTCAACAGGAGTGGTAAGAGAGGGCATCCTTGTTTTGTTGCAGTTTTTAAGGGGAATTCTTCTAGCTTTTGCCCATTCAGTATAATGTTTGCTGTAAGTCTTTTTAGATGGCTGTTATTATTCTGAAGTATGTTCCTTCAATGCCTAGTTTGTTGAGGGTTCTGACCATGAAGGACATTGAATTTCTTTGAAAGCCTTTTCTTCATCTATGGAGATAATTGTGTGATTTTTATTTTTAGTTCCATTTATGTGGTGAAACATGTTTGTTGATTTGAGCATATTGAACCAATCTTGCATTGCAGGGATAAAGCCTACTTGATTATTTTGAATTTACTTTTTATGTGCTGCTGGATTCAGTTGGCTAGTATTTGTTGACAATTTTTGCATCTGTATTTGTCAAGGATATTTGCCTAAAGTTTTATTTTTTGATTGTGTCTCTGTAAGGTTTGGTATCAGGAGGATTCTGGCCTCATAGAATGAGTAAGGGAGAGTCTCCTCTTCAATTATTGGGAATAGTTTTAGTAGGAATGGTAACATTTCTTTATATCTCTGGTAGAATTTCACTGTGAATTCATCATATCCCAGACATGTTCAGGTTGGTAGGATTTTTATTACTGATTCAATTTCCAAACTTGTTATTGGTCTGTTCAGGAATTCCATATCCTCCTGGTTCAATCTTGGGAGGCTGCATGTTTCCAGGAATGTATCCATTTCTTCTAGGTTTTCTAGTTTGTATGCATAAAGGTGTTTAAAATAGACTCTTGGGAATTTTTTGTATTTCTGAGAGGTTGGTAGTAATATATCCTTTGTCATTCCTGATTGAATTTATTTGGATCTTCTCTCTTTTTATCTTTGTCTAGCTAGTAGTCTATCAATCTTATTTTTTCTTTTAAAAAACGAACTCCTGGATTTGTTGATCTTTTGTGTGATTTTTTAACATTTCAATTTCCTTTGGTTCATCTCTGATTTTGGTTGTTTATTGCCTTCTACTAGAATTGGGGTTGGCTGGCTCTTGTTTTTTTAGTTCCTTTAGGTGTGATGTTAGGTTGTTAATTTGACGTCTTTTTTTGTTGTTGTTTTTTTAACTTTCATTTTAAGTTCAGAGGTACATGTGCAGGTTTGCTATGTAGGTAAATTTGTGTAATGGGGGTTCGTTGTACAGATTATTTTGTCACCCAAGTATTAGGCCTAGTACCCATTCATCGTTTTCCTGATCCTCTCCCTCTTCCCACCTTCCCCAGTTTGATAATTCTTAGTATGTGTTTTTCCCCTCTATGTGTCCATGTGTTCTTATCATTTAGCTCCCTCTTATAAGTAAGAACATACAAAATTTGGTTTCCTGTTCCTGCATTAGTTTGCTAAAGATAATGGCCTCCAGCCCCATCCATGTCCCTGCAAAGGACATGATCTTGTTCTTTTCATGGCTACATAGTATTCCATGGTGTATCACATTTTCTTTATTCAGTCTATCATTGATGGACATCTATGTTGACGCCATGTCTTTCCTACTATAAATAGTGATGCAATAAACATACACATTCATTTGTCTTTATATTAGAATAATACGTATTCCTTTGGGTATATGCCCAGTAATGGGATTGCTGGGTTGAATGCTGTTTCTGTCTTTAGATCTTTGAGGAATAGCCACACTGCTTTCCACAATGGTTGAACTAATTTGCACTCCAACCAATAGTATATAAGTTTCTTTTTCTCTGCAACCTCACCAGCATCTGTAATTTTTTGACTTTTTAATAATAGCCGTTCTGACTGGTGCACTATTGTGAATAGTGCTGCAATAAATATATGTGTGCATGTGTCTTTATAGTAGCATGATTTATAATCCTTTGGGTGTATACCCACTAATGGGATTGCTGGGTCAAATGGTATTTCTTGTTCTAGATCCTTGAGGAATTGCCACACTGTCTTCCGCAAAGGTTGAACTAGTTTACACTCCCACCAACAGTGTAAAAGCATTCCTATTTCTCCACATCCTCTCCAGCATCTGTTGTTTCTTGACATTTTAATGATCACCATTTTAACTGGTTTGAGACAGTATCTCATTGTGGTTTTGATTTGCATTTGTTTAAAGTGCCTGTTCACATCCTTTGCGCACTTTTTTGAGGTTTTTTTTTTTTCTTGCAAATTTATTTAAGTTTCTTATAGATGCTGGATAGTAGACTTTGTCTTGTATTCTCCCATTCTGTAGGTTGTCTGTTCACGCTATTAATCATTTTCTTTGCTATGCAAAAATACTTTAGTTTAATTAGGTCCCATTTGTCCATTTTTGCTTTTGTTGCAATTGCTTTTGGCATCTTCATCATAAAATCTTTATACGTTCCTATGTCCTGAAAAGTATTACCTAGGTTGTCTTCCAGGGTTTTTACAGTTTTGGTTATTACATTTAAGCCTTTAATTCATCGTGAGTTGATTTTTCTGTATGGTGTAAGGAAGGGGTCCAGAGTCAATCTTCTGCATATGGCTGTCTATTATCCTAGTGCCGTTTATCAAATAGGACATCTTTCCCAATTGCATGTTTTTGTCTGGTTTGTCAAAGATGGAATAGTTGTAGGTGTGCAGCCTTATTTTTTGGTTCTTTATTCTTTTCCATTGTTCTATGTGTCTGTTTCTGTAGTAGTATTATGCTGTTTTGATTACTGTAGCCCTGTAGTATAATTTGAAGTCAGGTAGTTTGGTGCCTCCTGCTTTTTTTTTTTCCTTAGGATTGCCTTGGTTATTCATGCTCTTTTTTTGGTCCCATGTGAATTTTAGAATAGTTCTCTCTACTTCTCTGAAGAACCTCAATGGTAGTATACTAGGAATAGCATTGAATCTATAACTTGCTTTGGGCAATATCACCATTTTTATGATATTGATTCTTCCTATCCATGAGCACGGAATGTTTTTCCATTTGTTTGTGTCATCTGTGATTCCTTTGAGCTTTGTGTTTTGTAGCTCTCCTTGTAGAGATCTTTCACCTCCATGGTTATCTATATTTCTAGGTATTTTATTCTTTTTGTGGCAATTGTGAATGGGATTACATTACATTCCTGATTTTGCTCTCAGCTTGACTGTTGTTTGTGTATAGGAATGTTAGCAAATTTTGCCCATTGATTTTGTATCCTGAGACTTTGCTGAAGTTGGGTATCAGCTTAAGAAACTTTTGTGCTGATACTATGGAGTTTTCTAGATATAGGCTTATGTTGTCTGCAAACAGGGATAGTTTGACTTCCTCTCTTCCTTTTTGGATGCCTTTTCTTTCTTTCTCTTGCCTGATTGCTCTGTCCAGGATTTCCAATACTGTGTTGAATAAGAATGGTGAAAGAAGGCATCCTTGTCTTGTGCTGGTTTTCAAGGGGAATGTTTCCAGCCTGTGCCATTTAGTATGGTGTTGGCTGTGGGTTTGTCAGAGATGGCTGTTTAATTTTGAGGTATCTTCCTTCAATACTTAGTTTATTGAGCATTTTTAATATGAAGGAGAGTTTAATTGTATTGAAAGCCTTTTCTGTGTCTATTGAGATAATTATGTGGTTTTTGTCTTTAATTCTGTTTATGTGATGGATCATATTTATTGATTTGCATATGTCGGACCAACCTTGCATCCTAGGGATAAAAGCCTACTTGATCATGGTGGATAGCTTTGTTTATATGCTGCTTTATTCTGTTTGTGACTATTTTCTTGAGGATTTTTGCATCAATGTTCTTCAAGGATATTGGCCTGAAATTGTTGTTGTTGTATTTCTGCCAGATTTTGGTATCAGGATGATGCTAGCCTCATTGAATGAGGTAGGGAGGAGTCTTTTCTCTCAAATGTTTGGAATAGTTTCAGCAGAAATGGCAGCGTATGTGCCATATCATGATAAGAAGAATGTATATCCTGTTGTTTTTGGCTGGAGAGTTCTGTAGATATCTATCAGGTCCATTTGAATCAGTGCTGAGTTTGGGTCCTGAATATCTTTATTAATTTCCTGCCTCAATGATCTGTCTAATGTTGAGGTCGTAAAGTCTCCCACTATTATAGCGTAGGTATTTAAGTCTCTTTGAAGGTCTTCAAGAACTTGCTTTATGAATCTGGGTGCTCCTGTGTTGTGTGACCATATATTTAGGATAGTTAGCTCTTTCTGTTGACTTGAATCCTTTACTATTATATAATACCCTTCCATGAGTTTGACATATTTCTAACATTTTGATGTGTGACTTTAGTGCTGTAAATGTTTCTCTTAACAGTGTTTTATCTCTGTCCCAGACATTCTGACATGTTGTATTTTGTTCTCATTAGTTTCAAATAGTTTCTTGATTTCTGCCTTAATTTTATTGTTTATTCAAAAGTCATTCTTGAGTAGGTTGTTGAATTTGTGTGTAATTGTGTGATTTTATTAGTAATGATTTATATTTTTGTCATGCTGTTCTGAGAGTGTGTTTGGTATGATTTGATTTTTTTTTAATTTACTAAGGATTGTTTAATGTACAATTGGAATGTCAGTTTTAGAGTATGTATCACGTGCATATGAGAAGAATGCATATTCTTTTGTTTTAGGGTAGAAAGTTCTGTAGATGTCTGTCAGGCCTGTTTGATCAACTGTCAAGTTCAAGTTCTGAATATCTTTGTTAGTTTTGTGCCTCCATGATCTATCTAATACTGTCAGTGGGGTCTTGAAGTCTTCCATTTTTATTGCATGGTTATGTAAGTCTCTTTGTAGGTCTCTAAGAACTTGTTTTATGAATCTGGGTGCCTCTTGTTAGGTGCGTATATGTTTAGGATAGTTAGGTCTTCTCATTGAATACACTCTTTACTATCATGTAATGTCCTTCTTTGCCTTTTTTGATGACTGTTGGCTTAAGTCTGTTTTGTTTGAAATTAGAGTATCAGTCCCTGCTTTTTTCAGTTTTCCGTTTACTTGGTAGATTTTTCTCCATCTCTTTACTTAGAGCCTATGGGTGTCACTGCATGTGACAACATACAGCTGGGTCTTTCTTCTTTATTTAATTTGCCCATCTTTGCCTTTTGAGTGAGACATTTAGCCTATTTAGTTTCAAGGTTAATATTGATATGTACAGGTTTGATTGTATCATTGTGTCATTAGCTAGTTATTATGTATAGTTTGAGCTCTCCACATTTAGATCTTTGATCCTTTTTGAATTGAATTTTCCATATTGTATGAAATTAGCATCCAACTTCATTCTTTTTCATGTTGATATATAGTAATCTCAGCACTGTTTATTGAAAGGACTGATCTTTTTCCATTAAATTTTTCTTGACACCTTTGTAAAAAAAACCAACTGATCATAAGCATAAGGGTTTATTTTCTGACTCTCAAATCAATCTTATTGACCTATATGTCTAATATTCCAGCACTACACATTCTTGATTACTGTAGTTTCTTAGTACGTTTAGAAATCAGGTAATGCAAGTCCTCCAACTTTTTTCTGTTTTATTAGATTGTTTTGGCTTGTCTGGTTCCCTTGGATTACATTATACATTTGAGAATCAGCTTGTCAATTTCTTTTTAAAAGTAAGTTGGGATTTTGATAAGGATGGCATTACATTTATAGATAAATTTGATTAGTGTCATTTTAACATTACGATTTCCAGTACATGAATACAAAATGCTATTCCATTTATTTGATCTCTTATAATTTCCTTCAATGACATTCTATAGTTTTTGTGTACATGTCATTCACTACAAATAAAAGAATACAAGACAACAAGTCTTTCACTTAAACACATACCTAAACATTTTATTCTTTTTTATGCTGTTTTACATGGAACTGTTTCCATAGTTTTGTTTTTGAATTATTCCTTATTTTATAAAAATAGAATTAATTTTTATGTTAATGTTATATCCTATAAACTTGCTGAATCCATTCATTAATCTTTAATAGAATTTTTATGGATTACTTATTATCGAAGATTATGTCATCTTGAAATAGATATAGTTATATTTGTTTCTTTTCTACTTTGATATCTTTTTTTTTTCCTTTACCTAATTGCCCTGGTAAAAACCTCTAGTACATTGTTAACAAGAAGTGGTAAGAGTGGGCATCTTTGTCTTGTTCCCCATCTTAGGGAGGAAATGCTCAGTATTTTCCAGTAAGTATGATGTTAGCTGTGCATTTTCCTAGATGTCCTTTACAAGATTGAGGAAATCCCATTTGATTCCTAGCTTTTAAGGATTTCTATAATGAAATGATGTTGAACTTCTTTGAGAAATGTTGTTTCTGTGTTTATTCTTATGATAATGTGATTTTTTCTTTTATTGTATGATTTGTTGTATTACATTGGTTTTTCATCTGTTGGACTAAATTTGCATATCTAGAGTAACTCCACTAGGTCATAATATATGTTCATTTTTTTAATGCTGCTGGATTTCGTGTCTTTTTATTATCCTTAGGAATTTTTTTTTTTCTATTCATAGATATACTGGTTTGCAGATTTTTCTTGTAATGCCTTGTATTTGGTGTCAGGATAATTCTGCCTTCATAGAATGAGTTGTAAAGTGTTCCTTCTGTTTTTTTGCTAGAGTTTGTGAATGATCAGTGTTAATTCTTGAAACTTTTGGTAGAATTTATCAATGAAGACTTTTCTTGGTGAAGTTATTTTAAAAGATAATTTACTAATTTGATCTCTTTGTTACAAGTCTATGAAAAATTTCTATTTCTTCTTCAGTCTGTTTGGTAGCTTGTTTATTCCTAAAAATTTGTCTACTCATCTAGTTCATCTAATTTGTTGGCATACACTTGTACACTTTTAATGTTTTTTAATTCTGTAACATCAGTAGTAGTGTTCCCTGTTTAATTCTTAATTTTCATAATTTGAGTCTTCTTTTTTTTTCCCTTCTTCTGTTTAGCTAAAGTTTCATCAATTATATTGATTGTTTAAAATAATTGGTTTTGTTGATTCTTCCTATTGTTTCTCTGTTCTCTATTTTACTTACTATCCACAGTAATATGTATTCTTTCTTTTCTTCTGCTTGCTTTGATTTAGTATTTTTATATTTATAATTTCTTAAGATAGAAGTTTAGGATATTAATTTAAGATATTCATCAAATAGGCATTCACAAATCTAAATTTCCTTGTAAGCACTGCTTTTACATCCCATGAATTTTGGTATGCTATATTTTCACTTGTATTTATCTCAGAAAATTAACTAATTTCTCTTATGATTTCTTCTTTATTATTTAAAATAATATCATTTAATTTCTAACTATTTGTGAATTTCCCAGATTTCTTCTTGTTATTGATTTATAATTTTATGCCTTGTGGTTGGTTAGCCTTTGTTTGAAAAGATATTTTGGGTGGGTATAAAATTCTAGATTGACCTTTATTTAAAAAAATATTTTAGAGATGCTGTTCCACTGGTTTTTTACTAGCATTTTTCCAATGAGAAGTTGGTTGTCATTGCTTTGTTTCTCTTTACATGGTATGTCTTTTTTTGTTTTCCAAGGGAAGGAGCAACTGTTGCCTGATTTAAGATTTGTTTCTTTGTCTATGATTTTAAGAAATTTGATGATCACATGCCTTGCTGTAGTTTTCTTTATATTTCTCATGCTTGGGATTTATTAAACTTCTTATATTTGTTAGTTAAGAATTTTTATCAAATTTGGAAAACATCTTTTTCATTATTTTTCAAATATTTTTAACCTTCTCTCTTTCAAGAGGCACTAATTAAACATGTATTAGGGTGACTGACTGTATTCCATAGCTCACTAATGCTCTTTCAATTTTTTAAAATATTCTTTTCTCTTCATGTGTTCCATTTGGATACTTTCTATTGTTATGTCTTTAGGCTCAGTAATTTTTTTTGGCAATATCTAATCTGCCATTGAGCATATCCAATGATCCAATATATTTTACTTCTCACATATTGTAGTTATCATTAGTAAACTTTTAATAACTGTCATAATGTGCCTTTTCTTGCTAATTTTAATGTCTTTGTGAGTTCTAGGTGAGTTTAGATTCATTAAATTTTCCTCTCATCATGGTTTGTATTTTTTTCATATTTATATGCTTGATAGTCTTTGATTAGATGATAGATACTATAAATTTTACTTTGTTGAGTGCTAGAAATGTGTGCATTTTTATAAATAATCTCGAGTTATGTTCTATGACTCAGTTAATTTACTTGAAACAATTGGATCTCTTTGGGTTTTTGTTTGTTTGTTTGTTTGTTTTTTTAGATAGAATCTTTCTCTGTTACCTAGGCTGGAGTACAGTGGTGCTGTGTCTGTTCACTGCAACCTCTGCCTCCTGGGTTCAAGCATTTCTCCTGCCTCAGCCTCCCAAGTAGTTGGGACTAAAGGTCCCAACTACAACTCCCAAGCACCATCACACCTGGATATTTTTTGTATTTTTAGTAGACACAGTGTTTTGCCATGTTGTCCAGGCTGGTCTTGAACTCCTCACCTCAAGTGATCTTCCTGCCTTGGCCTCCCAAAGTGTTGGGATTACAGGCGTGAGCCACCACACCTGGCCAGGGTCTTGATTTTAATATTTATTTTCAGAACTAGAGCAGCAGTTTGTCTATGGCTAAGTATTTCTTACCACCAAAGCGGGACCCTCTGTGTAGTCTACCTAAAAGCTTCATAAATTATTTGATTTTTCCATTCTGGAAAGTGGGAATCCCAAGCCCTGTGTATGTGCTAAGCACTCTTCCCTGTTATCGTCACAAATGATTTTCCCCTGGCCTCTGGTAATTGTAAAATCCAGAATGAATATGATATTACGTTCAAATAATTAATTGGATTTGTTTATATTGTGCCATGTTTCTTTTGCAAGTCATGTCAAGAGATTGATAAGAAAATTCTTGAATTCATATAAATTCCAAAAGTTGTTAATTAATGCCCAATCATAGTCATTTTTTAGTTGTGAGTCCAGAAGACCTTGCTCAGAAATGGATATAGCCCTGATTGTAAGGGTTGGAAGTTTTAGAACAAAAGGACTGAATCTGATATACTAGGGTGAACCTTCAGAGTCTAACTTCATTCAGACTATATAATAACATCAATGCCCTAGGTTCTCATTTTCACTCCAGATTCATAGTGGACCCACAGTTCTGACTTTTTATTCATCAATTTGGAGCCACAGGATCCTGCCTACATCTTTGTAATTGCTTTTATTTAGAGCTGTGCTTACCTTTTATTACCTTAATCTTTTAATGGGGTCCTGTTCAAATTATGAATTGGATCAGCATATAACCCCTGTCTTGAACATTCTATGTCTGCAGTCTCTTGAGACATGTTATTTTTCCTTTGATCTTATGCCTGTAGTTTGAGATAGGTGGAATTACTGTGGTAGTATTTTTTTAAAATAACTTATAAGTCAGTGATTTAAAAACACACACACACACACAAAACCTGGGGACTTTGTTATGAAGGAAGCCTTTTGGTAATGATTTCCATCAAAATAAGATATCCAAAAGAGTCATTGCAAAAAAGTGGAACAACGACAACAACTACTACTACTGGATAAGGATATAAAATTAGAAAAGTAACAACTTGGGAAAGAAAGTTTTCTATTTCTATGAGCTATGTTAAAGACTCTAGACTTTTTATTTTGCTTATTCTACTTTTGATATTTACTGAGGTCAGTAAGGATACACTCTCAACTTTCCAAGGATCGGAAGAGCATGCTACATTGACCTAATTTCCAACCCTACACACTGCTGGTGTGACTCTATCTGTTTACCACTTAAGAGTTTGAGGAAAGTTGGCATTAAAATATTAAAAGTTTTGCCAAAGCTTCCTATTATATTTATTTAGTTGCATTTGGATAAACCTGTTGTCTAGTAACAAAGACAAATTATATAAATTGTAAGACAGAAGTCAATCCCCTTTTGAAAGAAAAACTCTGGATGATATCCCTTTGTGAGTCTTACCACTATGATGTAGGGACTTCATGCCACTTAGATGGCGATTTCAGGGGGCTTCTGAATTGTACATACTGTGAGATGAAAGTTAGCATGCTAGGTATTTATTAAGGAATGCCTTTGGAATCTACATCTGTGGAAGGGAGAGAAAGGTAACAGGACTGGTAAGGACAAGAGGTTGAATTCTTGGTGATCCTGATCACAGAATAGAGTAACCTTGGCTGATCTCATACCATCCTTAGGTGCTAGCAGAGCCATTTGTATTTCCCTTATTGGAGCACAATGACTGGACTTTAAACTCCTGCATAAATTAGTCATTGGATGTGCCCCACCCCAACTGGTGTAGCTTTGGATGGAGTTCCTGTAGTTCTACAAGACAATACCTGAAGGACTGGCAGCTGAAGGCTGTCTCTTGTCTATACTCCTAATAGTTGAAGCAATCAAGTCTTCATGGAAGGGGGAACTGGGTGGTACATCACAGTTCCATCAAAATGTGTTTCCCAGACTTTTAGCTATAATTCTAAGGAGGTCTCCGGAATTACTTAATCATTAATGTGGGATACCCCTCTTTTTTCTACATTAGCCATTGCAGTAGGTACTGCATCCTCTACTCCCCCACATTTAAAAACAAACATACACTAATGTACTTTTCTGCGACAGACCTACCAATACTATCATTTTCTTTTCAATTTCATTTCTTTTCAACTTCACTAAAGACCTTCTAAGTTACCATGGCCCTTTTTTTTTTGTTGTTGTTGTTTGTTTTTTTGCTTCAGTGAACCATTTAAACATATCACACTATAATAATTGGAAGCATAGCTTTGAATGCACAGACCATTATTTCCTTCATAATTATGTTCATTCCTGTCTTTAAATTCTAAAGAAAGAGAGCAGAATCTTAGAAAAGTTCTGCTAAACAAGATATAGGAAAACAAAGAAAATAAATGAGAGGAATAAGGCCTTTTAGCACCTGTCAGACTGAAAGAGGTCTATAACTAGGAACGTCTGACATCTCCTGTGACTACAAGGGTGTCAGAATCTGCTTTTGAAAATAAGTAAAAATCACACTTAAAATTAACAATTCGCAAACCTAAATTTATATCTTTAATGGAAGATCTCAAAATATGACTACAGAGGATTTTCATTAATCACTTTTGGCTTGGTGCTTTTTTCTACTGTAAAACAATTTGTCATTTATTTCATCAGAATTGACACAAATTCTGGAAGGATGGAGAGATTTTTAAGTCTGTGTTAGTTTCTCTTTGGATATGTCAATGCAGTGGACTTCCATAGGTTAATTTATTCCCTTTATGCTTTAGAGTGGGTCCAGAGCACAGTCTTTTCTACAGCGAGGTGGAGGTGACAGATAGAGGAAGAGGAACTGAATGCCTTGCCTTCAACGAATTTGTAATGTTTCATATTGTTGATTTATTTCTGTTAAAAAGATACAACACTTTATGATTGTGATTATAACCCAGATGTAATATGGTGGGGCTCTAGATTTTCAACTAAATTAAGCAACAATACTATTAATATCATTGTTTATTATTATTACTTTGCTGACAGCGACAGAGGCTAAAATTGAATTCTGACACTTGTAAATATCCATATTTTAGGGTACTGTTTAATTATGATCTATTTCTAATCCAAATGCTCAAACGGAATGTTTGAATAAGAATCAGCAGCTCTTTATGGAGATAAAGATCTAGTTATGAGCATTGATTGCAAGCAAGAAGAGTTTTAAGGCCTGGGAAGAACTATTGTATCATATTATAAACATTTATGAGAGAGAAGAGAGAGAAAAATAAGTGTGTGCCTCTGACTCAATTTGAAGTCCTTGTCAAATATAGAGAGAGGGCAGGGAAAGAACTTGGCCATACAGTAAGTTCAATTTTTTAAGATGCCCCAGAAATCATTTTTCTATGTATTGATTCAAACAATTTTCTAAAGATTTCTTCATGGACATTATAATAGCTGGAGTTTTCATTAGACAGTTCTCCAGGAATAGAGATTAAACCCCAGTCCTCTTGAAGAATAGAGTAGGAAATCTGAGTCGCAGGAAGCTAACAGTGCAATACAGAGGCCGGGGGCCGGCGCCCATTGCGGAGCAGTGTGTGAAGAGGCACTACAGCTTATATTTGGACTTGATACCAGCAGAACGTGCTCTTTCTTCCCCTTCTCCAGTTATTCAGGTAAAACTGGAAGAGCAATAATTGTGATTATCCTGTTGACCTCTCAGTTTTGCTTCAAAGACTACTCAGCCTAACTTAATTATATTTACTTCCAAGCACAAAATCTCTCATGCCCCAACTTGAGGTCTTAATAGGGACAAGATGAATATTTTTTTCAGATACACAATGTCATCGCAGTTGTCCATGAAGCTAGTCATTATTTGAGTTCTATATGTCCAGCATATATGGTTGCAACTGTATATCTTGGCTATTGCAGTATCGATAAGGGTTTGGTGAGGTGCCAAAAGGTCCTTGGGAAACAGTAACATCAACAACAGCAAACATAGTTTAGCTTAGTTTTTCTTTTGTCTTTACCTAGACTCAGCAATTACCTTGTTCTGTACGGTACTATCAAGAGGCTATCTTTTTATTTGTTCCAAAATAGATATTAACAGATGGAGATCATACTGTGTAAAATATTTCTATTGACAATAGTTTGATGAATTAAAGATGAAGGTGAAGAAAAAAAGTGCATTGATGAACTCTGAGAGGTGATAGTCTTAATTGTTTGATATTCTTATATATTAGCAACTTTGTATGATTGACTCCTCTGGTACTTTCTCCAGGATATTCCTGTATTTTGTTTTGAGAAGGTCTTTCGTCCAGAAAACATGTCCCTTAGGTTTGCAGCTGAACTCATCAAACGCAATAAAGCCATGCTTCTTTCTATCAAAATTCCATTTTCCCAACGTTATGAATTTACTCCTCTTTCTCTGGGTTTATTTTGTTCTTCCTTTATCCTGATTTTAATGACATCTCTGATTCTTCCCAATTCTATTTAGAAATGCATTAACTTTATCTCAAGAAAAATGTGTTTCTTTTTTTCTCAATAAGACATTGTATAAACAGTGGAATTTTTCACAAGTAAAGACATCAAGAACAACTCTTTACATAGGAACTAATTGAAATATTTTATTCTAAGGGAATTTTAGCTGACATTAGGTCAGTTAACATTACTGACTTGCTATCATGATGTTCATCGTAAAATCTAAAGTGCAAGATCCTTGACAATAAATTTTAAGTCATAAGTTTTATAATTATGGATATATTTAGTAATTTCCTGTGTAATTTACCTCCCAACCAAAAACACATATTCTTCCAAATAGTGTGAAACATACCCTACAAAAGAAGACAACCTCAAGGTCAGATAATATCAAGAGAAAAGTCCCTGTCCAATCAGGTACTAAGACACTGGGCCTTCTGAAGTCATTCTATATGTTAGCATTCTTACTGTAAATGGAAAAGAAAACATGGACTTATATCATGGAAAAGAAAATTATGAACTTATATTTAAAAGAGTAGGTAACTAATTCAAGAATTTCCCAGTGAAGGCGTCACAGAAAGGAGACAGGGTGTATATAAAATATGGAAACAACAGTAAAGATATACTTTCTTGTATAAGCAGTCATGTAATTTGTCATTGATAGAAATAAGTTGTCTGTGGCATATTTGCATTGCAAAAATTCATATCATTAAATTATACACCGTCCCCAAATAATACATACTGCCCGTAAAACAGAAAGTATTCTTCTGCAATATTCATCACCTCATATAAGAAAATAGTATAAAACATTTTCAGCAGGAGATACATTGGGAATCCGAGTTCTTTCACACAAAGAGAATTACGAGCAGGTTAAAGAAAAAGGTCAGTGTGTTACCTTCCAGATCTGAAATTTTATCACCGATTTATGATATATTTATAATAATGTATGCCATATAAAAATAAAATATCAAACATTTGAGAATGTCACGGCAATTTTGTTAATTAAGGATTTGATATAATTAACTTCTCATTCACACTTTGTGAATATAATTCTTAGTTGTTAAGACATATCTTTATGGAAATATTTTAATTATCTTTTATGTGTCTTTATGTGTGAGATTACTCGGATGTGTTACTCCCCAATCTTTCCTCACCTCCAGAATGGATATCCTATACTTCCTCCTTGTGTTATAGGAAAGAGTCACAAATTTGAAAACACTTTAAAACCATAAAGCAGGCCGAGACGGGCGGATCACGAGGTCAGGAGATCGAGAGACGATCCCGGCTAACACGGTGAAACCCCGTCTCTACTAAAAAATACAAAAAAATTAGCCGGGCGAGGTGGCGGGCGCCTGTAGTCCCAGCTACTCGGGAGGCTGAGGCAGGAGAATGGCGTAAACCCGGGAGGCGGAGCTTGCAGTGAGCTGAGATCCGGCCACTGCACTCCAGCCTGGGTGACAGAGCAAGACTCCGTCTCAAAAAAAAAAAACCATAAAGCATTATGTACATGTTAGAAATATGTACGCATTTATTATTGCGTACAATAATTATTGACCTTGTCTGAAATTAGCTTCTTAAAATTATCAAATATATCTTATTTACTTCTAAGTACTTAAAGCACTTTGTTGTTATTATAGATTCACAAAGTGAGATATGAAAATGCTTCCCAATCTATAAAATACAAAAAAAACCTTTGTAGTTAAAACTATTTCTCTATAAAAGTAACGCCTCTTTATAAATCAGTCATAATTTTGGTTTTTCTTCTTTTTATAAGAGCTGATATCCACTTTCCATATTTCTTCTCATTTCAGATTAAAAATCAAAACAGGGCAGGAAGGAAGCATGTGGAGTCTGGAGCCAGGTTGCCTTGGTTCATATCACTTACTAGTTGTCTGACTTCAGGAAAATATCTTACTCTGTCAGTGCTTCAGTTTCCTCATCTATAAAGTACTTACAATAATGTTGTGTCCTCCTGGAGCTCTGAGAATAAAATGAGATAACATAGACAAAAATCATGGCAGAGTGCCTAGGACATGCCACCTATCCACGGAATGTCAGCTTTCATTACTGTAATCCCGCTGGGGAAGTTTTGAACCAATTCCCTTTTCCAACATTGTGCCTACTGTCTAATACATAAAGGGTTACTTAAAGATCGGACCATCAAAAGACTTATTATCTGGATTTAACCTTCCAGGCAGTTTTGATTTTGTGGCTTCTAGGCTGCCGTCCTCAGGAGCCACAACTCAATTAGCTAGAAAATCTTAAATCCACCATTAACAGGGTATAGATAATGAAGGACTTTTTAATGTCTCACAACACACATACTCAGGTATTTCTCCCAGTGCTGTAGCAACACTGACCTTTATTCTGAACCTAGAATGGATCAAGCCAAGTTCCTTCAAGCCTTAGAACCTTGGCTCTACTTCTTTCCTTTGCCTGCACTGCCGTTCCCTCACATCTTTTCTTTTTCTTTTCTTTTTTTTAAGGACCTTTTAATATCATTACTCATAATTACAAATAGACAAAAAATTTTCATGCTGTAATGTAATGGGAAAATCTAAGTTAAAATTAGCAGGTTCTTTCTTTTAATTGTACTTTAAGTTCTGGGATACATGTGCGGAACGTGCAGGTTTGTTACATAGGTATACACGTGCCATGATGGTTTGTTGCACCCATCAACCTGTCATCTACATTAGGTATTTCTCCTAATGCTATCTCTCCCCTAGCCTTCTACTCCCCGGCAGGCTCCAGTGTATGGTGTTCCCCTCCCTGTGTCCATGTGTTCTCATTTTCCAACTCCCACTTATGAGTGAGAACATGCACTGTTTGGTTTTCTGTTCCTGTGTTAGTTTGCTGAGAATGATGGCTTCCAGCTTCATCCATGTCCCTTGTAGATTCTGAATATTAGCCCTTTGTCAGATGGGTAGATTGCAAAAATTTTCTCCCATTATGCATGTTGACTGTTCACTCTGATAGTTTCTTTTGCTGTGCAGAAGCTCTTTAGTTTAATTAGATCCCATTTGTCAATTTTGGCTTTTGTTGCCATTGCTTTTGGTGTTTTAGTTATGAAGTCTTTGCCCATGCCTATGTCCTGAATGGTATTGCCTAGGTTTTCTTCTAGGTTTTTATGGTTTTAGGTCTTATGTTTAAGTCTTTAATCCATCTTGAGTTAATTTTTGCATAAGATGTGAGGAAGTGGTCCAGGCTCAGTTTTTTGCATATGGCTAGCCAGTTTTCCCAACACCATTTATTAAATAGGGAATCCTTTCCCCATTGCTTGGTTTGTCAGGTTTGTCAAAGATCAGATGGTTGTAGATGTGTTCCCTCATATCTTTTCATGGCTCACTCCTTTCGACATTCAGATCTCTGTTAACTGGCCCCCTACCTCCAATACAACAATGGATCTTCATAGTTGTCTATTTAAATTTCTTCTGTTTCTGTCACCCATCACAAGCTATGCTATTAATATATGTTTAATAAAAGCAGTGGCCATATCTGACTTAGTCCCTAACTGAAGGATTCTCAGCATATTACAGTGTCTGATATCTACTAACTATTCAATACACATTTACTGAATGAATGAATGAAAACATGAATTGTTCACACGTTTACTCTTCACCCTGTAGTGCTAGATTGGAGTTTTAAATATCAGAATGATTTTGCGTGTGTAAAGGTGTGTGCGTGCACAAATAGATGGAAAAAAATTAATGTGTGCATATATGTAGGTGAGTGTACATATATGTTTTTCTTAGCTCGGCCACTGTCTGCCTAGCCAGTGACATTCCAGTAGTAGCAAGCCCACTTAGTATCCAGATATTGATTGCTAAATACCATGCTTCATTAAAAGGAAGTTGGGGTCCCTTGAAAAAAGATTGTTTCTGGGACTGTATCAGGGAAAATACAAAATGAGCCTGGAACCTCTTGTAGTAATAGAAAGTGAGTAAGTCCTCAAGAAAATAACAAATAAAAAGGATGAGAGCATGTCAAAAGAACACTCATGCCAACCTGAAAAAACTCCCACTGGACAAAGCTGAGACAGTTTGAGCAACAAAAGAAATAATAATAGTATCATGTTATAACTCAAAAATAAAATAAATATCTGTAAATCCATAATGATATAAATAAATTATTTGGATAAATAAATAGACATAGAAGAGGATAATTTTTCCTTAAGAAATCAAAATAATAATTGTAGAAGAAATGAGGGAAACAGAAAATCACTCTTAGAATACAACAGTTAAGAAACGCTGCAGGCAAGATCCCCTGATGTATACTGAAATCAGTGGGCAGCACTGTAAGGAGAAAAAGGACTATTTGTATTGTCTCCATGTATCTTTCCAAAACATTTATTAATTGTTTTGGTGGTTCTGACATATGTGTAAAAACTTTTTAATAAATTTATCACTAGTAAGTGAAAGTTAATTCCTCTCATCTTGTGTATGAGCTGGACTTATTGACTTGCTTCTATTAGATAGAAGACCATGAAAAACGCTGGCAGACATGACTAACCAAGTGATCAAGGTTCATGTCACCAGTATTAAGTCATGTTGATATCATGCAGTAATACACTGAAATGGCCACATCACTTTTGTGGGACTGTCCCCAAATCCATAACCTCAGCTTAATCATGAGAAAAATCAGGCAGACCTAAGTTGAGGGACATTCTATAAAATATCTGACCAGTAATCCTCAAAAGTATCAAGGTCATGAAAGACGAGGAACAACTGAGACACTGTCACAGAATAGGAGACTATTAAGGAGACACGATGACTAAATGCAGTGTGGTATCCTGAGATGGATCCTCAAAGAGACCAAAAATATTAGACAAAAATAAGGTGAAATCCTAATCTAGTCTGTAGTTCAGTTAACAGTATTTACCAAAACTAATTTCCTTTTTTTTTAAAAAAAAGAACCATGTTTATGTAAGACATTAGCATTAGCAGAAGCTAAAGTGCAAAAGGAAACTCTGCATAGTTTTTGCAACAGTTCTGTAAGTTTGAAATCATTTTAAAATAAAAAGTTAAAGAAAACAGTGAAAATATTTTAAACCCAGTTTCTAGTACAGATTAAGCATTCAACAAAGCTTTTAAAAATTAATTAGTGTGTTTGATAGTATTTTTTTACATAGCTATAGAATTATCTTCATTGATTTATATATAAGTCTAGAACTTCCCTCTACTCAAACCATCTCCATTAAGTGTGCATGCAGTTTTCAGGGTTCTATTCTTTTGTTGATTCTCTCTTCCAAAAATGACCTTCTATTTTTGTTTCCTAGCTGATATATTTTTCATCCTTCAAAATCCAGCTCAAATATTACCTATCTTTGAGCCTTTTTGAGTGTCTATAAATCTTTCTAAATATCCTTACTTTAGTATTGATGATACTATGCTGGATGTCTTGTGTGCTTTCCTTGCAACCTGGAAATAGGAACATTTTAAAAGCAAAAGCAGTATCTCTACATTTCATAATATCCACTTAGTGGCCAAAGACAGTGGAAGTTCAATAAAGTGTTCATAGATTAATAAATGACAGGATGAATTACTAATTATTCTGTTTTAAGTATTCGGCTTGGTCATCATATTCAGTTACGTGATATTAGAACCAAAGATTTATTACCTTTTTTTTTTAAATTTTTTAACTCTCCCAAACCCATAACAAAGGTTTTTTTTCATATATGCAAGTGACTGCCCTCACACCCAATTTACACAGGTTGTTTAATGTGGCACAGTTATGATTCCCAGCTGTACCTAGAGTAGAGTGAAGAAGTGGAGTGAAGGATGATGCAGGAGGACGTTGTTTATTTCATTCATTCTGGCTGTTTTGTGAGTAATGCTACACCGTCTTTCAAGATCACTTACATAGACTCTCTGCCAGAGGAAAGGGATGCTGACTTTTAAAAATATTTGCCATAATGAAATTATCTTCCTTATTTAGGAAAAACAATTTTAGAAAAGTTTTATGTTACATTCCACAGTAACAATAAAATATGTTCACATTTTGGGCATACTTTTTTATTTATGGCAAAAATAAGATGTAGACTGACTTCATGCTTTGATAAATATTCGTTCAAATATTTCTTGTCAAAAGAAGCGCAACAAAATGCTTGATTATTTGAAACATTTTAAAATTAATGCCTTAGTATTGTCTACGTGATTTGTTAATATTTATTACTCTTCATAAATTTAAAATATTAAAAATGTTTATTTTTAAAAAAGTATTTTACTAATTTTCAGCTTAAAAGCCCAAACCATTAAATATAAGGGAAATACTCTTGTGGGACGTTTTACTTGAAATATTTACTGTAATAAAATTCATATTAATTTGTATATAAAGTCTATAGCATCAATATTGTATCATGATTTATGGTTTATATTAGTTTATATTTCAGCTATTATTATTATTATTATTTTATTTTTTGAAATGGAGTCTCGCTCTGTCCCCCAGGTTGGAGTGCAGTGGAGCGATCTCAGCTCACTGCAAGCTCCGCCTCCCGGGTTCACGCCATTCTCCTGCCTCAGCCTCCCGAATAGCTGGGACTACAGGCGCCCGCCGCCACGCCCGGCTAATTTTTTTGTATTTTTAGTAGAGACGGGGTTTCACCGTGTTAACCAGGATGTTCTCGATCTCCTGACCTGGTGATCCGCCCGCCTAGGCCTCTCAAAGTGCTGGGATTACAGGCGTGAGCCACCGCACCCGGCCTCAGCTATTCTTTTTTTTTTAGTGTCCTGTTAGTCCTGTTCTATTCATATATTAGGTGATTGGTAAAAATGCATTTCTATACATACATATATATTTTATCTTTAGTAGCTCATATAGCTGTCTACATATATATTACATTTTGAAGAATATTTCTAGTATCTGTAATATATTCATATTTTCATTTATTTTATGAAAAATCATACTTCTTCAATTTTATAAAACTAAAGCTGAAACAACTAAACAGTAAATGCAAATGATGGGAGTAGATTATTAGAAATTAGTCCTCTTGTAAACTATGAACCTAGCTGATCAATACCTCTCCAATAGTTTGGAAACTCATTTTATAAAATAAATGTAGATATTTCTTGCATTAACAATAAAACTGTCAGTCAGGTGCAGTGGTGTGCACCTTTATTTCTAGCTACTCAGGAGGCTGAGGCAGGAGGATTGTTTGAATCCAGGAGTTCAAGAGTGTGGTGGACCGTGATTAATCATGTGAGTAGCCACTGCACTCTAGCCTGGGCAACATTTAGAGACCCATCTCTAAATAAATAAATAACACTGGCAGTAATCATTACGTTTTAATTATATCTGCCACAGAATATGTGCCAGTTGACATTTGTCTAAACCATTTGATTTAAACAACATTTTTACAAATTATTTGTATGCGCTTACATCTAGAAATGTAGTGAGATGTGATGAAAGTATCACCATTGATTGAATACCTACATATTAGCCACTTTGTATATATTATATCGCATTTGCACTTCAGCAACCCTGCCTATGGTCATAATTATCTACTTTGACACAGAGAGAGACTCAGAGGAAATGAGTAGCCTGAGGCTAAGTAGCAGAAGTTTACAAAAACAGAATCATTTTGGCTCCAAAAACCAACACATTTTTTTTCATTGTCAGTTTTGATGCTAGGAATGGTAAACATTTAGTCTTTTATCCTTATGTAGTGTAAAATCATCTGAAGTCTTCAGATCAAACCTTCTTGGGCTGTGCATTTAGTTTTTGGATTACAATGTGATTGCAGTAAACTTAGGGTTAATTCAACCCCTGAACTTCCAGAATTGCAGGAGTCAAAAGGTCAGAGCTTTTAAAATAAAATAGTGTTTGCTTTGTGTCTTCTGGGACACAAGCTCCATGGTCCATTTAACACATTGCATCTTAATTCTTTCACACAAAGCTCTGAGATAGTCAGCATTATCCCTTTTTTTACATATGAGAAATCAACTCTGAGTTAAGCAATTCTGTCCAAACCACAAAGGTATCAAAGTTGGTGTTCAAATAAGTTTTTCCTGACTACAAGTCTTGTGTTCTTAAAAATTGCAAAATGTAGACAGTCAAGAGAGTTTCTAGAATTTGACAAAAGAAGAGGCAGTGGAAGGCACAGGAAACAAAAAAGAATTATCAACCAGAAAAATCAGATCATTCTTGAGGAAATTAGTAATTGGCAAGTTGGGCTCTACATGCATGGCTAGAGGCCAAAGGCACAGCATTGACCAGGAGTTGATATTAAAGATTACCTCCCATTAGGCCGGGTGCGGTGGCTTATGGCTGTAATCCCAGCACTTTGGGAGGCCGAGGCAGGCGGATCACAAGGTCAGGAGATCGAGATCATCCTGGTTAACACAGTGAAACCCTGTCTCTACTAAAAATAAAAAATTAAAAAAAAAAAAAATTAGCCGGGTATGGTGGCAGACACCTGTAGTCCCAGCTACTCAGGAGGCTGAGGCAGGAGAACGGCGTGAACCCGGCAGGTGGAGGTTGCAGTGAGTGGAGATCGCACGACTGCACTCCAGCCTGGGCAACTCCAGACTCTGTCTCAAAAAAATAAAAAATAAAAAAAATAAGATTACCTCCCTTTATTGAGGTGGTCTCTCACTATAAGCACTTATTACAAAATACTAAAGAAGACAGCTATTAAAAATAATGTTTCACTAAAATATATTTCTAGTATAATATTTCTTACCTTCAGGACATAGAAAATGTATATAGAAAATGTGGAATTTGCATAACAATGATGATTTTACTTCCAAACACTTATATAGTTGGTTTCAGCAGGTTGTAATGAGAATATGACAAGGATCTGGTTTAAAATAAGAAAATAAAATATTTATAGACATCCCAGTGTCAGATACTATGTAGACAAAATATTTGATTAATATTTGGATGTATTTTTTTCACTTTTCATCTAAATGTTCCATCATTGCATCCATGAGACTATAAGGTTTTTAGTATCATGACACTTCGGGATTCTAATTTTGAATGGAAACTGGAAAACTCACAAGTGAAATATCAACTGTCAGCTTCCCCTGAGGAATAAATCACTTTATGATAATTTTAATGAAGCACTAATTTTTGGGGTTTTTTTTTTTTTTTTTTTTTGAGACAGGAGACTGGAGTGCAGTGGCGCTATCTTTGCTCACTGCAAGCTCCGCCTCCCAGGTTCACACCAATCTCCTGCCTCGGTCTCCTGAATAGCTGGGATTACAGGTGCCCGCCACCACGCCCGGTTAATTTTTTGTATTTTTAATAGAGATGGGGTTTCACCGTGTTGGCCAGGATGATCTCGATCTCCTGACCTCGTGATCCACCCGCCTCAGCCTCCCAAAGTGCTGGGATTACAGGTGTGAGCCACCACGCCCGGCCATGAGGCAGTAATTGTTTATGAAGTTAATACATTATTTTTTCTGAGGTGGTGTAGGGTAATAACTGTTAGAGTATATTTGGGTAATTTAATTTCTCAGTTTTTCTGAAGGCAGCTGGATTCTGGAAGCAGAGAAATAGCCGAGGTCTAGAAGCCAGAGTGAGAAAGGATAATTCTACTATGTAGTTCACAGCTCTTTCTTATTTCTTAAATCAATATTTTCAATGACTTTATGCCAACTTCTAGAATAAGAGGAAACTTGAATTAAAGGACACAGTTTCATTTAGTTAAACCTTAAATGAATATTCGATGGAAAATACACTATGCTATTTATGTGAATAATCCTATCATATCTGCTAAACACCCCAAGGCATAGAGGTAATTGAATTAAAAAAAAAATGCTAACATGCCTGCTGATAAAATCTGCTTTAAATGTAGTCTTAACTATCTAAGTGCCAATACACTAAAGAAATAAATCTGTGGGAGGAGTATTTAAATATCATAATATAGCTTTATGTCATTAAAAAATGATCACAATGTCATAGGGTTGATGACTGCACAGAATAACAAAATTCTCTGGACAGCAATCCATCATAAACTTGGAAAATAACCGAATAACCTGTCAAAATTCCTTTGCCCAAAAAGTCTAGTCTTTTAAGTTGCTATGGTAATTACTACATTTGTTGGAGGTATTTAAGAGATGACAAATTCCTTGTGCATAATGAACCTTTATAAAGAGTATTCTAAGCATTCTAATTTTTTAAAGTTGCTTTTGATTTGCATAATTGATGTTTGAGTTCAGTGTAGAAATAAACTTGACTGGTAAATTCGAAGGACATGAGAAGATTGAGGAAAAAATTAAAAGTTCAAGACAAAAGGAAAGAATTGCCTTTTATAATATTTATACCTTCTACTATTTTGCTACTGTTTTCAGGATGTTAAATACTTAGTCTGAATTGCTATTCAGAGAACAGCAAAGAGAGTGAGAATTGTCATGCAGAACAATCCCACTGAGTTTAAACCTCCTGGTTTTAATTTATCATTGGGAATGAAACATTTCATTATTTATCATTGCAACACCTCATATGAGCAGAGGAATACATTATGCTACCATTTCTTAGTTGCATCCATAGTCAGTTGAACTAGATTCGTTCACTGTCTGTAACTGGGGAGTTGGGGTGAAAACAGATTAGATACCTCTAACATGCCATGAGTCTATTTTATTTTATTTTTATTTTTAATTAATTTAATTTTTAAGACAGAGGCTTGCTCTGTCACCCAAGCTGGAGTGTAGTGGTACGATCACAGCTTACTGCAGTCTGGACCTCCTGGGCTAAAGCAGTCCTCCTGTGTCAGTCTCTTGAAATGCTGGGATTACAAGCATGAGCCACCATACCCAGCTAATTCTTATTTCTTCTTATTATTATTATTTTGTAGAGACGAGTTTTGCTATGTTGTCCAGACTGGTCTTGAACTCCCGGACTCAAGGAATCCTCTTGCCTTGGCCTCTAAAAGTACTGGGATTACAGGAATGAGCCACTGATCCAGCCCTTAAGTCTTTTTTAGACACAAGTGAGCAGACAATTATGAGCCTGGAAATATTGCTTAATGAGGAGAAGAGCCAATGGGACTGTGACAAATAGGGCTAACTCCATTACCTTGAGTGTTACAGATCAACACTGCAGCCAGGATTCAATTTTCAAAGAAGCTTCAGATCTGAGGTACTAATATTTAGGGGAGCTCCAGGAGTACTGGTGAGGACTTAAAAGAACTCCCTGAGAGCTGGTAATGAGAAAACAGGTTCAGAATCAGAAGACCCACTGCTTGGGTAAATCTCATCAGTAGAGAATTGCAGAACATGATGAAAACCTAGCCACTGGGAAACTGAATGACCATTCAGTAACAGAACAAAAGTCTAAATATGTAATACAGGGTAGGTAGGGAACATATTTATAAAGCCCACACGACCTTCATCAAATAAATTAACCTCTGTATTCTTTGCTTGGGACACTAATAATAGCACTTACCCCACAAGGTTTTCCTGAAGATTCATCGAGTTCATGCAGGTAAAACTTAGAACAGTGCTTGACATAGTAAGATTTCTGGAATTTTTGTTGTTGTTGTTGCTGTTGTTATTTTGTTGTTCTTGTTACAGGTGCCTGAAGTTAAAGTTGAGTCTTAAACTCTGGTTGTTTAAGCAATAAAGGCAAGAACAAAATTCCGAGACCAGCCTCATTCAGGAGCATCTCTGTTAGAACTTTTGCTCCTGCCTCCCATGACCAAAAATTGTCAGGAAATGTGGGGTCGAGTTTAGCCTGAAGGTTTTTACCACATCTGACTCTGATTCCTCACTGAAACCATCAGCATTTTCATTGCTAATATTTTGCTGCACCTTCAGGATGCAACATTTAGTAAGCGTGTGACCTTGAGGGAGTTGTTAAACTTATCTGAGCCACAGAAATGTATTACCTTCTCCTGTGACTTTGAATAGTGCTGTCATATTTCCAAATGTCTATAATCACTAGAAAGTTCACCATTTGGTAGAAAATAATAAGAGTCACTAAGTATATTAGAAGAGATTAGATGAGGTAACAAACGTTTTGAAAAGATACAGCAGTAAAGTTGTTGTGTAATGGTAGGACTGGTTATGAAAAAAAAGCAGTTATTTTAGGAGCAGAAACTAACATAAAATGGGAATCTCTTTTGCATCTCCATTACTTGAAGAATACTGCTTCCTCCTCCCAGAAATCCTTGCTTCCACAGAGTCATTGGGAAAATATCTGCTTACAGTAAAATACTTGGGTGAAGCCCCACCTCCTCCAGCAAGCATTTCTTCCCCACCAGGTAGAGCTTGCTGCTTTCTCCTCTGAATCGTCCAAAAACATTGCTCATATCTAAACTGAAGACCTTGCCACAAGGTATTTACCATTGACTGTCAACAAGGCTCCTCCTCCACTTCATAATGTCCTCTCTTTGCTCAGGGTTTGGTGGTGGTGGTTGTCTTAACAGCTTTATTTGAGGAATAATTTACATATGCAACAACATTTACCTGTTGGGATTGTGTTTTATGTGACTTTATATCCTCAGCCTGCAAAATCATCCTGATCCGACACAGAATATACCAGAACAAACCACTTTTGATGAATTTATTTTATAACAAAGAAAAATACACGTGTGAATTTGTAAAACTGTATTCCTAATAAGAAATTCTAAATCTAGCTTAATTGAGCATATGTATGTTTAATTATTTTTAAAAATATGTATTATCTAAAGAAAGATTATATTTTATATAAAAGTAGTTATTTTTAGAAGTAAAAAATAGCCAAATTAATTGCATCGTATAAAACATGCTTAGACTGAGAGCTACCATAGAAAATTCTAACTGTATGATGTTCAAAAATTTCTTTTTTTAGTTGTCACAAAATAAATACATTTGAAACTATGTCTCTTAGTTGTGTTTATCTGAACAGTTACAGTATTCTGAAAATAGTTTCTTTGGAAACCTCATGGTATATACTGATGGGACACAAAGTCAGGAAAATCATGTATCAAAGCAGAACACTAGTATTTTTTTTAATTAAGTAAAAAGTTGCGGCTTGATTGAAGCGTGGAGATCATTTAATATAACTAATAGAGAAATACAAGAGTGACAAAGTTAGTTATGTGTTCAAAGTCACATGGTTTGTTGGCAGAGACAATGACAAAAGCAGAGACGAATAGGATCACAGTGTTAATATTCACTGAAGATTATCCAGTTTAGCTACCCATCTGGTTATCAAATCCTCTGTAGCACATTCCTTTCAAGTTGTCACTTCTATGTTTGAATACTGCCAGAAACAGGGAGTCTCCTGGCCTCTGAGATAAAGTATTTAATCTTTACACAAGTCTTAGTATAGTATTAAAAGTTCACCTTTTGTTGAGAAGCAACCTTTTCTTTATAATTTCTACCTACTGGTCTTGGTGTTAGCTTTCGAAGTCATCAAAAACAAGTCAAACACCTTTTAAATCGGAGAGACTTGCTAGCTATTAAGGACAGATGATTGTTCCTTTTAACAAAATAAACTTTTATTTTGTGATGAATGTTTAGTTTTTATCAAGATGTATTATGTTCTCATTATTCAACAACAAAAATCACCAATTACCCGTATGTAACCTTTCTTAGTTATAACTGTAGTTACTTCCTTTTTAGTGTAAGTTTTTTCATTGTTACAGATGCATTCTTAGTTTAAAATTTTAACCGTGACTACTGCTTATCATAATATCAGTGTTTTCCTGTGACAGTAAAATGCAATACACATTATTTTAATACCTGAACATTTTTGTTAAATAAATATGCAGAACTTCATGAACTACTTGACCATTATTAGCTTTTGAGTCTCTCTATTTTTTCCCAACAATTAACAGCAAAGTTGTGTTTAGTTTTATGCATATATTACCTTCCTTTTACCAGACAACTCTAGTATAGGTTCCTGGAAGGAGGTATTCCTAGGATAAACAACTTGAACCTTTCAAAAGAGTGATACACATATTTCCAATTTCTCTTCAGTTTAAACCACCACCAGCAATTTATGAAGAAATTCTTGAACACCATCATTTCTAGTATTGGGTTTTCTTTTGTCTGTAATCTGATCACATTTGGCACACAATAACTTTTATCTTATTGGTAGATTTCTAAGCTTTTAGAGGTCAGCAAAGTTGAGTGCTTTGTCAAACATTTTCTACTTATATTTTCTTTTCTCTGAGGGGACTGTTCGTTATGCTCTTTGAACCTTAGTGGATTTTCTTTTCTACTTAATAAACTCTTTTTTGTCATATGTATTTTTAATAATTTCCCTAGCTATTTTGTGTTTTAATTTTGTGTGTTAGATTGTAGTACTAAGAATTTTTAAATGCTGTGTATGCATAGGGTGTCTTCTACAAAGTCATTTCTCCATTGTTTTTACTTAGGAAAACTCTTCTCCATCAAAAGGATAGACTAATATTTATTTATATTTTCCTATCATTTTATGTGCTTTAATATTTAACTTTAAAATCAATTTAGAAAACATTCTCATGGTGCTACAAAATATTATTTTCAAAACTTCTAGCCAGATGTCTCAATGTCACTTATTATTTTTCCATTCCTGATTCTTAATTTGTCATGCTTCCTGTTAATACACTACTCTGCAGTTTGTGTCCAATTCCCTCTGCCTCTGGCTTTTTCCCTCACACAGACACACACCATTACCGCCACCACTGCAACAACAGTAAAAAAACAGCAATGCCTAGTTTCTTTTCATATGTTTGCGATAATCTCCTAATGGGTATAAGTGATTTTTTTAAGAATAGAAGGATCATATATTTATCAAAACTTCTATATATGCATCCAAGTTTAAGCATTCTATCTTTTTTTTTGTTTGCACATCCACGTACACACACACACATGCACACACAAATTTAGAAACCAGAGGTCAGTTACAGGCCACAGGATCTGATTGTGGTGGGACACACTGAACATATTTTGCTGTTAAATAAGTCATTTGTGAAACAGGTTATTTTCCTTTCCTTGTCTAATCTTGTTAATGCTTATTTGTAAAATGTATTGCCACCCTCACCCACATTTCTTCTTAATATTGTTTTTCTTATGACAAGTTATGCTTTCATTGTAAACAAGGCAAGCAGTGAGTCTTTAACACAGTGAGAGAAGTACAAGTGTTTCTGATATAGTAATAACATTTATGCATGTGTTCTTGTTTTTACATTTTATATGCATCTAAATGTATTCCTGAAAAATTTCAAATTCTACAAATTATGCCAAATAATAGGGGCTGGGGAAAATAAGGATTAGGGCAAGATTACTCAAAATATGTTAAATCAGAGCACTAATAAAAACATCAATAAACTAAAAAATGTGACATTTAAATCCCCATGAATATTGTGCTAGCATCAGAGTCTATCATTATGGCCTCTTAATCTTAGGGGTTAATATATTAATGTGTCCACTTCCCTTGTAAACCCTTGATGAAACTCACTGGTTTATTGGCAGATGGTCTCTTAGCTTCCATGCTTGTATAATTCCTAATCAATCAGCAGTGAGAGTGATCTTTAAAATCAGAGATCAGATTATGTTATTCTCTTCACACAAAGCCCTTCTGTAACTTCCTACTATGCCTAGAATAAATTTCAAAGTCCTTGTCCTGAATCCTTTGGCTACAGTCTAGTTCTGCAGACTCATCTCTTCCGCTTTTTCCCTTAGTCATCGCACTCCTGCCAACTGGCCCTCTGTCATTCCCTAGAATGCATCCTGTTCCTCTTGCCTCAAAGTTTTTTCGTTCCTTCAACATCATGATTTTTTCTGCACCTTTTCACATAGCTAGCATTTTGTCATTTCCCATGTTTCAGGGAGGCTATTCCTGTTCATCTGACCTCATACAGCTCTTCATCTCTTCTCCTCCTGCAAATTTCTCCATCTCATCTTAAAACGTGTTTTCCTTATAGGATTTATAGAAACTTATAATTACTATGTTTGCTAATTTTCGTGGGTTCCTTCCACTGGATCATAAACTCTATGAGTACAGGTCATTGGTACTCATTCACCATGGTATTGCCAATGTTTCAAACACAAATCTTGACATACAGATATGTTCATTAAACATTTTACTCCACTACCCTTTTCTGAGCACCATGTATATTTCAGTGAGCAAAATAGACAAAAAAAAAAATCTCTCAACTATTTAAATAACAGAAAACTTTTTTGTTTTATCCTTTTTTTTAAAATTGAGACAAAGTCTTGCTGTGTTGCCCAGGCTGCAGTGTAATGGCATGATCTCGGCTCACTGCAACCTCCACCTCCTGGGTTCAAGCGATTCTCCTGCCTCAGCCTCCCAAGTAGCTGGGAGTACAGGTGCACGCCACCATGCCTGGCTAATTTTTTTCGTATTTTTAGTAGAGACAGGGTTTCACTATGTTGGCCAGGCTGGTCTTGAACTCCCGACCTTGTTATCTGCTCACCTAGACCTCTCAAAGTGCTGGGATTACAGGCGTGAGCCACGGTGCCAGGACTGTTTCATCTTTATATTTTCCTTATAGTGTACTTCTATGTCCAAACACGATCTTTGAGTAAAGATCTGAGGTCATATGCAGAAAACTAATTTTATTCCTTCCTGCATTTAAATAATTTTAATAAGATATAAAATTACAGCTTCTGTTTTTTCTTCCCTATTTTTAAAGCAAACCTCTTTATATTATTGCCTCCAAATTTACTGTTAAGAGGTATGATGTTAACATGATTCTTTATATATTGAACTCCCCAAAAATGTCACCATACAAACTTCTGCTAAAGCAAAGTTAAGTTCATTAGAACTCACAACAGTAAAGAAGAGTGTCACCTGGACTGAATTTTACCATGTCACCAAAGGAGGCAGGGTAATATACAGAGTTTTCTAGCCTGGGCTCAGTTGCTTTCAGGTTGATCTTTCAAGGTGGGAAAATGATTAGGATGAGGCAATTTTTGTGACCTAATAGTTTATGATTGGTGGATTTAGCAAAAAGAGACTTCTGAAGAGAGTCTTGATGAGTAACCTCACTTAGTAAGGGAGCTGCTTGCCCAAGTAGGCAAAATATTATCTCAGCTAAACAGACATGCAGAAATTTATTGATGTAAATAGTGATTATTTATATGTAAATAGTGGTTATCGGTTTACAATCTTATCTTTTCTGAGCAAAATTTTTAGGGAATAAACAACTAATTAATGTTGACATAGCTATTAATAAGTTGTGAGGTTGCAGTCTCATGGGGGATATGCTATTTTCCCTCCTCCTTTAGAATATTTTCTGTCCCTAAGGGAGTTGTTCTTACATGTCTAGTGTGACACTATGAATTCTTTCTGATGTCTTACACATCTTTTTATAACTATTAAAGTTGTTGGTTGTTACTAATAAAAATAGTCTTCATACTGTATTATTTCATTTTCACTTTCTACAACTACTATTTTATAGATATTGGCCCTTGTATTTCTATTCTCTATTTCTATTAACTTTTATATTTTACAAACTGAGAGAGTTTCATGACCAGTTCACTGGTTAATTCTAGTGTTGTTCTACCAGCATCTGTGATTATTCCTTCTTAATGTTTTCTTATTCCTAAGTTTTTATCCTATCCTTTTCTATAATTTTGTAGAGATAAATATGCATGTTTTATTCTCCTGTTATCTGGTACACTTATTCTACTTCTTCTATTATAAAATACTCAAATTGCTTTCTAAGATGTCTTGATTTTTACCCTCTGTGCTTATATTCCCCTGTAAACGTCAGCAAATTACTAACGTCTTGTGCCATTCTGAAGATTTTAGGCGGTAAGGGTGAGAAACATGTTTCTGAACCATGAGCTAGCCATGTGTTGATTTATACATTACAGTTATGTTTCCTCATACAGCTGCCAAAAGCTTAGTAGTAAAGATGTGCAGAAAAGAAAAATAGGTTAAGAAAAAGAAAGTATTTCGCATAGGTGATTTGATAGCTTAACAGCTATTGACTGGAATTGCTAAAACAATTTTAGGCAAGTGATTACGACAATTTGACCCTATTTATTTAATCTAAAGTGGCAGAGTAATAACTCTGAGTATAATCATTCATTCATTGATTCACCAACAAATTTTGAATGCTGATGCAGAACTGTTTACGTCACAATCTCCTATATACACACCAGTAAGAAATGTTCTAAATCTAAGAGATCCACAGGGTTTATAAAGATGCATAAAAAGGACCATATAACTGTGCCTTGAGAGGAAGAAAAGGAACGTCTTCAGAGGCTATGATGCTTCAGAAAGGTTTTAAAACCCGGCAGGAGTTTTAAAGGGAAGGAAAGGCACTAAAACTATAAAGAGCAGTATAAGAGGCTTAGAGTTATAGTAGCCAAGTCGTTTGGTATTTTGGGCAGTGTAAAATGAGCTTGCCTTGGGACAGTCTTGGAAGCCAGATCATGGAGGAATCAGTATTCCGTAATAAGTTTGTGTTTTACCTGTGAATGGCTATCAGCCTTTTAGAGACTGTAAGTGAGAAAGTGATTTGATTAGAGATTAGATTTGCATCTTAGAAAGATTAGGTATGTGGCATTGTGGAGAATAAACAGGAAGTATGCAAGACTAAAATCAGTAAGATCATTTGGAAAGGTGTTGCTGTAGCCTATGTAAAAGATGATGAAGAGAT
Source organism: Macaca thibetana thibetana (assembly GCF_024542745.1). NCBI lineage: Eukaryota > Metazoa > Chordata > Mammalia > Primates > Cercopithecidae > Macaca > Macaca thibetana. Next base: position 16,674,028 of record NC_065594.1, on the reverse strand, counting down.
AAAGTACATCAACTCTGTAGTGAGGGAATGCTACTGAGCAGTTGAAATCTGCCCAGTAAGACATAGAAACGATTCTTAATATTATTTAACTATAGCTAATTTACATTTAAATAGGCACGTGTGACTAATGGCTACCATCTTGGATAGCAGAAGTCCAGATCTTAAGGGAGACATGTGGTCTGGCAACATAGATTTTATAGGATATTTTAAAACATATGTGTGTTTTTCAGGGAACGTTTTAAACAGCAAGTGATGATAAGAATAGGGAGAGTGATAGATGAAGGAAAGAGCCACAAGCAGGACCTTTGTCATATCAATATTTCAGCTTTAGACAGAAGAAAAGGAGTCCATGGAAACCGCTGAGAGAAGGGTCATGTTAAGGTAGGAGGTAGAGCATTAGGAAGGGTGGCACAGAGCCCAAGGCAAGACCAGTTTCATTTCAGCAGACGTGTCACCAGAAGCTACTGAAAACTTATAAGGCTTGAAAAGAGCCAAATGTATTTGGCAACTAGAAGGACATGATTAAGAAAAATAAAATTTATTCATGATGAGGATAAACACCATGTTAGAGAGAATAAATGAATGAATGGACGGTGAGCTTAAAGTTTATAAAATAAAGAAAATCTGAGCCAGGACAGAGAATTACCAAAGATTATTACAATTTAAAAATAATGAGAATTAAGTAGATTTGTGACGTGAAGGGAAGAAGGTTTGCAGAAAGAGGCTTCAGGTATGAAAGAGGGTGATGGTTCATGTGAAGTGTTAGAGAAATGGGAATGGATGGAAGCTCAGACAGCAAGGTTAGCAGCTAGAATGAGAAAAGAACATCTTTTCCTTTGAAATCAGAGGGAAAGAGTAATAGATTGTTGTGTATTTTCTAACTCTCAGGGTGGAGTTTCAAACTTTGACTATTACACATTATTTTCTAAAATATATGTTTTCTAAATCCCATGATGTAAAAATCCAGCGAAATAACATCGTTTGCCCTGCCTATACCATTCCCCTCGATATGTGCGTTTTAAAAATGGGAATATACCATCACAAAGAAGATGAGAAAATAAAATTAAAAGGAAATTACAATGGAGATAGCGTTTAGTTTTTTATGTGTTACTTGTTAAATCCAAGGGGCTTGAATTTTGAAAATAAGTATAATCTTGATTTTCATCTTTAAAATCCTAGGATAAAATATCAAAATATTTTAGTAAAGTAGTTTTTGTTGTTGTTGTTGAGTAGTGTAACCTTATCTTCATGGTTTACAGAAATGTCCCTACAACTTTTCAAAGAAATTTAGTTCATTGCACTTTGACATCATCAAAGCAAGAATAAAATTCATGTTAATTTTTGACTGGACTAAATCACAAAACATTTCAGTCAATATGTAATATTGTTTATGTAACACTTGCAGCTACTGAAACGTATGTATTGTTTCTTGCCTAAGGAAATTAGAAAAGGATCTGGAATTCAGAGTGATAGCAAAAATCAGACCATTATGCTTTTATGTGGAGTATATGTTATGTGAAAGATTATTGAGATGATATGTTAAAATACTATCAAGAAAAAATTCTAATTGGATTGAGTGCGAATGCACTATTTGGGAAAAAGTTATTTCATATCAGATTCCAGACAAAGTACAAATGCAACTTACATATGTGTGATAGTATCTTAATAACAAATAGGAGTTGTTTCTTACTGTCATGAGATCACACCTGTAAACATGTATTTTCTCACAGTCAACTAGGGAAGAAAAGAAAATGTTGTTTGGGGAAATTCATTTTCCCTTTAGTAATATATACTAAAGAATGGAGATCTCTCCATATTAAATATCCCTTTCCTTTGTGTTCTTTGGAACTCAAATTCATTGTTCTTTCCATTATATAACTAAACTTATCCTTTAGGCAATGTGCCTTCAGATACATATAAATATCTAAAATTTCTGGTTGTATATCTTTATGTTGCTTAGAGAACTGTAGTTTTCATATTTAGTGACAATTTTAATTTCTCTTTGGATCAATGTCAAGTTATAGCTCTCTCTACATTCTTGTTTCTTTTTAATCCTCAACACATTTAGGGGAAATAATTCTTAGTTTATGTAAAAAGTCACATCTCAGAAGTTGAGTTATTTCCCCATCACTCCTCATCTCTTCCAAATCTTCTAAATATAATTTGACCCATCAGTCATTCCACGTCTGGTGTTATACAGGAGACATTGAAATGAAAAGATTCTTAAAATTCTGCAGTCTCTTGGGGGGAGAAATCACTTCCCCTCCAAAGTTAATTCTAAAAGTGGAGGACCAGGAACAATGTTTTATTTTGACATTATAGGTCAACATATTTGCAATACTGGGTCTCCTGTTCTTCAACAGCCTTTCTATCCAGTAGCAATTCCATAGCTGTTAAGTGTGTCAGCTGAGAGATTCCATCAGCCTTATCAGCACCTGCCACTTGCGATTGCATTTATGTAGCACAGTTTTAAAATGTTAAACTTGATGTTTTTGTCCTCCAGTTAGTATCCCTGCATCTCAAGAAATCAAGGACAAGCCTATGTGCAAAAAAATTATATGATCTTCCTTCCTCTCTTATGTTAAAGTTTTAGACATCAAAGTTGTTCTCTCTCTCTCTTTCTTCTCGGTGTGTGTGTGTTCGTGTGTGTGTATGTGTGTGTGTTTCTCCCTGTGAGTGTTTTAAGATTCAATTGTAAATATTTAAATTTATTTAATGTATTTACATTTTAAATGTATTTAAAATCGGTCTAGACTTCCTAACATAAATTCTTATATACTGTTTTCAAATCCAAGAGATTGAAAGAGGTCATAAAAGTTAATAAAAGATCTTTCTCAGTACTAATGCTTTCATTCTTATCTTCTCACCCATTCCTTGGTAAGTGTTGATTTCATCACCTTATGGATAGAAAAATAGATTACCTAATGCAAATATCCCTTACCTTCTCCATCTCTTAATTACAGTGTTGACTAAAATATGTCATTTTTGGGTAATGTAACTCTTTTTAAAATGAACTTCTGTGGTTTACATTTGTGGAAGTTATCTGGATTAAATGAAATAGATATTAATAATCTTAATTTATTTTTATCTTTCCTCATCCTCAAAGTCCTCCCATAGCTTCTGTTTTGTCCACTAATCCCTATTGTGACTGACATTCTGTACTTTGACAATGAGGAATAAAATGCTGCTCTCTACCTAATTCTTTATTTGGTAGCATTATTAATAAAATTAACTAAATGAAAAAAATAAAAATAGTTTGTTCATTCTCTAGCATGATTCTTAATCTTGATTGAATCTTGATTGAATCATAATTCACATGCAGAACTGATGTGTGCATGCATGTGTGTAAGTGCATGTGTATTTTCATTTTAACCTGTATTATGGGTGAGCTACATTCAAACACTGGTCTCAAGCTAAAAATATTATTGGTAGGAAAATTAAATTCAACTCGAAAATAAAAATTCACATATTTTTCCAGGAATCATAGATAAGAAAGAACTGAGATACTAAAGAGTATGCACAGTGCTGAAATTGGATGTAAATACCAGTCATTATTATTATGAAAAATTTAGATGTTAGTCCTGATAAAATTACAATGTTAAGGTCATAGCATTGATCCCACACACTGTTACAGACTCTGACCTGGGACTGAGAAAAAAGGTGCCAAGGAAGGGAGTGTCAACCACCTCTCCAAGGCCAACATTGTAATGGCATCACTGATGCAAAAAATGGGGGCATTCAGGATCAGATAATTACAATGACATAGATAGACTCATAATCATCTTGATTTACTCAAGTTTTAGTGATATTGGAGAAATATTAAATTCTCCTTGATATTCTGTAATATAAATGCTATTCCTGTTATTCTAGAGTGAGTTAAAGCATTCCAACAATACTAAAGTTATAATCAGCCTTCAAGTAAGTAATTCACACATCTGAAATTAATACATATAGAACACTCACTTTTTGCTTAGTCTGTGAAGGTAGCTTTACAAAATATTATGCCAGAGAAATACCAATTATGAAATAATAGTTTTTCATAGTAGCTCTTATACCTAGATATTTTAGAAATCATGATGAATTATCTGGATGTCAAAGGGTAAAAATTACTTCCTTGATAATTAAAATAATAAATTGAGGTAATACGCAAACAATGTGAAATTTCCCAAAATAAAAATATTATTAAATATCATCATATTTGTTAATGTAATTCATGTTTAATCTATGGTTAAAACATTATTCAAATCAAATTAATTTACTCATAAAATGATTAGGGTTAAGAAGATCAATTGAAAAGAATATGCATGTTTAAGTACTTAGAACACCCTATTTATTTTAATTTCGCAGAGTAAACATATGCAAATAAACATGTGAGTTCAATTTAAATAACATAGAAAAATAAAATAGGTTAGATAATAAGTATGCAAGAGGAACTAACAGCAACAAATAAATCATACTCAAGATGTAATACTTTTTTTCTATGAATCTCTATCACTAGGATGATACTAGATCAATATGACTTCCAGTACCTTTGTGAATTTATGATAAGATGAGCTTTCATTTATTTGAATTAATTTTCTCATATTCACCTATATCCTTAATCTAACTTTTAAATTAAAAAAATTATAATGAATACATTCCTGCCTTGTGGTTTATTGTTATTTTTTTAAGGCAGTAGAATTAAGAAAATAACATTTTTATGATAAATTCTTTCACCATTTAATCCTTTCCAAACCTTCTTTTGGAAATGGAATTGCTTAGACTCATCTTGACGATTAATTAATATTCTCAATACATGTCTTCCCCCCTCAATGAACTCAAAGAGAGAAAAAAATACAATCATGTTCATTGGGCTCAGTATATTTTATTGATATTAATGTTGTTAATTTACATTAACTTCGATGTCCCTACTTACTAGCATTAAGTATAGAGGGCAGGGCACAGTGGCTCACACCTGTAATTCCGGCAGTTTGAAAGGTAAAGGCAGGTGGATCTCTTGAGCCCAGGAGTTTGAGACCAGCCTGGCAACATGGCAAAACCCTGTGTCTACCAAAAAAAAAAAAAAAAGAAAGAAAACAAACAAACAAACAAAATGAATATATGACAAATTAACAATATTTTGCAAACACAATGGTATTACATAATCTCAATAGCATTTCCACAATTAGAAAAATTGACAATGAATTATACATTTGAATACTTAGTTTTGAGATCTCAAAAATATGGCCTCTGATATTCAAAGTGATTGTCTGAAAACTATATATAATTATGATAAACTTTGTAAATAATTTCCAAAACTCTAAATGCATTCCCTGATAAAATTCACTTTCAGAGTAACTTTTTAAATAGTTTACCAAATATTAATCTCTTTTTATTTATTTTAGAAGGAGACTTTGTTGCCACATAATTTAACAACTATTTAGTATTTATATTGTTTAAGAAAAAAAGAAACCTTAACTCTTCATAGTTACTAATGATGGTATTGTTGTTATTGATAGTACTGTGAGTTGGAGAAGAAGTATGATGCTTAACAATTTTAAAAGCATATTAACACTAATATCTTTGTGTTTTTGGTTTCTACTTTCAGAGACAAAGAAATAGCATGGCATGAAACATGGCTCAGTTCTATTACAAAAGAAATGTTAATGCTCCCTATAGAGATCGCATCCCTCTGAGGATAGTAAGAGCAGAATCAGAACTCTCGCCATCAGAAAAAGCCTACTTGAATGCTGTGGAAAAGGGAGACTATGCCAGTGTCAAGAAATCCCTAGAGGAAGCTGAAATTTATTTTAAAATCAATATTAATTGCATTGATCCTCTCGGAAGAACTGCTCTCCTCATTGCAATTGAAAATGAGAACTTGGAGCTCATCGAACTACTCTTAAGCTTTAATGTCTATGTTGGAGATGCTCTATTACATGCTATCAGAAAAGAAGTCGTCGGAGCTGTTGAGCTGTTATTGAACCACAAAAAACCCAGTGGAGAAAAACAGGTACCTGCAAAAATACAGTTTTTAATTTATTTCACCTGCAGAAGAGTTTTTTTGTTTGTTTGCTTGTTTGTTTTTTCTTTTTCTTTTTTTTTTTTTTTTTAGAGTTTCAAATGCCCTGAAAATTTAAGAAATATAAGCTTCAAAATCTGAACTATATTATAACAGAAAACTACTATTAGATACACCCTTCATGTCCTATGATAGTTACATCCACTTGCATTTCCTGCCCTGGAAAATCATAAGTAATTGTGAGAGCTAAAGCAAAATGAAGTAATCTAAGTAGACTGCTCATAAATTGGAAATATTTCTACCTAATGCTCAACACAGGTTGCTTGTAACTTTATGTGTATGTCTGGGTGTTTTTTCCTCTTGCCTTTCATTTTCTTACATTCTATCCTAGCAGAGGGTGAATTGGTTTCTTATTTTCCCATTTAGCTTGCTTGCCTGTTCTGGGCTTGTGCGGCTTACTGCAAAAGTGAGTTGCACCATCTAATTTTGATATTATCCTTTAACAAACTCTAGTAGATTCTTTTAAATTGAGACTTAAAGAAAGAAACGAAAAGGATTACTTTGAGATAGCTGAACTCTGACTGTGGGCTTAACTACATCAAATTTACTAATGGTGCAAATGTAGCTATACCTTATAGTTATCAACAGAAGATAAACTAAAATGGCACACAATTATAAATACAATGTGTGTTTTTTTCTTTCTCTCTCTCTGTCTTTTTCCACTGAGGAAGTGGAGACATCATAGACAGGAATGAATAAGGAGTCTGTTTTTGTCTGTCTGGACTCTTCCCTTTGCAACTGCCTTGTGTCTGAATTATCTATTTGATCCTTTTTCCTTTCACACTGAACTCATCACTTCCTTGCAACAAGGCTAATTGACTAATGGGATTGCAAAGACATTGCAGATTCTGCAGTGGTTCAGAAATCTGTCTTTTAAAGTAAAATCTTATAAAATGGATGTTATTTCAGCTCTAGCAAATTCTAGCCTATTTGATAATATACACATCTCTGTCTCTGCAAACGCTAGACTGTTAGGAGGTGTGCCTTTTTTTTTTTTTTTTTTTTTTACAAGCAAGCTCTTCTTGCTTTCCTGGAGGACTTTTATCAGAATTTTTGCCACATTATTAGGAAAAGAACTTTATAGCTGAGCATCCCTGTCTGCTGGGAAAAGCTTGTGTTTTTATGGTCCCATTTTATGTTTCATCCCCATTCAACCCTTCCCCTCACCTGAACTAAAACTTTGGTAAGATAACACCCCACAGCAACAATACTTTTTTGCTTGTTGCTTTGCTGGCATTTTGCTGTTTCTTTCATAAACAGTTGTTTGTGGATTACTCTCATTATACTGGTAAAATTTTACTGCTATGAAAATTTGCTTGTTTCGTGTATCCTTTCAAAAGTGAACAAGCCTTGATCGGGGTAGACAGGTAATAGTAATATCCAAAGACACATTTCATGTTATATACCAGACTTTCACCACTAAGGAGGTACAGAACACAGACAGGAATGAGTAAGAGTCTGTTTTTAATCTGTGTAAGTTTAGGTGCTACTACTTTAGTCTCCTTGTGGTACTGAAATTCTTTCCACAGCTGACCTCTCAAGTATTTGCATTTTCTAACAGCAATGATATTATATTGTACACTCTCTTATTTTATGTCTATATAGGCAACCATAAGACAGGTGTTTTGGCTGTGATGTAAATCATTATAGATTGCAGCAAGTCTATAGAATAAAACTGCCATTGAACATGTTTTTGATTTTATTACTAAAGAACCTTCTTAGTTCTATTTTCTAGAGAACACTGGCCATAAATTTCAGTGTCTCCTTAGTCAATGACATTTGTACTGACCAGAATAATTTTGTGTCTGCAGAAGATGTCTGCTATTATGAGAGTGTTTGTTGGAAGATGTTCAACTTCTGAACTAAACTCTAGCCTCACAAGTAGGTCCTGGCTCCTTACAGGCATTTGATCTGGATCGTGATTATTAATAAAAGGCAGTCAAGGTTTGTGATCTGCCAGGAGTCTGAAATTTCCCAGACCGTGTGTTTCTGGAAGATTTCTCTTGTATCAGTCTACTGGCCAAGAATTCCTTTTCTATTTGTACATTCTAGAATTCCTCTTCAGTGAAGGCACTGAGAATAAACAAAAATTGTATGATTTTGTTTGAACTTTATAATTTTGAAAGAGTAATTTCAATCTCCCTCAGAATTCTTGGGATCTTGCACAATGAAAACTGAAGTTTTAGCAACATGAAATGTGCATAGCGTAGCACACAAAGATTTCCTCAGTGCTTGGGTCGTATCAAATCCCATTAGAGCCTGGCTGTTTGTTTGTGATTTTCTTAGGTAATTTATTTCCTAAGGAAGGTCAACATCTTTTGGAATGACAGTTTTCATAAATCACTGTGTTGTAAGTAGCAAATATGTTCTTGATAGGAATTTTTTTCTCTCATAAGGTGTAATTCCTTATTCTTGTGATCATTGAAAGCCATTTTTGTTCTATTTTAATTCTCCTAATTTTCATACTCATGGTATCCCCAAAGATTCTGGGACATGTTGTCATTCGTTTTGTTGAGGTCATTGAGGCCGAATGATAAAACCTGAAAACAATAATATCAAACTGAACAAAATAAATGTAACATCCTAAAATGAATAAAGAAAGAGGTTCTAATAAAAAAAAATCATCCAAATCTGATTTTTAGAACGCTTAGTAGTTTCTAAAATGTAAGAAATGTGTATTCAAAATATACTCTTTTAGAAATTTGTCACATATTAACTTATTTCTCTGGGAAAAAAAAATATTTCATAGGCATCCTTAGGTCATGGGAGCTGTGAGACTTCAGATGAATTTGTCTACGCTTAAAGGCTTTCACTGGGGAACAATTTCCAGATGCCTGCTCTGCCAGGCCTCGTCCTGGGCCCTGAGGAGGAGACACTGTTCCTTTTCTCGAGAGTCCTAAGGTCCGATTGTGAATACAGAAAAGAAAAGTATCATGGGAATATGAATAAAGGCTGTCAGAACTGAAAAGATGAAAATGAATCCTCAGAAAATTATGAAGTTAAATCAGGTGGATTTGGCAAATACAAAATGTTAGCGGGTAGAGGGCTGGAGAAGGGCTTGAAGGAAAAAGGAGAAGAATGTTGATGGGTATAAACCTTGAAAAAAATAACACCATTAACTGAAATAAAGCCTGTAAGAAAAGACTTATGGGACCAAATTGGACATCTGTAGTTTTTTATTTGTTAGTATTAATACTTAGGAGTTAATTAGAAATGTTGGATTTAAGAATGGGGTCTAAGATTGTTATGTAGATGATATTGAAGCAGGACATTGAAGCATATAAAATCACCTTGTGTTCCTGCAGTTCTGACATTGATTTTTTTCTTTTTGACCTTATACATGTTTTAAAGATTTGTGATTTTTAGTATATTAAATGATTTTTCTCAATGCAGCATGTGATGAAAAGATCTAGGTATTTCCAGATAAATAGATGGGCATAGATCATTAAATATTTTCTTCCATATTTAAGGTAGTCCTTCATAAATCAGGGTCTTGAATTTAGTTTTTTTTTTTTTTTTTTTTTTTTTTTTTTTAACGAGAAAAGTAATAGCTTATTTCTTTCCCACAGGAGACAGCACAGAGAGCCTCTGATTCTCTACACTAAGCAGGAATCATTGCACTGATAGTGTCTGATGACTTTACCGAGCTTGGCTTTAACCTTCTTAATAACCTTATTTCTCTAGAGGGAATAACTGAGAATGACTTCTTAACCCTCTTTTCAGTCAGTTGATTGGTAATTTGACTTTTCATTGTTTTTAGCAGACCTTAGATGTCTTCTAAGTCCAGATTTAATTTCAGTTTCAGCCGCTTCAGTAAATGTTTATCAGAAGCAGACCTTGCTTTTCAATTTTTTTGTTAGATCAGTGGTTGTCAATCTGTAGCATCATCACTGGAAAGGCTTGTTACAACACAGACTACTAGGACCTACCTGCAGAGGTTCTGACAGAGCAGGTCTGAAGTGAGGCCTTGGGATTTGTATTTCTAATGAGTACCCCAGGTAATGCTAATGCTGCCAGTCTAGCAACAGGGCTTTGAGAACCACTGATTCAGAGGATGTTGCAGGTTATAGAAAACCTACAGCTGTATATTTTATGTTAGATTTCTTATACTATACTATGCTAACCTGGTTTTCAGGAAATTTCAATTCATTCCCTTAAATACTAGCTATTAAGTGGTATTTAATATATGAGAGTTTCCCAATTTCAGTAACATCCATATTATATATTCCTACTTTGGAAAAAAAGACTTTGCTATACATTATAAACAGTTAAGATTCCAGAGTGATTAGCTGAAGAAATTTTGGTTTTAAAGTTCTACTAAAACTAATGCAGAGTATTTTATAATTGGAAGGATTCTTAGAGATCAACCTAATCAATCACCTCATTTTACAAAAGAGAGACAGGAAAGAGGACTCAATGGGGCAGTGGGTTGGCCAGACTGAAAGGACCTATAAATTGATAGCTAGCGACCAACCTTGATATAATCTGGATAATAATAAAAATTGTATGACAAAAAATGACAACAACAGTAGTAATACTAGATGATATTCACTGAGTTTGTCACCATGCCAGTAACTGTGGTTAGAATTTCACTTGCTTTATCTCACTTAATCTTTATATTGTCCTATGAAGGTAGGTGCTATTGCTATCTCCACTTACAAATGGGAAAATGAAGGCATTAAAAGGCTTAAGTGACATAGTGACACGTCCCAGATCACAAAGAAAGGAAATACCAGTGCTGGAACTCAAGAGTCTCTGAAGATAGTCACTATGCTGGTCTGGCTTTAGCCATTGCATCAATTTGAATGGGTGTCATTTAAATCATTAATTACTTATTTTAATTCAGGATATGAATTAGACAAATTTTAAGAAGTCTCTGGATGTACACATTCAGACTGTCTCTATCCTGAATATTATAATGCCATTTATAATTTTGTTGCCCAACAAATATTAACTGTGACCCCAGAAACTCCTTACCATAGCGTTGCACTAAGAAATAACAAAGTCATTAGAAGTTGTGAAGTGCTGGGAAAGAGCATAGAAAGAAGTGAAGTGACGGTATGCTGGCTTCCAGTCCAGTTCACCACTTGCTAATTGGACAAGCGTCTAAATCTCTCTGAGCCTTTGTTTTTTCTTGGCTGTTAATCAGGTTTGTGGTCTGAATCTTACCTACTTCTCAAAGTCTAGTGATGTTCAAATTCTGTAAAAGTGTTTTTATAAGGTAACGTGTAATAATAGTTTTGGCATTATTACTGTATTATGCCATTATCTCTGTCTTCCTATTGACAAAGAACTGTACAAATAATACAAAATATGTGAAAAGATTAAGCATCAGCAATTTACCCTTTAGAGTTCAAGACCTCTTTTTTCATTTGCAAAATGTTGCCATTGTTGATATGGTGTGGCTTTTTGTCCCCACCCAAATCTCATGTTGAATTTAATCCCCAATATTAGAGGTGGGAGCTGGTGGAAGATAATTGGATCATGGGGTCATTTTTAATGGTTTAGTACCATCTCCCTAGTGCTGTCCTGTGATAGACTTCTCACAAGATCTGGTTGTTTGAAAGTGTGTAGCACCTTCCCCTTCGCTGTCTTTCTCCTGCTGCCATGTGAAGACATGCTTGCTTCCCCTTCACTCTTCTGCCGTGATTATAAGTTTCCTGAGGCCTCCCCAGACATGCCTCCTGTATAGCCTGTGGAACTGTAAGTCAATTAAATCTCTCTTCCTCATTAATTACTCAGTCTCGGGTAGTTCTTTATATCAATGTGAGACTGGAACTAATACAATTGGAAACACAAACCCAATTCAGGGAGAGCAAAAGAAAATATATCTCGGTTTACTTATTTCTTTCTACCTCAGTGCATATAGGAAATCTTTTGTTTTGACGTACCTGTTTCGGTAGATTTGTTAATACAATTGTGCCTTGAGAACATTGCCTGTTATGTGATCAGAAAATCAAACAGTCTGAAATAAGACATTGGTAGTAGCATGTTAATGCAAATATATACCCAAAATATACACTGCTGAATAAAAATATAGAAGAGTTTTAGTCAATATGGATTCCAATAAATATATTCCTGTCTAATGGACATAGAAATGTGTTCTTTAGACAAATCTAAATTTTTTGGAATGAATCAAAAAGGATTCAGTTACCCTGAAAAAACTTCACTTTTAACTGTTTTAACTATGTAACAAACCTGCACATGTACCCCTTAACTTAAAAGTTGGAAATTAAAAAATGACAAATAACTAACAAAAAAATCTAAACAAAAGAAAAAGAAGGGGATTATAGCTGCCACTCACCAGGATCTATGCCTAACATTGAAAGAGCATGGTAAATAGAAACTCTGATACCATTTGAAAGTTATTTTATTCTTACCCTTAAAGCACTTCATATTATTATATGTGATTAAATTAATAATGCATATGTGTATTGAAGAGGCTAAATATTCCTCAAAGCAAATACCCTGTGAAGTTTTAGTGCTTGTATAAAGAATGGGTTTATATTAAAATAAGAAAGAGACAAATGAATCTTTCATATGTGGGTTTTGTCGAAAAGCTTTTGTGGGGTGATTTTATTAGATCCCTCTAATCCATTATTAACGTGATTAAATCTAAAGTTAATAGCATTATGTTTCAGTAAGCAGTATATTAATTGAATTTCTTCATTAACCATAATATTGAAATATTAATCATTTAGGAATAATAGTCATATAAACACTGTAATTACTTGAGTACGTAAGGTATTAATATAATTGGGAATTATGAAAATATACGTTATGATTAGAATGTTCAGTAACTGTTTTCAACATACCCTTTCTTTCTGCCTGCTATATTCACTTATTCTCTGATTACAAGCAAAATGAGTAGTTTTCTGGTTTTGGTATCAAAACACAAGCAAACAAGGATACAGGTAATGCTGAATTTTAAATGTTCTTTTCCACATAGAGTAGAATGACACACACTGGGGCCTATCGGAAAGTGGAGGGTGAGAAGAGGGATAGGATCAGGGAAAATAACCAGTAGGTACTTGGCTTAATACATGGGTAATAAAATAATCTGCACAATACATAAGAATATTCATAGCAGTATTTTTTGTAATAATCCCAAATTGGAAGCAACCCAAGAATCTATCAATCACAGAATTAATAAGTGTATACAATTAAATTTATAGAAATTGGAATTGCCTATGGCAATGAAAAAGAATGAACCACAGGTAGACATAATACATAGACAGATCTCAATATATGGATGTTGAGTAAAATAACCCAAATACGAAAGTGTACATAAGTAAATCTTATATGATTCCATGCATATAAGATTCAAAAACAGGCAAAATTAATTTACAGCTATAAAGTCAGCATAGTGATTAATATGGGGAGTGGTGATAATTAGTGTTTCATTGGAAGACCTGAGTATATTAGCTACATCTACCTGGATGGTATGAGAAGGCTGTGGACAGAAGGCAAGACTAAATCAGTGAGAGGGGTTTGGGATACCACTGCCAAAAATTGGAAGAAGACCCAATCATATAGGGTTTGAACCATAAGGACAGAGCGGACAGAGTGAATTATTTTCTCCAGGTCACCAAAAATCTGCAATAATAGCTTAATATTGTCAGTCTTTTACATTTTAGCAATTCTGGTGGGTGGGTGGCGATATAACATTGTTATTTTTATTTGCATTTTTCTCATGACTAATAATGTTGAGCATCTTTTTATGTTTACAGTAAATTGTGATATTCTCTTCTCTGAAACCTTTTTCAAGTATTTTTCCCACATTTTAATTGGCTTGACTGTACTTTTCCAACTGCTGTGTAAGATTCTTGACATATTTTGGATGCAAGTACTTTGTCAGATATGCATATGTCTGTAACCATTATTACTGAACTCTATTCTATTCCTTTGCTCTAGTCATGTATCCTTGAGCCAATATCATAGTATCTTAATTATTGCAGTTTTATAATAAGTCTTAATATCTAAAAAAATAAAATTAAATTTAAAAAATAATCTGCACAATAAACCCCCATGACACAAGTTTACCTATGTAATTACCTCCACTTGTACCCCAGAACTTAAAAGTTTTTTTAAAAAGTTCTTTTCAAGAACGAGTTCTTCAAGCACCTAAAAAGAGTGTTCTTATTTTCATTATCAAAATTTATGTTTTATACACTCATTTTTTAATCGGTTTCTAAATAAGTCAATGTTCCAAGTCTCTATTGTTTGAGTCATTTATTAGAAACACTTGACAATAATTTTGTACTGCAAGCTTTGAGTATGTGAGAACTGACTTACAGAATACAGCTTTCTGAGGGAATGCTAAAACCCACCCAGAAGGAGTGGGTAAGAGAAATTGATAGTTGTAAATTTTATCAACTGGATGTATAATCTCTCTTCCCTTAAAAAAGGTGATAGTATATAAGTGGAGTGGGGTTAACTTTGCCTAACACTCATCTCCTTAATTGCAACATCCCTTCTTGATTTCTGGAGTCCCTGAGGGAAAGTATATAGATTCATTTGACTTGGAGATACAAGTTTAATCACTAAGCAACACTAGTATCATTATATATAAATGTGAATTTTTGAGGCATTGATATTTGGATGAGTAAAGTAAAAATGAGAAATAATTACACATTTATTTGGACTTTATGTTTTGTGTATTTCCCACTCTCCAAAATTTCAGATAATTCTCAATTAGCAATATATTGAATAATTTTCTTCAAAACATAATACATAACTTCAAAAAGCAAATAGGCTGCAGTGAATTGTAAATCTATTTCAATATTTTACCCTAGTCATCTAAGGTCACACTAATAAAAATTGCTAACAAAAAATTCAATATGCAATTTATCGAGCATCCTCTTAAGATCATTGTAGGTTGTTATATTATTTAAACCTCATAACAACCCTTGTGATAAGTTCTTTCATTATTGTCATTTTAAAAAGAGAGGTGTACCTCCCTCCATGCCACTAGAAGTAACTAAGTACTTCAACTGCCATTTTTCTCCCTCCAGCACCAAGTGGATACTGCTAAGGAGTTGCAGAGTTCATTCTTGTTGACCCTAGTAGCAGCCTTTGGATCTTTGTTGAACACTTGTTTAAGCAGTCACGACTAAATAATTGGGGTTCAATAAGGGAGGAATAAATGCATGTACATGAGTGGGGAATACAGAAAATGTTTTCTTTGATAGTTTGGGATGTATTTTCACGTTTATTTGGTAGATTCCTTCCACATATATTGAACTGTTATGGATAAAGAAATTGTGGCTCAGAGAGATTAACTTTCTCAAGTGAGATTTGAGTAGAGGTTTCTCTGTTTTCCTGGACTTTATTCTTATTTTGCCAAATTGCCTGGATATTTTGACCCTGACATGTCTAGAAACCTAAGCTCTTTTGAACAGGTCTAGAAATAAACCTTGGCCACCAAGCAGCATAGAAAGTTCTTTCCATGCTTTTGATGGAGCAAGTGTCCTGAAATTCCTTCAGCCAGAGGCCCCTGACTGAATCTTGGCCCTTGACCGAAGCTTGAGTGCATTAAATTACTGATTTAACAAAACTGGTTATCTGATTTTCTCAATTCCTCTTAGATTGTTGTAGGAAGAGACTGGCAGTAATAAGGGAGACACTGCTGGCACATTGAGAAATTTCTGGGAAGAGGGAGGCGAGAACAGCACATTCACAAGAGTGTAGGAGATTTAATGTCAAGCAATGCACATTTCAATATTACCCTGTTGGGCAGCCTGATGCAGCAAGTTGAGAGACTCTGGGAGGGGTCCATTTCTAAACTGAAACCTGACAGCTGAGACTCTGCAGAAATAGATCCCGCCATCCATGCTGGAGGCAGTTATTTGGCAGATAACGTGAACCCTTTTTTGATATAAATTATAAAATATGATGTGATATGATATAAATTGTGAAACACTGATGAAGTTAAACGTCTCTCTTCTTTACTATCATTATAATCATATCCTATACGCCTCCTCATACTCTTAGAATATTACGTTGAAAATATGTTTTACTTTCCTCTACTTTGTGAGCTTCACAATACCACAGGGTATGTGTTTATATGCATATGCATACACAAATATATTAATATATATACACACATGCAGACACACATGAATATGTATGTATCTTACTGATTTATCCATCTGCAATGGCATAGACTTGATTTATAGTAAAATTTCTTTTTTTAATTTATTTTTTATTATTATTATACTTTAAGTTCTAGGGTACATGTGCATAACGTGCAGGTTTGTTACATATGTATACTTGTGCCATGTTGCTGTGCTGCACCCATCAACTCGTCAGCACCCATCAATTCGTCATTTACATCAGGTATAACTCCCAATGCAATCCTTCCCCCTTCCCCCCTCCCCATGATAGGCTCTGGTGTGTGATGTTCCCCTTCCCGAGTCCAAGTGATCTCATTGTTCAGTTCCCACCTATGAGTGAGAACATGCGGTGTTTGGTTTTCTGTTCTTGTGATAGTTTGCTAAGAATGATGGTTTCCAGCTGCATCCATGTCCCTACAAAGGACACAAACTCACAGGAATACTATGCAGCCATAAAAAAAGATGGGTTTATAGTAAAATTTCAATGCTGCATTTCCCCTCCCTCTCCGCTCTTGAAACGTTTGTTCATTGGGGTAGTCCTCTTAGGCTTTGCTTGGACATGCTTTTGCCCAGCTCTCTTTAACATTTGTTTATTGGGGTGGTCCTCGCAGGCTTTGTTTGAACATACTTTCCCTCCTACTGTTAGGTAATAGATGTAGTAGCCCCAATTCCAAGTTTTATCTTTTCCTTTCCATACACTAACTGTGTGTGAGAGAGAGAAAGATTTGGGAAGGGAAGAGAATCCAGTGAGAAGATTAGGGGAAAAGCTTATTCATCGAGCATGGAGTTTGCAGTTGCTGTTGTAGCTTTCAGGAAGTCCATGGTTCTGGTAAACCCCCCAGGCTTGATTTGAGGTGCCTGGGCAGACAGTAATCTCTCTCTCATCCTTGGGAACACAAGTGCTCCCTAGTCCAACTTCAGTTGTCTACAAAGAAATCCTCCTCACAAATCCACCCTTTTCTCTATTGTCTCCATGATATATACTCTTGAAGCATTGTGAACTCTGGAATCTGTCATCAATTGTATCTGGTACCTGTAAAAATTTCAACTTTCATACCCTGTTATCTATATAAGGAACTCTCACCTCTTTAAAAATGTTGGATTCCTTTTTTCCTTCTATATATACCCAACAGATTTCCTAATACATGATACGTGTTCAATAAATGTTGGCTAAATTTAATAACAAGGACTTGAGACTCCGCAAAGACTTGCTGATGGTTATTATAATTTTTCTATTTCTTAGGTTATAAAATGAATCTTACCAATCAAAACTTGTTCTTTACATCTGCTTTCTTTCTATATTCCACACACACACACACACACACACACGCATGCACAGTATACCTTCGTTTAAAAAAATGAAAAAATAAACTGCTTTTCTTAAAATCACAGATAGTTTCTTAGGTTTGGAGGAGATTCTAAAGGTTATCTGGCACAATCACACATACAGTGTCTAGTATTCATGCTCAGCATTCTTGATATATTAATAGAATCACTCTCTTCTGCTCCCTCTTCAATTTCGCTATAGCAGAGCAGCAAGGGAACAACTCAAGATGAGGAAAGAAGTAAGAAAGTGAGGACAAGGGTTTTGATTAGCAAAGTTTCAACAAAGGATAATGTGTTTTCTCATTTCTTCTTATAACTTTAAAATTTCCTTGGTTGCCTACTGTGGTCAAAATCTTGTTAAAACATACAAATGAACCTCTCACCTCAAGGAATCTAATTAGCAATCAATTGCAGTTTTAGGGTAAATATAAGTAACTATATTTAACGTGCATCCTCACTTTTTTCTGTTTTCTATACAGTATTGGTTTCCCAATTGTATTCACATCTATTTTTTGTGAGAGTAGGCTGAAAGGACCTAATACATAACAGTCATATCACATTTTGTAAGACACAGAAACTGAAGTAGTTCAACATCAATAAAAGAAGATATAGACAAGTACCATTGTGTTTCTGTGAACATGGTAAAACTGTATTAAAAATGAACTATTTCGTGGTTTGGGGAAAAGTGTAGTAGATTGTCATATTAGGTGGATAGTCCATTGCAGAATACGATACACTCTTCACCTGGAATGGAATCAATAGGAAATATTTTTATTATGCACATATATAACTATTAATTCTATCAATAAAATGCTTAAAATTTAAAAATGCCTATTTGATAATTAATGTTAAATGTTGCTAATTCATATTTCTCTTGCATACTTTATCCTAGAACATCTGAATTCATTAATCCTTTATCACCTGAAGAGTTTTTGATTCTTCTGACCTCACTTTAAATTACTAGCCTTAGGAAAGTATAGATCAAGCGTATTCCTCTTGGTGCTTATACACTAAATTTAATACTTGACTTGGTGGTAATGTGCATTAAATCAAGGGTTTCAGAAGCGCCTGTTTTGGATGAATTTTCTCTTTACTGTATCGTGTTCTATTTAATTCCAACTTAGTCTGCCTGATTCTCTTGATCAAAAAGGAGAATCAATGCCTAACCTTAAAATCGGAGATAATTAAAGTGCATTTTGACATCACCTTTAAAGTGATGTCACCCCATTCTTCTAATACAAAGTAACTCCTGGGGTCATCACCTTTTACAGATATGAGGAAAGTGAAGCTTAAAGAAGGTGAGGAAATTTACCAAGGACTACTGAGATTATTAGTCCTTGAGTCAGGCCTGGAATTCAGTCATATTTATATCAATTTGCAGTCATATTTTTCATATTTACCACTTTAGCCCCAATCATAAAGATTTTATGAAATGAGAAAAAAATAAATAAAACTAAATATTTTGAGGTTTGTTTTATGTAAAAGGAAATATTTCATGGTTAAAAAGGATCAGGTTTGGAATTAGAAAAATGTGGTTGCAAATCCTAGTTCCACGACTTACTATTTGTGTCACCTATTTAACCTGAAACAGAACATGCCTATATTCCATAATTATCGTGAGAATTAGAAATTAGAAAAAAAACACGTAAAGTGCCTAGTGTATTTACATCTGGTTTAATGTTATCATCATGATGATTAATTTCAGAATGAAGTATGCCAGTTTGATCTACGTCTAAAGATTCACATTTGTGTCATGCTTTCAGGTTGTTAGGATCAGACTCCAAATATGCTGATGCAGAATGCAAGAGACAAACCTGCTGCATTCTGGTGATGAAATCTCTGAGGACAGGCTTCTAGATACCTGCATAGTGGTTAGGAGGGTGTGAATCTATGAAAGGTTCCATGGAGCCAGGAAGCATGACCCTGAGCTAAAAGTTATCTAAAAGTCAGAAGAAAGGAAATGCACCAGGATTATAAGACGCAGAAAAGTTTGAATAAACATAATCTAAACATATAAATCACCAAATACAATGTAGCCTTTCTTTAGATAGAGAAAGAGAAGAAAAAAAAATCATGATAAAGGGAAATAATCAGAGATAACCCAATAGAATGATATACAGGTTCCCTTAGGTATATTTTAGGAAGGATGTTTTCACAAAAGACAGAGCATCGAAATGCAGTATTGTCAATGTAAGTGTGGGATCAATATTCACCTGTTGTCCTATTTTTTTTAATAAATGAGGCAAAGCAGATCGTTTATTTTGACCACAATTAAGGAAAAGACCGCTACCTGGTGAATATTTGAGGCTTTCAAAAATACATCTATTAGTTTCAAACATCTGGCTGGCAAAAACTTAAAAGTATTAAAAATACTTTAAATTATTTTTCTTTACTTTTCAGTGGATTATAGTTTTTCCACTATGCAATATTAGCAGAGGTTTTGTTAAAATGCTATCAGTAAAATTACAAATTTCCATGAATTTTTTCACAATTTTATTAACTGCATCTTTTATAGGTCACTTAATTCATATTAAAAGTTACCCCCAAAATATGAAACAAAACTATGAACCACCATGATCCCTATATTTCTTTGGGCTTCTTTTTTGCTTAATTGTCTAGCAAAATGAATTTAAAACGACATTGTAGGATGAAAATAATACTAATCAGTTCCTTTCATTGTATACCTGATCCAAAAAGCAGAAAGTAGGCAAAGGTTGTTTTTCAATGTACTGGCACTGTCCTGGGAGTCTTTGCTTCTCCCTAGGATTTAGAT
Source organism: Macaca thibetana thibetana (assembly GCF_024542745.1). Classification (NCBI taxonomy): domain Eukaryota; kingdom Metazoa; phylum Chordata; class Mammalia; order Primates; family Cercopithecidae; genus Macaca; species Macaca thibetana. The sequence goes on along the minus strand of NC_065594.1, from coordinate 16,653,753 downwards.
CCTTCAGTATATTTTCTGTGGGGCATGAGAGGTGAGAAATCGGTCCCTAATTTTTTTTCTTCTAGTAAAGTGTTGCCCCCCACCACCTATCCTGATTGTGTGTACGTGTGTGCGCGCACGCGTGTGTGTTCGTATGGGTGTATTTGCACATTAAAATAGAACTTAAGAGTCTCTTAATGTCTTAGCTGGTTGCTAAAGAACTCGTAAATTGCTAAAATATTTCATTCTTTAAACATTTGAATTTAATAGAGGAAAAACTCCTCTTCTTTCTCTTCCCATGAATTTATCAACATCAAATCAAAAATCTATATGATATTTTCTTTAGTTTTGAAAAAGGAAAGCCATCGTCCCATCAGGAAGAGTAAGAATGTCCCTCCATCAGTGTTCTCTTGCCTGGAAAGCCCTGCTGTATGGTAACATGACTCTCTGTGTATCTTTTTAAATTAGCTTCACACTGTCAATTCCTAGAATTTTTCCAAGGGTTATTTCAGTTATTTTTGTGCAATCTCAGAAGAGAACTTTTTAAAAGACAACTTATTTTGGTAGCACTCCTTAGTTTTATAGCCATATTTTTAATCCTAAAGACTAAGTTTTTGTGGTCTCACCTTCCCTGACATGCTTACAATCAATACATGATGTGATATTGGTAGTTCATATTGTTATCCTCATTTACCTTAATTTGTTAATTCTTCTTTATGGAGTTTTTCTCACTTTAATTTGTTCCCTCCTAAGATTACTTGTATCTAAAATAATAAAACTCTTATCAGCTCTTGATGTTGCATTTGGGTCTTTTGAAGTAAAACTATTTTTCAGTCCGTTGAACTGTGATGGTCGTTTTAGGTATTACTATTCCTTTGCAAACTTATGAATGCCAATCTATTCATTAGGCATAAATTACACTGTAAACCAAATCTTAGTCTTTTTTGTTTTCTTCAACTGGCTGCATAATTCTATGTACATCCTAGGTACTAAGTAATAGTTTTGGGAATGGATAGGTAGATGGATGAATATGGTAGATTTTAAAAAACTATATAATTGTTCATGAAAGTAAAATCTGGCAAAGTGCAACCTGGCAAGATTGAGTCAAACATCACAAGTGTTACAGGCTTTAGTTAAGGTAACAGTTCTGGTTTGGATCACTTCCAGAATGAAACCAAGATTATTAACACCCTTGTTAAGAAATTATGTGGGATTATACAGTTTTTCTTCAATTTGGCCTCTACTACATGACAATGCTGCCTAATATTTTAAGTGGAGTATGGGGTTCTGAGGAGTCTTCCACACTTTGAAAAGTTGGTCCCATATATAGCACGCAGTCTTCTTTGCAGAGCTTGCAATAATCTATACAAGCCTGTATTTGCTAAAATATATATATATAAAGACTTGCTCCCAATTTTCTCTACAAAATACAAATATCTGTATGCCTATATATACACATATATATGTTAGAAAAATGTGGATGCAAATCCTAGCTCCACGACTTACTATTTGTGTTACTTATTTAACCTGAAACAGAACATGCCTATATTCCATATTTATCGTGAGAATTAGAAATTAGAAAAAAAAATCATCTAAAGTGCCTAGTGTATTTACATCTGGTTTAATGTTATTATCGTCATGATAGTATGCTGAATGTAGATCTCTGGGGAGTGTGTTTTCGAGTGAATTTTCTTTTCTTCTTTTTTCTTTTGACATTTTAAAAATCCTTAAGCAATAGAATATACAGCTTTTTAGCAGGATAAAGTCAATGCTATCTCAAGGACTATACTACTTGGATGTACCACAAAAATAAAAGGCAATGAATGAGAAGGAAATTATTAAATATACTGGCAGGTTAAACATAAATATAGATTAGTTTCTTGGAAAATCATTAATTATACAGTATTCAACTAAAGAGACATAACATGTAGAAATCTTACACCCACTCAACAGACTAGTTCCTTCAGTATTCGTAATCTAAAATTTTATTTAATATTCTGAAATTTACTTTCTCATTAATAGAAAGATAAAAGCAATTACAGTCATTTTCTGTATCTTTGTTTTTAATATCATTAGAGTAAAGCTTACTTTCTCCTCCTTACATTTATAAATCACTCTGCCACTGTATAAGCACTTTCATCATGTTAAGGTCACTTAGTCCTGTGAATAGACAGTCAGTGATGTTTTCTCTAAAGGTGAAGCTGGCGAATGATGTGGTCCAGGCCATGTGGCTAGTTCGTGGATGAGCCGAGATCATCTAACTCCTCAATTTTATCTCAATTCCTTTTGAAATAACTTACCCAGCCACACGTCTACTGTTAGCCAATCATAACAGCCAGACATTCAGACTTCCTACCCCACACATGTATCTCTGACTTCGCTGTTCCTTATTCACAAATCATTCTAGTTCCCATCCTAGCATTTTGGACCAGCACATTTTGTCACCAGGGTATATTATCCATATATTTCCTCTGCATTTCTCACTCCCAAAAAGGGTCCATAGGAAGTTTTTGATTATTCTCTAAAATAATCAAATTTGGGAAAATCCCTGAAAGCCAATTTTGGGAAAAGTCCTGAGAGCCAATTTTCCATGTTTAGCATAGATTTGTTTTAAAAAGTTTGGTTAATTTCATATGCAACAGTATATTACCATAAAGAATTGCTGAGGCCTCATTCTCTATACATCCACATGCTCCATATTCTCAGGGTTCTTCATTCAAAGTGGGTTAAGATGTGAGGATCCATGTAAATCGTTCCTACTTTCCTGCTCCATCCAATTTAGATAATTCTCTCATAATGTATTGTCCACAATTCTAGGAGTCTCAGGCCATTTGAAAATTACAGGCAAGCTTGATAGTATTTGTTTAAAATTAACATATACTAAGATATATTTCACTGCATGTAGGCTTCATTAGAACCTTAAATCGTAGGACTTAACATAATTATATCAACTTTCATTCATTAATGTAAATCTACATTAATTTATGTGCTGCATGCTTTAAACAAACCTAATGAAGAAAAATATTCATCTTTGTGTGGTTTTAATCTCTAAAGGATTTGTTTTTATTTCAAAGTAAACTATGGAATTATTTGAGTAAGTGTTCATTTGTGCATTTAAAAAAACATCAAATATATCTAGAAGAGAAAAATTTACAAAGCATATAATAAAATTAATCAAAATAATTCTATTTAACACTGAATGATAAATCAGCAAAAGAAAATAAGGCACTTATGCAGTCTTCTATATTTAACACAGGTCAACAAACACCCTTCATTTATATTGGAACTGAATCCTTTTGGAAAGCAATTTAGTAATATTTAGTGAAAGCAAAACCAAAGAAAAAATTTACTCATATTCATACATTCATTCTCTCATGCAGTCAAAATACAGGAGATATTAATATACACTCTAAAATTCTAGGTGGTAACTAGCTAAATTACTGGGTATTTTAATTAAAGTATAGTGTAACTATTATAATGATGTTCAAAAGACTTAAATCTATCATGGGAGAAATACATATCAAATAACAGCTGAATTCCACGTGGATTAAAAGAGATCACACTATCAATTTAACATATTGGTGAACATTAAATCTTTTGCCAAGGTTACTGGTTTGTTTGCACATGAACAAGACTATAAAGCTTAAAGTAAGCAGATATTTAGCCTATAAAAAAATCCTGTGGACATGCTTTGAAGCCTAGTGTTCATTCCCATACATTGGTGCCCAATTTTAATGAATTAGTACCTGGTCTACACTGAACAATTTTTCGGGAAAAGAGACTGATAGATTTGATAATCAAGATGAAAGTAATATTAACAATCTTTATAATAAAACTGCACACAGAAATTAGAACCTGGCTAAAATATTTGAAATAAATATGATAGATCAAAAAGATTAATATGTTTAAGACATCGTTAAAAAATCAGATAAGCCCTACCATTCAAGGAACTTACTATTTCAATCTTTCACAAATATTTATAATTTTATAAGTATACCTTGCAATCAAAGCCTGAAGAGGACAACATGGGAAAGAAAAAAATATGCTCATCTCACTCAAAAATATAAGTAAAAATCGTAAGCAAGAATTAGAAAAATGTAGTAATGTATTTCATTGCCTTAACAGATAAAGGTGAAAGAAACACAAGATTCTCAGTAGATGCAAAAAGAAAAAAAAGCATTTGATAAAATTTGTAGCTATCAATGATAGGGGAAAACAAAACCAAGCAAAAAAACTTTAGCAAACCAAGAATGGAATAGACAAAAGATATTCCTTAACTTGATTAAGAGAATCTAACAAAAAATCTACAGTTTATATCATTCTGAAAAGTGAAATATTACAAACATTCATGTTAATATCAGTAAAATTAGCTTTCTCATTATTACTTTTTATGCAATTCTACTGGAGGCCCTGGTTTGAACAAAAACAAACAAAAAAGATATGAAGACTGGAAAAGTTAAAAGGTGTGTTCAGATAATTTGTCTACATAAAAACAAAACATCATCTACAGATAAATTATTGTAACAATATGAAAGTTTATGAGTCATAGCATAAAATATTAATATATAAAATTCAAATGCATTTTAGACACTTATCAAAGTTGGTCTATACATTATGAACACTAGCATCAAGAAATTATAATTTAAAATTATATACAAATATATATAGAAAAATATGTATAATATATACTTATAAAAAGAGAGTATTTCGACAATAACAAACATTTGAATTGTCTAACCCAAAATTGTGCAGGAGTTTCAAGAGGTAAAATAGAAAACTTTATTGAAAGCCCCTTCATTTCTAGCTGAGATCTGAGTCTCCCTAGCAGGCATCCGTCACACCACTGGTCCTTGTTCATACCCAGCTGTTGCTTCCTTTTAGTGTCTCCACCCCAATAGTAATATTCTATAGAATCTCATTGTTTGGAGATTTTAGCCTCAGATTTACTGTCATGCTCTTCAACAATGGTGTTATCCAGATTCTCTGACTGTACACCTGGACAATGCTAGAATTATGATGGCTTCCTTAACCTACTTTCCTTTTTCCCAGACATTTATCTTTAACTCCATCTTGCATTAGTCACCTCCTACCACGGCCACCCTTGGACTTGGTATTATATTAACTATTCTACCCCAACATCACAATTTCTTCCCTGCTCACTCTATCTAGTACCCATGCATACTCTAATATGTTTTGACCCTCATCCCTTGTGATGTTACTTCCCTGATTTAAAATCAATGGTTCATCCTTGTGGTTTCCCACCTGAAGACAAGTTTGCCTCACTCGTTTCGTAATATTATCTGGTAAAATTACATTTTTGGTTTAGTCCAATCTCTGCCTATTGTATGCTTGTACTCAGGTGGCCAGAGAGGGCTAAGGAAAGCATATAACCATTTGAGCTAGTTTCACGCTAAAGGCATGACCACTAATTTCAAGTGGGTGCTCAGTGGTGCCCAGCAATCTTACTACATTTCCTGGGTACCCTCCCACTTGCCTAGAAGATTCATTCATTTTTTTTCTCTCTCTCTTTTCTTCAACAAGTTCCCCATTTCTTTTCTCCTCTTCCTCAGGTGAAGCCTTGTTTTCTATTTTACTAAGAAAATAGCATCATCAATCATGGGAAAACTTCCATATGCTTCCACCACCATAGCTACCAACTTGCCTCAATATATGCCTTAGTACTTCAGGATTTCACACTCTCCTTATTTTTCGCCTACTTCACCATCTATTTTCTCAATATCTTTTACTGGTCCTTCCTCATCTTCTCCATCTCTAAATTTCGAAATGTCACAGTTCAAATTTTCAACAAACTTAACATTTACTTAAATGTCATTTAGTAGATTCCCCTTCAGTGTCATATATACATGTATATATTATATAGTTTTTAAAAAGTGAAGTCTGTGAACTAAACAATCTAAGAGTTAGTGATAATAACCCTCAAGTTCCTTTAGTGATTCATCCTAGTCCAACCTGGTGGTGATTTAAAGTTGCTATTTGTTTGATGTCTCCTTAAGAGTTGTAATATATTTCTCCAGTATTTACCTATAGTACAAAAAAAATTTAATTATTATTCCTGATGGATATATAGCAGTACACAATAAAGAAGCAGATGCCATTTCAGGAGATACACAGCTTAAATTTTCAGCAACAAAAAGCATGCATCGTAAACCTTGACATCTACCTTACAAAATTGGCCCACAAGGAAATTATTGTTCTACCTTTCGGATGAATCAAGCACTATAATTGGGACTGTGCTTATGTGAGGAGAAACAAATGAATCTGGTCAAACTGAACAAGACAGTTTTCTGGTCTTGCTCCTAACAATCCTAGGACTGTCACATAACAGTAGTACCTCCATGTTATTTAGTGATTTATAGATTACAACATGCTTTCACATTTAATCTTCACCACAGTCCTATGGGAATTAACTTTGAGAAGGCTTTGATATATGCTTCTTCACTTCTTATTCCTTAATGAGAAATATCTTGAACAAATGCCCACAATTGGAAATGAGAAAATAGAAATGTGGGGAAGTTAACTGGCTTCGTCACAGCTAGAAATGGTTGAGGCAGGATTTAATGAACGTTTTCCTATTCTTGCTACCTGAGCTGTTCCCACAATTTGCAACTGCCTTACCTAGAAGACATATCATCTATTGATGAAGAATTTAGACTCTGGAATCAGGTTGCTTGGATTTCTGTACGACCATAAGCAAGTTACTGAACTTCTCTGAGGCCTGTCATTCTCTTTTGTATAAAGAGGATAACAATAACAGTACATGTAAACATTATTTTGAGGATGGACTGAGATGAGATATAACAAGCTCTCCACACAGGGCATGGCACATGGCAAGTGTTTCATACAGGTTAGCTATTCCTTATCTTATTATCATTAGACTCCAAGTATATTGGCATTTACAACATCAATTAATCGAAGTAGTTTTAGCCAGATCCTTATTCATTTGTATCAATGCATACCGTTTTTCTAAGATACATCTGTCATTCAATCATAGGATTGTATTTACTATGTGCCCTATATACCTTTTCAAATCAACACTGTAAGTCTTTGCTGGTATTTTTAATTCAAAGTAGACTGAAAATGGGCTTCCAATAAAGAGTAGTCTGTGCAATTTCAAATGAATGTTTGCTTTATAAAAAGTAAAAGTAGTTATTAAGTTATCTTTACTTATACTGGATGCATCACTAACTAAAGCAGGGTATCTAATTTTTTGACTTCCTTGGACCACATTAGAAGAGGAATGTCTTGGGCCACATATAAAATACACTAACACTAACAATAGCTGATGAGACTATTTTTAATTGCAAAAAAATCTCATAACGTTTTAAGAAAGTTTGCAAATTTGTGTTGGGCTGCATTCAACGCTGTCCTGGGCCACATACAGCCTGTGGGCCATGGACTTGTACTAAAGCTTGGGTGAAGTTAGGTGTACTTTGTAATAAGAGCCTTCGATGGAAATAAGGGAATCTGCAATTGTGGAGTATGCACTCATCCTCCTAACTATTCTTAGAAACTCCTTTTCTGAAAATGGGTTCCTCTTAACTTGTAGGAAAGTTATAATACCTTCCCTTTCCCCCTTCCTCCATTAAAGACAAAAAAAGCAGCCCATTGACAGTTCAATTTTACAAAAAGACATCATAAAAATTATAATACTAAGATGGGTTCTGAGTGGCAGAATTGGATAAGTGAGAGGGAAAAGGCAAACACCAATTTAAAAAGCTGTATGGAAAGTTTGATGGTGAAATGCTCAAACCATAGGAAGCATACTGAAGTGTAGTGCACAGTGGATTTTAATATAGAGATTGACCTAATTATAAAGGATTTTGCACATCAAATAAAGTAGTTCAGATAGAGATAATACTAAGGACAATGTCTGATGGAAAGTAGATTCTCAACTGATGTTTAAAGAGCCTAAAATAAGGAACCTTTATATAAATAATTATTCTACAACTCTCCAGCATGACAAAATGAAACTTCAGGAGCATCTCTCTGGAATGATACATACAACATTCCTGCTAATTCAAATATTCAACGTCATCATAATATTTCACACAAGAATATGTTTTTACAATTTGTTCAAACTTTTCTCTTTTGAAAAACATGGAAGTGATGTCCAAATTTCTATCAGGACACAAAGTGATGAAATAAATGTAAAGAAATATTCTCATTGTCCCTGCTTTTCTGTAGGAAGCATTCCCTGAGGTAAGACGTCTCGAGATTTGTATAAACGCCACATACTCTCCCATAAAGCTATAAAATTTTATCCCTCTAGCTTTCAATGAATGGGGGAGCCTGTCTCCATAGCTTTTCAAACTTGACCATATGATGGACAAATATTTGTATTTCATTATTTTTTTAGTTGTTTTTCCTTGACTATTGAGAAAAATCATCACTTCTTATATTTCTAGCCCTTTGATTTTCTTCTGTAAAATACCTGCTTATAACTGTTTATTTGTCCATTGGATTGCTTATGTTTTTTGATTTACATTTTTTTTCTGTGTTTGATGTTAAGTATGTTTCATATGTTGCAAATGCATTTTATTGTAGTTTATTAGCTTATTTTTTACTTTATGTATGTATTGTGTCTTTGGCCATTCCACTCAATAATTGTATAACAAAATATGTGGTTTTTCATTCTGTGTTTACAATCTTGCTTTAAGAGCTCTCAATCTCAGGGCAGACAATCACTCTTCTAAAATTGTGCTGCTTTTTGTTTTTTACATTTAAATATTTACCCCATCTCAAATTTGTTGTTATGACGTGAGATGATGAATAGCCTAACTTTGCTTGGGTAGAAGATTGTTTTAGTGCCCGTTAGTAAATGAACAGCTTTTCCAAATAAATAAAAATTTCACTTTTCACATAGAAACTTTAAATATATAAACAAAAGTAATTCTGGTCAAAATTCTGTTCAAGTGATTCATCTCTCTCACTATATTCTTGGATTATAGTCTCAATTTCATATTTTTTAGCCATTCTTGGATATATATTCCTTCATATCAATTAATATAACAATTTTATCAAGTTCTAAATAAAACAATATAAACAAAAATATTCTAATGAAATGGTACTAAATGCATATATTTATTATTAAAAAAATCAACATAACTCTGCTATGAGGTCTTCTTTTCCACAAACAGAATAATTTTCCCATATTTCTGATTTTATTTTATGCCCTAATAAGGTTTTATTTTTTCCATAATCTATTCACACTTATTATATCCATTGTCACTTAATAATGTCTAACTTTTATCATTCTGTATGTAATCAGTTCTGTTATTAAGTTGTATTACTAATATCAAGAAAAGTTCAGATTTTTGTACTGCATGTGCATGTCGAATTAAGCTTTATTAATACTTCTAAACTTGAAATCTCTGAGTTTTTCAAAATATATGACCATGTAATCCGCCAAACAGGAACAGATTGTCTTGTTTCTTAATATTTTATTTTCTAATCTTACTGCATTATGTAGAAAGTCCAAAATAATGATGAGTAAGATGGTGAGAATAAACATTTCCATCTTATTTCTAATTTTAATGATAAAAGTTTTCATTCTTTATTATGCGTTTTGCTACTGGTTTTTGGTAAATAATCCTTATTATTTCTAGGAATAGTGACAAAATTCTTCAAACACTGTTTCACATACAATATCATCACATTGAAAAATATTATTTACCATAATGATTGATAGCTAAAAATATCATAATTATAAAAATAATTTGCATTTTTGAAATAAGCTCTACTTTATCCCTTTGATACACTGTTGGATTCAACATACTAACAATTATTTTAGTGGTGTCCTTACCAGATAATTTTACATTTTATTTTAATTTTTGTTTGATCTTTGTTGATGTAGAATAGGATTTCTTACTTTGTTAGCAACCAAGACTTTTGTTTATTGCTCATTTAAAATACAAAACTAAAGCAGAGAACTGCAACAAATAAAAGTAGTTATATATACAATGATTTTAAAATAATATGGAAGCCAAAAGTCAGTAACTTACGTGAACAGGCAAATTACCCCTAACCGAAATATAGAGGCCCATATGTCAAGTAAATTAAGGAAGATCTATGTTGTACCTAAGAGACTCAGTAAAATAAAGTGCTGTTTTTTTAAATTTTTCCAACCTTGAACCCTACTCACCCATTTGGGATTTCACCGGAATATATTTAATTGTACATAATTGTTATCATTACTTTAACCAAATACCTGGAAATACTATCGGTGCACAGACTCATCATTTGCTTAGAATAAGAAATTTCTCTGGTTGTTTATGCCTCACTTTTGACTTTTCTCTAGGTATTCTTTATCTTTCAGTAACTTTTATTTACATTTTAGATCTTCTGCATCTTTCCCCAAATCTCCAGAATTTTTCCGCATGAAGTAAGTGTGTGTGTGTGTGTGTGTGTGTGTTGTGATTTATTTCAACTTGATACTCTAAGACATCCATGATAATACAATATTCTGTTTTTTTAATAAATATAAATGTAATTTTAAAAAAGTTTCAAATATCATACCTTCCTTTCTAGAAAGTCTTCCTAATTTTCCAATTACTTCTCCTACAAAAGACTATCTGCTTGGTGCTTTCCAGTTAAAAATTGTATTTGTCTTCCAAGTCTAATTTACTTAGACTTAAGAGCTTCTTAACTTAGGGATATGCTAAATAGAATTCAAAGATATCTGTGAACGAAGATGGGAAAAAATATATCTTTAGTTTCACTAAATTTCAGGTAATTTCCTTCAATTATGAATGTAGGCCAAAAATCAGTTTCACTAGCCATGCCTGTGTCTTTGTCAATATATTTTCCTATAGATATTTTCCTATCATATCACTATTACACTATATATCTGATATACCTATATGTTTATTATTTCAAAAGTAGTCTAATTATCTTCCAGTATAACTTTTTACTTAATGTACTAATAGGCACATATGTTACCGCAGTGCATATTTGTTTTTCGGTATATTGTAAATATATTTAAATGTATTTTTATGTATAATACTATGGATTTTGTTTAGAAATAGAGTTCTTTCTGAATTAGGGTCCACAGGTTGCTTCAGATCTCCAAAGAAGTCCATGGCACACAAAAATTTAAAAACTCCTGATTTAGAGCCATATGTATGTAACTGTGCCAAATTTCTTACAAGCTGTTTATTATAATTATTTTCTGGATCAATGTTTCATCAGATGTCAAATCAAACTATTAGTGTATTTAGGCCAGTCACAGTGGTTCACGCCTGTAATCCCAGCACTTTGGGAGGCCGAGGCGGGTGGATCACCTGAGTTCATGGCCAACGTGGTAAAACCCCATCTCTGCTAAAAAATCCAAAACACTTAGCCAGGTGTGGTGGTGCATTCCTGTAATCCCAGCTACTCGGGAGGCTGAGGCAGGAGAATCAATTGAACTTGGGAGGCGAAGGTTGCAGTGAGCCAAGATCACACCATTACACTCCAGCCTGGGCGACAGAACAAGACTCCGTCTCAGGAAAAAAAAAAAAAAAAAAAAAAAAAAGTGTATTTAAAGTTGCAACCACACTGAAGAAGTAAAAAGCACAAGAGTCTTTGCTCTTATCCATCAGTTGTCATGAACATTGTGGTAAATTATTAGTCCTAGGTTGAGACTAAGAAAGAATTTTTTGTCTGTGTAAGTGCAAATTTGAATTCTGTTTAGTCTTTCAAGGCAGAAGTTTGAGCCTAAACTAATACTTTTGACTTTGCTTCGATAAGATTGTAACCTAACTTATTCATCCACCTGTCCATCCATGCATTCATCTGTCGATTTTTTCATTCATATGACATCCACTTGCTTTCGTGCAAGTAGTTTGTGCTCATGTGTATAAATTTAGGTTCTAAATTACTGTTTTCAAATACATTTTTAAATATAACTCTATATAAAATTTTAAATATAACTTTAAGTTGAAATTTCTTGTGTTGATTTGAATTAGAAATCAGTCTCTGTATATGAAAGAGATAAATTTTATACTTATTATCCTGAGGGTTTTTTTTAAGTGTTGCTTTTGATATATTAGAGTAAAACAATGATACTAAACACAAGGGGCAACTAAATAATTTAGCACATTTTTATTGAAGCCCTTGAAAAAAGAAACACCTTTTTCATAAAGTTTCTATTATTTTACTATCATCTAGAACTTTAAAAAGGCATTTGAGTCACAGAAATTTCATGTTTCAAGGGATATTCCTTTGCATATAAAAAATGCCCCTTAATATCTTAAGAGACTTTCACAGGATTGTATCGCTAATTAAAAATAGAGCCAAGTGAGTGCACGCCTGTAATCCCAGCACATTGGGAGGCTGAGGTAGGAGGATCACTTGAGCCTAGGAGTTTAAGACCAGCCTGGCCAATATAGTGAGATGCTGTCCCTACAAAAATATGATCCAGGCGTGGTGGTGCTGTGCCTGTGGTCCAGCTACTTGGGAGGCTGAGGGGAGGGGGATCACTTGAGCCTAGGAGTTTGAGACCAGCCTGGGCAATATAGTGAGACTCTGTCTCTGCAAAAAATAAAAAGTTATCCAGGTATGGTGGTGCTATGCCTGTAGTCCCAATTACTTGGGAGGCTGAGGGGAAAGGATTGTTTGAGCCCAGGAAAGAGGTGATTGGTGTTTATGCCACTACAGTTCAGCCTGGGCCACAGAGTAAGATCCTATTTCTTTTCTTTTCTTTTTTTTTTTTTTTTTTTTTTTTTTTAAAGAGCCAGGTTAGAATATGTATCCATTTATTCTTAAAATCTAGGGTACACCAAACAGTATTATGTCAGCAAACTGTTTTTACTCAATATAACCTATTTTGTAAAAACTGAATTTAATAGATTGAATACCCTTAAATTGTATGAATGTCACTTCAGAATGAATTTCTCTCCAAAATTTTTGACTTCAGTATTAATAATGGTTCAAACACATATATTTTAGTGACAGAGATAAATTTCTATGACGTATTTGACGTTACTTTTAATGGCAAAAGTTAATACGTTTAGGTAAAACATCAGACTCTGTATTTTAAAATAGGTGCTTCAGATTGGTGCTGAGTCGCTTCAGGGTGAATGAAATATGTAGATACCTTTTAAGAATAGCAATCAGTTATAAGTTAAGTTAATGGATTACTTGTATACGTCAATAATATTTAATGCTGTATGTTATCAAAATAATACAGTTATTAATGTAACTAGTCTTGCAGTAAAATTGAGAAAAAAATGTTGAACAGATAAATTTATAAAGTTTGGACAGAATAAAAGCCAAAGCAACCCTATGGTTAGTTACGCAATATAAAAAACAGGGGGATTTATTTGGTTTAATTTCAGGATCCTCTTTTAATTGCCTCTTCTACTATTGTTATAGATTGCTGACTGAAATATGTGATTCAATAACTTGGAATTTATTTTTAAAAAGTAGTTTGTTTGGAGTATGTGGTTTGCTTCTTAGTAATGTGAGTATATCATTTAATGCAAAAATGTTTCCCTGGGTGTAATGCCTTTATGTCTATAGATTTTACTTCAGCAAAATAAATAAAACACAGTGTGATTTTCATCTGCAGGGTTATGTCCTTAAATATACTAGATGGAAAACTTTATAAATTTAAGAAGAAAAGTTAATGGAAAAGTAATAGTTACTGAGTGCCTACAATGGCCTATTTATTTTATGTGTTAGAAAAATGTGCTCTTTACTTGTAACAATGGAACCACAAAAGGAAGGAGGAAGAGTACATATGGGAGACATTGAATAAAGCAAAGGAGAGGGATTGAGATAGAAAATAGACTGTGTTGAGAACGAAGCATGACAAAGGGTTTTCTGGGTTTTCTAAATGTTTCTGAAGTCAAATGACTTATATTTTAGACTTCCAGCCTGGGCAACAGAGCAAGATTCCATCTCAAAAAAAAAAAAAAAAATCATTTGTATAGTATTATTATACTGTGCTCGCGCGCGCGTGTGCGTGTGTTTAGGGAGAGAGGAATTTTCCATTATGTTTCTAGAGGGCAAAACACGTTTTTACTACCAGCACATTGCCTTGTACATTGCTCATGTATAGTAATTATTTGTTAATAAATTGAAAGGCATTAAAGTGACCTGATTTATTGTTATAAGATTTAGTGAAGTTATTTTCTTTATTTTCTTTTTTGTTTGAGCACCTGCAAATCTGTAATCCTGGGACATAACATCTGAAATAAGCTAAATGTACCAGCCATCTAGGGAAAAGGACTGGGGAATTTAAGTCTCTATATACCCCAAAGACCATTCGTGTACAAATGAAGGGCTGTAACATTAGGACATTCTGAAAGGAGAGCCAGGAAAACTTAGCAAAGAAAAAGGGTCTGGGAGGGGGAGAGGGGCAGAAGTGGTGTTTTGGTCTTTCTAGAGAGAGATTCGTTCCTGAGAGCAAAATCTTAAGGGGGTCACTTTACCTTGCATTGTTTCACTGTCTGTGATCTGCCCTTCCTTGTCGTCCGAGATTGACTCAGTTTCCAATTGGAAGGCTTGGAAATCTGATTTAGTGGCTTCACCCTAGGGAAATGGCAGTCACCTGTGTGCAGAATAAATCGATATGTCATCTATGGAACACCACCTATCTGCTAGGCACTTTGCCAAGTAGAAAAAGAATGGTAGCCTGAAAGTTCTAACACTTCCAAAAGAACAGTTTGCATCTGCAGTTTTCTGCTCCAAGTATGTCAATTATTCGCTTCTTGCTAAGGAAAGTAAAATGTTGCGCAGTACCGTATTCTTGTTAGTACTGAACAAAAAAACCTATATTTAGCAAATAATTGCTATGTTCTAGGGCTTATAGCATATTTCTACAGTTATTATTGTATTCTAACTCTGCCAGTCCAATATAGGATATATATATAAAGCAGGAAAACTACCCTGAGATTTTGGAAAGTACTTGGCAAATTTTCAGAAATGAAAATTTCAGATTAAAATGGTTATCATCGGATGTGACACTGCACATACTCATTTCTTACTTTTCTGTGTATTTCTCATGATACCTACCATGATGTTGGATTTGAAGCAAATAAACATTTGATTCAGTTTGCTTGGGAGATACAGGAAATCTGTGTTCCACTTTTCTGTCAAATACGACAGTCATCTCTGTGAGGATTTGAACTGCTTTATCTTCAGTTTTCTTAATTCTCTACATCTAATGCAGTGCCAGACAATAGACTCAGTAAATATTTGTTGATTCAATATATGAATAAATTATTGAATCAAAGTAATTATAAACCATTTTAAGAAAGGGAATTGCCTGAACAGTTTGCTATATTAGAAAAATCACATTTGCAGTAGTGGAGGGAAAGAATTGAAGATCCCAAAGACCCATCTTTTTCTTTAGGATGGTTTACATTTTATATTAATAATTTTATAGTAACCATAGGGTCCCCCTTTCCTTTATTAAAGCTTCTATTTTATTAGCTGGTTAACCATAAAGTCTTTTATCAGACCCTTCTCTCTCTTTCTTTCTCTCTCTCTTTTCTCATTTTCAAAGCAAAAATAAAATGTACATTTTCTTACATTTGTGTATATTTCGAATAGCATCTTTGAAATTAAAAGCAAAGGAAACAGGATTGAGAAGCGGAAGTCATGATGCAGAGCTGACGAATGTTCCTGCCGCTGTAAACAGGAGCTCCAGAGGATACGGCTGCCTAATGAGCCATGTCCTATGCTGGGTGGAAATAGTTGGGCCCTGTCCATCGACTCTGCTTGGTCCTCCATTGTTCCTGTGTTTCAAAACTGAGGAAGAACCTGGACCAGTTAGCAGGTGGAGGCTACTAGTAGACTACATTCAGGGAGAAAGCATTCTTATTCTTTTAATGAAGAAAACTTCACATTGATACCAAAACTTGATAAAGACAGCACAGTGAAGATTAGAAATCCATGTCACTTAGGAAAATCGATTCCAAAATATTTCTCATAAGTGGGAGTTGAACAATGAGAACACATGGACACAGGGAGGGGAACATCACACACTGGGGCCTGTCAGGGGGTGGGGGACTAGGGGAGGGACAGCATTAGGAAAAATACCTAACGTAGATGGCGGGTTGATGGGTGCAGCAAACCACCATGGCACATGTATACCTATGTAACAAACCTGCACTTCTGCACATGTATCCCAGAACTTAAAATACAAAAATAGTAAAAAAATTAAAAAAAATTGCCAAAGTAAAAACATGATGCATTTGACCATGTGGGAATAATTTCGGGCCAGAATGTTTCAATATTCAGAAATGCGTTAATATAATTTGCCATACTTTTAGGACTAAGGAGGACAATTATATGATTATATCCATTGAAACAGGAAAGGCATTAGACAAAATTCAACACTCATTTTTGATAATAAATAAGAAATTATTTGTATATGGCATAAATATAATAAATAAAACCAAGTATAATTGCGGTGGCCGGACAAGTTGGTGTAAGTGCTTAAGAAAACTGTGTGACAAGAAAATTCCATCCCAATATACAGGATCAACATACACGTACATTTTCCTCTCATTTTCAAACCAGAAATAAAATGTGCATAAGAGCAATATTCTTAATGGCCCCAGCCTGCAAACCACAAAAATGTCATCAACGATGAAATGAAATAAAATAGCAATTGAAGTATTTTGCAGAATTGAAAAAACAGTTTTTGCTACTAATAAGAAGAATGTATTTCAAAGAACTAAAGTTGAACAAAGAAAGCTAGACATAAAGAGCACATATTTTGTGATTCTATTTATATAAAATTTGAAAAGTGCATGGAAGTAACTTATACTGATAACCATTAAATCTGTGAGTGTATCTGAGAAAAGTAATAACTGAGAAGAGTAACAAGTGGGAGGCTTGTGAGGTGCAGGCACTCTTCTAGGTTTTAATCTGGGTTGTGTTACCTAAGCATATTCAGATTTTTAAAAGTCATCAAGCTGTATATTAATATTTATGCATTTTGGTATATGTATGTTATACTTTAATAACAGCATAAAATGAATAGTGACAGCAATGAATCATAATATATTAAATAAAAGAAAGAATTCATGGGGTCACAGCAATATCCAACAACAAAAAGGAGAAGAGGGAGAACTTTCATACGTAGAAGAATGCAATATAATAAATGTAGAAGTGATGAGAGAATAAGAAAACCTCAGGCTTTCAAAAACCATGTAATAATTGATGTAGGCATGTAGTTAGTACTCCATAACAGGCAATTATTTTCTTAAAACACTTTTGTTCGGTTTTTATTGTCTTCACGCAATCGGAGAGGATGCAAACCTGTCTCCTGAGACCTAGATAAACATTAATAGTTTGCCTGCCTGGCTGAGTCAGGGTCCCAGCAGAGTCCCCCGTGGAGTCCAGCTAAGACAATCAGTTCCTGATGTCTAACAATCTATGACCAGCTGGGTGCCAGGCAATTAGTGGTAAAGACAACATATAATGTTAAATTTAGAATACATTTTAGAGTAAGAGTAAGCTCTAAAATAATTATAATTATATAATTTAAAAATAGTTATTTACTATACTAGTCCATTTTCACACTTCTGTAAAGATACTACCTGAGACTGGGTAATTAATAAAGGAAAGAGGTTTAATTAACTCACAGTTCCATATGGCTGGGGAGCCCTCAAGAAACTGATAATCATGGCAGAAGGCAAAAGGGAAGCAAGGCACATCTTACATGGCAGCAGGAGAGAGTGAGAGCAAGAAGGGGGAAGTGCCAGACACTTATCAAACAGCCAGATCTTGTGAGAACTCTCTATTACAAGAACAGCATGGGAGAAGTCGTCCCCATGATCCAATCACTGCTCACCAACTATATCCCTCTATACATGAGGAGTACAATTCAAGATGGGATTTGGGTGGGGACCCAAAGCCAAACCATATAATTACTGACCAATCAATTCTTATGAGTGGATCTATAGAATAGTTCCACTGAAAAATCATTTTCAAAAATAATGTTTCTTATAAGACATAAAAATTAGATACATTTATAGTTATAAATGTTCTTATATTTTTAAAAATTAAAATATGCAATGGTTTATTGAGTATTAAAACTCAAACAGCAGATTTATTCTTGGTATATTCTCACATATTTTAATAAACTTACTATATCTCTCTTTAATACTTTTACACTGTTATTTTTTGAAAATAATGTGTGCTATTCAGTATGGATATATTATACTTATTTTTAAAATAAAATTTTCTGCAACATTCTACAAAGATATATTTTATGGCTAATACATTTCAAATTCTTAACAGCTTAAAAAGCATAGAAATACAGGATGAAATTGTACTGAATCCAGAAATTGCCTGCAAATTACATCTGTCACTTAAATATACATCTAATATAGGAAATTATTTAGTTACATTGTTTTGTCTTCCCTCATTGTCTGCCACAGAAAACACTAAAAGTACAGTAGTCCCCTCATATCCAAAGTTTTACTTTCATCAGTTTCAGTTACCAACACTCAACTGTGGTCCAAAAATATTAAATTGAAAATTCCAGAAATAATACATAAGTTGTAAATTTTGTACCATTCTGAACAGCACAATGAAATCTTGAGTTGTCCCACTCAGTCTTACCTGGGATGTGAATTCTCACTTTGTCAGGTAGATGCACACTGCATCCACTTGACAAACCTTAATCACTTAGGAGCCATCTTGGTTATCAGATTTCCTGACACGAGATTGCAGTGCTTGTGACCAAGGAATCTTTATTTACCTTCATAGTGGCCTCAAAGTGCACAAATGTAAAACACTATCTTAACAGGCAGTGTGGTCACCCTAGTATTCACAGGCACATTTCAAAAAGTGTTTATTACCATCTTCACTATTAAATAATTGCATACCTCTGTAAAGAAAATTTTAAACAGATCATTTCATTCCTATTATCTTTAGTGTTTCTGGTGAAACCAAGGGATATCCTATATGGCCAGATGACTTTAAAATGTATGTAATTATCCACATATAAAAATGTACCTATATTTAAAAGTAGCATTAGTGAAATGTCATCATGAGTGTCATTTTTCTCCACATGGTTTTCCTCTGATCCTTTTGTGGTTTCCTTCATTTTTCCAGCAGCATATTTCAATGTGGCGTGCATCATCATTTTTTCTGCCATGCCTGTTTAACTACCCTTATGTAGCATTTACTTTTCATAAATGCCTCTATGGCTTTGTGCCAGCAAAAATAAAAAACTAAAAGTGCTAAAGCAACATAGTGCAGTGCAATTCACTCAGGCTTGGGTGTCAGACAGGTGAATCTGTGTTTATTATATAAGGTCTTTAAAGTATATGGAAATTGCAGGTCAAATTGCAGGCCTTCCACTTACTCACTGAGGAACTACATCCATAAAATGTGAATAATAAAGGGTGAGGGTTAATGTACCTAGCAGATGCTTACTAAATAGCGGCTATTATTATTTTCATCATTACCATCCCTAGAGTATAACCCAAAGGAAGTCATGCATAAACACATCGGTGACCTGACTCAGTGGAATTCACATTGCTGACTTGACTCAATGCTTGGCTTATTTCTAATAAAACGGTAATGCTAGCTATGGAGCACCTCTTGTCATGTGGAAAATATACCCGAAAAGCACAGATGAAAGGAGGAAGCATGAGGCCAGCCCACTTATTTTTATTGCCACATTTAGTCACTAGGCTGAATGATAGGAAAGCAGAAGCTAAAACACAGTAAAAACAAACAAAAGACAAGACCTAATTGAGGAATTAAAGGACTTCTACTGCAGAGAAAGAGCTTGGGTTTAAAACAAATCATTAGCTGTTTTTGAGTGTATTTCTTGATTATTTAGGACGTCAACATCTCTGAGAAAGCAAAGCAAAGGTTGTCAGCCAGAACACAAGTTGGGCTTATTTAAAAGAAAGAAAGACTTTCATCAAGTAAAGTTTCCATAACCACCTATTTTAAAATGCTGTAAAATGTCATAACTCAGATTAAAAAAAGAATAATGTATCATATTGGAAAGGTGTTTTTTTTTTCCAATTTTGTGTCATCTTATGTAGGGAAAAAGGCCATATCTCTCCTGCAAAAAACAAAAAACAAAAAACAAACAAACAAAAAAAACTGGCCAAAGGCATATGAACCCTGTTCCATATTGCTGTAGCATGGTATATGAAATTCATGGGCTTGAACAAGTGAATAAATATTCATCACCTCTGCCTTTTTTTTTTTTTTTTTTTTTTTAGGTGCCTCCTATACTGCTTGATAAGCAGTTCTCTGAATTCACTCCGGACATTACACCAATCATTTTGGCAGCCCATACAAACAATTATGAGATAATAAAACTCCTGGTTCAGAAAGGAGTCTCGGTGCCTCGACCGCACGAGGTCCGCTGTAACTGTGTGGAATGCGTGTCCAGTTCAGATGTGGACAGCCTCCGTCACTCCCGCTCCAGACTCAACATCTACAAGGCCTTGGCCAGTCCCTCTCTCATTGCACTGTCAAGCGAAGATCCTTTTCTCACAGCCTTTCAGTTAAGTTGGGAGCTTCAGGAACTGAGCAAGGTGGAAAATGAATTCAAGTCGGAGTATGAAGAGCTGTCACGGCAGTGCAAACAATTTGCTAAGGACCTACTGGATCAGACAAGAAGTTCCAGAGAACTGGAAATCATTCTTAATTACCGAGATGACAATAGTCTCATAGAAGAACAAAGTGGAAATGATCTTGCAAGACTAAAGTTGGCCATTAAGTACCGTCAAAAAGAGGTGAGTGTTGCCAGACTTGATCCATCAAAATGCCATAGAATTTAATCACACACAGTGAAGCAAACTGCTACTCACAAAATTAGTTTAGAGCATTTTCTATTCAGCTGTAAGTGGATGACATTTATTGTCTGCTGGATTAATAATTATGAATCACATTGAAGAGTGGTAATAAATTGTTTAATAATTGATGTTTTTGGCCTCTGTGTTAAAATGTACACATTGAGTACGGTATAATGGAAAAGCTAATGAATTTTAGTATGTCCAGACTGAGATTTCTGGCTCTGCTATTTATAAGTCTTGTAACTTTAGAGGGTCACAGATAGATTTCCTTAAGCTTCAGTATTCTCACCTGCTTAATGGATTTTATATATATATATATATATATATATATATGATTCAGCCCTCTGTATCAGCAGGTTCTGCATCCTTGGGTTCAATCAAATGTGGATGGAAAGTGCAGCATTCATAGGATGTGGCACCTTCATATATGGAAGGCTGATTTTTTCCTATCTATGGATCCTGTAGGGCCAACTGCTGCAGGGCTAGAGCAGCCATGGATTTTGGTGTCTGCATGAGGTCCTGGAACCAATCCCCCACAGGTGCTTGGTGACAGCTGTATACATAGACAACATTTTCCTCATAGGTTTTTAGGAAGTGTGAAATATGTGGATGTATGAAGACTCTTAGTAAATTATATAGTATTGTTTTATTTATATCAATAAATACATTATTATAAATTCTTAATAAAATAAAATACTTTAGTACAATAGCAGATATAAGTACTAAAACTTTTCTCATGTCTTGCTCAGTTTTTTGATTTGTCAGGAATAAGAAACCAAATAAGTTCATTGCAAGGGAGTAATAAATTTATTGTAAAATGTCCATAAATTAAAAATGCTATATTAAATAACGTAATCTCATACCTCTTAACCTTAATTGCCCAGCATAATTGCTTTGTGTTTGAGTGAGTTCTCAAAAGACTGTTTACTTCTATCTGAAGAAAATATTGGTTCTCTGTTCACCCTTAAATGATAGCAATTTTCTATTCCAGAACAATACTTGGAAATGCTATGTAAGATGAAAAACGAAAGAGAAAAAGTAAAAGACTTCTAAATTGTAAAATGCACTCAGTTTCTCTTGAATTTGGCCTTGATGATCCCATGTAAGCCCTGGCTACTTTGTCTGTTGCTACTCACTAAATACTCAAGGCTCAAGATGCCTGAATTTGCTTTCTCAATTTTTTCCTCTAGTTATGTGATTAGTTAAGCTGATCTGGTTGTTATGGGAGCCAGAAATAAGGTGAAATGAACTTTTTTCTTAATAGTGAAGTGAACAGCTTCTTTTGTGTCCGTTCCCTCTAACTCTAAAATCACCTTTGCTATTTTGAGTCCATGTCAGCAGTATTAACTCAGTTTCTTAGGTTTTTATGTTTTAGACTCAGAGATCTAACATTTTAAATGAACTAGAATAATTTTACTTCACAACGATAAGCTACATTGATGAAAGATGTTCAAAGTGGTAAATGGCAAGATAAGAAGTCATTATAGACTTTAGACTTGAACGATATTGAGATATTAATGTGGCCTGAATCTTCTTAAAGGTCCATATTAGCACAGTAGTATGCTTTGCTTTCTTTAATTTTTCTTTGGAGAAGGGGTTTAAAGAATCGACACGATGATTGCAAAGATTTTCTCTTATGCCATAGCTGTTAGTGTTAACATTATCCTACAAACGTTGAATGGAATAAAGTTCCCAAGATGTGCAATTCATGAAATGAAACAGAAAACCCAGAATCAGCCTGCTCTGCTCACCTGTTGCTCTTTAGGTCTCTCTGCAGCCAGTGAATGAACTCAGATTTATTTTTTGCCTGCACTCATTTTGGTCATGCCATCAGAGCTGATTTAACGTCATCTTTGGCCACAATAACTTTTGTGAAAGCCTGGGAACAAAATACTCATAAACTCCTTTACCATATCCTCATAACAGAATGCTGTCAATGATATTACATTAACTGGCGCTGCCAAATTCCTGTCAAAGAGTTGTTCGAGATAGAAATTGTAATTTGAATTTCTTGCATATTTATATTTTTAACTAAAAAGCATTTAGTACACTTTGGTCATGTATTAATTTCCTTAATAACTCTTTCAACATGTATTTCACAGAACACATTCCAGGCAACGCACGGGGCACTTGGGATTCCCTGGTGTCAGGTCTCTGCTCTCATACAGCTTATAGTCTATTAGGAGAGACAATAAAACATTGAATATATGTTCTTCACTTTGTTCCTGAACCACTAAAAATGTTCTTCCTTTCTGAACATGTTTTCTTTGCTTATGTTCTTCTGTATAAGTATAAAAAGTGCATTCAATGTCAAAACCTATGAAAAAGCCATAACTCTAATCCCATCTTCAGTATGTAAGAAGCATAGCAATGCAAGACATTTGATAATTTCTAACATTTCTCTCAAGACGTTTGTATTCTTGCTAATATGGAGTTATGGAAGGGTGATAGAGCCTAATAACACAAGATAAAAGAGAGCAAAAAACATCTAGCATGTAACAAAAAAATAAGAATTAGTGCTATTTTTTAAAAGATAATTTTCTTCTAGATATGGTGTCTTGCTATGCTGCCCAGGCTGATCTGAAACTCCTGGGTTCAAGCAATCCTCCCCAAAAGATACAATTTTAAAAGACATTGTATGGTATTTTTTTCCTTTCAAAATGTTTTGAGATTTCAATGGAGAAAAAAATGAAAATGAAATCTTACACAGTTGTTCTGGAGTATCTTGCGTTTACTATCAAAGAGCATGTTTTTCTCAGATTGATGATTTTCCCAAAGCAAAGTAACATTGGATAACTGATAGCATAATTTAAAAAATTCAGGAATAACATTTTACTTTCATATATACCTTTTAAAATCATAAGTTGTATTTTACAGCATGTATTCTTAGGTTATTCAGAAATTATTAAATTCAAATATTAAAGGTTTTCTAGTAAGATCATGTGCCTTAAAGAAAACTCTGCTTTAGCATGTCTTGCTTCATATCTTTCTTACCAAAAGTTTTCCTTGATTTGGTCTAAACAAGTCTGAGGTTTGTCTTTAGTCCATCTCTCAGGATTTGGAATGCTTTCTCATTAACCTTCATTCACATAGCTAAGTCCTGCACACTTTTTAAAGATCATCTCACGTCTTGTCTCACCCCAGGAGCATTCTATGAAGCAAACCCCTCCGTAGACTCTCTTGGATAAATGTCCTCATTATACACACCCTAAATTGCATTGTGTTATTACTTTTCCATCTCCTCCTCTAGGCGGTGTCAGGAACACATCCATCTTACTCACCAGTCATACTGTAGCCCCTGACATACAGAAGGTGCTAGGTGATGAATGCACCTGAATGAAGTCACGGATGCTCTTAGATCTGGATGGTTCCCTGCATGTTTCTTTGCCTGAATAAATTGCACTGTTTAGTTTAATCTCCTAATAACAGTTTCCTTATGAATCAACATATTAAAACAATTAATGTTGCCAGGATCTGATTGCAGACTTGTTCTGGCACTTCTCTAATTTCATCCAAAGGGAAAGCTCTGTGTTAATTGCATGCCATAGATATTTTTACATTTTCATTTTATATATTCTTTCTAAGCAGTAGCATCATAGAAAGAAGAATTTTATTATTTCTATTAATTCTAGGCTAATGATGCTGTAATTGTATTGATCATATATTAGTAGAACAAACATCTTGTATCAATTCAAATGAATGTATTTTAGCAACTGGGTTAAGTTGTTTGCATTGTTTATTATATTAAACCTCCAAATATACTTCTGAAGTATGAACTATTTGTTGTTGGTTTTTTCATGAAAAAGTCAGAGTCACAGAGGGTTATATAATGTGCAGTGTTACTCTGTTAAATATTGGGGCCAGATTGCAAATCCAGATCTTAACTACAAAAACTTTGCTCTAACCATCACACCATATTGCCTCCACCCAGACGTCATCCTACCGAACCTTGGGTAAACCTGAGAAAACTGAAGCTACTAGCCTAGTTTCGTTGAGCACATGAATTTATTTTATGACTCAGCTCCCCTGTAATGAAAGCTTTGCATTTCAATGTGAAGTTTTCTTTGTTTTCACATTGTGATGAAGGACTTGATTTCTTCAGAGAGTGTGAAGCCTGCTTTTCCTTTCTTTCTTACTCCACTTTTATGTTTCCATGTCAAACAAAAATCTTTCAAGTACCATTCTGCGATGGGACAGGTTTAAGGTTTAAGGTTGCTCCCTTGACCAAGCACTCCCATCCCAATGTCAATCATCTAAATGAATAATATCAAAGGAAGCTGGAAACAAAAAGCATGTACTCATACCCTTAAAACTGATTCTTCCCCTGAGTGTAACATAAAGGCGAGGTATGACTGAGGACATGTCTTAGACAAAGAACTTGTCCTTTGGATTCTGGCATGATTTTTGCAGATGCAGAGTCTGTGGCAGTTAAAATTGCTTTCATGTAGTCATTCCTCTTGCCTAATATTTGTAAGATTACTAAAGGTGAATGGGAAGCTTAATGCACTTCTTAACTATTTTTTACAGCAAAGACCTTCCCTAGTTTTAAGTACACGATTCACAATATTGTGAAGTAACTAATTAAGAGGCAGAGTAGCCTAGATGTTGAATAACAATAAAAGAAAGGAAATACATTATTCTGTCTAAAAACAATTCAAACTCTCTATAGCGTTTCAAATTTAAGTGAAAAGTAATCTCTACACAGTAAATAGTATAAGATATATATATGTATATATGTGTATATGTGTGTGTATATATATGTGTGTGTATATATACATATATACATATACATATATACACATATACATACATATATACATACATACACACATATATATATAGTCTTTCCCTTTCATGAAGGTGTTTCAGCAGCTTTGCAACATTAGCTTAAACTTTGGAACTAATCTGGGTTTTGTCCCATACATTAATGGGATTGTTGAAGAAGGAGAAAAATCAACATTTGAACAGCCCTCTGGCTCATGACCTCCTAACCTTCTGTTTATCCAGTGTTGGGGGAATGGAGAAAATATGAAGAGATTCATGTCAATCAGACACTATCCATGGCATGGTAAACTAAATTGATTTGGAATATTCCAGAATTACAGGCTCCTTAAAGCTCTCTTAATCTCAAGATTCTTGGTTCTGTTTCTTGATTTATTTCAAACCCCTTGATATGAAAGCGAGAAACAAGACTGCTGTCAGAAAGGAGACAGGGGAGGTGGGGGAGAATCTAGGGACACAGGAAACACATAGGGTATAGTCTTAACAACCAAGGGACACCTTGGGTGAGAGTTGGGGTGCATCGCAAGAGTGCTAAACCAGTTAAATAACAAATAGAGCAGACACTGCAGACTGTGTTTTCTTAAAACTGCCTAGAACCATACTTGTCTGTATATCATGGCCTTCATTTTATAAACTCTTTTTTGATAAGTTTATCAAGCCAACAGGTTAATTCAAATTTTATTTGAAAAGGCAATAAATAATCATTTAAATCCAATCTTACTACAATATGAACTTCATATTAAAAATCAACCAATAAACAAATTAAAAATACCACTCATGTTCTTTATCTACCTGATATCTACGTATCTGAGATCTATAGCAAGATGTCATTTTGTGCTTCTGTTAGCAGTTGAGGGACAATAACATCTCTCTCTACATATTTTTTGATTTGAAATTCCTAACCTTCAAGGTTGTACCCTACCCATCTTTAAAAAAATCACACAGATAAGTTAATGATAATGTTGCATCCTTGCTATCTCATAAGGACCTTGGATTGGTGTTGGGAAACAGTGATTCTCTCCTCCTAGATCCAGTGGATTTTGGTGTCTGGTCAGCAGTCATGCTAGACCTTTGCACTTGCTACAAATTTGACAGCATAGCTGACCATTTAACCACTGACTGTCTTCATCTTTTGTTTTTCTCCTTTTTCACCCTTGTTTAATCTGGGATGTGTAAAACATACCTTTCATATTTTGTTATGCCTGTAGCTGACAGAGTATATATAATTTGGGGAAAAATATTTCTTGCTATGAAAAGTTTTAAAAAATAAGTTTGAAAATCTCATGCTGGCCAGGTGCAGTGGTTCACACCTGTAATCCCAGCACTTTGGGAGGCCAAGGCAGGCGGATCATGAGGTCAGGAATTTGAGAGCAACTTGGCCAACAAAATGAAACCCTGTCTCTACTAAAAATACAAAAATTAGCTGGGCATGGTGGTGGGTGCCTTTAATCCCAGTTACTCGGGAGGCTGAGACAGGAGAATTGCTTGAACCCAGGAGGCAGAGGTTGCAGTGAGCCGAGATCACGCCACTGCACTCCAGACTAAGCAACAGAGCGAGACTCCATCTAAAAAAAAAAAAAAAAAAAAAAAAAAAGTCATGCTATGGAGACTTTTTCTCATGGGCATCAAATAACTCTTAGAGAAGGAGAGCAAAGAGACTACTGGGAGAAACATGAGAGAAAACACCATAGTCCTTATGGTGTTCCCCTTCATAGCTGAGTCATTTATGTAAGTAAAGTTGGTAAAGCCTTTTCCTTAGTTTGGTTTTCTTATTTAACACACTGGGTTATCTGAATGAGATTCAATTACCATGTCCTTTTCCCTTATGCTTCTTCTATGTTTAAACTGCTTTGAAAAGATTCATGTCCTCCAATGTGCCTTCAAATACCACTTTCTCTGAAAAACCTTCCCTTAAATTATACCCCGGTTAAAATTAGTTATTGTTTTCCTTTGGTATGGTAGAAACATTCCTTTATTAGAAATGTTGATTTTTCCTTTTATTATTTGTTTTCACATTTTGCTTCTCCAGTTGAATGTCTTGCCTCTAATATTAACCTCCTCCAAAACATTACTCACAACACTACTAAAGGTTTTTGTTTTATTTTATTTATTGGAAAGGCAGATCTAGGAAAAACTTTCCCAGTTATACAATTGAAAATCCCAAGCCCAGAGAAACCCTCAGTTTGGGTGACTGTAAATCTGATCACTAGAGTTCTGTGTTAAGCATTGTAGTGTCTATCACATAAAGTCCAACTGCCATAGCAGTCTTATGTAGATTCTGCCTAAATTTTTCAGTTTTACCTTTCTTAATGCCCACCATCACTGCTTAGAGTCTGTATTTCAGCCAAGTGGGAACATTAATAACATTGTTGCAGTATTTCCCCTTCTAGGCCTTTATATCAGGCATCTCTTGAGGTCGGCCCTATTTCTTTGTTCATCTATTGCAATGGGTTTCATCTGGATCATATTAGCATCACCTGGGAAGTTTGTAAACACTACATTGCTGCATATATCCCACTTTCAAACTAGTTAAATCAGAACATCTGGGATATTCACCACATCTTTGAAACTTTCTGAGTTTCAAACTCTCCAGATAATTCTAATGTGCAATCAAGGTTGAGCACCACTTAAAATTATCGATTAAAGTTTCGCCTCTGACTTCAAGCTTCTGTAGATTTCCTTGACTCTCTCAGGTAGAGAAGACAATGGCTCCCAAATGTGTCTGATTATCAAACTTGCCCGGACAGTTTTTAAACATAGCACTTTGCATGCAGAAATTTGCCTTCAATAAGTCCTTGCACTCATGACATCCCATGAAACTTATTTCAAATTTTTCCCATCTTTCTCCTCTCCTCAGTGTCCACCCTGCCATTTCCTTACTCTATTATGGCTTCCCAGAACCAGAAGCCATCCTCTGTACCTACTGTACATCCTGCTCATCTCTCAGGACTCTCAGAGCTTTCATTTCTTTATTTTCCCTATCTTTAAAACGAAAGAGTCTGGTAGGAAATCAATATCCTATTTAAAATGGAGGAGTAGACCTGGGGAATGGAAAGACAACCAGGCAGGGAATTATTGATGGCTGTTGATCGGCACATAGAAGGAAAGGGCTCATACATTAACATTTTCCCTGTCCTGGGAAAAGTAGACTAGGGCATAGAGAAAGGAAACCTCTCCATTCGTAGTACATACACAATAGACCGATCTTCTTCCATGTAAGTTTCTGATCATCTAAAGGTCTAGGAACTATGGGGAAAATGTTTTAATGGTATCAAGTAACTCATCTCTCTGTGGTTCAAATAGAATATCATATTAAAAGTAAAAGAACAGGTGGGTTGTGGTGGCTCATTCTTGAAATCACAACACTTTGGGAGGCCGAGGCAAGCCAGATCACTTGAGCCTTGCAGCTGAAGACCAACTTGGGCAACAAAGCAAAATTCCGTCTCTACAAAGAAAAAACAATTTAGCTGAGCATGTGCCTGTAGTCCCAGCTACTCGTGAAGCTGAGGTGGGAGGATCACCTGCAGCCAGGCAGGTTGAGGCTGCAGTGAGCCAAGATTGTAGCAGTGCACTCCAGCCTGGGTGACAGAATGAGACCCGTCAAATAAATAAAATAGAATAAATAAATAAATAAATAAATAAGGTCTATGAATTGGATATAATGCTCTTTTCTGTTCGTAATCAAGGATGTACCGTTGGACAACTTATCCTTTGCATTTCTATTTTCTCTTCCCTAAAATAGGTTGCCTTGTGAAGATGAAATGTGATAATGCAAGTACAGAGCTTAGCATATTTCCCTGCATATTTGCTCATGAAAGAGTGGCTATCTATTATTATCTGTTATTATTATTATTACTACTACTACTATTTTTTGTCTGTTCCTGGGCCCCCAATATGAAAGGCTAAGCATATGCAGAAAATGCATGATTTTCTGATTCCACTATATACTATGCAGCAGAAATTGTAGGCAAGTGTTAGCTTCATCATTGAACATTTTAATACTTGTTATAAACATTCAACTGTTTCTTGTGGGTTACATTACTATTTTGAATATCAAAAAGAAGTTTCGGCTGGGCACACTGGCTTACGTCTGTAAGCCCAGCACTTTGGGAGGCCAAGGCAGGCGGATTGCTTGAGCTCAGGAGTTTGAGACCAGCCTGGGCAACACGGTGCAACCTTGTCTCTGCAAAAAAATAAAAATAAAAAAACTAGCCAGGCATGGTGGTGTGTGTCTGTACTCCCAGCTACTTGGGAGCCTGAGATGGGAGGATCACTTGAGCCCAGGAGGTTGAGGCTTCAGTGAGCCATGATTGCACCACTGCACTTAAGCCTGGGTGACAGAGTGAGACCCTGTCTCAAAAAAAAAAGAAAAAAGAAAGGAAAAGTTTGTTTTTCTTAAGTCTATTGGTATAGTAAGTACTCCAAACTATTTATATTAAGATATATATTGTCACCAAAACAGTAATAATATATACTTCATCCCAGCCTTTAATAACTCTTCCCAGTATAGGCTTTCAAAGCAACTTACATTGTGTAGTACATACTTGATATTAACTTGCCCATCTGAATGGCATTTTAAAATATACTGTAGGCATTCGTTATGTATGTCCTTTGAACCTGACTGCTACACCTCAGAATCTTAGCTATAGTCATAGAAAGGATTTTCATACATGAGACTACACTGAGCGATGTGAATTGTGAAGTCTGTAGAAGAAAAATAGAATGCAGAATTCCTGTAGCTTAGTTTTCTCTCCTGCTGTTCTGTAGAGCATGCTCAGTGACTGATTGCTGAACCTCTGCCTCTCTTTTCTCCATGGTTGTGCACACACCTGCCGTTGCTAGGCAGAGGCAACATGGATCACAGAATCCCTAATGCTTTAACCCCACCCCCTCCTGGGGACCAAACCTCTCAGTCCTGCCACTCTGTAATGGCAGAAGCAGATGCCTATTCAGTACTTTTCAGACTGGGTCATGAAACTATGACAAGTCATTAGGCATTTAATTTAACACTAGGTTTTTAGAGCTTGGAATTCAATCGGCATGAGTGTCTTTACAGCTAATTAAGTTACATGTAGCCACTGTCTTCTAATTCCTATCTGAAAGTGTTTTTTTCTCACAGTTAAATTTGAAATTGTGTGTGTCCAAAACATTGTATAAATTTGTCCTTTCAAACAGCACTGTTTAAGAAGTGACAAGTGTGTCTTATAAAGCATAAAACAGCAAATTTTAGTTTTAAATTAGATATAAAAACTTTGATACTGCTTTAAACAAATATTTAAAAATATATGTTCAAGAAACTGTACTCTTCTATTCACCTGAGAAAATGTACATAAGCAGCTCTTTATGATACAGCTTTCATTTAGCAAAAACAACAATCAAAAACATTAGGCTAATGATAATATCTTTGATAAACTGCATTGCGTATTGGATGCCTTCCCTTGGCCCTCAAATGAATTGCTTTACAGCATAAAACTGGTACTTCTGACTATGATGATTGAAAAGAAAGAAAGTGCTAGCAGTAAGATCATTAGGTTTCCATTATTCAGATACAATCATGTAGTTTGTCAGTGACGGAGAAGGCTTTCTCTTGTTTCTGTTGTAAAAATGTTCACATTTATACTTCAGGGTTATTTTCTCTTAGGTCATTATTTAGTGACCCATATTTTCTCTGTCATTCATCACAAAGCACAAGAATTGCCAGCTTTTAGAGTTACGGGCTTAACAGCTTATTCTATTCAACATATTTCCTGGAAGTCTTTTGGAAGTTTATGAAACTGAAACGTTACAGTTCTCAAGAAACTTGTTGATTTTGAGATATAAACTTCTGCTTAAGTTCTCATAAATTACTCATATGAGAGGGAACATTTTTACTTATTCCTCACCCTCATTAATCTTTGACCCTGTTAGGCATAGTCATAATTTTTCTAAATGGAGGTTAATTCTTTTGTTTGAATTTTTAGAAACAAAGACATACAGTAAAACTCTCTAGGATTGATGATGCCTGTGCTATAATTTGGTGATTTGTGATTCTGAAGCTGAATTCTGAAGCTGTGTGTTTCCAGATGGCTTCTAGGTGGTATAGAACAGGGAAAGCAATCACATAGCTCTATGGTTTTTGTTTCACACCCTATTCCCTTTCTCCTTCGGAGTGCTAGGGAACATGGAGAAGGAGCAAACTAAGCCCATCCTCCATGGTTCCTTGCTAGCTCCCTTCTTGTTTGTAAAAGCCTGCTGAAAACAAAAATTCTTCACAACACTGATACAGTGTTAAATGATGGACGTTGTTGTTGTTATTTTTCACAGCACCGATAAAGTGTTAAATGATGGACCTTGTTGTTATTTTTCTCCATGCCCTTATCGATGAACAGTGATTTTCCCAGGCAACTGTGGGACATGTAGCCCTGAAACCTCTTTTTACCCTTTTCTTTATTCTCCTCTTTTTATCTTATTAATTGCCAATTAATAATTGTACTTATTCCTGGGGTACATAGTGATGTTTTGATACATAGAGTATGTAGTGATCAGCTTAGGCTAATTAGCATATCCATCATCTCAAACACGTGGTCCTTCTCTTTGACCACCGGGATGAAGCTGGAAATCTTGCTGGTAGCTAAGACAGGGAGCACGAGAGGAGGCTAACAGAGGGGATTGGAGCTCCCACCACAGAGATCTTCTCTCTGTCTCTAAATGCAATTCCACAAAAAGTG
The DNA here is from genome assembly GCF_024542745.1 of Macaca thibetana thibetana. Lineage (NCBI taxonomy): Eukaryota > Metazoa > Chordata > Mammalia > Primates > Cercopithecidae > Macaca > Macaca thibetana. Next base: position 16,621,499 of record NC_065594.1, on the reverse strand, counting down.
TATTTTTGGTGCCAAAGACTAAGAATGGCAAAACGAGAAGACAGCAAGCCCCAGGCCAAGTTCAAATTTCTTTCAGAAGTTTCCTACAACCTGGAATTTTGCTCTTGCTTAGATAACAAAATGAGATTTCCAAGAGCCACCTTATTGAAGCCCAGGAAAATATTTCTAACCTTGAGATTTTATGGGAGACTTTCCTAAAAATAAAACATCTTAATTGAGTTTCAGTGGAAAAATAGGATTTATTCAGGCAAAGAAGTTAGAAAAAGGCATATGGGGAAGAAATACTTTGTGCAGTTTCATGGAGGCAAAGAAGAGCATGAAATATGGAAGCACATTCAGTGACCTTTCCGTCCTCATTCCAAACCCATGGCCTCTACCCTCACTTTCTCTCTATTGGGCAAGTGCGGCTGGCTCCTCTGTTGGTGTCAGCTCATATTATCACCTTCTCAGTGAAGACTTCCAGAACACTCGATCCCATTGGTATCCTTTTCTCCCACCCATTATTCCCTTTTATATCACAATTTTATTATCTTTGCAACCTTTATCAAAATCCAAAATAATTTTATTTATTTGTGTGTTTATTATCTATCCTCCTCCACCTGTATCTAAGTGTTATCTTATCTGATTTGATTATTAGTGCAATTTCAGTCCCTGAAACAGTGCTTAGAAATATACTAAGTGCAAAATAAATGATCATAAATCAGGGTGGACAGAAGGTGAAATTAGGAAAAAACACCAAGACTAGGTCATAAAGACCTAGGATCGGCAATACCAAGGAACCTGGTTTTTATAAAATGCTGTGATATTTTATCATGATTAAATATGTAGATCAATATTATCTCTATTATTTTTTGAAACTCCTATTCTTCAAAGAAGAACTCATTGTCTTTCTCTTTGTGTCTGGTCCTTCTATCATCTCTGTTAAAGTAGAAGGCACTCCCAGTTACTTATGTTAGATATCTGAGAGTCATCCTTGATTATTTTATATGCATCATCTCCAAAAGCTTGATGGGGTAGAAGAGAGATAAATGCAAATTGAGAGATGCTGGCTGATTTCCCTTCTCTTGAATCAGAGCTTGCCTTGTCTACCTGCGTGACCCATAGAATGCAACAGAAGTTTTTTGGGACTCACTGTTTTTTGGGACCGGGTCTCACTCTGTCGTGCAAGCTGGAGTGCATTGGTACAGTCTCGGTTCATAACAACCTCTGTCTCCTGGGCTCAAGTGATCTTCCCACCTCAGCCTCCCAAGTAGCTGGAACCACAGATACATACAACCACATGGGGCTAATTTTTGTATCTTTTGTAAAGACAAGGTTTTGCCATGTTGCCCAGGCTGGTCTCAAACTCCTGAGCTCAAGCAATACACTCAACTTGGCATCCCAAAATGTTGGGATTACAGGATTGCTTTGACTATTTGGGCGTTTTGTTCTGTTTTGTTTTTGGTTTCCTATGAATTTTACAGTTGCTTTTTCTAATTTTGTGAAAAATGACATTGGTAGTTGAATCTGTAGTTGCTTCAGGCAGTAAGATCATTTTTAATTATATTAATTTTGATCTGTGAGCATGGCATGTTTTTCCATTTTATGCCATCTACTATTTCATCAATGTTTTGTAATTTTCCTTGGAAAGATCTTTCACCTCCATGGTTAAATATATTCTTAGGGTTTTTTTTTGTACCTTTTGTAAATGAAATTGCCGTCTTGATTTTGTTTACAACTAGACTGTTATTGGTGTATAGAAGTGCTACTGATTTTTGTACACTGGCTTTGTATATACTGAAATTTTGTTGAATTCATTTATTCAAATCTAAGAGTTTTTTGGTGAAGCCTTTGTGGTTTTCTAGCTGTAAGACATGTCGTCGATGAACAGGGTTAATTTTACTTATTTTCCAATTTGGATACTTTTTATTTTTTTCTCTTGCCTAATTGCTCTTGCTAGGACTTCCAGTACTGTGTTGAATAGGATGGGTAAAAGTGGCATCCTTGTCTTGTTTTAGTTCTTAACAAGAATGCTGTCAACTTTTCCCAACTCATTATCTCATTGTTTCATTGGTTTGAAATAAAACAATTACCTCTGGCTAGATCCTACTCTTTCTTCATGATGTTAAAAGTGGGTCTTAATAAATTCCCCCTCATTTCTCAGGTTAGACTGGTTTTCCCTCTTCTGTGTATAGAGCATGTACATTTACCACATTATATTATAATTAATTGTTTTAGTCTCTCCCTTTCATGAGACTCTGAGTTCCTTGAATCCAAGAACTGACATCTTTATTTTGCTATCTTCAGCAACTACAGTGGCACTGGCACATTAGGTACATGTTTGTGGAATTAATGCTACATTTTTTTTTCTTCAAGCCAAACAACCCATTTGTATAATACCTTGATGGCAGTTCTTCTAAGAGATTTTATGTTGAGGAATAACTTGACCATTGGTGAGGAAAAAATAGCAAAGCTTTTCATATAACTTTCATTGACTGCCTTCTATGCATACAATGAAGGTAAATGCTATGGGGGAAAGAAAAAAGAAATAGTAGATAGCTCCTTTGGAGGTGGGGAAAGGGACATACTACTTAAATAATATTTAGGCAAACATATACAAAATATAATGATTTTGTTTGCTTTTTAACTATTTTAATGAAAGGAATATTGGATGTAAAATTTGACAAAACAATTTTAATACTGATTGATTGCATTTCATTTTTATCTCTTATACAGTTTGACATTTATCTGGTCAAACAAATATTGCCAAAAATATTATTCACGTAGCATTGATTGTGTGATTAAAGTTCAGATGCCTAGGAAGCTGCAATAGCTATTAAAATATAACAGATACTGTTGTATTGAAGCATTTTAATTATTTCTATGTATTTCTCACCTTTTATCATTTTGGTTTTACTTATGCTTTATCATTTCTTCATTGACTATTGCCAACATGTCTCTGTCTAGCACTTAAACTCTAGAGGAAGTTTTGATTTTCTCAGCTTCTTGTGTTAAGAAAAAATGATTAATATATCAGGATGTATAAGCAGCATCAGTTTTTGATGTTTCTGTGTGCTGACTGTGTGAACTGAGTGTTTTAGAATCTTGACCAACCATTTTCAGAAAGGACAATGAATGAATATGTAAGAAAGTCTGTTAACCAAGGATATTAGGGATAAAATTGGTGCTAGTAATAGATTATTTTGAATAGCTAAATTATAAGTCCCAACATTTTCTTGCTTACAATGTAATAAATTCTGACGAAAATCATTTGGCTAAAAATCTAACACATTGTGTATCATCTCATTTTTACACAAAATATAATATATATAATTTTTTTCTTAATAACTCAGAGCTTCAGAATAGACCTCAGTTATTATACTTTGACATCTAGTTGTAAGTTTAGGATTTTTAAACACTAATATTAATAGCTTTTTTGGCCTGTATGAAAATTATGGCAGAAATCTATCTTTTTATAGTTTTAAAGTCCTGTCCCTCACTATTTGCCTCTACTTGCTAATTTCAAAGCAGCTGCCATTTTATAGGTACTTATTCTGATCAATTTTGGACTGGGCAACCTGAAAACTACTCCAGGCTGAAGTGTGGGAAAATCAAAATAAAAATTCTCTGAGTAAGAATATGGGAATTAATTTAGAAATACAATGCATAATATTTAATGCCTCAATATTTTGACATTACTTTAATATCTTGGATAATTTGTTTTACTTTCTTAAGTTTCAGAGAGATCAAGGTTGCCAAAGAAGCTATTTGTGAGTATTTAAAATGAATCTGTGTGTGTGTATTTGCGTGTGTATGTGTGTGTACAAAGAGCTTTCATAATATAAAAGGAAATGTTTAGACTCTTGAAAATTAAAGCATAATTAATATAAACAATGAAGAACTACTTCTCTGGAGTTTATTGGAAACTTACAGAAAAGCCAGTTAATTTAACCAAACATTGAATTTTTTTGGAAATTATCAACATAGGAATTCATGAGGGAAGCACTGCTAACATTTACTGAATAATTTAATTATAAACAAAACATAACTGCAGGTTTTTTCAAGCTCTTGAAAAAGTATTATTATTTGATACTTATCATATATAAAAGAAAATGTGTGAGATATATATGTGTGTGTGTGTGTGTGTGTGTGTGTGTAAATAATAAAGCATAATAAGAAACAAGCTCCCCATCCCTTAACCTACCTCTCGAGGTAAAAATATACTAATGTGTTTTTAAAAATAGGCCTAATCTGCTACATTTTAAGAGATCCATTGCATTTTCAAAACACAAGAACTTTCTCACAGTAATGTTTTCACTGGAAACCTGAAGAGTCGCAGAGGATTAGCCAGCTGTCTTTCTCTGTCGTAGTCTTTCTGAGTGGCCAACCTCTGACTACTGTGCTTTGTTTTGTTCTCTTTTTAATTTTTGTATTGTGGTGAGATATACAAAATACAAAATGTACTATCTTAACCATTTTGTGTGTATAGTTGAGTGACATTAATTGCATTCATATTGTGCAACCATCATTACGATCCACTCTACAACTGTTTTCATCTTGCAAAACTGGAGAGAAGGGGAAATGAGGAGTTAGTGTTTAATCAATATAGATATTCAGTCTCTGGCATCCACCATTCTAGTTTCTGCCTTTATAATTTTGACTAATTACCGCATATAAATGGAATTATATATTTGCCTTTGTCTGATTGGCTTATTTCACTTGGCCTAATGTCCTCAAAGTTCATCTATGCCGTAACAAATGCCAGATTTTTCCTTCCTTTTTAAGACTAAACAATATTCCATTGTATGTATATACCACATTTGCCTATCCAATCATCCACTGAAGGATACTTGGGTTGGTTACTTCCACATTTTAGCTGTGGTGATAACACTACTATAGAAATGAGAATACAAATATTCAACACTCTACTTTCAATTCTTTTGGGCATACCCCCAGAAGTGGAACTTCTGAATCATATAGTAATGGTATTTTTTTAATTTTTGAGAACCCTCCACAAGTGTTTTTCACAGTGACTTTACCATTTTACTTTCCCACTAACACTGCGTGAGGGTTCCCATTTCTCCACATCCTCACCTACAATTGTTGTCATCTGTTTTTGTAAATAGCGGCCATCCTAATGGGTGTGAGGGTGCATCTCATTGTAGTTTTGATATGCATTTCCCTCATGATGAATGATGTCGAGCCTCTTTGCAAGTGCTTATTGGCTGTTGGTATATCTTCTTTGGAAAAATGTCTACACAGGTTCTTTGCCCATTTTCTTTTCTCACCTGTGCCTTTGGTGTGATATCTAAAAATTATTGCCAAGTCCAATGTAATGAAGTTTTTGTTCTATTTAATTTTCTAAGAGTTGGAGAGTTTTAGGTCTATGTTTAGGCCTTTGATTCATTTTGAGTTAATTTTTGGTATGGCAGGGGTCCAACTTCATTCTTTTTTATGTGTATATTCAGTTTTCCCAGCACCATTTGTTGAAAAACTTTCTTTTCCCCTATTGAATGGTCTTGGCACCATTATCAGAAACAATTTGATCATATATGTGAGGCTCATTTCTAGGCTCTTGACCATTTCACTGGTGATTATGTCTGTTTTTTTTTTGTTTTTTTTTTTTTTTTTGTTTTTTTTTGTTTTTTTGGCCAGTGCCAATGTTTTCATTATAGTAGCTTAGCAGTAAGTTTTGAAATCAGGAAGTATGAGACCTCAAGCTTTGTTCTTCTTTATCAAGATTATTTTGACTCTCAGGGTCCCTTGAGATTCCATATGAATTTTAGGATAGATTTTCTATTTCTACAAAAAATATCACTGGGCTTTGTATAGGGATTGTGTTAAGTCTATAAATTGCTTTGGGTAGTGTTGACCTCTTAATACTATTAAGTCTTCCAATCCATGAATGTGGGACAACTTTCAATTTATGTAGGTCCTCTTTAATTTCCTCCACCCATGTTTCATAGTTTTCATTGTATAAGTTTTCACATCCGTGGTTATGGTAATTTCTACATATTTTATACTTTTTTATTTTTTTATAAATTGAATTTTCTTAATTTTCTTTTAAAATTACTCATTGATTATGTATAGAAATGTAACTTATTTTCATGAGTTGATTTGTACTCTGCTACCTTGCTGATTTTGTTTAATTCTAACTATTCTTTTGTGGAATCTTTAGGGTTTTCTGCATATAAGGTTACATCATATGTAAACAGATAATTTTACTTTTTTCTTCCCAGTGTTGACAGTTTTCTTTTCTTTTTCAAGCAACCGCTCTGGCTAGAAATTCCGGTACTATGTTGAATAGAAGCAGTGACAGCAGGCATCCTGGCTTTGTTCCTGATCTTAGAGAAAAAGCTTTTAGTCTTTCACCAATGAGTATGATATCCAATGTTGATTTTCCATATGTGGATTTACTGTGTTGCAATAATTTCCTTCTATGCCTAATTTGTTGAGTGTTTTTTTTTTTTTAATCATGAAAGGGTATTGAATTTTGTTAAATAATTTTCCTGAATCAATTGAGAAAATAATATGATTTTAAAAATTCATTCAGTTAATGTAGTGTATTACATCGATTGATTTTATATGTTGAAAAATCAGTGCATTCCAGTAATAAATCCCATTTGGTAATGATAGTCTTGGTAGGTTTTGTGTTTCCAAAAATTTGCTCATTTTATTTAAGTTATCCAATTTGGTGGCATGTGACTGTTCATATTCCTCTCTTATAATCCTTTTTCTTTCTTTAGAATAAGTAGTGGTGTTTTCATTTCTGATTTTAGTAAATTGAGTCTTCTCTATTTATTTTAGTCAGTCTCACTGAAGGTTTGTCAATTTTATTGATCTCTTTGAAGAACCAGCTTTTTGGTCTCATTGACTGTCTCTGTTTTCTAATCTCTATTTTGTTTATCTCTGCTTTCGTCTTTATTATTTTCTTTCTTCTGTTAGCTTTGTGCTTGCCTTTTCCAATTTACTAAGTTGTAAAAATAAACTTTCAACTTGAGATCTTTCTGTTCTTTCATGTATTTATAGCCATAAATTTACCCCTTAGCACTACTATCTCTGTGTCTCATAAATTTTGGTATGTTGTATTTTTATTTTCATTGATATTTATTTTGTAATTTTTCTTGTCTGTCTTTGATCTGTTGGTTATGTTGTTTAATTTTCACAAATTTGTGATTTCTTTTCCATTTTGCTTTTCATATTGACTTCCAACTTCATCCTCTTGTGTTCAGAAAAGATACTTTGTATGATATCAATATTTTTAAATTTATTAAGAATTAATTTGTGACCTAACACATGGTCTGCCCTGATAATGTCACATGATCACTTGAGGAAAAATGTGTATTCCGTTATTGTTGAGTAGAGTGTTCTGTATGTGTCTGTTAGATCTAATTGGCTTATTGTGTTGCTCAGGTCCTCTATTTCATTACTTAAAGGAAGATTATTCTGTCTGTTCTTGAGAGTGGGTATTGAAGTCTCTAACTATTATTGTAGAATTTTTTACTTCTACCTGGAATTCTGTCAAAATTGATATATTTTCATGAACTATCATCAGACGTGTCAATGTTTATAATAATTATATCTTCTTGTAATAAACCTTTTATTAATATATAATGTTCTTTTTGTCACTTTTTTATTTAAAATCAATTTTGTCTGATATTAGTATTGCCACTTTTTCTCCCTTTGGTTACTATTTTCATTTAATTGCCTTTTTTATTCTTTCACTTTCAAACTATTTGTGTATTTGAATTTAAGGTGAGTCTCTTGTAGAAAGCATATAGTTGAATCATGTCTTATTCATTCCTCCAATTCCTGTCTTTTGAGTTGGAGAGTTTAATCCATTTACATTTAAAGTTATTGCTGATAAAGGATACTTACTTCTGTCATTTTGCCATTTGTTTTTGTTTATTTCCTGTATTACTATCTTCTTTTATGTATAGCTGGGTTTTTTTGTAATTACCTTCTCATTTTCTTTTGTGTATATTCCATAGCTATTTTCTTTGTGGTTACCATGGGGATTACATTTAATGTTGTAATGATATAACTTTCTAATTTAAATTCATACCATCTTAACTTCAATAACATGCAAAAATACAGTTTCTTTTTAGCTCCATCTCCATGCTTTTCAGTGGTTGATGTCACAAAATTATATCTTTATACATTAGATATGAAATATAATCAAATGATTTTTAAATGCATTTGTCTCTTAAATTATGTAGAAAACAAAATGTGGAGTTATACAACAAAGTAATAATAATGCTAACTTTTTTTTTTTTGAGATGGAATCTCACTCTGTTGCCTAGGCTGGAGTGCAGTGACACAATCTCGGCTCACTGCAATCTCCACCTCCTGGGTTCAAGTGATTCTCCTGCCTCAGCCTCTTGAGTAGCTGGGACTACAGGTGCCTGCCACCATGCCTGGAGAATTTTTATACTTTTAGTAGAGACGGGGTTTCACCATACTGGCCAGGCTGGTCTCAAACTCCTGACCTTGTGATCTGCCTGCCTCAGCATCCCAAAGTGCTGGGATTACAGGCGTGAGCTGCCGATAATAACTTTTTAGTTATCTACATATTCACTTTGACTGTGATCTTTATTTTCTCATACAGCTTTGTGCTACTAATGTCCTTTCATTTCAAACTGCAGAACTCAATTTAGCATTTCTTGCCGAGCTGGTCTAGAATGTATTTCTCCCTCACTTTGGAAGTACAGTTTTGCCAGACATAGGAATATTTTTTATCCAAACTGCTTTCTTGAGGTATGATTGACATGGACAAAGCTATATATACTTAATGTATATAACTCAATGATTGTTGGTTGAGTTTTTTATTTCAGCTCTAGAGATTCTTTTTTGTTTCTTTTTAAACTTTTTTAGTGCATTAAATATATCAGCTTACTGCCTTCTGGCATCTAAAGTTTCTGATGAGAAATCTGTTGATAATCTTATTCAGGATTCCTTGTATGTAATGAGTCTCTTCTTTCATACTGCTTTCAAGATTCTCTCTTTGTCTTTGTCTTTTGATGATTGTATTATAGTGTGTCTTGGTGTAGATCTCTTTGAGATTATAATACTTGGAGCTCATTGAGCTCCTTAGATGTTTGTAGTCATGCTTTTCATCAACTTTGGGGAAATGTTTGTCATTATTTCCTCAAATATTCTCTCTGCCTCTTTCTCTCTTCTTCTGGACCTCCACAGTGTATATGTTGGTCCACTTGGTGGTGTCTCACAGGTTCTTTAGACTCTGTTCACCTTCTTTCATTTTTTTCCTCTGTTCCTCAAATTAGACAATTTCAATTGTCTTATCTTCAAGTTCACTCATTTTTTCTTCTGTCTGTCCAAATCTGCTTTCGAATCTGCTGAGTGTTTTTTTACTTCAGCTCCAGAATTTCTTTTTTGTTTCTTTTCTAAGTTTTTAAATTCTTTATTGTTACTTCCTTTTTGTTCATACATAATTTTTGTGATTTCTCCTTTAGTTCTTTAAGCACCTTCAAAACAGTTGTTTTAAAGTCTTTGTTATATCTGCCATCAAGTATTTCTCAGAGACAATTTCTATTGGTTTACAGTTAATGTTTTCTCCATCTATAATTCATTCATTCAGGTATTCAACAATTCAACCTTTCAAGTACTCATTAAATAACAAATTACTTAACAAGAAATTATTGAATGCTTCCTATATTCTAGAGATTCTCAAATTAACTTTGTTTGAAAAAGTAAAACCACAATTGGAGTTTTGGGACTTGCCAGAAAGATGCGAAAGGACCTCTTGGAACAAATAGACCAACACTTTTTACTCACAATAATGTTACCAACTACTTAGATTGTTTTGCCTAATATCCTCATTCTAGATGTGGAAGATTAAAGCAAACAAAAAAAACCACTTATATAGTGTTTTTCTGATTTCAGGAAATATTTGCTAATCCTTCTTCCCTAGAACTTCATAATTATAATAAAAATTCATCATAATATGATAGTGTCAATAATTTAGAATTACAGAATACCTAACTAAAAGCTCAATATACACAATTAAAATGATTTAAAGGCATGAAATAATAAAAGTTATAGACCCTTTTTACCAGTTCTAATTCATTCCTCAAAGTTGGGAATTATTGTTGCATGTATCAGGGGAAATACTCCCAGATGTTTGCCTGTGTACACCTCCAAAACCTGATGTCCGCATCCACATGCACACAAAACACACCAACACACTTATGGACCGACACACTCATTGACACACCCACAGTTTTAAATTATATATATAAATGGGATTATGTTATGTGTATGGCTGTGTTATTTATTTTTTCCTTTGAAAACTATGTCTTAGAGATTTTTAAAATATCAATAATTACATATTTACTTTATTATTTTGAAGTGATGTATGGACTTCATAAATAATGAATGAATCATTATTTATAAAAGTAATCTCTAATTTGTGGACATTTAAGTTTTCTCATTTTTTCCTATCATAAATGAGGCTTCAGTAAACTTTCTTGTAAAAGTATCTTTGCATTTATAAGCCAGTTTGTCTGCAGGATAGATTTTTAGAAAGGAATAGGTCCATCAATATAGGTATGTTTTATAAAATTTTATAGTTTTAATTTTTTCCAAAAAGATAATAGCCAGGCGTGGTGGCTTACCCCTGTAATCCCAGTGCTTTGGGAGCCCAAGACAGGAGGATCACTTGAGTTTAGGAGTTCAAGACCAGCCTGGGCAACACAGCAAGACCTCATCTTCTCTACAAAGGAATTTTAAAAAATTAGCTGGGCATCGTAGCATGTGCCTGTAGTTCCAGCTACTCAGAAGGCTGAGGCAGAGGATTGCTTAAGCTCAAGAAGTCGAAGCTGCAGTGAACTGTGATAGCACCACTGTACTCCACCTGGGCAACAGAGTGCCCCTGTCAAAAAAAAAAAAAAAAAAAAAAAAAACAAACAATAATTTGCATCCCCACCAACAGTGGGTATCAATGGTATCAATTTTTCTTCACATCTGTCAGCGTAGTACTATTCTTCTTAAATTTTACCAATCTAATAAGGGGAACAAAGTATTAGCTTAATGAATAGCATATTTTTTTTCATTAGCCATTTGGAGTTTCGAGTTTCTTTGTATGATTATATCTTGTCTATTTTTCTATTGGAGTAGGCGTTTATTCTCATTGTTTTGTAGACAGCCCTTACGTAGTATGAATGTCAATGCTTTGTTAATATATTGTAGATTTTTTGTATGTTTTTTGTCTGGGTGTACAACATTTTATGCCTTTCTGTGTTCAAATCTCTTAATCATATGCTTTTGTTATTTTAATAAAATAGCAAAATAGCATAAAATAGCAGCATAGCAAAACTCCATGTGTATACATATAAAAATATTTTTAAAGTAAAAAAATAATAAATAAATCACCTATAAATCACATTACTCTTACAGTCAGAGACTGAAATACAAAATAAGAAAATAAAATTTTTTAAAATAAAATTCACTGGAAAAGTCTGTATTTTAAGTTATTTATAAATGAATCGGTTTAAAGATAAAGTTAAACAATCTTTGAACATTTAGTTTCATTTTTCAAAGGCAAAATTACAAGGTTTGCAATGTTCAGCCAAATCTACTTATCTGATTGGTTCCTTATTCTAGACTGCTTTATAATGTTCATGGATACATAGTAGGGCCAAGTGCAATGGGCAGAAACTCCTTTGCAATATTCTACTAAAAATGGCATAGTGTAAAAACCCTAAGACAGCTTCTTTGAAAGCCCTACATTTTAATATTAATGCTGAAATATATTTTGAATTTCACTTCACAACATCCCTTAGGAATACTTTTATTAACAATCTTTTGCCTTTCGATAAATGACTTACTGGACAAGTGTTTTGAAATTAAAAATATAATAAATGCTAAAATAAATTGAGCTTACTACTATATTTGCTAACCTTTTCAAGACATTATTGGAGGAAAGAACTTACAGAAACTAGAGGGTTTCTTTTTTCAATCTTCTTTAGCAGTGGACAACTATTTTCTAAATTCGCACTATGGGAAATGGAAAGATGCAGGCTGTAAATGAACAAGGTTCTTCTCCTTTCTTTTCTAACTATTCACAGGCTGACTCTTGGGAAGCTTTGTGTATAGTCTGTGAGATTAGGAAGAAGCAGCTATTTGTCTGGAATGTGTCTCCTAATAGTTCTTTTCTTCAAATTCTTCCAAGTACTCATAATAAATATTTTACGAGGCAGTGGCAAACATTTTTACACCAGCCTTTGAGTCTGTTGTGTAAATCACGGACACGCCATGTGTTTAAAGATTAGACTGCACCAATTGTTGAGTTGCATAAATATCCTGAGCTGTGGCTCTGTATATTATTAATTACGTATCCCTAAAGAATTGAAAATGAAGTATATTCAGAAGGTACCCAAGTGAAACTCTTATTAACAAAATAGGAAATATGTGTTCAAATGAAAAATGAAAAATAAATATACTGAGTAAAACTTGTACAACAGTACAAGTGCAAAAGATTAGTTTTGCCAATATTTAGGTGTATCTGTCATTTTCTGAGGTATTGAGAAATATTTATTCATAAAACATTTAAATACTGATTATTTTAGTATAAAATAAAATAAAATGACTATTTAAATCCATTCTCATTAGATAATTCAGAACACAAATTTCAATATAGGAAAAAATAATTCTAGGAAAAAGCAAAATAATAATACTTATAATAATATCCTCATTGCTCAGTTTCTCATGTCCAAAACAAAGGACAGACTTAGGCTTCCCATTGCTAGGAATGGCAAGTATCTGGCATTCTCTTTCATTCTAGGATCTGCACTAGATAGCTATACCTTTTCACCTTATATTTCAGTGGTTGCTTTCAGAATTTCAATGTATACATTAATCAGTTTTCTCTTGCTGCTGTAACAGATTTTTCGCATAGTGGCTCAAAACAATACAACTTTATTATTTTATAAGGCAGTATGTCAAAAATATGATTCAAGTCTCACTGAGCCAAAATTGAGATCTTGGCATGGTTGTGTTCCTTCTAGAAGCTCAGAGGAGAATCATTTTCCCTGACCTTTCCATCTTCTCGTCTTCCTCCATCTTTAAAGCCAGCAATAGTAGCAGGTTGAGTCCTTCTCAGCAGCATCACCTTAGCCTCCTCCTGCCTCCTTCTTCCATCTTTTAAGAACGCATCTGACTACACTGAGCCCACTTAGATAATCCAGAATAATTTTTCTATTTTAATGTTAGCTGATTAACAACCTTAATTCCATCTGCAACCTTCATTCCCACTTGCCATGTGACATAGCATATCCCACATGGACATCTCTGGGGGGAGGGCATTATTCTGTCTGCCACAATACCCTCAATTTTTCACAATCTACTTGGAGTTTATATTGTACACATCATGCAATATGTAGAAGCTTTGCCACAGAAAAGGCCCATTTACCCCACATTGCTGTTCTTTATGCTGTAGTTGACATATATATTCCATACATTATAAACATCACAAGACAGTGTCTTAATTTTTGCTTTACATGTTGGTATGTTTATTTTTTAAATAATAGAAAAAATGATCTGTTCTTTTTTTTTCCAGTATCATTTCCTTTAAACCAGAAGAATCCTCTTCAGCACGTCTTGTAGTACATGTCTGTTGGCAACAGATACTTTTAGTGTTCTTTTATCTCAAAATGTCTTTGTTTTACCTTCATTTTTTTTTTCTTTTTGTAAGACATGGTTTCACTATGTCACCCAGGCTGGAGTGCAGTGACATGATCACAGCGCACTGCAGCCTCAACCTCCCAGACTCAGGTGATTCTCCCACCTCAGCCTCCAAAGTAGCTGGGATTATAGGCATGTGCCACTCATCTCCATTCTTGAAGAATGTTTTCATTCAGTATAAAATTCTGGATTGACAGTTTTTTGTCTTTCATTGTCAGCCTTTTAAAGACGTTGCCCCATCCCCTTCAGGGCTCTATAATTTCTGATGAACTGTCAGCAATAATTTTCATTCGTGTTCTCCTGCATGTAATATGCCATTTTCTCAGACTGCTTTTAAGATTTTTTCTCCTTTGTTGTCTTAGAAGTTTGGCTATACATGTGTTCTGGCATAGTTTTCTCCATTGTTATTCTGTTTGAGGTTTTCCTGAGCTTTTTGATTCTGTAAATATATTTCAACAATTTGGAGGAAACTTTATGCCATTATCTCCTCAAATATTCTTTTCCTGACTCATTATCTTTCTTTTATTCTTCTGAGACTTCAAATATACCTTTTGATATTATTCCACAGATACTTAAGGTTCTATTAACTTACTTTAATTTTTGCTTCTCTTTTTTTCCCTTAGATTGGATAATTTCTCTTGATCTGTGTTTGGCTTGTCTTACTCTTTCCTCTGTCATATCCATTCTGCTGTTAAGCTCATTAGTGATATTTTTATATTTTAGGTATTTTATTTTCAGTTCTGAACTTTCCACTTTGCTCTTTTATAATTTCTATTTCTCTGCTGAGATTTCTTATGTTTTCATTTATTATGACCATATTTTTGTACTTGCCATCTTGCGCTTAGTTATAATAACTAAAGTCTATGTCTGCTAAATCCATTATCTGGGTCATCTCAGGGTCAGTCTTCATTGATTGTCTTTTCTCTTGAGAATGGATCACATTTTCCTGCTTCTTTCTAGAAGGAGAAATTTTGCATTGTATTTTGGATGTTGTATGTTGTTGTGGAGACTCTAGATTCTGTTATAATCTTTTAAAGTTTTGTTATGTTTGTGTGTATGTGTGTGTGTGTGTGTGTGTGTGTGTGTGTGTGTGTTTGGTAGTTTAGAGCCAGTATACTTAAAATCTCAGTTCAGTACTTCTCTAAATCTTTAACTAGACTGTCTGCAGTCTGCCCTATGTATGCATGGCTCAGGGTTCTGCACAGAATTTGGGAATCTTTTCTCTGACTCCCTCTTTTACGGAATTCTTTCTTCATTTTCCAGCAGTTGTGGTTGCCCTGAATACTGTCATATATTTTTGTAGGTCATTATCATTCATATTCTCAGAGTTTTTGCCACTCCACAATGTACCACATTGGTAGCCTGTCCTCAGGCTAATAGCTATATACAAGCAAACAAATAAGTAAATAAGAAACTCATTGGCCTGGTCCTTTCTTCCAAGTTTTTACTCTTTTCGAGAATCTGCCTGTTTTTATTCATTTTCATAATTAAAGGGTAGTTTTTCATCGTGTTTTCTTCAACGTTATGGTTGTTCTTTTCACGGGGGTTGGTCTATACGTTAGTTCCCTAGGGCTTCCGTAAGAAAATACCCCTTACCGGGTAGCTTAAGCAACGGAAATTTATTATCTCACAACTCTAGAGACTGGAAGACTGAGAGCAACATATAGAGAGGGTTGGATTTTTCTGAGACTTCTCTCCTTGGCTTGAATATAAGTGTCTTCTTTTTGTGTTTACACCTGGTCCTCCCTCTATATTTCATTTTAACTTAATTACCTCTTTAAAGATTTTATCTCTAAATCCTGTCACACTCTGAGGTCCTGGGGTTAGGACTTCAACACACTAACCTTGGGTAGAGGATGCAATTGAGACCATAACAGTTCATAAACAATTGTTTCAGCCACACCACAGCTGACAGAGATTCAGACAGGCTATTCCCATTCAGTGTATATTCTAGACCCACACTGCTAATAAACTCATGTTGGTGTGTAAAATACAACCTATGTCCATTCCTCTTCCTACTATTAAGTAGCCAATAGCATTTAAAATGTAGACTTAAAATCTATACGTTTCTAAAGTAGAAATAGCCTTCTATTCTATAACTATTTTCTGATATCATCATCTATTAGCTGTTCACTCTGTGAAAAGCTTTGGTATAAATCTCTAAATCAATATAATTCACTGAGAATTATATTATTAATTTTTGAAAATTGTTCTTGAATCTGATTCTCTCCCTTTATAACTCTCTGTAAAATGTTGTGAATATGAAGTATTGTCATGGAAATAAGTTACTATCTTCTGGGCGGCCTCACTTCTTATGTTTTTGTTTTCCACCTACATGTGTTATTACACTCTTACTGTAGGTCTCCAGATTAAAGAGTGTGCGTTTGGTTATACAAACATGTATTCAGTCTATGATATTTTACCACCGTCCCCACCAGACTTCTCTCTTAGTTTCCTATATCAAACACGATAAAAAACACTTTAAGAACTCAGATGTACCCAAGAGAAGCAGCTATGAGGAAAATAAACTCACAAAGGACAATTTAAAAATAAAAATGTTTTCTTCCAGCTTCCTGGTTTAAAAATACCATGCTCGTTGAGACTTTTAACGATTAAAAATAGCTCTTGAGTAGAGAGAGTGTGTGGTTTTTTTTTTTAAGATCTGTTTATCTGAAATTTTATGTTAAAAATATTTAAGAATCAACATTCATATTTCAGCAGTAATGTCTTTTATGTCCTCAGAATGACCTCCCCTCCCACCACATACACAAAGTACTAACCACTTCCTCAAGATACTATGTAGGTTCAGAGTTCAACTTTATTTTGAAAAAGAGTAACTCAGCCTAGAATTTTTCTTATACAAAACTTGACTCGAAACTCAAAGCAAGTGCTGTCTTCATGAACTACCCCATATTGGCAAATATATGGTAAAGAAACCTTGGCTAATGAAAAGTTGGTATGAAATAGAAGTGCAAATTCAAGTGAGTAGTTTTAAAATTAATTTACTTACAATTTTAGGATTCAAAATTCTCCTCTAACAGAAGGTACCTCGTATTTAATGAATTTGTTCATCTCCTTACTTGTAATTCCCATATATTTTAGTACTTAGAATTTTTTTATACCTTGAAGGATAAGGTGATTGCCAAAGCACTATTCCATCTAAGAAATTATGCAGGAAGTCACACCAACAACACATAACAAATTAAGATATGTTTTAAACAATATTTTCTCTCTGCTTTTGATTTGCAGCAAGGAGGAAAAAAAAAAGTTTTCATGTTTCTCTTAGTCGGTAAAAATACAAACACTCAAAAACAACATATTACATTCTAACAAAGTTTTATCCAGTCTTGAGGCTCTTAAAAAGGACATACAAAATGCCTATGTGTATGCCTTGGCTCCTAAAATGGAGTGGGGCACTGAGGCACATTCCCACGGTTTCTCTGAGTCACTTTGCTGTATCTGTCATAGGTTGGCAGGGATAATTCCTAGGAAGCAATTCAAACCTCCATATACAGTTACAAGAGGAGAGAGATAGACAGTTTTTAATATATGCCAATTCTGGATAATGACCAAGATCACATTTCAACTGGTAGATTTCCCAAGTGTCTTATCTGACAAAACAGCCTATGATGTTATGATCTAGTGAATAATAATTCCTTATGAGGTCAGATGCAGTGTCCAGAAAAAGCAATGTATGATTGAACTTTGTGAACCCACTTCTCTCACTGTAGTTGCAAGTAGATACAGCAATATTTGCAAATTACTTTAAGCTGTGTAATGTCTTCAATGCAAATATGTGCATTGGGATTGGGGGGCAGGAAGAAGGAAAGAACTACTAATATTTTTGCACCTGGTACTGTGAAAAGCTCTTCACATACTTATCTCATTTTATTTTTCCCCAAAAGGTGGCTATTTTTATAATCTGCATTTTAAAGATAGGTCTTTCTGGCTCTGGAGTCTGGACACTTCATATAATACATGTTTTTTCCTTAAAACAGAAAATTCCCTTATTCATTTACTACCATTCAACCTATGCAAAGATGCATTACTTTGTTGATTTCCTTGATTTCCTGTAGGTCTATATGTTGACATAGAGATATGCACATCTGGCCTGCAAATGGCATTGTGCTCTTGGGTTTGTCAACATCAGGTGGCTCACCCTATACCTTCCAGCCATATCCAGTCTAAGATACCAGGAATAAGAAAAGTGGACAAGTCTGGAAGGTGGGCCTAGACAAGTGCTTTCAGCTCTCTTTAGACCACGAGACTCCTGCAAATTCTTGGGAACACTCTGAACTATTCCAGGACAGGTGCAATAAGTATCTCATTGCTTTATCAATTTATTTATGCACATACATATGCCTACATGGCTTTCTTTAGTCTTCATTAAACAAATATTATTTGTGTACCTATATGTATTAGGAATTGTTAGGCATTGGTAATGCTGAGGTGAATGAGTAGAGTTCTTGCCCTGTGTAACTAGCGGTCTAGTGGGCGAGATTAATATAAAAATAATGGCTCAAATTAAAGTATTAGTGCAGTCTTTGAAAAGCATTATGAAGAAAAATATACGGAGCAATGCAAGAACGCCAGACGGAATCTCAACTAGGAAGACTGACTGAATAGGAGAAAAAAGGAGGTAAAGGAGTGGTGAGGGGTTACGAATAGTATTATAGACAAAGGGAGCATCACATGGGGTGATACTTTGATGGCAGAAATCAGTGTGGCTGTAGCACAGAGAGCAAGGCCAGTAGGTGAGCTAACCCTAGAGAGTGGTAGGCAGAGGTGAGATCGGGCGTGTCCTCTTTAAGAGTTTTAGTTTTTATCCTAAATGCTAAAAAGAAGCTTTTAAAAGATTTTCTGCAGCTATGTGTCATGATTAAATGTGTGATTTTGAAAAGATCAGTTTAGGTGTTGTGTTTAGAATAGAGTGGGGCAAGTAACTGAAATGTGTCAGATAAGAAGTAGGCCCGGCACACTGGCTCATGCCTGTAATCCCAGTGCTTTGTATGGCCGAGGTGGATGGATCACCTGAGGTCAGGAGTTCGAGACCAGTCTGGCCAACACAGTGAAACCCTGTCTCTACTAAAAATATAAAAATTAGCTGGGCATGGCAGCACACACCTGTAGTCCCAGTTACTCAGGAGGCTGAGGCAGGAAAATCGCTGGAACCCAGGAGGCAGAGGTTGCAGTGAGCCAAGGTCACACCCCTGCACTCCAGCCTAGGTGACAGAGTAAGACAAAAAAAGGAAAGAAGGAAAAGAAAGGAAAGAAGGAAGGAAGAGAGAGGAGAAAGAGAGAGAGGAAGGAAGGAAGGAAGGAAGGAAGGAAGGAAGGAAGGAAGGAAGGAAGGAAGGAAGGAAGGAAGGAAGGAAGGAAGGAAGGAAAGAAAGAAAGAAAGAAAGAAAGAAAGAAAGAAAGAAAGAAAGAAAGAAAGAAAGAAAGAGAGAAAGAAAGAAAGAAAGAAAGAAGAGAGAGAGAAAGAAAGAAAGAAAAGAAAAAGAGAAGAAAGAAGAAAGAAAGAAATGATGGTAGCTTAGGTGGCAGTAATAAGAGTAGAGAGAGAAATGGAGGATGTAGGAAAAGTCGTGGAGTAAAGGAAAAGAATGCATAGGGATAAACTTAGAAAATTTCTATATGAAAGTTGAAATAGAAGCAAAAACAGATTCCTACTAAAAATAGAGCCACTTATTGGTCACTATGTGCATGACCTCTTCTTCCTGGGCTCATCTCTCTTATAGCAGAGAACACTGCTTTATTAATTCTTAGGATCAGTAAGTGATTCCTCTACTTGACCCTCTAGAATAAAAACTAAACTAAAAAACAAAATATCCGTGAATTTTTGAGGGAGGTGGGAGTCCACCTTCTCCTTTTCATTTCCATTATGTATGTTCAGATCATTATACCTGATCCTAAGTAAAATGACTCTTCTTCCTCAGTTTTTTTAAGACTGAGACATTCTTTTAATCCCTTTACAAAACACCAAGTAAGACATGCAAGACAGACAGTGGTAACATTTATTTCTCATTGAAGGGACTATGTTGGTTATTCAGATAATGAGAAACTATCTACAACAATTTCAGGGACTCCATAAGATTAGGAGAAAGAAAAGAAAAGCTTTTCAACAAAGAGCCAATACTTTAGAACTGAAAGTTTAGCTTTTATTTCATGCAAACTTTAGAGGCTGATTAAACCAGGATTACTCATTTTATGCCTTTTATTATCTACATAAAAGAATGCAAAATGGTACGTGGTCATATAAATAATACAGCTCTTTTGCAAATTCTGTAATTACTGAATTGTAATTATAGTTATACAATCTTTAAATCATTTTGGGGTTGACTTAATCCCGATACTCCTCTCCCTCACCCAGGAAGGCCCAATCAATATCACATCTGTAAGGACCTAACTCTGCTTCTGCTGCTAGTTTTGTGTCCCTGGAAACTCATCTGACCTCCATGGTCCTCAATTTCCTGGTCGTAAAATGGAAAGGTTGAAAAATGAAATGCTTGATGATTTGTCAATGCCTTATACCTCTAACTTTCTAAGAACAACAAATCTTGGTTAGCCTGACATAGAGGGTGCTTGTGTGAGCATGCATAGGTTTTGTCTATTCAACTTTTTTCAGTCATGCACATCTTCAATGTTGGAAGTAAACCTCATGCATTTCTTTCTCTTTTGAGGAACAAATACAAATACACAATAAGTCATTTGCAGTGTTAAGATCTCAGCCACGTGAGATATTTGCTAGTGTGCAGGCTGTATCTTTGGCCCCCCTGCCGTCTATTTCAGCCTCTCACCCTTCTCTAGACATGCTTTTTCCAGGTCATTAAGTTTTACAAAGCTCCTTTGGCAGAACCTCTCTCAAGCCAATCCATTAGTGAAATGCTCCCACATAAAAACTGACCAATTCTCCCATGCTCTTAAGGATAATATTAGCAAGGAGCAAAGTAATCTGATTTCCTATTCAAAAATATGCCATACAGAGATGTCGCTGACTGATAAGCTGAACTACTTCAGTCCTATCTATTTTTCAGGATAGGAACTATTAACACCAGTGATAGCTCACTGATAGTGTGACAATGAAAAAATGCATAGGACTAGGTATCATTGCCTAGGCAGGGCTATCTGCTTCCAAAGTCCATCCTAGGAACAGAAATTGGTGACTGGACATCCCGTTTCTAAAGTCTTCGAGATCCCCATTATTGAATCTTCTTTTAGCACTATAAAAGGGGCTCCATAAGTGGGAGAGAGGAATCCAAATCCCCTGTACTATGTAGCATTGGGTAGTAGTGAAAAGCAGTGTGGGGATCATCAGTTGACTGCCTACTTGTCAATCTTTGGAGAGAAGGGCAGTCAAGGTCATAACTACAATCACTATCTTCTGGAATAGACCTGTTACAAACAGCCACTGAAAAACAAAATTACTGTTCCCCACATTCAGTACTCAGTAACCCTCTTGAGAGTTCTTTTGAAATCTCTAAAGATATCCATCATCTATGACTTGAACAACACTTGGACTGCCTTTTCCAATATCGTAGCGACTAGCCACATGAGGCAGTCAAGCGCTCAAAATGTAGTTTGTTGAAATGGAAATATGCTGAAAGTGTAAAATACACACGAGATTTCAAGGGCTTGGTACAAAAAAGAAAGGAAAAAATGCAAAATATCTTATTAATAAATGTTTATATTACTTATATCTTACTATGAAATAATTTTAGATATGTTAAAGTTCATTATTAAAATTATTAAAATGAATTTTTCCCATTTCTATTTTCTTTTCTGAAATGTGTCTATTAGAATATTTAAAATTGCAAATATGGCTCACATTTTATTTTGGGGGACAGCACTGTACCAGACTCATACATTAAATGTCTATAGTTTACTGGTCAAGGTAAACAAGCCAAATATTAAAGTTAAAAAAGTATGTAAAGAAATATAGAAAGTTATTCACCATAAATCTCTTTACAGATTACCATATTTTTTTCTTAGATATCTTTGCTATATCTTACAGAGGCTTATATCTTGAATGGTAGTGAAAATAATTAAAGTGAACTTCAAATTTATTCACATTTTGGTGATTCATTTATTCTGGGAACACAGGGAATAAAACTTTAAATGTAACAGAAATCAGGAATCTTTACACTAGAATCATGGATTTGTTTATTCCGTAATTAATAAATTACTTCACATTGAATACAGTTAAGATCTAATTGTCACAATACTTGTACCATACTAAACTATTTTCAAATTACTATCATTGCTTATACCATAAACCCTTAGAAAATGTTGCAGAGAAGTTCTGTTTGAAATAACCATTTCTTTGACCATCCATTTAATATGATGTTAAAATAATTTATGGAATATATTATCTTTATATTCTATTCCAAAAAGTTATTTGTGAATCTGTACAATGCAAACCAAAAGAAGCTTCAAAATAGGCAGCAATAGTAGACCTCTAGTATAAAAACACAAATATTTTAAGCAAAGGATATGTAGTGCTATTTTATGTAAACACATTGTGCATGACCTTTTAGATCATTGACTTAAGAATTAATATATTCACAACAGTAGACTTTGTTTTGTGGTTACTTTGTGAAGAAGATTTTTTGATGAAGTTTCAATTTACAGTACAAAATCAGCCTTTGTCTGGTATAAGAGAATATCTAATTACAAATTACATAGCATCTTATAGGCCCCAGAAGCGTTTTTGTCAATTATCTTGATATAAAAGCAATAGTCTATCTTTCTACTAAAAAAATATGTGCTTCATTTACTTTTATCCCTTTCCTAATTGAAAATTGGTAACTGATAAAATCCATGGCCAGGTATCTCTAGTCATACAGATTTTATACCTTAGAGAGAAGACAGATTCAAGACCCTTAAAGAAGATCATCGGCTAACATTTTTTTGAACAGAATAAGGGACAAATAATGTGTTTGGAAGTAGAAATGTATTTAGCAATATATTTTGCTAGGAAACAGTCATGTGTTACTTTATATTAGTATTTCTAAGCTGTGTCTTTCTCTTTGATGTGAAAACCAATAATTTCCATACCAAAGTTATAAAATGCATTCTACCATAGTTGCAAAATAGGAATGAGATAATCTCATGAAGTACTTTTTCTGTGTGGTGTAGGTAAAAACACCCTTTTAAAATCTGAGAAATTTAAATAAACAACTCTTTTTAAAATGAAGGAGTGGCAACCAAAAATAAACAAATAAACAAATTTTTATGCATTTCTCGATTTACTTTATTCTTCAAACTCTGCGTATTAAAACACAGCCACAGTCAACATTTATTTTGTTGATACTTCAAGTCTTATGCTTAAGCTGGGGATCATTGATTAATCTCTTAATGTTTACGTAAACCAAGAGAGTAGAAGTCTGAGAATCCAATAAGGGTTAGAAATCAGTAATTAATTTGTAACAGAATTAAAGCAAACAGTTCTTTTTCTATATTTCATGATCATGTTTATTTGCTGAGAAAATAGTATTCTTCCTAATGCTTCAGATAGACTATTTAAGCCAGTACTGTGCTGTATATCTTTGACTTCTTTGACAAAGAATATCTTATCACTTATCACTTATGTGTCTCTTTCTTTTGTCGTCTATGTATAGGAAAAGCCTCTCCTTCCGTGGTATGTAGCAATCTTAAAACCATAAAATAACAGAGGCACAATTTTGATAACAGTAGGTAAAATTTGTTTCTCTACTGTTACTATTCATATGTTTATTCATTTATTCTAAAAAAATTCTCAAACATGTTCCTTTTACCAGAAATTCTGAATAGAATTTTAGATGTAGCGATAAATAATATCAAATTGGTATGCGAGTTTACAGAGATAAATATGTAAATAGCTGTAATGTTTTATATTATAGTTGGTCCCATGATACATGCCCGTATAAAGAAAACCCACCACTGTGAAGGGTGTTTCAGGAAGGCTTTTTCAGAATGAGGGCCACTGAACAGAGAGGAAAGTATAGTGGTGATTGGACTGGTTAAATAAGGAAGAGAAAGTGTTGGGGAAAAGGGACTACTGGAGTTTTAAATGTATGCATGAAGGAGGAAAGGCGAGTAATGAAAGAGGATGTCATTTATCATTCTCTATTTGTTTCAAATACAAAATTGTGCCCTTCCCATTAAATTAATAGTTCTACAATTGTTGTTGATTATCAGTACTGTTATTGTTAAATATTAATTCTATACTCTTCACTATTACAGCAAAATATTTTATGCTTGGTTAATATCCTTTCAATGTGAATTACAGTTCCTTATGATGTGTTGGATTTTCTTAAAATCTGGGTATTGAACAGAAATCTGAATGCTGACAACATTTAGTATCAGAAGTTATCATTACCTCTTAGATAATGAGTGTTCCCATTCCTCAACTCAAAACATATTCTCCATCTAAATACCCGATTATTTTTTAAAGCCAACACTGCAGTGATATAGTGAAGAACTACCTTAAATGTGACTCTTCAAGTTCATCCCCAGTGTTTTTCTGCCTCCACACTCTCCTAGGGTGGAAAAGTTTGTCTTCTACTTAACTTCAGTTACAGGTGGATATTTCCTTCTCTGGGAAGACCTATAACTTGTACAGATATGACAAAAGATTATTGTGGTAAAAATAAAATAACAAAAGTATGTAAATCTCAGGAAAATATGTCATAAATGATCCTCTAGTCCTTTCTAAATGAGAAACCCATCTTCAACCTGCTGAGAAGGTAGAGATTAGTTAGATGTTGTTTATGTATATGGAGAAAGAAAAAGGAAGTATCTTTGACACTTTCTGGAACTTTCACTTTTTACTTTCAACTAGTGGAATACATGATTTACTAGAAATTAAGATTTTTAACTTAAATTATATATGTACATATATAGTGATATATGTGTGTATATATATAACTATATATAATTTAAGGATATATGTGTGTGTGTATATATATAATTTTAGAGCATTGCCTAAAATTCTTAAATTTCTAAGGGTAGATATGAAAACATTCCCTATTGTGACTTTTGAATTCCTTTGAGATCAGGGAAATAGGTGCCTACAGAAATGTCCAGAATATACCTCATAGTCTTCCTGAAATTAGGGAAGGAAAAAATGTTCCCACTGTCTTCAGCTTTCAACAATGTTTTCGGTAAAGTACATTTATCCTGACAGAAATATAAGTAAATATTTTGACTACATTTAGCATATGTATGATGCACCAAAAATTGCATTGTAAAGTTTGGAGGTGGTTAAATAGTTACTCACATTTGGTAATAATATGTCTAGATGATACGAAGCAGATAGGTTCTGCTTGCTATCAAATGGACTTTCCAGCACTAGAGAAGAACTTAGCAAGAAATTCTTGAGCATTTTAAAATCTCCTTATAGCTTTTATTTATTTCCACAGAAAGTCTAGGTACAAAAAGAAAACAGGCATTTTGTTTAATTATGATTATGTTTATTATTGCTAAGATTTTAATTCTATTTACTATCAAGTATGGAGGCCTCTTTTCTGTTTGAACTAAGAAATACAATCTTTATTTTAGGACAGAAAGAGTGCTAGCATTGAAGCTTGAAGACATGAGGACTGTTAACTTTTCCTCCTCCCCCAGTCAGTAAAGGTCAGGAGGCCCAGATCAAAGAGATCCAAGAAGATGTCCAAAGTGAAAAGGCACAGTTCCTTCAGTTTTGGGACCTAAATCTCTGGCATTCACTGTCTTTTATCATTTCTTAAGTGAAAATGAAAGAGTGAGATGAATCAGTTAGCTGTAATTTTGTATGAATTCTTTCATCTCCTAATCACGCCATTCCTAGCTAATATAAGGAGTTCTAGAAGCACAGTCTTGGTTCCACGGCAAGGAAAGTAGATATGAAATTTTGGGTATCTGAGAATAGCAAGAGGATTAAGTGTCACTGTTTACTGTCTATAGGACTGCCTGAATCATATTGTGGTAGTTACGGTGGTGGTAGGAAGGAGTTGGAATGGATATTGGTACTGACATAGGAAACTATAAAACTGAACTTTTTCTATATAAGAGGCTTATTTTAGAATTTGCCTTGGACTTTGTAATCAGATTGTATATATATAACTAACTACTAAATACTCTATTCATGTCTTGTGACTGTGATATTGAAAGATAATTATTGAAAACCTCTTAGAGACAGTCCCTAAATTACAAATAGATTGTATTACAGAAGCTTATAACTTAGGGAAATGGAGTTTGAGGGTACATTTACATCTTGGAACAGATGATATTGAGTATTGAAATCTCCTACTCAAAACATACAAGTTGCTTTAGTCTATTCATATATGTTCTATGGTATATGTTCATGACAGCCTAAGAGAATAAAACTTTGCATCTACTTTTGAAATATTTCAAATTTTATATGAATAGTGAATAATAATCTATAGAGACTAAGGGTTATAAAAAATAATAGTTCTTATATGTGTATTTTTAACATCAATATTTTCCTACATGAGTTGAATGTTGATATTTCTTCCCAATGTTTAGACATCATTAATAGAATTATATTCAAAGATACCAATTCTTTAATACTGGCTTGCTTTTTTTAGAAACTACATTTTTTCATTAGACATGCATATGTCTGTCTACACAAGAAAAGCAAAGTGAGGAAAAATATCATTATTGTATTTTAAACAGTATCAAGAGAATTGAAGAATATTGAATACCAGATTTGCCACTTCTGAGTCCTGTCCTTCTTTCATCAATTCCTGTAGAATAATAACACGTTACTCTGAAATGTATTTCCTTGTCAACTATTTAAAATACTCTGACTTTCTGCTCATTGTAAAGATGTACTTTCCAAGAAAAACTTGATTTTTAATAGCTTCTAAGCACTGACTTCTAACCTGGACTGAGGCAGCCTTCTTACCTCATCCTCAAGCAACACAGTGGATCTCCTAGGAAGTTGCCTGGACTATTTCACATTATGTTAAGAAGAGGGAGAAGAAGCTAGTTATATGTGTAACTTCTAGAAATAGGCATAAAAATATAAAGTGTCCTTCTTGTTGTTGAGGTTACTGACTTCAACCAGGGTTTTCTGTGGAACTTACAGGAAGAGTTAATGCCTGACTAAATAGACCCATACGCCTTTTGCTATGTTTTGCAGTTTCAGTTGAGTAAATAAGTCATTGACATCTCAGTGTCAGGCACTAGTGCTAGGGATTAAGTGATGAAAAGTGACAGACCTTCTTCAAATATCTCATTATAATTCCTAATTATAATGCTGGAGATATAGGAGATAGGTGCAATTGTCAATGTATGTTTAAGGTACAAAAACAGTACTTACAACATTTAACTCTGGAAGTAACGAGGGGAATCTGAAGTGGAGTTGAAAGACCAATAGGAACTCATCATGAAAAATCAGGAGATGGATAATTCCAGGCAAATGTATCAGTATACTATACACAAACCTGTAACAGTGAGGAAGGCCCAGGCATGGTTAAAGCACTTTGAGTGGTGTGTATGCCTGAAGTGTAGCCTTGCAGGGCTAAGGGAAGGCAGAGAAGGTGTGGTAAAGGAGCTATCTGGGGCTCTTTCCTGGGGACTATGAAATAGTTCAGAGTTTTAAATGAGAAAGATGCAGGTAGATATGCATGCTGGAAGGCCCACCATCTCAGCAGAATGGTGCGTGGGTTAGAAGGAGAGGAACTCAAAGACTGATTTGAGTTAGGCCTAGAGTCATGCATATGATTTTCTTTTCATAAAAGAGGTTCATTTCTTTTTTTAATTAAATAAAAACTGCATATACTTATTGATTACAATGTATTTTGAAATATGCATACATTATGGAATGGCTGAATTGAGCTCATTAACATATGCGTTACCTCATATCCTTATCTTTTTTTGTGGTGATAACACTTAAAATATACTCTCAATGATCTTCAACAATATAATACATTGTTATTAACTATAGTCACCACATTATACAACAAAGGTCTTAAACTTATTCCTATCTAACTGTAATGTTGCACCCTTTGACCAACATCTTCCTCAAACCTGCCCCCACCATCCCGTCCCTGGTAATCATCATTCTATTTTCTGCGTCTGTGATTTCAAACTTTTAAGCATCCACATATCAGTGAGATCATGCTGTAACTGTATTGCTATGTCTGGTATTTCACGTAACGTAATGTCCTTCAGTTTCATCCATGTTGTCTCAAATGACAGAAATTCCATCTTTTCATAAGGCTTAATAATATTCTAGTGTATACCTATACCACAGCTTCTTTATCCTTTGATACACTGATAGCCACTTAGGTTGAAATTCCATATCTTGATTATTGTGAATACTGCTGCAAAAAACACAGAAGTGCAGATATCTCTTGGACATAATAATTTCATTTCTTATCGATATATGCCCAGTAGTGGGATTGCTGGACCATATGGTAGTTCTATTTTTTACTTTTCTAGGACCCTCCGTGCTATTTTCCATAATGACTGTGCTAATTTAAATTCCCGTGCATCTGATGTTTTATTATGATGATATTCCATGATAACCAAGGGGGAATATTGAGATAAAATAAGGAGATGAATACAAGAGATAAAGAGGCTGACTTCATAATATTGGCCACAAATAGGAGGTTGATAATCCTCAATGTGCTTGTTGTACCAGCAAAATAGGAACAGACTTGTATTATTTATTTATTTATTACTTATTTGTTTATTTATTTAGAGATGGAGTCTTGCTCTGTTGCCCAGGCTGGAATGCAGTGGTGTGATCTCACCTCACTGCAACCTCTGCCTCCTGGGTTCAAGCAATTTCTGGCTACTTTTTGTATTTTTAGTAGAGACGGGGTCTCACCATGTTGGCCAGGCTGGTCTCAAACTCCTGACCTCAAGTGATCTGCCCGCCTTGGCCTCCCAAAATGCTGGGATTACAGGCATGAGCCACCACGCTCGGCCAGACTTATTTTATAGCAGCTTTATTGAAGCTAAATTGACATACAATTAACTGCACATATTTAAAGTGAATACTTTGGTAAGTTTTTGTAAAATGTATACACCTGTGAAAACATAACCAAATTAAGATGGAGAACACATCCATCACCATCACAGGCCACTTCTGCTCTTTTATAATTCTTCCCGGCACCCTCCCCATTCCCCCGTAGGCAACTGTTGATCTGCTGCCCGTCACTAGATTAGTTTTCATTTTCTAGAGTTTATACAAATGGGATTATACAGTATGTGTTCTTTTTTTCCTTTGGCTTCTTTCATTCTGCATAATTTAAAAAATATTCAACCATGTGTGTATATCAATACAACAGTTCATTCCTTTTCATTGCTGACTAATCTTCCATTATATGAATATACCATATTTTGCTTATCCATTCCTGGGTTGGTGGACATTTGGTTTGTTCCAGTTTGAGGTTATTACAAAAAAGCTACTATGATATTTGTAGTCAAATATTTTTATGTACATAAAGTTTTATTTTCTATTTTCTTTTTTAGTTTCTATTTTCTTTTGGATGGATGCCTAGAATAAGAATGGCTGTATCATTGGTAGATGTATATTTGATTTAAAAACAAACCAAACCAAAATGCAAACTTTTTTAAAAAGGCTATTTATATTTTGTTGTTCAATGTATGAGAGTTTAAGTGTCTGCAAATATGTATCAACATGTTTTGATTAGATTTTTTAAAAATGTTAGCCATTCTAATAGGTATGCAGTGATACCTCATTGTGACTTCGATTTGCATTTCCCTAATGTGCAACGGATGTTGATCATGTTTTTATGTGCTTATTTGCCATCTATATATCTTTTGATGTTGTCTCTTCAAATTTTGGTCCGCATTTTTTATTTGAGTTTTTTGTTTCCTCATTATTATATTTGGTTAATTATACTTGATCGGGGAGAGGCTGAGTTATAAAATACAGGGTTTTTTGGATGGTGGAAACTCTCTAACTCTTAACTTATTCTATAAGTGGATGGAGAAGAGTTCATCTTTCATCTAGGTAGATGTTGTACTACTTATCAATACAATCAACACAGATGGGTAAACAGTGTTATGGTCCAAAGTGTTAATTAAATTGTGAACTTATTGAATTTTATGTATCTGTGTGGCTTTCAAGCGGCAATTTTCCAAAAGAAGAGCTATGTGAATAATTCAACCTTAGGAATGTGATGAAACCAAGCGCAACTATACTAAAAGTCTTTCTTATATTGGAGAGTCCTAGTACATACAACTACCACCTTTCAGATGTTTTCTCTCAGATAATTTTTATACATCTATTTTCTCCTGCATCCCTGGAATTCTTTACTAAGGGTACAGTGCTGGACTACATTAAAGCCTTATGACCCTTCTTTATTCCAGCCTTCAATTTTTTTCATCCCATTGCACAAAAGCCCTATCTTCACTAGATGACAATTATGTACTAGTTGCGTAATTCCTTTTTTGTCTAAGCAATGTAATGTTTTATTCCAGTTAAAATATGCAAGTCTTCAGAAAGCTCTTAGGAAGATTTAATTGTAAAAGAGGACTGATATAGGAGATGGTTGTAGATATATGACCTTTTTCAGACCTTCAAAAATTGCATTATGTGTACAGCTGACTGCCTATGTGTAGGGTCCCCTCATTTCATAACGTTATTGATACTTTTCTCTTCTTTGTTTCTTTTATTTATTGCAATTTATTATCAATCCTTGTGACAAAAAAGAAAAATTTAAAAATATGATATAAGAGATAGAGGAAAGCTGAATAGTTTGGAAGACAGGGATCTAAGGTCACAATTCACCACTGTGATATTTCTTCAATTTTTCCAGAATGTTAATTTGGGCTAACAATCATATTTAATAAAACAGTGTTATAAACAATGTTATCTAGGTTTTAAAATTATTTATGATCTTGAAATATATTTGGAGCATTTGAAATATCAATTTTAATGTAAACTATAGAGTCAAAAACTATACACTAGACAACTACTAGAAAATGAGTAACTATGGACGTTATGGTTTAAATTGTATCTGGCAAAAAGATATGCTAATGTCCAAACCCCAAGTGCCTGTCTCAGAACGTGACTTTATTTGGAAATAGATCATTGCACAAGAAATTACTGAAGATGAGGTCATTCTGGAGTAGGACAGAGTCTTCCTCCAATATGACTGGTTATCTTATAAAAAGAGAGAAGATGATATGAAATGAGGCATACAGGGAGAATGCCATGTGATGGCAGAGGCAGAGATTGGAATGACATAGCCATCAAGCCAAGGAATGCCTTAAATTCACAGTCACTTACCAGAAGGTTGCTAAAGTCCAGGAAAGATTCTACCCAGAGTCTCAGAGAAAGCATGGCACTGCCAAAACTCTGGTTTTAGAATTCACATTTTCAGAACTGTGAGAAAAAAAATCATGTTGTTTTAAGCCACCTAATTTATGGTACTTTGTTATGGCAGCTCTTAGGAGCTAACACAACGAGCAAATAAATTTTAACAAAATCTTGATACCATATGGAAATACAGTTTATATATAAAACATTTCAATATCCACAATAATAGCAGTACCTTTGGTCAGAAAATAATCAGTGAAGTCCTTATTCATATGCAGATTCTTTGGGTTGCAGGTTGAGTTCCTTTGAACTATTGATGGTTATAGGTCTAAGTTTTCAGTGACTAATATGCTCATGTACAGTACTTTGTTCCTTATTTTCAAGTCATCCTTCACCCTGCCTCATGATTTGTCCTTACTTCTTGGGATGTGCATTTTCTCAGGAAACTAGCATGAAGGCCACAGAGACCAGGATGGGAATAAGCAACGCTTGCACGTGTGGCAAGTGGAAATGCTGGAAATGACAATGATGAGGGAGAGGAAATGATACGTGCCTCATTTTTAGGAACATAACTTAGGCTGTTTAAAAAAAGAACGAGAGAAAGAAGCTCATTATTCAATAACCCTTGTAAAAAATAAAACACCTAGATGAGAGAGATGGCAGAGGAGCTAGAGAGATGTTGCAGCCAGGGAGGACCAGCCCAGATGTTTGATCAGCAGGAATCAGTGACAATTAGATGAGCCAATAAAGAATAAAAAATAAAAGGATGCCAAAGAATAATTTCCATTCGACAAATACTTTACTCCATATTCCTGTCTGCTTTGTGAAAATGATATCGAAGACTGACAGAATTATAGGGAAGTATAACTCTTTTTGGCCGTTTTCTCTTTTTTGGGGCTCTTTTATGTGTTGTTTCTGTGCAGTTGCCCCTTCTGTTGCCATACAAGTTGGAGCAGATAGCACAACCTGAGAGGTGGGTGACTGTGTGGACTCTGCTGTTTCCAAAATACATAACTTTTTCTCTGTATATTATAGACTAATTTAATTCCAACCTCATCTAACAGATCATTTAAACACTGAGTATTATTATGATCTTTTTTAAGCCCAGAAAATTTGTCAGCCAAGATAGTCTGCAGAGCTTTTGTCAGGGAGACAGAAAAGAGATTGGAGAGCATAAAAGGAAGTGAATTTATTCTTGACCTTAAGGCTACAGTTTTAAAATTCTGCTTACAGGACCTAACACATTGGAAACAAATATAACCTTTCACATATATTATTTATATGTATAAATTAGATGGGTAGAGAAAAACTCCATTCTTTGATATTAACTTTTGATTCTGGAAAGAAGGTATGAAATGAGTTTCCTATTTTATAAGGTCTTCAACAATTTAATTTTCTCTAAAACAATAGGTCTTGATATTATGTTAAAAGGAATAGAGAAGGGAAAAGCAAAATGTTTATATCATTTTATTTCATAAGAACAACTAATATTCATTCCCATTCTGTCTCTTTTTTCCTTTCTGAATTCTTGCCCTACTGGAAGATAGTAGGGCAAGAAATACAATCTTTATTTTAGGACAGAAAGAGTGCTAGCACTGAAGCTTGAAGACATGAGGACTGTTAACGTTTCCTCCTCCCCTAGTCAGTAAAGGTTAGGAGGCTCAGATCAAAGAGATCCAAGAAGATGTCCAAAGTGAAAAGGCACAGTTCCTTCAGTTTGGGGACCTAAATCTCTGGCATTCTTCAGTGTTCATTCTTCAGTAGGAGTCTTTCTGGGAGACTTTGATTAAAAGTGAAACACAAGTTCTGAACATGCCACTCCACTGTGTGGAAAATGTCAGTGGCTCATTAGAGACTAGAGAACCAGCCCATTGATGTAAGGCCAGGATCTGAGACTTCCTCACTGCTTTCCATCCACCATTTTCATCTATTACTCACCTACATGATTCAAAAGTCAAATGGTGGTTTCTTCAATACAGTATAATTTTCTGCCTCCACACCTCTATTCAAGTTTTAAGAAAGCATCTAGGTAACTACCTAGAAATCACTAGCATTTTTTTCATCTATTTTCCATAATAGTTTGGAACAATGTATATGTGCTCTGAGAAGGGTATTGGTGAGTAGAGGTAGACTTTGTACCAACTGCTACCCTTTGTAATTTTCAAAGAACTAACATTATTTATTGACTCAACCTTCCTACTACCTAAATTGGGTTTTGTTTGCTTGCTGTTTTGTTTGCTAAGTTCAATGTTGGGTTTATCACCCACACACATATGCTTTATTTCCCTTTACCTTTCTCGTTTTCAACTTTCCATTACTGCTCACTCATCGTCTCAGATCAGTTGCCAAACCAATTTTGAATGTAGACTCAGGAACAGTTTCAGAAGTTTAATCAGCTTCTGCCTCACCAACACTATCATCACATGAAATTTAGTTATCGTCTTCCCTTCTGGTTGTGTGACATCAAATGTGGTGCCCCTGTAATATGCATTTAGCTCTTCCTTGAATCCTGATCTGCAAATCTGAATTTAACATGTATATTTAAGAAAATGCTTAGGTGATTTTATGACTGGACAGGAAATGTTTGAACTTGATAGAGCCAGGGCACTTGTTGGCCAAGAGAGTCTGCAGAGAATAGAATCTGTAGTTTATCAATTAGTCTTCTTCATTATTCTCAAGCATTTTAGCCAATGTATCTCAGATTTGATTAAATCTTTATTGATTTTCTGCCTTTTAACAAGGCTGAAAAAACTTAATTGGGCAACTAGTTATCTTATTGATGTTCCCATATGCTTCAGTTATTATTATCTTGTGAATGTAATTTCCTTGCATAAATCTTTTAATTATTATTATGCTGAAAGTGAACACATATTATACACTTGGGTATATATGTCTCTAAGTTATTGTATATGTATATGGACATATGTTTATATACATATATCCTTGTATGTGTAAACATGTGTTTATAAACAATAATGGTGATGCTTAATATTTATTGAACATATACTATGACCTAGGAACTCATACTTTTCATATATTAATTTAATTTTTCAATAACCCTGTGAGATAAGTGTTTCTACTATCCCCATTTTACAAGTTGGGAAAAAGACACAATAATAATTTAATAATTTATTAATCAGGAAGCAGCAATCCAAGGTTCAAATCCCAATGGGATTTTTCTAAGGCTTATGTGCTCTTAGTCCCTACAATATCCAAATACATTATACAAAGTACAGTAGATTTGCCACATCACTTTGGAGTCATGATGAAGGCATATGGTGGTGCATAGGGTAAATATCTGTGAGAAACTAGGTGTAGGTATTTTCTTCCTTTTTTATCCAAGATCTTTATCGCCTACTCATGTTTCTCATGCCCACTGAAGCCCAGTCTGTCTAACACTGGTTTAAGTCCCCTATTGGTATCCATGCTTAATGGTGAATTAGTCAGCTATCATCCTTTGCTTGCAAAGGCTTTTCCACTTGCACAAGAGTTCGGTGATTTGGTGGGGATTATTGTTGATATTTTTGTGTTTATTCCTGTAATTAGATATTATAGTAAACTACATCATAGAATATCTGCTTGATGTGTGACTTCTATGCAATTCCCTTTAAAGGCATCTTTGCTGAGCTAAATTTGCTTGTTGATAACCTTAATAAGAAGGCTGACTTTAAATGAGGAAAGCAAAAACCAGGAAAATAGTAAACATTAGAAAAACTAGAAGACTATCCCACATTATTCAAAGGTCTTTCTGTAAGGCAGTGGTTATTAAAAGTTAGTCCTCCCAGCACTTTGGGAGGCCAAGGCAGGCGGATCACGAGGTCAGGAGATCGAGACTATCCTGGCTCACACAGTGAAACCTCGTCTCTACAAAAAATACAAAAAATTAGCCGGGCGTGGTGGCCGGTGCCTTTAGTCCCAGCAACCTCCAGAGGCTGAGGCAGGAGAATGACCTGAGCCTGGGAGGCGGAGCTCGTGGTGAATGCAGATTGCACCGCTGCACTCCAGCCTGGGCGACAAAGGGAGACTCCGTCTCAAAAAAAAAAAAAAAAAAAAAAAAAAAAAAAAAAAAAAAAAAGTTAGTCCTTGGAGTCACCTTGAGAACTGGACAAAATGCAGAGTTTAGGGCCTCACCTTGTACCTACTGAATCAATCAGACACTGGGGTGGGGCTCATGTGTTTTATCAGCCTTCAGGTGACCCTGCTGCTTGCTCAGTTTTGAGAACCACCACTGTATGGCTCGTCCCTGTCACTCAAGAACTCGTGCACGCTCACACACATACACATATACACACACACACATTCCCAGGGTTTCGGGGTCAGCTGTATACTGCTTACTTGGTAGACATTAGAATATATATTTACGCTGAATTGAAACTACTCTTTGAATATTTATCAGATACAATGGAGCTATAGGTAATTTCATTAGACATCAAATCCTTTAAACCAGTGTTTATCAAGTTTTAACATTCAGAGGAATCATGCTATGCAGATTTGTATTCAGCAGATTTGAAATGGGACCTGATATTCTCCATCTCTAACAGCCTTCCTGTTGATTTCAATCTTACTGGCCTCAGCCCACAAATTGAGTTGCAACAATTTAGACTCAAGCATGTCCTCAACAAACATTTTCATCCATATCCCAAAATATGGTCAGTTTGCCTTTACATTTCATCTCTAGTATATCTACAATTGGTTACAACCTTCTAGCACAAAAGATTTCTCATCTTGAGTATACTTATCTCTCTCCCCATGTTTTTAACATGAAATTCTTTTAATCTAACATAAAACACATTTACTTATGAAGCTGTCACTGTCGAAATCTATCTGTTATTTCAGGCTTAACTAACCAATTCCACCTCCTTCCTTAAAATTTCAGTTTATTTCATGTCAGACATACTCTTATATACCCTATACCTCTTTTTAAACAAGTTATGTAATGCTCTGTATGAAGTTATCCAGTTACATAATTAGTCCCAATGTATTTTGAGTTCCCAGAATACAGATTTATGTGGTTCTTACATATCATGGTGCTCCCCTCACTTATCTAGCCACTCTGACTCACATATGATGCTGAATGCTAGTGGCTTTACTAGTGTTTCACCTGTCTTGCAAAGGCAGAAGAAAATAATGTTTTGATTAATGAAACAGGTGGGTCCGATTAAGCATGTGGTATGACTATGCTCAGAGGGACCAGAAGAATTGTTTAATGAAGAACATGACCAGAGGTCTCACCAGGAAGCAGGGAGAGACAGAGACATTTAAACGTCATTGGAGGCCATGAGGGATGTAGGGGATGAAGTAAAAGATTAAAAATATATATTTTTCAGCTATGGAAAAAATTAATTCCCTGAAGGTCTTCTGCCTGTAAATAATCCTTAGACCCTGCTATCAGCATTATAAAATGAGTTTTTGAAAAGCATTCTGCAGAGGAAATAACTCCTCCCCCATGCAGATTATTTCTGAATTGCTAAAGAATATACAGTAATACCCAGAGCACACTGGTGTGTATATGGATTTGTGGTCCTTTTAGAACAAAGGAATCAGATTGCCCTTATGTAAATCACTATGATACAGCTAATCCGAAGTTTCAACTCTCTTTATAATCACCCGGCAGTCAGTTGAGACTTCCTTGTGACTCTCTGATGCAGTCAAGATAGATAAAGTAACCAGGATGGTTGTTTCCAGAATTTGGATTTTCTTCCTATAGAGAATGACTACAGTCTGAACTTTGTGTACAACTTTTTAAACTAGAAAAATACATTGAAAAACTGAAAAGATGAAGAAAGAACAAATATTAAGGAAATCTGATCCATAGTTACTTTTATTATTTGATTTACTTGTTTTATATATTTTAAATTATTTTCTGCTTACTTTGTCCGTACACAATATTTTAGTTCACTTTTCTAGATACTTGATATGGTTTGGCTGTGTCCCCACCCAAATCTCATCTTGAATTGTAGCTCCCATAATTCCCACATGTTGTGGGAGGGACCCAGTGGGAGGTAATTGAATCATGGGGTCAGGTCCTTCCCATGCTCTTCTCATGATAGTAAATAAGTCTCATGAGATCTGATGGTTTTAAAAAAGGGGAGTTTCCCTGCACAAGCTCTCTAGTCTGCCATCATGTGAGACATGCCTCTTACCTACCACCACGATTGTGAGGCCTCCCCAGCCACATGGGACTGTGCGTCCATTAAACCTCTTCTGTAAATTGCCCTGTTTCAGGTATGTCTTTATCAGCGGTATGAAAATTGACTAATACAATGTAGTGAAGTTTCTTGTTTATTTGGTTTTGTTTTGCTTTTATATACTTTCCAGATTTATCCTCCTTTTTGTTATCCTTTGTTGCTGTTATGGTTTGGAGCTTTCATATTTCTAGTAGTTAATTTTAAATCATTGATACTGGATCTCTTATATTCTTTTGCAAAAATGAGCTTAGATTCAATGGTTTTCACAGTGTCTTCAATATTTGGAATCCCATGACTCATTGATTCTATAAATAATTATGAGATCAGACTTTGCAAACTTTTTAAAGGTTATTGAACGAGATGGGAAGTCTTTAAAATTGTTTTCACAGCGTACTTTATAAGTGCATAGCACAAATGTGAATTTGAAAGTTTTAGTGTTTTAATATGAATTTTAATGGGATGGCAGGAGTTGTGCTGGAATTGGCCAACAACTCTAGAGAAAGAAGGGCTGTAATGAATTGTGTCTAAAAACAAACCTCGCTTCTCCCAATCCTGGAATGGTGCGGAAGATGGTAGTTCCTCTTATGACTCATGGTGCAGTAGAAAGATGGCGTAGGAGGTGGGGGCTGTAGG
The DNA here is from genome assembly GCF_024542745.1 of Macaca thibetana thibetana. Classification (NCBI taxonomy): domain Eukaryota; kingdom Metazoa; phylum Chordata; class Mammalia; order Primates; family Cercopithecidae; genus Macaca; species Macaca thibetana. The sequence continues at coordinate 16,583,714 of NC_065594.1, read as the reverse complement.
CTCCCAGCACACTGCATGCAATGTGATGGTCCACCTGGAGAGGGCATTGCTGGAATGGACTGGTGGCCACTGTCAAAGAATCAGGTGGCCCCTCTCTGAGGGTGTCCTTCAGAGGGAGTTGAAGTAAAGCTAAGCATTACTCTAAGTAATCCAGGTAAACAGAGAGGGAGGCAGACACAGAGAAAAAGACACAGGGAGAGGAAGGAAGGGAGGGTAGGAGGAAGGAAGGAATGAAAGAAGGAAAGAAGGAAGACAGGGAGGGAGGGAGGGAAAGAGGGGCAAGAGATAATTGAAGTGATTTAATCTATGTTAGCAATTGAAGACTGAAAAATCCTGTAATATAAAATTTTAATTATTTCAATCCTTAATTTGATAACTGATTTAACCACCAAACCCATTTTTGCATGGAAAATCTATTAATTACTGGGATACAATTTAGAGAACGCTGGTATAGACAAGTAAAGAACATGTTTGGTTGAAAGGTGACGTGAAATTACCACGAGAATATGTGGATTTACAATGATTCTCAGAATACTTTTTGGTTTATTTCAATCCTATGATTAGATCAAATACATAGCCAAATAACATCCACATTTGGGGAACCTTGTGTATTACGTACACTCACTCCTGCTCTTCTTATTCCTCTCCATATTTTTTACTTCTGCAACAACCTCCCTGTGTCTGTGTTTAATGTAAAATTGCGTATACTGTTCATTTACTAAGCACAGTATATACTTTCAATAACTAAAGAAAGAAAAAGCACTTTTAAGAGTGAAACATAAATAAAAAATCATGGCTATCCTAGCACTTTGCAATGGCAGGTGTTCTATGAGGATTAAACTCTTTGCATCTTTTAGGTAATTTTACGGGGTATATATGTATGTATTCACAGCAGAAATATTAATTCAAACAAATCTTAAATTATCCTAAGAAAGTTCTCTGTTTGATTGTCCTCAGGTGCCCCATGCTGTAGTGAGATTTTGACCAGAAAGGGCAGAGTTTGAATCCAAGACCTCACTTAGACTGTAGTGAACAAAGTACACACCTTTCTTTTACTCTTTCTGCATGCACGGAATGAGTTACTTAGTACTTAGTCCCTTATAGTGTTTTGTCAATGTGTGAATACTTATAAGATGATGGCAACTTCTTGTTATATCTTGCATTTCCCATAGGCTTTCTTAACTCTCTTTTATCAAGACATTTCAGTTGTCCTAAAGTTTAATACTACTAAAAATATTTTATTCCATGGGGAATAAAAAAAGAAAGAAGATGGTAGACTATGATTTCTTTATCAAATGCTGATGGAAAGGATTATGTGGGGAAAAAATAAAACTCTTAAAGAGAACAGTGCTGGTTAATGATCTAAACCACTGTTTGTCAGTACTCTACAGTTATATAAGCAAAAACTCTATTTTGACTTTCAAATACCTGGCTTTGTCTGGAATAAAATTTAGCTTGACTGTTTATGGAGCTTGAAATTTCCTTAAGTAAGTGCCATACAAGATAATGAGGCGAGTCTTCCCTATCCCAGCCTTAAAACTATACTACTTTATCTGGTTTTATCTGTATTTACTGAATCCGTTATTATAAACCTAATTCAGTTGTTTGCATATTTATTTGCCCACTATATACGTTGATAAGTAGATATGCAAGACAAGATCAAGAGAAACAGTTGCATGAAAAACTATTATTCATCTAATCCAAATGGTTGAACACCTCAACTATTGGATTACTTTTTGAATGTCACCTCATCTCTTCCTTCATCCCCAAACAAAGCATCCTTTCTGCATATCCAGAGACTGCTTGCTTGCTTACCATCAGAAAAGAGAATGGAAAAAGTCTTGCCTAAAGGACAGCCATATGGCTTAGAACTAAAGAAGAAAGATGGGAAATGTGGAGTTGGGTGGAGAGACCCGTAAAAGGAACAAGCACTAAGTTTGCTTTTAGAGTAAGCCATTTTATTATGCCAACAGAACTTTTCCAAGTCTCTTACAAGGAACTTACACCTCTCCTTCAATCAGAACTGTCCATAGGGCATCGCTTAATCCCACTGTACACTTTCTCACCAGGTTATGCTCTTGTTCTCCCATGGTATCTTGCCGTGGATTGCCTTCATCTTCTTTTTCTACTTATACAAATATGTCCAGGTGGAAGCATTCTTGGACTGTTCCATCTGAAGGATACAATTTTCTCTTAATTCATATATTGCTTAACTGACAATCCCAATGAGAAAGTTTCAGAAATAGAATCTGAGAAATACTGAGGAAAAAAAGAAATATTGAGGAAAAAAATCCTGAACCAGATATTCAAACATCTCATAGTTTGATAGATATGTAACCTCCTTAACATACAGTAAGTAGTGTCCATGCTACATCTCTAAAATGTTGTCAGGATAGAATGAGTCATGTCTGTGAAATGTTTTGTATAAGATAATTAGGTATACTTAGGAAGGTGTTTGCATTGTTTATACCGAATTAAGCTATGATGATTAACATTCTGGTGAATATTATCTTCTTTCATCTGTTTTTCATATTGCCTCAACCCAATTAAAAGTATATTTAGCTTGTACCTCATAAAGAAAAGTTTGTTTGCTTTTCCTGATGATTAAAGTAATAAATATCTATTACAGAAAATTGTTAAAAGTACACACAAATATAAATAAAAATTAAGTATAGTGTTGTAACCAAGAAATAATAACTATATCAAAAAAGAGCCACATTTATATATTCTTATATATGTGTATATAGGTGTGTATCTTTGTAAATTGCTTTGTTCACTTATCAGTGTATCTTTTGCATATTCCTATTCCCCAGTTCTATTTTTGCTTCCTCAAGTGCAGCCATAGTATTTTGACTTCAGTTGTGTCTCACTAAACATGTCATACTGTGCCTTGGGTAGAATAAATATTCAATACATTGGCTTTATTCACAGAATGACTTAAGGCCTTTTGATTGTTTAAATGTAAAATTATGTGAAACAGAATTTCTGTCTTTAAATATCCCAGTTGTGTTCTTATTGATGAACTGAGGCCACTCCATGTAACTATGACTTATTTTTCCTTTTCCTTTCCCTTCTGTTTAGTTTGTTGCCCAGCCCAATTGTCAACAGCTGCTGGCATCTCGCTGGTACGATGAGTTTCCAGGCTGGAGGAGAAGACACTGGGCAGTGAAGATGGTGACATGTTTCATCATAGGACTTCTTTTTCCTGTCTTCTCTGTGTGCTACCTGATAGCTCCCAAAAGCCCACTCGGACTGTTCATCAGGAAGCCATTTATCAAGTTTATCTGCCACACAGCCTCCTATTTGACTTTTTTGTTCCTGCTGCTGCTTGCCTCTCAGCACATCGACAGGTCAGACTTGAACAGGCAAGGTCCACCACCAACCATCGTCGAGTGGATGATATTACCATGGGTCCTGGGTAAATGTGTTACTCTAGAAAATATAATAAAAACATGTTACTGCCATGGAATTTTGTTGCTCAGAAAATATTCATTAACGTTTGGGAACCTAGGAATGTTTAGAACAGGTTCTGACTATTGTAGCTCCAAGAACCTAACCCCCAAAGCCAAACAACTATTTTACAAGCTGCAGTGGATCTGCTTACAAAAGCAGTTTAAGAAATGTAACCTTAAGTTTTCGAATTACAGATTTTAATGACTTCATATTCCATGACTGACCGTCTGAGTTTATTAAAACTTCTCAACATATCTCATTGACTATATGTAAATAATCATTCCAATATCCCTCATAGATAAGTCTTCTAAAAGTACATACAGATTACTCTGAAGAATTAGTGATTCTATACATAAAGTAACTGAAACATTTTTTAAAAATCCATTCAAATTTATCTTTGAAATCTATATTAATTTAAAATAATAGGAAATTAAACAACAGGACATTGGCCACTCTCTTTTTGTTCTTGTCATAGAAAGTTGTGTTGGGTCTGAAGCAAACCACTGTAAAGTAGAATCCCTTAAAGTAGCCAGTGAAAACCTTGTTTTCCGGCCGGGCGCAGTGGCTCACGCCTGTAATCCCAGCACTGTGGGAGGCCGAGGCTGGCGGATCACTAGGTCAGAAGATCGTAGCCATCCTGGCTAACACGGTGATACTCCGTCTCTGCTAAAAATACAAAAAGAAATTAGCCCGACGTGGTGGCGGGCGCCTGTAGTCCCGGCTACTCGGGAGGCTGAGGCCGGAGAATGGCGTGAACCCGGGAGGCGGAGTTTGCAGTGAGCTGAGATCCGGTCACTGCACTCCAGCTTGGGCGACAGAGCGAGACTCCATCTCAAAAAATAAAAAAGAAAAAAAAGAAAAGAAAAAAAAGTAGCTAGTGAAAACCTTGTTTTCCTTTCTCCTTGTTATTATAGCCATGGTTAAAATGTACGTTTTAATTATGCTTTTCTCTGTACTATGGTTTGCTGAGAAATCACATTTTCTCAATTTAGCTCATCATTTTAAACCTCTCTATCATAGTCACCTCATCATTTGGCTATTAGAAAATATGTGACAAATTTCATGATTCAAAATCTCAGAATTCAGTTTGGGTTACTCTCAACACTGCTGAAGAGACTAAAATGACATTGAGACAGAAAAAGAAAAAAAAAGACAGCCTATTTGAGATAGATATGTTTTTCAATTTTAAAAATTGTAAAAACCATACTTTAAGTATTGTCAATAAGAAAAGTTAACAGGGACAAGATTTGATGTTTTACATAGGAGAACTAAACAATATCCTCAGGTGAACTTTAAAATAGAGTAGCTTCTCATTAATCTAAAGTGCATAAAGTGTGAACTTGTTTAAATTAGAAAAAAGGGTCAGGCCGGGCAGGACACAGTGGCTCATGCCTGTAATCCCAGCACTTTGGGAGGCCAAAGTGTGTGGATCGCTTGAGATCAGAAGTTCGAGTAGTACCCATCTCTACTAAAAATATGAAAATTAGCTGGGCATGGTGGCCAGAGCCTGTAATCCCAGCTACCTGGGATGCTGAGGCAGGAGAATGGCTTGAGCCTGAGAGTCAGAGGTTGCAGTGAACCGAGATTGCACCACTGCACTCCGACCTGGGTGACAAAGTGAGACTCTGTCTCAAAAAAAGAAAGAAAAGAAGAAAAATTTAAAAGGCTCACATAATCTATAAGTGTCCTGAATGTCCTTTGGAATAAAATAATTATGACATTGCAGTTGGTATTAAAGATAAAATAACCCTTCCTGATTCATTTAAATTAAATATATCCCATTAAGAATTTTTTAAAGGAGTTTTCTTAGAAAATGTCTTGGGAACAATTCTTAATGAAGAGTTTAGGACATTACATTTTCCGTTATGGATAACTTATATTGAATGTCTAAAAATTCTAGTGTCCCAAATAAAATGCGGAACACTTCATTTGGAAAAAATACTATAGATACAATAAAATGTAAGCATGTAGAGTATTCCTAATCTTTCCTTGACACCATCAATGAAACTGTGTCAAGTACTTTCCAGGCAGAATGTGCAGTGAAGGATGATAGTGACAAAAGTAAAGCAACAAAGAGCGCTTCTGCTAATGAAGCTTAAATTTTACTGGAGTAAATGGGTAATAAACAGATTTGTGACATAATGTCATAAAATGGTAAATAGTATTTAAAAAATAGGAGGTCCAAAGTTCTAATTACTTGTCCAATGAAAACAGTCATTGGCTGCCTGCTACACACCAAGATTCTAACAGAATATTTCATGAAAGCTGGCTGGAAGAAACTACATCCAACCACAGCTAAATGATTATATGAGGTATAGATTTAATTGTATTATAATTCCAGCTTAGAAAAATATCTGCTATAGGCAACATTTTCTTAAGATTTCCTGACTGTAGGGAGTTAATATTTCTGAGAATTTTAGGATGAAAAGAGATTTCCTAGGAAAAAAAAAAAAAACCGGCATGCAAATGATCATCTTGCTTAAATAATGGGGCATGAGGAAAAAATGTTTATATATCAAAGAGCTCTGTCAAACTGTTATATTGTTCACCAAGTCTGGTGAATTGTGAATGCCTCATATCCGATACTGAGTTTGCAATGCCTTGCTAGATCCATGATTAGAAGGAGTGTGTGCTGTGTTGGGCTGTTCTGCAAAAGGCACTGGACTTAAATCCATGCTCAGGTTCTACCATTAGGAGACTATTAAATTATAGATGGTCACAAGCTCTCAGGATTTTCAGTGTCTTCATCTACAAAATGCAAGATTTAGAGTGAATGACATCTAAAGTCCCCCTGAATCGTAGCATCCTGTCTGCTAAACTACCATTGTTAAAGCAGAGAAAATTGATCCTTTCGTGGGAGGTATGGTGTTGAGGGGGAAAACAAAGCTAAAGATATCAGAGAAGGAACACTGTAATCTTTTACCAAAAATGTGATATATATAAAAAAGCATGGTCTGATTTGATGACTATATTAATGAATCCTCTATATTCTCTTGCCCTGTCCTACTGTCTGATAAAGTAAGTGGCCATGCGTCCCTTAGCAGAACATTTCATAGTTCTTTGTTTGCAAGGTTCTAGATTTATAACATCAAGATTGAATGACTCACGGAAATGATGTGGCTTATAAGTGTGTCCCTCATCATGTTAATTGTCCCAATGGTAGATTGGAACTCTGTTTATGGTTTTTTCTCAAGTCTTCTCGAACTGACTTAGATTTTCAAACCATGTCAGCTCTGTAAGTTACTTGTTGTGTAAAGTAATACTTCTTTATTTGTACTAAATTTACTTTTCTTCCATTTTCAAAAGATCTTCCTCACATTCATAATATCTTGATGTATGAGAAATGATCACTTTATACCTCTCATTTGTTTATCCTAGCAAAACACTTTTCACTTATTTGTTTTATATATTTATATCATAAATGTCCATGTTTATCTAGGTAGGAAAGTTCTCTAAATTTAAAGCCTAACCTTTCAAACCAATTGCTTTTTCTTCTTAAGAAGTATGATTTTGCCTGGGCATCTTGCAGTTTTTCAACAATAAGAACTGTATTAAGCCTCATAGAACCAGTTATCTTGTGTTTCAGTACAATAGCAGAACAAGGTTTCTGTTATTTCAGTATCTTTCTTGTTGAAGTTCAACATTGTTGACTATTTAAATCTATTGTGTTTTATATCTTTAGAAAGCAGTTCATAATGGCTCTTCTATCCTTCTGCCATGGTGTCAGCGATAAGTTGGAACTCACCGTCCAACAAAGCTTTTAGAATTATTTTTACTTCAGCCTTGCTTGTATTTGAAGGTTATCGACCTTTCCTTTCTGCCATCAAACAGCCTCAAGAGATCTTCTTGCACATATTTGCTGTCAGGATGAACTTTATTATATAAGAAAGAAAGCCAAAAAGCTTTACAGGGACCAAACTTATGATGCTGGTCGTTGTGATTAGTTCTAACTAATGGAGAAATTAGTTCTTTCTAATGGAGAAAACTAATCATGAATAATTCTGTTAGAACTCTCAATAGATGAGTAAATTCCAGACAGATAGACACCAATATCCTTCTCAGGCTGTCAAATTGCCCACTTAATCTAGAGTAAAAAGTAAAACAGTTGTTTGATCAAGCATTTGTAGGGACCTGATAACAGAGCTATACTTTTTGGGTGTCTGGAGAAAAAGTTTCATTGGAAACACTGAATGATGGATTAGAAAGAGCTTGAGGCTAGAAGATCAGAGACTTGGGTACTTTTACGTTCTCCATGACTGAGGCTCTTAACTTATTCAGGGTTTGATTTTTAATATATTATACTAGGAATATGCAATGAATAGAATACGATACATTTATTTTTATTAAAAAATTACATGAAAACTAAAGCATGTTATATGTGTAATGTGCATTATGAGAATTCATCGAAATTATGGCAAGAGTTTTATCTCAAAGAGAGGTCATTTGTTTCTGAAGATAATATGTAGTAAGATAAGGGAAAAACAAACTTTTGAATGCTGGTTTTCAGGCCTTCCTGAAACCCAGTTTGAATTTTCCCTCAGAATTCATTCCAACTCTGATTGTAACCCACAAATTTTGTTAAAACTTATCCCTTTGCACAAAAGAGTATGGATATGTGTAAAATTTCCAGATGTAGACTTATGTAATTAGCTTAGTAAAATCAATTATAAAATGGATAACGCTTTTCATGAAAGAAGCAGAACTTTGGACTGGGTGTGGTGGCTCACACCTGTAATCCCAGCACTTTAGGAGGACGAGGTGGGCAGATCACGAGGGGTTCGAGACCAGACTGGCCAACATAGTGAAACCCCATCTCTATTTAAAACACAAAAATTAGATGGGCATAGTGGCGAGCACATGTAGTCCCAGCTACTCAGGAAGCTGAGACAGGAGAATCACTTGAATTCGGAAGGCAGAGGTTGCAGTGAGCCGAGATTGTGCCACTGCACTCCAGCCTAGACAACAGAGCGAGACTCCATCTCAAAAAAAAAAAAAAAAAAAGGAAAGAAAGAAAGAGAGAAAGAAAGAAAAGAGCGAAAGAAAGAAAGAAAGAAAGAAAGAAACAAACAAACAAACAAACAAACTTTAATGAAGGCTATTGTATGAATACAGCAGGAAATACTTCGTTCCTATGAGAAAACAAAATGGCTGCTGAAGTGACATGACATTGTGAGCATGCCCGGGATTATGCCACAATTAAACGGTATGCAAATCTGTGCACACTGAGCATGGTGAGAAGGGTGAACTGAGGAAAAGATATAACATAGGAGGAGGTCTAAGCTCTGTTAAAAATAGCTTCTATTGAATTCCTAGGCATACAGTAAGAATTGCTCATAATATCCAGATTATACAACTTGCCTATAACACATTCTTTATTTAGCAATTTTTTAAACAAGATTGGTTTCTCATTTCCATAATTTATTTTACATTTTTGTGTTTTAAAAGGTTGATATTAACAAGTCTGAACATTTCAACAAGGCCTACCAAATTGAAGATGTAGAATGAAAAGTTGATGATCACATTTTCATCTAGATAAATATTCGTAGAGTCAAATAATACTATATGTATGGATATATATGTGTGTGTGTATGTGTGTGTGTATAGATATACACACACATATGTGTATAACCAGTTATGGTTTTTACACATATATGTATAATCAGTTATGTGTATATAAGTACATATAGACACATATGTATACATACATATATACACATATACACACATGTGTATATATACATATATGTGTGTGCACATATATTTAATTCTTCCTCTTATGACCATTTTTTCATCTTTTGTCAAAAGTCATTAAGATCATATGGCTTCAGATTTTCAGCCTCACTGCTGAATTTCCCATCCCCTCAAGCAGCCCCAGACAATATTTTCACAAGTATAAGAAATATGCCTATTACTTTCCCCAGTTCCTCCTTTGGTGTGGTGCTCAAATAATCTTAGCAAACTAGCTTCAGACACACACAGACCTTCAAACCCAAGTTGCAGACTACCCATTTATTAATTTAAAATGGATATTTTAATTTTTGAGGAAATCAGATAGTCAATACAGTGTGACATATGACCCTCATTTTACTATTTATCTGTGGGAAAAAATATTTTAACATCACCTTCACAGAATTATAAAGACTAACACAGTAATATCTCAAACAATGAAATATTAATGAAGATTTCAGTTATTGTGTGTGCTCCAATTCATGATTTCTTTATTGGAGAGAAATAAACTCTTTTTAGGCCATGACAGTGAAATATAAATTTGATACAGCAAAATTGAAATTTCCAGGCCTTCAGAGAATGTTTGAAAACATGGTTTAGATGGTTCAAGGGAAGAGGGGAAAAGATAGGAAAAGAGGAGTAGATACCAAAAAGAAAGGGTCATAGTAAAAAAAAAAAACCCAGCATGAGAGATTCTTGAATTAGTCTTCATTAGCACAGAGTAACAATAGTAGTAGTAGTAGTAGTAGTAGTAGTAGCAGCAGCAGCAGCAGTAGTCGTCGTCGTAGTCATAAATAGTAGAAACTGAAAAGTTAGGCAGTGTGCTGAGTAATTTAAATGCATTCTTTTGTTCGAACTTCACAGTAACTCTGTTCCATTTAATCATAATAAATGAGTTAATGTCTCATTTCACAGAGAGGAAACAGGCTTAGAGAATTTAGATTCCTTGCAGGGATCAAGGGATCAAGGAGCTAACAAGTGATACCAGATTCAAATTCCAGTCAATGTAAGTCTAGATCTAGATTCTTTATCCTTTCTGAGACACTGACCCAAAAGTGTGAGAGGTAGAATTTGAAAAGGCAAAAACAGCTCAGAACATGTCTCCATACCTGAGACTTCTTCGCTTCTATTTGCCGACTTAGATTTTTACATAGGTGAAATTTGAATGGACCATGTTTCTGCTTCATTAAATGTCTAATGCTCTTTAAGATGTGCATTTGATATGATTTACTATTGAATATTATGTTTACCAACATACCAAACTTATCACTACCACCACGCTCACATCACCACCAGTATCATCACTGCCTTGCTTCTAATCTAAAACATATTATGTGTGGCTTTCTAGCACTAAAAGAAGCAATCCATTCCAACAAAGAAAGAGTAAGTCCTTTGATTTGACCTAGAGATGTTTCCTATTTTGCTTTCCATGTATTAGTTGCTATGTCCTAAAGTTAAATTTGTTTTCTTCAAGGACATTATTATTTTTTAAATTTGTGTGTGTGTGTCTGTGTGTGTGTGTGTGTGTGTGTATGTGTGTGTAAGGGGTACTCAGGAAAACTGAAAGAAATATATATATTTCCTTTGTGCATATTTATTTTTAAAATATTCAGAAGTTTATATTCAGTGGAAGGTGGTAATTTTCATAGTGAAACTATTAATATTCACTTATTCAAAACTATATATTAGGCAACGACTGCTACCTATTGAAAGGGTAATGAACAAGGAATTGGAGAAATATTTATTCTTTGTCTTCCTATCTACATAAGCATTCTACTTCTTAGTTTTCATGGAAAATTTTTAAATTAAAATCCTATAAAAAGAATGCTCCTACACTGATAAAATGTCTCACTTGATTTTTAAGTAACTATTTTTAGGTCAGAAGCTATCAGATGATCTGGAATTCTAAAGTTCTACACTTCACTCTTACTCTGAAACTAACATGGCATCCTTTCTTGGTAAACTTAAAAACGTGTACTTCCTTAATTATATATTCCTAGCTTTTTTTTCTCAAAATGTTAAAATAATGGTGTCAAAACCCATAGTGGTTTAAGCATTTTTAGATGTCTTCCAACTAAGAATATTTAACATTCACTGTCTCTTTATGTCAGTGTTTTTTGAAGTATGGTCTGCTGACTAAAATTATAATTACTGTAGATTCTTATGACAAATTCAGATTATGGTTGGCTGATTTAGAAATTCCAAAAGTATTTTAAACATTAAAGACTGAGAAACAATTCTGGAAGTCAAATTTCCTAATCATATAATGGTTTTATTAAGGAGCTTCAACGTATTTGAATCTGAACATGAAATGGTTTTACTTCTTTCCGTCCCTCTCCTTGGCCACTTAATATCAAATATCCTTTCTTTGTTTCATAATGATATCACTGTCAGTTATCATAAATTTTCTGAAATTCAAATTATTTAAAAGTAGGCTGTATTCAGTTTAAAACTCAAATTTCATAATAAGCTTAAAGATCTTCTCTTCCCAATAAAGGCCTGACCTATGGCTTGAAGGATATGGAATTGTCCATCTCTTACACATCCTTTAACTCCAACACTGGTATTCAAGATGGGACACAGGCTCTTCATGTTTCCTCATTCCTGTTGCTTTAGGGAAGATGGGGAATGGGAGAAGTTAAATGTCCTGATTTATCTGGTACCCTGGTCAGAGCTCTTTCTTGGTTGGTTGTCCTGCCTCTCCGGCTATTACTGAGCCACCTGTGCGATGCTGCCTCTCCCGAGGGGTGCATGGCTGTTCTTTGAGGGCCCTGTTGTGCCTCCACACTGCATAGTTCTCTGAGTCAGAGATTCAACTCTGCCAGGCATCTTCCAGTTCCTCCACTCCTGCAACCAGCAGTCAGTCCTTAATGGGGGTCCTGGAACCCTAACAAATCCCTCTTGAGTCCTGGCAAGAAGGCTCAAACCCAGCCTATTCTTGTAATATGCACTTACCTCACAACAGCATCACAGAACATTACCACCTTAAAAGACAGAAGGCCAGACTACCATGGGCTACTCTATTGCCAAACTTCACTGCTTTTCTATTTTCTGTGATGAGCTGGACCCAGGGGGGAGAGAGCAAGCCAACTGCCCAAACAGATGCCCCAGCAGGGGTGAGGTAGTAGTTCCTCCTTGTAGAAATTCCCAGACTTTATGAGGGGTTTTCTTGGAGTCTCCTTTACTTGACTTAGGGAGGCAGTAGTATTGGTGAGGAAACACCCTTACCTCTCCTTCTGAGATTCACTTTTAGCACAAAAACTGCACTGTCCTGGCCAGGCTGCTGATGCCCGTAATCCAAGCTCCCTCCTTGGGAGGCCAAGGTGGGGAGATGGCTCGATGCCAGGAGTTCAAGACCAGCCTGGCCAACATAGCAAGATTTCTTTTCTACCAGAAAAACAAACAACAACAAAAAAAGATAGCTGGGCACGGTAGCATGTGCCTCTAGTCTTTGCTACTCTACTCAGGAGGCTGAGGTGGGAGCATTGCATGAGCTCAGGCGTTTGAGGATGCAGTGAGATATAATGCACCACTACACGGCAACCTGGGAAACAGGGTGAGACTCTGTCTCTAAAAAATAAAGACGATGACAAAAACAAAACAGGAACCCTGGACTCCCTGACCTCGCTTGCCATCTGTCTTCCTAGGTCTACCTCTGTTATAGATTATGGAAGTAGAGGGCTAGATGTTTGGGAACAGATAGGGTCCTGATGCCTCCTAGTAGGCCTTGGAAGGAAAAGTTTGGTTACAATTTTCTGTAAACTCTTTTCAGAATGTGGATACTTGGGGTCCTTGTTTTCATCTTTGTCTGAGTTTTAAGTATAGTGCTGAGAACAGGAGCTGCCCCTTAACTGAGTGCCTCTTAGCGGTCCAAAACAAGTGGGTTTCTACTGAATAAAAGAATTCCTTTAAATTTCTCTTTGAACAGAAGCAGATTTTTGACGAGAGACTACTTTTATATTCCCTGATTTGAAAATCAAAAAACGAAACAATACAAAACTCCAGGAGGGAGGAATGTTTTGTGTTCAGTTATCTTTGTTGATGTGATACCACAACATAAAGCTCGGTGTTCTGTGAAGAGACTTCCAAGGTCAGGTCCCCCACAGCTTTGGGGTTTAAATGATAGACCCCTGGAAGTTGTCATAGGTGAAAAGGTGATGTGCTTTTTGTTTGGGGTTGTTTACTATTGGTGTAAGTACTGACAGTTAGAAAGGGAACGACGGGAGATATGTTTGCAGAGTTACACATTTGTCACATGTAATTGGTGCTGTTAAATGTGGCATCTGAGCATTGCCTACCCCATCACATCCTCACAGCCAGCTTCGCAGGACATAATAGAACCCTCAAATAGCCTTGAGTGAAAATTGTTATGGGAAAGGTAGAAAAAAAAAATAGTAAAAACTTCCAGGCGTCTACAAATATTTTTAAAATGAAGTTCTCTGACTCATTTGTACTGTGATCTTTCCTTTGTTGGTCCCCACAGTCTTGACATCAATGCTTGTAATTAGGCCTCCACCACAACTCTGAGAAATCATGTCCTCTGTTTATAAACAGCAAAGAGCAATTTTGAAATGTTCCCATTGTGGGAACAAGATAAACATTTTGTGACAGAAGCTCTCTTAATCTTTGTTCTCTTCAGGCTTTTTAGTTACCATGGATAATTTACTATCTGAATTCATTTTTTTTTTTAGTTAATAGCACCCTCTAGTTTTTCTAAAAGCTTGTTTCTTCAAAAATTCAGTAAATGTTGCCAGAATAAATGAAACTGGCCATTCCGCTACCATGCTCATAACAAACATAAATCCACAGCCATCTGACAGGTATGTGGTGACCAGAGCTATAAAAAGTGATATTTCAATCTGGAACTTAAAAAAAAAGATCCCAACACATTACCCAACAGACATTGATTGGCAATCTTATCTATAGCTCAAGTTTGAACAAAATCATGGCATGAGTTCCCGGTTTTATCAGGATCTCTGTTTTTCCCACACATTTGTGCCTTTCAAAGGTCAGAAGTGAAGTAAGATTTTGGGTGGTCAAGAAAATCAGATTTAATGTCTCCTCCTTGATCTCCAGAGAAACTGTAATATATCAGCATTGTGAGTTTTTGCTTGGTAGTCTTCTTAGAAAACCTTAGAGGTCATCTAGTCTAAACTTCCAGTTGAAGTTTCATCTCCTTTAACCCATCAGATGAGAACAGAGTCTGCTCAGCTATGAAGGAAGTCGAAATAAAACATTGACTTGTACTGAGCTCATAACTTCTTTATACCTCCTTCCCAAAGCCTTTCTTTCTCTATGTAAATACCCACAAGATATTTGAATTTAGCTATTTCGGTGACTGTTAATAATCACATTTGACTTTTCAGTTTAGTAGAAGCAGGTACAAAGATAATGAAGTTTATCTGTAAGACATAATGAAATATAAATGCTCTGGTTAGCATGTACTTTAAAATATATTTTATTTCATGATACATACAAATCTGAAAGCAACCAAATTACAAATTTATTAAGTTGGAATGAATTTTAGAGATTACGCAGATCCGTCTCCACTCACTGCTACAATTTCTGTGGCTTAAAGACAGCCTCTGGATTGGAATCTCTGTTACAGGGTAATCCATTCCAGTTTTAGAGCAACTCTAATTGCCAGAATAATCTTCCTTATATTTGGCCAGAAGCTATCCCTCTATACTTTTCTTATCAAAGATCCAATTTCTGCTTTGTGGAGCAGACCAGAGCAAGTCTGTGCCCTCTTGTACAGGACAGTTCTTCATCTCTCATGGCAGCAATTGTGATGACTGCTTTTAGTAAAATTGTCACAATCCTAATAGGAAGAAGCGATCTTTGGCAATTTACGCAGTTAGGATAAAAATCATACTTTGTAAAAGTCATGTAATCCAAACCTCTAAAGTTTGAAGTGAAATGAGACCTAGAGAGGCTAAGCTAAGATTCTAAAGCTAACTGCTAGCTGAGTTGAGCCTGGCCCCTTATCACCTAACATAGACTAGCTCTTCTCACTGTGCCTTGTGGTGAAAAATTAACTTGAAATGCATTTGTTAAACCAATGATTGTATGCACATATTTAATATCTGGGAATTGGCAGTGTCAAGCAAGACAAAACAAATAAGCAACATTGTACTGAGCTCATAACTTCTTCTTTATGCCTCCTTCGCAAAGCCCTCAGTCTGTCCTCTGAAGCACATAGCTCTGTGCCTTGTAAACTCTCAAGAATAAGAAAATGTTGTCCAAGTGCACTGCATTTAGGAGATTCTGATCCAGTCCTGGTTTCTTCATTACCTAGTGGCATCGCATTATTGTTTACACTGCCTCTTTAGGCCTTAGTTTTCTCATGCAGGCTGTGGTTGTCAATTGAATTCTGAGTCTGTAGCCAGGTTAGTAGGAGAAAGCACCATAGGTGTGGAAAAAATGTGAGTCAAGCCTTTTTTCTTACTGGATATTTTAAATTCTAAGTTTCCCACCAGCTCTAAAATCCAGTGCAGGCATCATATCTTACTCAGTTCTGATATACTCCTTTCTCCAATATGGAGGTAGTAAATACTATCATTTTCCCAGTTATGTCCCAATTCTATCTGACCTGTCATGAGAGATTTATTTATGAAAGACGACTAAAAGAGGAAACTAGGACATAAATGCTGAATTTAGAATAAAGCAGTTGTCTACAGCCAACTTTAAAAAATACACTATAATTAATATATCTGAAATCAGCTCTCATATGAGTTATAAATTTGAACAAAATATAAAAACAAAACTTTATTGATAATTTTAAATAGTCATTGTTTATTTTCACTAATTAATGATAGAACATCATGTCTGCTATGCTTTTATTTCATTCAACATTTTATTATTAAAATTTTCAAACAGAGAGAAAATGTAAAAGAAATGTAGTTACTCATATATTGCCTGTAATCAATGTATTACAATAATATTTTAAATTATTTTTTCTATCACTGTTTTCATTCCTCTATCAATTTTGTAATTTTTGCTACATTCAAATTAAGTTATAACACTAACTTTTGGAGCTGAGTGCAGAGATACAAGATGTTATCAAACACATACAGTCATGTAATCACCACCACAGGAGACAGCAAACTATGGACCTGATCTCAGATTGTTTGCCAGTGTTTTAAAATAATTTCATTGAAACACATTCATGCCCATTTATTGCAAAGCCTAAATTATTTGTTCTCTGGCCCTTTACAGAAAAGTCGTTATAATTTTTTATAAATGCCCTTTATCAAATTAAGAAATTTCCCTTTTATTCATACTTTACTGAAAGTTTTTATCATGAATGCATCTTAAATTTTGTCAAATGCTTATACTGCATCTATTGAAATCATCACATTTTTTCAAAAATCTGTTGATGGGATAAATTATGCTGATTGATTTTTAAATATTGAAACAACATTTCATTATCTGGAAAAAACATTACTTGGTCATGATTTATTTTTTTCATATATATTGCTAACTTTTATTCACTACTATTTATTGAGGATTTTTGTGCATATTTATAAGGGCTATTGATGTGTCATTTTAAAGAGTTTTGTCTGATTGTTTATCAGTGTAATACTTGCCTCTTAAATGTTTCTTACTGTTGTGTCTTTGTAAGAGTTTGATTAGCACCGGTATTATTTTTTCTTGAAATGTTTGGTTGAACGCACCATGAAATCAACTGGACCTGAATTTTTTTGTTGTTGGAAGGATATTAACTACATGTTCATTTCCTTTAATAAGTATAGGACTATTCAGGTTGCTTTATGTTCTCTTGAGTGAGTTTTGAAGTTTACGTCTCAGGGAAAAAAAAAGCTCATTTAAGTTCTGAAATGTACGAGCATCCAGTTATTCATTCTAGTTGCTTATTATTCTTATAATATCTGTAAGATCTGTATTGATGTTCCTTCTTTAATTTCTGATATTGATCATTTATATCATCTTTTTTGTTAATCATTCTGGCTAGCGTTTTATCAATTTTATTGACCACTTCAAAAAACTAGATTTTGTTTTCATCGATTTATCTTTTGTTTTATGTTTCAGATTTTATTGATTTTTGTTACCTTTGTTATTTTCTTCTTTCTGCTTGTTTTGGTTTAAACTTGCTCTTCTTTTTATAGTGTCTTAATTGAAGGTGAAATAACTGAGTTGAACCCCTCATTCTTTTTTAATAAAGCATTCAGAGCTGCACATTTCCTCTAAGTACTGCTCTAGAAGCCTCACAAAGAGTTTTTAGTTGTGTCTTCGTTTTCAATCTTTTCAAAATATTTTTAATTATTCTCATAAATTTGTATTCGAGCCGAAAGAACTATATTGTTTAGTTGAAAAATATTTGGGGATTTTCTAGGTACATTTAACTATTGATTGGTTGTTTATTTATGTTGTGGTCATAGAACTTACTTAGTATGATTTCAACATATATAAATGTGTTGATGTTTGTTTTAGGGTCCACACTATGGTCTATCTTGGTCAATGTTCCATGTGCACAAGAAAGAAATATGTTTTCTGCTGTTGTCATGTTGTTGATAGTGTTGTTCAGGTCCTCTATATCATTACTAAATTTCTGTCTGCTGGTTCTGTTGGTTACAGAGAGGAATGCTGAAAGCTCCAATTCTAATTCTACTTTTCTTTGTTTCTTATTTCAGTTTTAATAGTTATGGCATCTTGTATTATAGGGTTCTTTTGTTAACCATAAGCACACACAGAATTTTTATATCTTCTTAGCGAATTGGCCTTTTTATTTTTATGTTATATCCCTCTCAATGCCTAGTAATATTGCTTCTTGTGAAATGCATCTACTTTTATATTAATGTAGCCATGGGAGCTGTCTTTTAATTATTGTTTTATGTTATTTCTTTATTTTTCCTTTACTTCTGTGTAATGAAGTAAAGGAATAAATTGTAATAGAGTTGTGCCTGTACTTTTTCTCGTGTATGATCATCTCTGTATTTTCATTAGTGTGTTTAGATCATACATTTCATTGAGTATAATTATGATATGGGTAAACTGGAAGTCTACCCCCATTGCTATTGTTCTTTCCTATTTATTCCATCTGTTCTTCATTGCATTTTTCCTTGTTTGCTTGTTATTGGATTAAATATTTGTATAACACTATTATTTACATTTATGGCTCTCTACTCATATATTTTAAAATATTTAAAAGGATGCCATAATATTTACAATATAAACTATTAATTTATTACATTCTAACTTCAAAAATATTATTCTGCTTTATGTGTAGTCTAAGAACCTTATGATGGTAGGCTTGTAATTCCCCTGTCTCATCTTTTGTGCTAATGTCATTATACATTTTACTTTTACATATGTTGGAAATTACAATATATTGCTACAGTTTTTACTTAGGCAGTAATTATAAGTTAGAAAACTTTTAAATAAAAATATATATTTTATATGTATAACATATCTTCATATATATATGTATATACACACACACATTTATGGACATAAATCTTCATTTTTAAAAATAAATCTAACTTTCCATCCAATATTATATAACTTCTGGCTTAAAAATATCCTTTTAGTATGTCTTTTAGTGTGGGTCTGACAGAAATAAATTGTCTCAGATTTTGATTGTTTGAAGAAAAAGTCTTTAGTAAGTATTTCTTAGAGCTATTTGTGTTGTATATAGAATCCTGGGTTAATTTTTATTCTTTTTCTTTCAGCACTTTAAAGATGTCACTCCAGGCCAGGCGTGGTGGCTCCTGCCTGTAATCCCAGCACTTTGGGAGGCCAAGGGGGCGGATCATGAGGTCAGGAGATTGAGACCATTCTGGCCAACATGGTGACACCCCATCTCTACTAAAATACAAAAAATTGGCCAGGTGGGGTAGTGTGTGCCTGTAGTCCCAGCTACTTGGGACGCTGAGGCAGGGAAATCGTTTTAACCCAGGAGACGGAGATTGCAGTGGGCCGAGATCATGCTACTGCACTCCAGCCTGGCGACAGAGCAAGACTCCATCTAAAAAAAAAAAAAAAAAAAAAAAAAAAAAAAAAAAAAAAAAAAAAAAAAAAAAAAAAAGTTACTCCATTGCCTTTTATATACTTTTTACACCAGAAGTGTGGTGTCAGTCTTACTTTTCTTCCTTTTTTTTTTTTTCTTGGCTGCTTTTGGTATTTTTTCTTTATCTTTTGTTTTTGACGGCTTGAATATGATGCATCATGGTTTGGTGTATGTGGGTACATATGTGTATGTGTGTTTTGGAAAGTTATTCATTCCCCCTATGCAAAAGACTAGCAACAGACGTACGCAGCCTTTATGCCTGAAAATGTACATGTCTCTTCTCTTCTATGTTAGTGTAGAGGTTTGAGGCAGTAAGTCAGGAGTTGAGTTGGGTTTGGGTTTTGTTGTTGCTACGGTCAATTTCAGTGCATCACATGCCTCAGCTTAGGGTGGAAAAGAAGATTATTCTCTTCTTTTTTGGAGAAGGTGGTTCCTTCTCCACCTACAGTTTTGACCTTCCCTGTGCATCTGTGCCTCAGAGGCCCTTCCTCCATTGGTTGTCAATTGCTGATTGTTCCCTGGTGTTTGTTGGCCTAGTGATGCAGGGCAGGAAAACTCTCTGATGTCCTCATCTGGGGTCAGACTTAGGCAGGCCTATATCTGAGTGCTAGGGATGGCACTTTCTCCATGATCTATGCCCTCCTTTTCATGGCAAACATGGCAGCTTACGTACAGGGAAGTTTTTCCTGCCCCTGCTCTACTGGTGTTGCTGTAAACCTGAGACCCAGGAGTGCTTTCTATCTCTTCCACCAGGCTAAAGTGTTTGCTCCTTAGGGGAGAGGAGCCTGGGTAGGACTCTGTGCCTCTTCCACAGAATCAGCCTCTTTTCTCCTCCGGGCTTGAACTATAATATTTCCCTTGAGCTTTGGATGGGGTCTGTGAAGAAGAGCATGCAAAACGGTAGAAATGTTCCTTGTGACTGTGGGTCCCAGGGATTCTGGTCTCTCCTGCGACCTCACAGTGAGCCTAATGTCTTGGATGGTACCAGTGTCTCTTCCTTGCATACTCTGCCGCAGGTGAGCTAAGGCTCAAAACGTGGATGCTTTAGAGGAGAGTGCTTATATTTAAAGTTTAGATTCCTTGGTTTCTCATCTCTCTGATGCATGCTTGGAAAATTACAATTTTATAATTTAAATTTTTCTTGAGTCAGTGGAGGGATAATACTTTTCCAACTTTCTACATCCTACGCAGATCTTCAACTCGAAATTTCATGTTTCAGAATATTATCCTAAAGAATTCTCATTGTTTGCTTGTGTTAATGTAGTTATGACATCATCTTTACCCTTTTAATATTTACTGAATCTAGATATTTTGATCTCTCTCTCATCATTAGGCTCTAAATATGGAATTATAAAATTTTAATAAGATAATGGAAATAAAATAATGACCTACACTAACATTTTGTAAGTACTTCATAGAACTTGAAAATAAAGCATTTCCTATTAAAAATTAAAAATATATTTTTCTAGATACAGCTTTAAAGCTATTGCTACATATAAAGTATTTTAATGAATTACCATGAATGCTATAACCATCATTTCTCAAGACTAAAGTCCGGTCTCTGAAGACACTAACTGCTTAAAGAAACACAACAAGGTATTCCACTTACTGTCTGAAACCAGTTATGATTGCTAGATACACTGATTTTCATGATCTTTGAGTCATTTTGACTTGGGAGAAAAATATATGTCAAGATATCTGCTTTTTAGAAAATGTTATTTTGCAAGGGAAATATATAGTTATAAAGGAGCTACAGTATAACTCAAAAACTACATATCCTTATGAATTTATCAAATGGATAAAAGAAAGTGAGGCTGTCCTAACAACATCTTCCAGAATTAACTTAGTATCTGAAAGTCTTAAAATATGGCTGGGACTCAATATTATTACCTATAAAAAAAATAGAAGTTGCATTCCAGTATAACAATGTGGTCTCTTGCAGCTTCGAGATCTGTAATTGTTAAACTGTATATTGCTTTTTTTTAGTGATTCTATTGAAACCATACTTATAATGAATCTTTCTATAATTGCAGGTTTCATATGGGGAGAAATTAAACAGATGTGGGATGGCGGACTTCAGGACTACATCCATGATTGGTGGAATCTAATGGACTTTGTAATGAACTCCTTATATTTAGCGACAATCTCCTTGAAAATTGTCGCGTTTGTAAAGGTAACTATTATTTATGTTGTTGGTAAAGCATATGTTCTGATTATTAATGATATACTTTCAATTGATATTAATTTTATTAATAAAGTTACCTAGAACTTTTTCTGGATGTAGTATTCATCAGCTCATGGTTTTATTGATAGATATATAGGCATAAAAATACATAAGTAAATGCATAACTTTAATCACAAAACAAATTTTTATAAGTAGAAGTTATCACCCAATTCCCTTGCATCTACTAAGTAGAATGATGTCTCAAAATTATTCACGGTAACTGCTCTAGTTTCTAATCCTTTCTATTTCTACTGAAATTCTACTTCAAACACTGTTTAAATTTTGACAACCCAAATCTATTTTCTTCAGTTATAACTAATAGATAAAATTTCATAGACAGATCAAAATATTACTCTTTCAAAGCATTGAAATTATTATTCAGTATAAACTAATACAATTTGATATAATTAGAGCAGAATATAATTTCTTTCTCCTCATCCCATTCAACTTGACAGTGCCTGAAATCTCACACACTCATTACTCCCCCAGATTTTGTACACCATCAATCTTATCCCAACCTCATAATTTGCATAAAACAGTTTTGTTCTGTCATGACAATTGGGATTATTTTGTACTTTGTTGGGTTTCTTTCAACCCAAAGGATTATCTTCTCTCCTTCACTGATTTTCCTTTTCCCCCTTTCCTTTTCTCCTTTCTTTTAAAAAAATTTTTCAAAATGACTACTTAATTAGTAAAAAATAAATAAAGAATATCGAATTGGGTATGACATAAATAATGCATTCAATTTAATAATCTGAACTACGAAATTCTAACATGTAGACACACTTTTATTCATTTAGCCTAGTTCTTAAAATAACGCCCTCTGCTTCTGTGGGCAACCTTCAGGTATGACAGAATTAAAATTGTCTGAAGTTGGAAAGGCCATAGTTTTCAGTTAAAATGCTACCAGTTCTCACCAAAATACTAGGGGAAAGCAATTTCTGTCAATTTTATGGAAAGCAAGTATATTTTAAAATGAAAACATAATTTGGTAATTTTATTAATGCATTGAGGTAAATGACCTTGAAAAAATTAAGACAGCAGAAGGTACTCTTTTAACCAAAGGAGATTATGCATCTCTGTAAGAGGTGGGCAGTCTGTGATTAAGCGCCTAGCTCTCCAGTCCCCTTCTTCTGTCATGATCCTTAGATGTATACATAAAATTGTTTAGACCTACTTCTAAAAGTAATATAGGTAGTTTTTTTGTGGTTTTGTGCTGTTATGAAATTCTGGGATTATATCACAATAGCAGTTCTTCTCAAATTTCTAGGTGGATAAGAATCATAAGGAGAGCTTGTTGAAATTCAGGCTCCTTTTCTCCATCACCAGATTTAAGTTAGGCGTACTAGGACAAGGTCCAAATTTGCATTTCTAACAAACTCCCAGTTTATATTGACACAGTTGATCTAAGGAAGACACTGTGAAGAACATTGCATTGTATAGACCTGTTCTACAGCTCAGAGAAATGTGAGATGGAGTCCAAAAGAAACTGCTATTATACATTTATTTACACAATATTTAAACTAAGCCATATCATGTTTGTATTTGTTACATTTGTATGATGTTTATATACAGCACATATATTTTTTCATATATAAGAACTCTGGTATGTAGTGAGTATGCTTACATAGATTAATGGATATTTGTGGATGTTTTGCCTCAAGACTTTTAGATGTGGGATTTTAATTTAGTTAAAAAGTTGTAAATTCTACACTGGCAAAATCTATTTTACCATTGAAATCTAAGCATTGTTCTTTATGTTTAGAATTAAACTCACTCACCCCCAGTGATGAAGAGGAGGGGGCAGAGGGGGAAACGGGATATGGAGAAGTGCACAGTAATTACTGCAGATGAAGACGACCTAAGGAATGTGAAGTCTTCAAAAAATACATAGTTTGTTAATATATGGTCATAGGAGTTCAGCTATAATTGGAAATATAAACCATGACATGTCCTTTCTGAAGGATTTGCATTTAGCACAATGTATGTGTTTGAGTTGGGTGCATGTATTCATTGGCATGCACTGTAAAATCACATTTTTTGTGCTCCTTTCCTCCATCACTTACTAGTTGGGTGACCTTGAGCCTGTTTCTTCACCTCTTTTAGTCTCATCCATAAAATAAGAAAAATAATTTCTACCTTATGCTGTTGGCATGAGAAGTAAATCAGTCGATATATGTAAAGTGCCTGTTACAGAATAAACACACTAAATTAATTTTTCCTTTTTTTTTTTTTTTAACTTTTGTCTTTGCTTTATTCCTCATATACTATGAGTCCACTAGACTTGCCTTTTGTAAGGTCTTTAATGTGTCTCCTCATTTGCTTTATTTTAGTTTAAAAAGAGTGTGAGCTTTAGGTCCATACTTGCCTTCACCATGTTCAATCTGTATGGTATGGGGCAAGTTATTGAATGTAGGTATCAATTTTATCATCTGTAAGTTGATGATAATAATCAAAAGATTATTTTTGATTTGATATTTGTGGGACCTGTGATGTCACTGTGACTTTTTGATTTTTCCTTCCTTACCTTACGCTTGTTCTGTCATTCAATTTTTTTCAGGCTAATTTGTAATAACTTATAAATTATTATTTTAAGAACAGGTAGGTTATTTGCAGGAAAAAATAGAGTCTGATGTAGATAAAGCAAACAGCTATTATGTGAATCAAGAAGCTAATTAAATCAATAAGCATTTATTGGAGCACACTAAGAAACAGCTTTTGATCTGGTTGCTGAGAATGCAAATCTGCCCAAGAGGTAGCTCTTGCCTTCAACTGGGTCACAGTTAGGCAGATGAAAGAGAAATGCATGTAACCAAGGATCTTACAATGTAGTAAGGTCTATAATAGGGGCTACTGTAGCATGAGAGAAGGAACTGAACTTTTCTGTAATGGCATGGAATTATCCAGAGGACAGTACAAGTGGACATCTATCATGATCATGAACATGCATGAGCATTCAAGACAGAAAAGGCACAATATGCAAAAGTGACAGTGTCTAGCAAGCAGAGTTCAATATCTATTTTGGATTATCCTAAAAATGTGGGCAGGGAGAAGGTGAGAAGGACTTTCCACATCTTGCTATCGGGCTTAAATTTTACCCTATAAATTATAAGGATCCATTTATGACATTTATGCAGAGAATGGTTCAAATGATGATGATTGCCTGAAATACAGCAGTGAACATAAGAGAAGATGATAGAAGATTGGACTTGAACAAATTTAGGTAGTAAGTTCTGGGAGATATGTGATTTAGTAATTATGAAATACGAGGTACATGAAATCATGCTAATAATTCTCCTTTGTAAATAGATTCACCTCTTTTGCTTCAGACGGGATTACCAGTGTTATAACTAGGACCTCTGCTGGGGTTGTATAGGTTCTACCTCCTGTCTGAGGATTCCTGAACAAGAACAAAATTCATTCACAGGTCATTTTGGTTAAGTCATAGAACTGGACCAAAAAAACTGTATCATCCTCCAAAAAAGGGAATCTTGTTATAATTCTTCTTTTCAGAAAGAGAACCTTTTAGAATACATCTGTCATAGGGTCCACCCTTGTTTAATTTGCCCATTGTGTTACTCACCTCGGCTTGTCACAATAGAATACCAAGAAATTTATTTCTTGCAATTACAGAGACTGGAAGCCTGAGATCAAGGTTCCAGCATAGTTGGTTTCTGGTGAGGTCTCTCTCACTGACTTGTAGAAGGTTGGTCACATTCACCTGGTGGGGGTGGGGCGTAAGAGGTTGGGAGAGAATGCAAACTTTCTCTCCTTATAAGGTGTGTCTCCTTATAAGGACACTCATCTCATCATGAAAGTCCACCCTCATGACCTCATCTAAACTTAATCACCTCCCAAAAATACCATCTCCAAATACCATCACACTGGGGGGCTCAATTTGGGGAGGTGCAGTTCAGTTCATGACACTCACATTTTTGCAATTCATCTACTTGCAGGAAAGATCTTTCTTTAAAACACACACAAAACAGACCTTCTAACCAAGGCCATGGGACTGCTGTGACTACGACTTATATCACTTCCTACCTATGTGATTTGGAGCAAGTTACTGAATCTATGCCTCAAATTTCTGCTGTAAAACAATAATAACAATAAAACAGAATGTTTATGAAGATTAAATCAATAAACATTTAATGTCATAGAATAGAATCTAGTATAAAAATGCAGTATTGGCTCTTGATTTTTATATACAATGCAACAGTATTATAATGTGCAAAGACAGAGCATAAAAATATGTATGGCTTCAATATTATCCATTTTACATGCAAAGTTTTGTGGTGTTTTCTTGAATATCTTGATTTATTAGCATTTTAAAGCTCATGGGTTGTGAATTTTAAAAAATTTGCTCCTAATCCTCTAGAGGACAGTTTGTCAATCATTTTCTCTTTTCACTATGTATGAAGTATTAGTTAATCTGGAGCTTGTTGATGCCTGGGGAACCACAATTATAAAATGTTACTGCAGTTTCATTAGGGCTGGTTTATTTCTAAATATTATCCAGCCCCTTTTCTGTATGTAACACTTCTCATATTTGTCTTCAACAGTTTGGCAGAAATGATTCGATTCTAATACCTTTTTCACTGTGTAATTTAAATAATATTTTCAAAAAATCAAAATTTTTATTAATAAGAAGATTTGTTTTAACCATCATTATGGCTTTTCTTTATAACACCATTCTTCTAAATAGTTCTAACTGCAAGTCTCATAGATCCCGTCTATCATTCACTAGAAAAGAGGCAAGTGTTTTTTCTATTTTATAAATGATGTAACTTTAGTCTGCTCCCCAAAGTGTGGGATTGTCTAAGATATTCTTTAGTTTTATGGCAAAAAGCTATAGAGATTTGAATCTTAGTTGTTTAATCAGAATTACGTACTTGAAGAGAAAATAATATGCCTTCCTGGTATAAACACTGGTCTTTTTGGTCTTTCACTACTTAATTATCTGATAAATTTCTAGAAAGGGAAAAGATTTCACCATGTAAAGCACACATTAAAACCAAATACATGTTTCTTATTTAATCTCACTGACCAATATATTTCATATTAATTTAACTTTTACTCATTTCTATTTATTACTTGACATTCACAAGTATGCATCAGAGACTATAGAGGATATAAAGATAATCTAACATATTTTCCTACATTCAATAAACTTCTGATCCAATATTATGATTCAGTTCATCTTTCTCTCTTAACACTCCTGCTAAACTCTTCATGACTTGGCTCCAACTCATCTCATCCTCTCATACTCATCTCACTGTTCCCAAATCTTCTGTGTTACATCTGTGTCAAGATACATTTATAAAAATGATCCATATACTCTAACCACTTTGTTTTTGAATATGTCTATAATTCTTCTCCCCAGAGTGCTTTTTGAGTTCCTATCGTATACAAAGCACTCTACGAGATGTCCAGCACCTAAAAATGCCGTAGACAGAGCTCCCCGCATAAGAATCTGACAAGTAATCCAAAGGTACCTCTCTATTATACAAGTCTGCAAAATAAGCAATTCTCTTTCAAAGGAATCTGATTGGAAATAAAGGCTTGGGGCAAAACTGAACTAGGGTACGTACAGACTGAAAACAATTGAGAGAAGGAGGAATACAGGAATTAATGATCCGAGAAAACCTATGTGTGTTTAAAGTAGTTCTTGATTTCTTTCTAAAGGATTACTTTACAACACGGAGCTGTCAGCTCTGATCAGCAGGATCCTAGTGTCCATGCATCTGCAGTTGGAGTAAAGGATTAGCATGGCTTGATTAATGTAAGACTTCACCATGTTGTAAACTCGTATGGCATCTTCCTTGATCACTACCATGAACCCTGAAGATAGTGCCTGACACAGAGCAGGCACACTCATGTATACTTGATGAATGAATAACAAAATAATTGGAATTTAAATTCGTTCTAGAAAAATGGTACAATGTTCATGGAAAAGCATTTTGGTAACAATGTGTAACTAATCTGAGGAATTATCAGTATTGAAAGTTTGAGCCAAAACATTAGGTGTCTAATTAGGGCCAAATGGCAGTTAAATCTTTAAAAGAAGTCAGAACACAGAGGCTTTATGTAGCATGTTGAAAAACCAGAAGGTCATCTCAAGGACAATGTTGTGATTGAAGAACATTAAATAATATGTGACATGGTCTGGTTGGCTCCTTTAAAAGATTCTGGAGGAGGGCTGGGCGCAGTGGCTCAAGCCTGTAATCCCAGCACTTTGTGAGGCCCAGGCGGGCAGATCACCTGAGGTCAGGAGTTCAAGACCAGCCTGGCCAATGTGGTGAAACCCCATCTCTACTAAAAATGTAAAACTTGGCTGGGCATGGTGGTGGATGCCTATAATCACAGCTACTCAGGAGGCTGAGGTAGGAGAAGTGCTTGAACCCAGGAGACGGAGGTTGCAGTGAGTCTAGATTGTGGGACTGCACTCCAGCCTGGGCGACAGAGTGAGACTACGTCTCAAAAAACAAGATTCTTGAGGAGATACATAGATGATGGAGGACATAAGACTTAAGGCAGGGAGAGCAGTGAGGAAGGTGCTACAGTTATATCTGAGAAATAAGAGGTACTATTTTAAAACAGTGAGGGTACTGATGAAGAGAAGGAAGCAACCTACATAAGATTTGGATTTAGATGCTGGAATTTTAGATGAAAAGATTCTAGGATGAACCACAAATTCTGACTTGGTGACCTGTTGCCATTCATAAGATCAGAAGGGGTAAATAGAGAAAGAGTTTGAGGATGCAAAGGTGATGAGTTACACTTTCGGTCTGTGAGTTTGAGATGCCTGTGAGATATCCAAGTGGAAAAGTCAACCAGACAGTACAATGGAGAATAGGGCTGTTAGGTGAGAAGTCTCAGCTGGAGATGCAGAATTGAGAATCACTGAGAGTTGAAATCCTGGAAAACACCCAGGGAGAATGTGTAGAATGAGAAGAGAGGAGGCTTGAAAAGTGAACTCAACTTCTAAGGGGCAGGTGAGATTGAGGAACTTCCAAAAGAGACTGAGAAGAGGCCACTCAAAGACAAACATGCAAAGATGAAAAGTGAAGGTAGGTTTTGTAAATTGCTCTTAAATAGCAGAGCCAAAGACATTTTTAAAAAATTCAAATTAATATTTTAATTCCTAAGAATAGGTGTGGAAAATTCGTTGACTGATTGAAGAATTACAATTATTTGCTACAAATTCAAAGAATGTTACAATTTGTCAGCATTATAACAAACACTTTGTTAAATGATGACTACGGGCGAGGTAGCGGCACCCGTACTCCCAGCTACTCGGGAGGCTGAGGCAGGAGAATGGCGTGAACCCGGGAGGCGGAGCTTGCAGTGAGCCGAGATCGCGTCACCGCACTCCAGCCTGGGCGACAAAGCGAGACTCCGTCTCAAAAAAAAAAAAAAAAAAAAAAAAAAAAAAAAAAAAAGAAAAAACTTAGGAAAATGTCTATGTGAAGGATGGGATAAAAATTTCAAAAAGCAAAACTTAGAATAAAATCAAGAGATAATTGCTTCATATTTATATCTCTTAATCCGTGACAGGATATGAGGTTTTTTGGATCAGAGAACAGATAAATTATTTACTTACATAGCAAACTTAGCATCGGTTCCCCATCCCCCAGTCCCCAGTGGGGGACCTAGTAGCCAGCCGTACCCTGTGTATACAGGGGTTGTACCCCAGGAGAGGAGGTTGGAAAATATGTGTCTTAGAACTCATACCGTGCAGCTGAGCCAGCTGCCTCTCTTTCCCCTGGAGAAGAAAAGAGAAAGACTTCAACTAAAGTAAATAAATGGTCTCTGGGGAGGCAAAAGTCCCTAGGTTTATTATTCTGAGTGTAAGCACATAGCTTCTGGGAGGATGATCCTAAGTGTCTCAGGAGTTTCCCATCTTTAACTTCCAATGGTTCTTTGCCATTCAAACATCCTTTAACCCAGATGCCAGCGATGTTTTGCCTAAAGCTTTGACCTTGTATAAAGTGAATATATTCATGTAGCACTTTTTCCTGGCCTTGACTAGAAGCGCTAGACTATGAAATCAAGTTAAATAATCACAATGGCGCAGAATCTGTAAAAATGGAAAACCTTCCTCTTAGGATTTTTTTTTTTTTTTTTTTTTTTTTTTTAGTCTTAGCTGAGATAATTTGCCAAGAAGGGCTCTTTTCACAGTAGGTCCGTAATAGAGCTTGACCCAGTCACAATGTGATGATGGGTCCACATCCCACCTGACCTGGATGTGAAACCTAAAGCACTGCATAGCATCTTTCCTAGATTTGAAGGACTTTTAAACCTTTGACAACACATCATCTCTATCCATTCCTAGCCTCAGGAGCCCCAGACAGAATTCATCACTTCCTCTTCCCTATTCCCACCGCACTTTGTGTTAATCTCTTAGAGCATTTTTATTATAATTAGTTGTGCCTGTCTGCCTCACTGGACTAGGAATACTTGACAGGAGAAAATATTTCTTGAGCACCCACGATATTCAGGGCATTGTGTTAAATGTTGTAAGAAGTTCAAGAAAATGATTGCATTCTTAAGAATACTTCTTGTTTCATTTTTTGTATATCTTGAAATACAGTCCTGAGCTATGTTAGGTTAAAGGAAGAGAAATTGAATTAGCCATCAACATAGGGGGATATTCCTCAACTATAAATATTTATGAGCTGATTCTATAGTTGATAGAATTAGCTATCAATTATAGGGGGACAGCTATCACTATTTATGGACTTAAATGTGAGTGTCTTTAAGAGAGAAGTGAGGAAAGGAAGGAGAATGTGATCTTGGTGTTTGAAGGAAAAGGTGGCGTCATACATAGCGAGACTAAGAGCAGAGAATTAGGTAATGTTTAGTATCTAACTTTCACTCTGACACTTGTCATAATGAAAGAGAAAAACATCTTAGCTTTTTTTTTTACATCTTCAGTAATTAGCTATTTTATGCGGAAGCTATGTGTGGGAATGTTCAAGAACATTTATCGGGATTTAAAAATAGAAAATAATTTTCTTCTAGTTCAAACTTGATTGTTTTGCACCGCCAGTCAAGCAAGAGTCTGAGTGTTGAATAAGATCAGGAGCCTATAATACATTTTCTCCCCAGAGAGATTAAAAAATACTATCTATTAGTTTCAAGGAGAATTAATTGATTCACATTTGTAAAGGTCTTTGATGTAAAATGTGCTATAAAAAGAATAAAAAACATTCTGTGGAACTCAGAGTAGCACTAACTTTCTTTTCATTGGAAAAATATCTTGGTTGTCTAGATATATTTTTCAGTGATGTGTATGAAGCAAATAATTCAATTTATTGTTCAGTTCTAATACAGATTTAATTACAGATTTTCATACTGCAATATTTCAAAAAGGATATTCGACCCTTTTTTTTTTTTTTTTTTTTTTTTTTTGAGATGGAGTTTTGCTCTTATTGCCCAGGCTGGAGTGCAGTGGCGTGATCTTGGCTCACCACAACCTCCATCTCCTGGGTTCAAGCAATTCTCCTGCCTCAGCCTCCCCAATAGCTGGGATTACAGGTTCCCGCCACCATGCCTGGCTTTTTTTCGTATTTTAGTAGAGACGGGGTTTCTCCGTGTTGGTCAGGCTGGTCTCAAACTCCTGACCTCAGGTAATCTGCCCGCTTCAGCCTCCCAAAGTGCTGGGATTACAGGCATGAGCCACCATGCCCGGCTTCGACTCTTAAAAAAAAAAAAAAAAAAAGGATACAAATTTACCTCGATAGTACACAGTTAAATTTTATTTTGCTCTTTGTATGTTTCAATATCAGGATAATTCAAATCTGACATTTTAATTAACCTGCTTACTTTTTAAATAATTGCTGGTCAAAGTTTAATGTAGCAATTTTTTTCTCAAATCACATATTTTACCTACTTAAGGAACATTCAGATAAAGGTTATATTTCCTATATATTAAATGTAAAAAATTAGCAATTCAATGACTGCCGGGATGATTTGTAAGTTAGGTTGTATTTACATTTAGGACATAGCAGAGAGGAAGCACTGATGGGTTTTGCCCATATTGGTCATTTCTGTTTCCATAGCAACAGACCGCCACTTCTACTCATTTGTATGTAATTTGTATCCTACATGTGTTCCTCTAGAATTGGCAAGTGTGTTCAAAAATCAAAAACAAGGTCATCAATTATTTAGTTCAAAATTTAATAGTTTACCTTCTGGGTCTGACCTTGATATATTTATATGCATGTGTTGGTTTTACTTTCCCTTTGTTTCTGTTTTCTCCAGTACAGTGCCCTTAATCCACGAGAATCATGGGACATGTGGCATCCCACTCTGGTGGCAGAGGCTTTATTTGCTATTGCAAACATCTTCAGTTCTCTGCGTCTGATCTCACTGTTTACTGCAAATTCTCATCTGGGACCTCTGCAAATATCTCTGGGAAGAATGCTCCTGGACATTTTGAAGTTTCTATTCATATACTGCCTTGTGTTGCTAGCATTTGCAAATGGCCTAAATCAATTGTACTTCTATTATGAAGAAACGAAAGGGTTGACCTGCAAAGGCATACGATGTGAAAAGCAGAATAATGCATTTTCGACGTAAGTCTAATAGACATTTCTACTGGTAATGTTGTACAGCATTTAGAGTGCACCACATCACAAACTTGAAAAACCTATGACAAATGGTTATAAAGAAAATGGGGAATTAAAATTATACTTAATGCAGAAAACAGAATTCATGTGGCTTTAAATAGAAATGAAAACTACCGACAGGAAAAAGAATACCTGGCACATTTATTTTAAATTTTAGTAAAATCATCTTTTCTTGTAAATGACTTCATGAAAAAGAAAGCAATAGATACTATTTTTTTAGATGTAGAATCGAAAAAGGTAACCTAGGTACTATGAAAGCTTACAAGTACATTAAAAGATAGAACATATGTAAAACCACTCATGTTGGAAAATTCAAGTAGGTTTCAATGTTTCCTTATGTGTTTCCCAGGTACTAAAGTCCATTTACGTATCTCTTTCATTCTCTAGTTTCCTACACAAAAACTTAAGCATCTAAAAATAGTGCAAATGGAAATCTAAGACTAATCTAGCCATTATTGCCATGCACACAACACTCTCTGTGCCCTTACAGCTGGATGAGCAATAGACACTGTCTATTGTCAACTCTCTTCAGTTATTCTCATAACAGGCTTTGCTAACAGCACACAGCTTCATGGGCACTGTGTTTGATGGTCACACAGCTCTCATAGGCTATTCCTCTATATATCTGTCCCATTTCCTTCCCACTGTGACAAACAGACGGTTAACTAGTAGGTGAATTAATAAGTGAAGTGATATTCCTCCACACAGTAACCACATTTGAATACACAGTCATTTTGTAGGTGACTTTAAAAGTCATACCTTATTCATGAGCCATCATAGAATCATGTATACTATAAGAGAGGATGGTAATTTCTCATGTAAGAAAAATTCAATATCACATGAACAAATTCACTTACAGCTAAAATGCTCTTGTTGATTTAATTCTACATCTGTTTTATCTTAGCCCCAATATTTAAAACTTCATTTTAATTATTCATCATCTTCTTTTTTGCACATAATTTTTAAATGTCAGCCATTGATACCTCATTGTTTTCAGAAATAGATTTGATACATCCATGGATCTTAAATAAAACACATTTTTTTTTTTTTTTGACAGAGTTTTGCTCAGTCACCCAGGCTGGAGTGCAGTGGTGTGATCTCGGCTCACTGCAACTTCTGCCTGCAGGGTTCAAGTGATTCTCCTGCTTCAGCCTCCGGAGTAGCTGGGGCTACAGGCACCCACCACCACACCTGGCTAATTTTTTTATTTTTAGTAGAGATGTGGTTTCACCATGTTGGCCATGGCTGTCTTGAACTCCTAACCTCAAGGGATCTACCTGCCTCAGCCTCCCAAAGTGTTGGGATTACAGGCGTGAGCCACTTCGCCGGCCTTCCAGCTCCATCTTGATCCTGTATTCCTAAGCAGCAGTTTCTTGACCTGACTGGTTCACTCAGTCTTGACATCTTCCCACTGCTCTCTTCTGACCCTGGGCAGGAGGAATTCAATGAAATCCCTTGCAAAAACATCCTCATAACTAGCATGGCCTAGAATGGCATCTCAGTTTTGATATCTGAACTTCTTTTCCTCCCCCACCCACCCACTCCCCCACCCCCGTCTCATTTGTGGTTCTTGACTTGCAACTCGGCCAGGGAAACCTGGATTAGAGATTTACAATGGTCAGATCCCACCAACCTCTTCCTTCATAAATGAGAGTTCTGCTCTAACCGTCTTTGTCTGTCTGCCAGCTGGTCTCCTGGATTTCTGATGGAGAACCCTTGTGAATGCTCTTTCACAACTTTCTTCTTACTTTACGCTGCATAACCTGGTGCAAACTGCTTGCCAAAACCACCCCATCTGTTCCTGTTGCCATATCCTTCTGACTTCCTCCTTTGCCTTCCAGAAAGAACTTCCACACAGCATTTAAAACTGTGTTAACTCCTAGGTCCTCTTTATTTTGGGGGAAAAGCTCTGGTTCCCAGACCCAACCCTTCTCACCTATCTGATTCCTATGCAATCAATAGGTTATACCTAACACTGTCATGATTTATGATCCCCTAAAATTCCTAGGAATTTCCTTGTCCCTAGTATTGGTTTCTTCGTAAGTAATAACATATTACAGACTAATCATAACATAAATCAAAGGAGATTATGGCCAGACAAGTAAGATGTAAAATACTTAATATAAATTCTATTCCAAAATCAAATATATTGGATTATTGGGATTATGTATTACTTTCGTTTGTCTATACCAATGGTTTCCTCTATTGTCATGAGAAGCAACATAATTACGTATCTTAAATACTATAGGCCTATATCATTCAACCCAAATAAATCAGTTATTGCCCTTGAATTATTTTTTCTAAATAATAGAATATAAATCTGCCAGCCACAAGTTAGTTTTTGCTTCAAGATATTGAAAAATTAAAGTATATATCAATAGCCCTTAGCATTAGGAAGCAGGAGGTCCTAGGCATAAGTCACCCATCCCTTGATGACTCTGTTTAAGCAAAACGGACATCAGTCACTGTCACAGGGTATATAGTGATACCGTTGGGGCCCCTGCTCTACATCTTACTTCAGTGCTTTCTTTGGTCTTTAATTTTCTTTTTGTAATTCTGTATGATTCATAAATTAAAAACTACCCACTATTTCTGAGACCTTATT
The DNA here is from genome assembly GCF_024542745.1 of Macaca thibetana thibetana. Classification (NCBI taxonomy): domain Eukaryota; kingdom Metazoa; phylum Chordata; class Mammalia; order Primates; family Cercopithecidae; genus Macaca; species Macaca thibetana. The sequence goes on along the minus strand of NC_065594.1, from coordinate 16,549,044 downwards.
CTATGTGAAGGTTAAAAATAAAATAATTCATATAAAGTACCTAACACGGTGCATGTCATACAATGTCATCAAAAATGGTAGCTACTCTTATTATTGTCATGATTGGCAATGGTAGAGGATTATCTCTCACATACCTCTCATGAGGTTTCATCTCTATTATTCCTTCCACTCAGGTTCAAACTTTGTAGAAATTTTGAACCCAGTATTTCCCATTAGCTACCACTCCTGTTTCTCTCATTTCTTTCATCCAAGTAACCCTAAAATAAGCCTATGCAAGATATGTTATTTTCTCACCTCTCACTCAGACTTCATCCAATTACAATTTGGCTTCTGCTTCCATCATTCCACTAAAACTGCCCTAAAAATTATCATCTAGAGCCTTCTTATCACCATTAACTATGGACATTTATCTGCTCACGTTTTACTTAATGTGTCTGCTTCATTTGACCCTGTTTAATGCTTCCCTTTTTGGAAATCTTGTCCCCTTTTAACTTCCATATTATTACCCTTTTCACTTCAAATCTTACTTCTCTAGCCTTTCTCACTTTAACCCTAACCCTAACTTTACTCTGATAATTTTTTATTTTCATTACTGCTTTTAAATAGTGGTATGTCTTAGCATACTAACCTGAGACCCTTTTAACAGTACCCCTATGAAAACTCATCTACGCTTTTGGAACTGGCTCTATATGTCTAAGACATAACTTCCATATTTATATTACTAACATCAATTTCTACCCTTGGATTGCACAATATATTCATCTGTCTATTAGACACCTCTCTTTACATGCCTCTTGAAGACTTACATTCAATCAAAGAGAATTTATCATAGTCTCTCTAAAACATATTCTTCCTCCTGCTTAATTCCTTTTCTTAGTCAACATGACCACAATCCACCCAGAAACTTACATCAAAAATGTATATCTTATTCTAGATCTTACCTTCTTCTCATCTCTTCCATGTGTAGTCAGTCAACAAATGTCTGTTCCCACTCTTATTATCTTGGCACTGTCTTCCCCTTGCTCTCCACTCATGCCCAAGTGTAAGTACCCCTGCCCCTGGTCTCTGCCTTATTTCATGTCTTCCATCTTGCTTCCTGAGTTATATTTCTAAACCAAAATCTGAGGGTCCTCTGTTTAAAGTGCCAAAATGGTTTCCCTATTGCTTACAGGACACTGCCACATTCTTTAGCTTGACGTTTTAGATCATTCATTGATCTGTCTGTCCCCTGCCTCCTGTCTTAGTCCATTTTTGCTGCAATGAAGAAATACCTGAGACTGGGTAATTTACAGAGAAAAGAGGTTTATTTGGTTCATGGCTCTGCACACTCTATAAGAAGCACAGCATCAACATCTGCTTCTGGGGAGGGCCTCAGGAAGCTTCCATTCACAGTGAAAGGCTAAGGGAAGCAGGAAGCAGGCATCACAGGGGGAAAGAGGAAGGAAGCAAGGGAGGGAGGTGCAGAGGTCTTTTCAACAATCAGATCTTGTGAGAACTCACTAATTGCTCCTAGAATGACACTAAGCCTTTTGTGAGAAATCTATGATCCACCACCATCACTCAAACACATCCTTCTATGCCCCACTTTCAATATCAGGGATTACATTTCAACATGGTATTTGAAGGAGACAAACATCCTCTGTATCACTTCCTTTTCTTGTCTCATCTTTCAATCCCCCAGCAATACTTTACTCTTCAATATTTCCTGATGGATTATAAATATAAATCTCCAAATATGTATTTTCTTCTCTTATTCGAGAATGTCCTTATTCTGTCCTTCCATTTGGCTTTTTTTTTTTTCCAAATCCTACCTCAGATATACCTTTTCCAGGAGGCCTTTTCTGATCTCCCTAGCTGCGAACACCCAGTGTCAGGCTGTGATCCATGTCTTCTATGTGACTTCATGCAGTTTCCCACCAGTGAACAGATACTTCCTTCTGCTCCTTTCCAGGTTATTCTCTCAATACCCTGAGAAGAACTGCATGTTACCAAAAGATACAGAGTATTTACTTGTTGAAACTACTCTATGTGCAATTTTAAGCTATTAGCCCCTGGCAAGGTACTCTCTTTAAGAGGAGAGGAGCACAGGCTTTGTGACAGGTATTGTCTCATTAAGCAAAACCCTTTTATATTTGTTGGAGCTGTATTCCTAATAGTTGTAATTGGCCAGTTGGAGTCATACATTATTTTAATATTACATTCTTGCTTGTAAGCTAAAGATAAAATATTCAGATGAATTTTTATTAATTTATGTTTGCTCATTGTTTTAGTCCCATGGGATAGAGGAAAACTTCAACGGTGGAATATATTACATTTTACACATTCAATTTTTCTGGCTGTAAATATATAATCAGGGAAACAAGCTAATTATATAACGTACATGTTGAGCAATACATTCAAAGCAAGAGACAAAATGTTATCATTAGGTAGGCAGGACTTCGGTCCACCCATACAGACTGTTAGAATTTCGTCTTTGACCCAAGTTTTGTACTAAATGTCACTTAAATAAATTGTAGCATTATCTTGGAGAGCTTTCAGTTCATATCTTACCACAGAACAAGAAAAATATTAGTCACATAAAGGCATTCTGAGATGTGATGCTTTAAGTAAGGATCCTTCAATTTATGGGCAATGTTGGTCTCAATAGTTTTGGGAATTAATAATGAAAAAAACATTTCTGAAAGCAATGGATTTGAAATGTTAACCCAGACCGATTTTTTAAAAATCCACCTATTATCTGAACAATTCATTGAGAAACACTTTAAGACCAGGGTCTTAATTCCTCTGAGAAGTAAATATATTTTAGTTAAGTGGAACTAGTCTTTAATCCTCACTATTGACTTATTCCACTGAAAGAAGGAAAATCAAAGAAAGAAAGAATCCATGAGTAATCATGAAATGTCACTTTATTTAGAATTTTCCCCTTTAAATTTTTTTCTTTCTTTTTTTTTCTTTTTTTTTTTTTTTTTTTTTTTTTTTTTTTTTTTGAGACGGAGTCTCACTCTGTCGCCCAGGCTGGAGTGCAGTGGCCGGATCTCAGCTCACTGCAAGCTCTGCCTCCCGGGTTCACGCCATTCTCCTGCCTCAGCCTCCCGAGTAGCTGGGACTACAGGCGCCTGCCACCACGCCAGGCTAATTTTTTTGTATTTTTTAGTAGAGACGGGGTTTCACCGTGTTAGCCAGGATGGTCTCGATCTCCTGACCTCGTGATCCGCCCGTCTCGGCCTCCCAAAAAGTACTGGGATTATAGGCTTGAGCCACCGCACCCGGCCCCTTTTAAATTTTTTTAAACATCAATAAATATTTTGCAAAAGTGTTTACTAATATTTCCTAAGATTAGTAGTTAGTATTTAGACAGGAGCAAATGTGTACTATTCAAAATAATAAGCCGTTTATTCTGCATCATTGTTTTTATTTGAAAAAGAACCTGTAATGGGATTTAGGTGGTAACATTTTACACAATATATTTTATAACTTATAATATTTAACTTATAACTTTCCTTAAATTGCTATTCATGTCAGGAAAACTAGCTGATTTTTATATGTATACTCACAGTGAGAAAATACACTATTTGGAAAGAAAGAATACAATTATTTCACATTAAATCCAAAGGACACTATGATTAATTTTAGAATTGTCTTTAAAGTTACTAAAAATAAAGAATTCATGGCCATGGGCCAAATTTACTTTTTCCTGAGAGACTTTCAAGGAGCGGCTTTAGTGGCCTTTGTCTAGGGCCGATGAGCCAGATTTAATTCTAATATTGTTGGAATCTGGCATCTGGGTTTTCCTCTAAGAATGAATGTACAGCATTCCATTTAAGAATCACAGTTTGGCTAAAGTTGATCAGATCAGTGCTCTTTCTGCTTCACAATAATCTGTTGTTCCATCGTTTTACAGTTCTAGAAAATAAATAGTTAATTTTATATCTTAAAACTAGTTGCTCAATTAAAAATACAAAATTTTTTACCTTTTTAAAAAAGCAGTTTTCATCCTGAATGCCAATTAGGCATATTTAGTTAGAATCTCCTGGTTATGTGCATCAGAATTCATGGCTTATTTCAAGTAACAAGCATTTTGCTATAAAAATCATGCACAGAATTATAGCCCTTCAATCTTCTGAGTAAGGGTTTATCTTTGCAAGGGCAGAGCCTAGAGCAAGCCCCAGCTTTAGGAAGAGCCGGAGTTGACATAGTGCTGGGCCATGGGATTGTTACTCTGTGTGTCAGCATTAAAGTGAGTCAGCTACTTCATCCTTATTCCGAGTTTACTTATTGTCTGGCTTATTCATCCTCAATTCTCTGTTTCTTAGTTTGTGCTGTCTCAGACCCTTGGCATCCTGTCATTCCAGTGACTCTGACTCCACATCATAACCCCTGTCATCTCAACCCCTTTGGGCAATTATCTTGATATTTTTAAGGCAAACTTGTCTAGAGGAGAATTCTGATCATTTTTGCCTTAGTACATGCCACAGGCCACTGGCCTTATATGAATTGTCTGTCCTTGGGTCACTTGACCATGATTGACTTAATCCACAGAGACATTGGCTGAGTAGCTCCAGAGTCTTACACCAGGACTATCTTTCCGTAAAAGGGCATACAGGGGACAATGCTACTGGGGCTGAGAGTTGCCAGAAGCCATAATTGACTTGGTTCTGCAACACCATTCCAATCTAATGCTAATCTCCCGACAGACAGAAATCCTACCCCCTTAGTCATCATGCCCGGTATGAGAAAGTTTTCGTTTTATTTTTGTAATTTCAATAGTCTCATTTTAATGATTTATCAAGAAGTATGAAAGCTCTATTATCGTTTTTTACACTATATTAGTGTATTATTATGGTCCCTTTGAAACAAACAATTCTCCATTTGGGTTCAGATACTCCTCAGCTTATTTCATTTTTTGGAGCAAGTTATTTATTTTCAATAAAATAGCCAGAGCTCATTCATTGGCTAGAATAAATAAAATGTTCCTTGAAATACCAAAAAAACCAAAAACCCACCAAATTTTATTATCTAAGCATTCTGAGACTCTTTGCCATCTTACAAGATGTCCAATTTTAGTTGTAAACATGGAAATCTGTAATAATTATAATGTTCTCAATTCTCCTACAACCAAAGCAAAATCAGTAAAAGAACAGACTTTTTTAAAGCCTAAAATTTGGGATCTATCATTTCTTAGTGATGACTTAGTGCCCTAGGACAGAGATTGACAAATGTTCTATGAAAAGGAACAGATAGTAAATATTTTTGGTTTTCTGAGCCATATGTTCTCTGCTGTAACTACTTTCTTCTGCCATTGTAGCACAAACGAAGCTATAGGGAATGAATAAATGAATGAGAATGGATGCGTTTCAATAAAATTTTATTTATGGATATGGAGATGTGAATTTTACATAATTTTCATGTCACAAAATATCACTCTTTTTTTTCCCAACCATTTGAGAAAGTAAAAACCATTCTTAACTCAGTACCCATGCCACATTTGCCTCTCTCTGCCCTAAGAAACTAAATTTAGCTTTCAAAGCCCTTGGGAAATTTAAGTACACCATTTCTACTAGTTTGAGGAAAAGAGTTTTCTTTCACTCTTTTTATCGTTTAATTTTATAATTGTCCTAAAAGGTTATTTTACTGTTGATATTAATGTTTAAGTTAATTTTATATATAATAGCGCCAAGCTTTATTGTTATATCTTATGTATAATTATTCCATTAATATAGCTATTAGTATCATTTTATCTTTATTACAGGTTATTTGAGACACTGCAGTCCCTGTTTTGGTCAATATTTGGACTCATCAATTTATATGTGACCAATGTCAAAGCACAGCATGAATTTACTGAGTTTGTTGGTGCCACCATGTTTGGGACATACAATGTCATCTCTCTGGTTGTTCTACTCAACATGTTAATAGCTATGATGAATAATTCTTACCAACTGATTGCTGTAAGTTGACCAGCTTTATTTTAATTCAATATTTCCTGTAGAATCTGTTGTTGTCAGCTATACTCCATCTTCTTACCATCATAAATAAAATCTATAATTAGCCATTGATGAGACAGATAAGAATTATCAATGGTTAATTTGAAATTTCTGAGCAGTAGCACCCTATATGTAGCTATAAGTTAATCTGATTTTGTCATGTTACACATGATTACAAAGATAAACCAAATCCATTTTGCCAGGCAGTCACTGGCTATGGGAAATAGTAGCTGAGATCTGACTTACAAACAAGCAGCTCATCTCTGTGCAGTGAACAGTAGGTTTTGCCTCCTGTCAGTCCATTTAACCTGCCACCCTCACATAAGCAAAGTCATTCCTATAGGGGAAGATACAAAAGATAACCCAGAGAGGAGTCTGGGGAGGGGAGAAGTCATAGGATTTTCAATTTCTTAAAACTCAGGGAAAGCAATGTATTCAGAGAAGTAGTATTAAATTCTGTAGGATAATACACAATACATTTTTTTTGAAACTCTGGAATCGAAACAACTTAGCATACGTTATTTACTTATTCATTCAACACATAATTACTTGGTACATACTGTGTTGCCCAGTACTGTTCTGGGCACCAGAAATACAGCAATGCACAAGAAAGACAAAGCTTGAACTTATCTGCTTGAACTTACATACTAGTGATATACGTCTCTGACCACTAGCAATAGGAGCAAATCAGAACCCTTAGTGGAATGAAATATAGTTAAGTCTTTCATATTTATACCTTAGACAAGTAGCATTTTATAAGCATAATTATAGTTTTCCCATTTTCTTCATAAATAACTACATTACATTATACCTTTGAATCTATGGTTAAATCTCTGAAGAGTTATTACTGTGTTTTTGTCAAGCAAAACTCTGAATTTTACTTCAGCTGTCTTTAAGGGGCACATTTTTCTCATAAGACACTCATCACTGATGAAAAACTGCATAGAACATGAAAATAGATGGTTTTTATTTACCGATTCACAGGCTAAAGTATTCCAAATGCATAAATAATTCCTCTGGAAATAGGTAGGTCCTAGGATTTGGAGGTTAATGTCCGAATTTGTGGATACTTTGGATTTCATTTAAGCATCTCATGATCTGAAATTTTTATAGACTCTCAATTTTTGTGTCAGAAGTTCTATATTCTCCTAATTAACATATTGCCAAAATGTGGGTTCTGTTTTCCAGAACATCAGCAACAACAACAAATTAGAAGTCCTTTAATTATCAAGCTAGATACAAGGAAGCTGCCAGCAATTTGGATTTTTTTTTTTTTTTTTTTTTTTTTGAGACGGAGTCTCGCTCTGTGGCCCAGGCTTGGAGTACTGTGGCGCACTCTCAGCTCACTGCAAGCTCTGCCTCCCGGGTTCACACCATTCTCCTGCCTCAGCCTCCTGAGTAGCTGGGACTACAAGCGCCCGCCACCTCGCCCGACTAATTCTTTGTATTTTTTTTTTTAGTAGAGACGGGGTTTCACCGTGTTAGCCAGGATGGTCTCGATCTCCTGACCTCGTGATCCGCCCGTCTCGGCCTCCCAAAGTGCTGGGATTACAGGCTTGAGCTACTGCGCCCGGCCTGGATCTTTTAAAACATTAAATGTCCCAATTTCATCAAGAAGAAAACACTATTTAAGAATATTATGACTTTTTTTTTATTGCTTCTTTGTGAGGTGTGCTTTTCTAGGTAACTTCATTACAGAGATGAGAATCATCTTCAACTCTCTATTTCTACTCAGCCCAAACCCTAACAGTATGGAGAACAAAACAGGCATTAAGCACCTGAGAAAGGTGTGATTCCAGGTCTCCATGCATGAAGCCTCCTTGAGGCATGAACATGCCAAGCATTGCTTTCCCCTGTTCTAGAATAGCAGAATATACTCTGGGTCCTTGGGTCCTTGGGTCAGTCGGTCCGTCCTTCCTTCCTTCCTTCCTTCCTCCCTCCCTCCCTTTCTCCCTTCCCTTTCTCTTTCTTTTCTTTTCTTTCTTCCCTTTCTTTCTTTTTTTTCTTTCTTTACCTTTCTTTCTTCCTTTCTTTATCTTTCTTTCTTCCTTTCTTTATCTTTTACATTCTTTCTTTTTTTATTTCTTTCTTTTTTTTCTTGCTAACTGTAACTCAGAGTCATAGTTAAACCTTGAAAAACGAGGAAAATTTAACTGTTGAAAGGCAGAAGCAGTTATGTAGGCCTCAACTAAAGCCTGTTTTCCATTCATTCATTTGTTCATTGATTAAATATTTATAGTGAACCAACTATATACCAGACATATGCTTAATTTTAGGGATACAAAGAATTAAAAAGTCCCGTTTTCAACAACAACAAAAAAATGATATAGTAGAGATAAAGAATCGATAAATAATTTCAATATTGAGAAAAGAAATTTGACGATGTCATGAAAGTATGGAAGAGGGGACCTTGACTGGGGTTGGAAATAGGAGGCAGCTCAGGACTGGAGGCAGAGCAGGCTTCTGAGTAGAGAGGATTCTTAAGCCGAGTTTCAAATGTTGACTAGGAGTTAGAAGGTGAGTAGTGGAAGATGGATCTAGTCATCACCAGCTTAGAACTTTCTATCTCCAGATTTTCTAAGCACTATAGACTATGTTATAGACCCTCTTAAAATCCTAAATCATGAACAAAGAAAGCACTTGCTTAGTGATTGCAATAAGATAACATAATTTGAGACTCTCTGGGAATCAGAGAATCAGAAGGAGCTATTCACAGGCCAATGCTTTATCTAAGTGATTGCCTTTTTATTTCCTTGAGCCAGATCTACTGAGTCCCATTCTCTATGCCTGCAGGAAACAATATATACAATTCTCTTTACCAAAGCTTATTGGTTCTATCAGCCAGAACCAATAAGCTTGTTTAGAAAGAAAGAGAAAGGAAAGGAAGGAGAAATAAGAAAGGAAAGAAAGAGGAGGGGAAAAGGGAGAGAAACTGCAGCTTCTGTGTTCCCATTTATCAAACATTCGCTTAGCAACAATAAGGCCATGCAATTTCTAGCTCTGGTGATTCTTGTTCAAAGCACAATCTGTCCAGTATCTGGATTAAAACCCATGTTGCGCAGAGTAGAAATGTATGTATAACTTATTCATCAGCATACAGCAATTTAGGAATATCAAAATGAAACATAGTTGAAGATTATTCTCCTACTGTAAAATATGAGTTCGTGTTTATGATATTAACTGGTTACAATGAACTATTCTGAATTCTTAAAATGAATGTATGCCCAGTCTCTACCACCTCCTACTTCTCAGATTTTCTGCTTAAATCAGATTTATGGCTACATTTCTAAGAAGAGACTGGCCGCCCTAAATCTAATTGCCACAAATGTTCCAAAGTTTCCCCAAGAGGTTAATAAAGTGGAGTGAGTAATACATGATGAAGGGGATAGCCTCAGGATTGTGGGCAACCACTGGCCATACTGCTCTTTGGTGAAATCTGTCCAAAGTTAGGTCAAGATCCCATGGTGTGTCAGAGAAGCCCAACTCTACATTTATTAGGGGAACTTCTTTCTATGTTTATTTCCGTTGGCCAAAGGTGGGCAATAATATTCACATGAAAACATATCCAATAAGACTTTTCCTGGCAACACTGAAGGCTAAGCCATGAGCATCTGTGGAGGTAACATTAATCGAAACAGGAATACAAGGCTTTGGTTAAGACAGAAAGTCTATTCCTGAATCAAATGAAACTGCGCTAATGTGAGCCTACAGTGCAGAAGATGCAGGCTAATCTTCAAGTCATGACTAATTACTGCAGTCTTTTTAACATGGAATTATTTTAGATACCTGTTTCACTGAAGAAGGAAGTATGAGAAGTGACACAAGACCTGTGACTACTCTAGGTTAAGCCACCACCTGAAATGTTTAGATGACTATCTCTGGGAGTCAGTGGTGGTTTTAGAAGCAATTTAATTAATGTTCCAAGAGTTGCTTGAAGTCAGGTTACAGGCTGTCTGTGAAATTTATGGTACCTTATTAATTAAGGAACCTGTCATCAGTTGTCATGTTCTCCTGTTCAGGACCATGCAGATATAGAATGGAAATTTGCACGAACAAAGCTTTGGATGAGTTATTTTGAAGAAGGAGGTACTCTGCCTACTCCCTTCAATGTCATCCCGAGCCCCAAGTCTCTCTGGTACCTGATTAAATGGATCTGGACACACTTGTGCAAGAAACAGATGAGAAGGAAGCCAGAAAGTTTTGGAACAATAGGGGTAAGAACACAGCATGTTAGTATTACTCTTTTTCTAAATTGTGTATTTGAATATGTTTGTAGTCTTTAATGAACATGTTCAGGTTCAGGTCTTTAGCCTTTTTGTTCTTACCGACTGCATGTCATGAACATTTATAGCACATCTCCCATGACCGAGGCAGTGTCTGATTAACTAGGATTTTTTCACAAGTGCATTTCCTGCATTGAGGGCAGTCACTGCTATTTTAATAGAAGTTCCACTCTTCACACAGCCCTCAAGTTCTGCTAGCCAAGGATGGGGAACTAGCATACTCTGTCTTGTACCTTGACTTCTAGGTCTTTGCAGAATGTACAGCAGGTTATTTGTGGCATTTATTCCTCATTGTCTGTTTCCCCCTCTGGATTGTATGCTCCATGAGGGCAGGGCATGTGTTTTAGTGACCTCAAATTCCTCGTGCCTAACATAGGTCCTTACACGGAGCATTTTATGCTTGATAAGAATTCTCAATTAAATGATTGACTGAATATTATAACTTAAATATGCTGTGCCAACTGTCAACTGTGATTCCAGAACATGTTTAATTACTCAATATGTTGCGTCTACTCCCTATCATATTAGATGCCAAGAAGTTAGGCATCTAAATATACATATATATATATACACACACACACACAGAGAGAGAGAGAGAGAGAGAGACTGCTCAGAACCATGCTCGTGGTAAACTGGAAGATGATATTTCCCTTTCCTCATTTTAGAAGTCAAGGTTTCAAGCAATTCCAGCAGAAGATACATCACGTTAAGCTTTTGGTCCAGCCATACCATTGACATAAGACAAATCATTCTTCACGCCTTCCTCCCTTTGCGTTCTAATTTTGAAAGTTCTCATAGTGATGTTTTGGGAATTAACACACTGATACTCATTAGTCACTTTGATCTTCTCAGGAAAATTGCTTTGGAAGTATTTGAAAATGTTGTTATATTAGGATTACCAAGTAATATTTGAGATTAATCAAAAATAAAAAATATTAATTTGTTTTCCATTTTATTTGACATGGTGTGTGACTGCTATGCCCTAAGAAACCCTTCCCACTCTTTCACTTCATTGCCTACCAGGCATTGTCATCAGCACCAAATGGAGCTTTCTCACACTGACGGTGGCATTCATTTTCCTCTCATCTCTGTAACAACTCTAATTAGAGAAATTGACTGGCAAGTGAATGTTACAAAGAGGTGATTAGGAGATGCAGTTATATTCTTTCCTATAAACTATTACCCATAGATTTGAGGGACTACAGTTTGTGAACTTATCTGACCTTAGAAACCAAAGTCAGATTGTGACAAAGCCTTATCCTGCCATCCTCATACTAATTTATGAACTTTAACACTGACCTTAGAAGGGAGGGAAATTATTTTCCTCCAAATATTTGACTTTTGTGTTAAAAGTCTTAGAATAAATGTAATAGCTTAGATTTAATAAGCAATTACTGCATGTGTTCCCCTTGCCATAACTGAACCAGAATTTGAGGAGTGGCAAGAGGTATGAAGGCATGGGTTCCATCTTTGAGGGCACCAATTTTAATGTGAGAGATACAGAAATAAAAACAGATATGTTATGTAATATATTTAACATTATCATACAGTCACATGTAAAAGGCTACGGGAAAAATGCAAGACATAATTAATGCTTCCCTTGCGGTAAACAGGACAAGATTTCAAGGAAGCCAGACTCCAGCTTACTCCTTTCCACATCAAATATACTTATCCTTTGTACCATCTCATCCGAAAATTTATAAGCATTTTTTAATCGATCTCAGAAAAGATAGTGATGATTAATGCTGTCATAATATACTACCTTTCATAAGAGTATTCTGATTTAAAAAGAGCTTCTGGGTCAAAAAAAAAAAACCCTACTCACCAAAGAAATGTGTATTTCATATTTTAATTTTAGGCAATGGCAGAGAGAATCTTGGTTTTTAAAATAACAGGAAACTTATAACAAAACACAGGGTCCTGCTCTGATGTTTTAAGCGATCCATCTGTACTGCCAACAAAACGAATGGAGAACCAGACCAAAAGCTTGACTTCCGACCCTCCCTCCTATCCTCTCACTTTTGATTCATGGAAAGGATTATGTTGCCATCATTCTTTAGAAGCAAAGAGGAGCTCTCAGTCAATTGGCTTTTCTATTAAAGTAGTGATTCATTCGCAGAGTTAAACAGTTTTATTTGCTATATATTACTAGTCTCAAAAGGAACCCACACATTTCTCTTATATGTCTATCTCTATATTTGAATTTTTTGCTCCAAGCTGATGCACAGCAAAATAATTTGAAACTAATCAGAATCTCAAACCATTCCTTTTTTTTTTCACTATTAATATTTTACTAACATTCAACAATGAGTATTTGGATGCTTTGGGAATTTATGCCAAAGGGGAAAATATTCTGAGTCATGTCTCTCTTTTCTACCAATCTAGAGCCTTGGGCAGGCACCAGTCCAATCAACATCAATGCTGTCTAAATTTACTCTTTCTCCATACTGCATTTCCAGAATGAAAAGAACATATGATTTTCGGATGCCTACTCTTAGTTGAGTTTTATACATTTTTTGTTTATATGAAAATAAATGATAAGTATAATTTATAAAGAAGTTCTTGCTTATAAAAGTATAAGAAAGACTAGGCGCGGTGGCTCACACCTGTAATCCTAGCACTTTGGGATCATAAGGTCAAGAGGTAGAGACCATCCTGGCTAACATGGTGAAACCCCGTCTCTACTGAAAATACAAAAATTAGCTGGGCGTGGTGGTGGGCACTTGTAGTCCCAGCTACTCAGGAGGCTGAGGCAGAAGAATCGCTTGAACCCGGGAGATGGACGTTGCAGTGAGCCGAGATCGCACCACTGCACTCCAGCCTGGTGACAGAGCGAGATTCCGTCTCAAACAATAAATAAATAAATGTATAAGATAAATGAGATATACATTAAGATGGTTGTATTATTAAAAGAGGGGTTAACTGAGAAAGTGATATGAAAAGTATTTAATTTTTTCGTGAATTGATTTCAACTTGGTTAATCCTCCTGACAGTTTATTAGGTGTACATACAAAGACAATGAGATACACAAATAGCCATTAATTAAAAGGTGACATTTAAGGAACAGTAACAGTCACTTTGTGAAACCAGCACATGGCTTAGAATATACCATTATACCCCAAAGCGATCTCATATATCATTTAGCTCAACCGTTTCTTTTAAAAGAGAACCTGTTTACTTTGCCCATTGTCTGAGGGTCTCTTAGAGACAGAGTAGGGGGAAAATGCCGGGTCTTCCGTTTTCCAGCTCAAACTGCTTTCCATTGCCCTCTCTTACTTCCCTGAGAAGTCTGGTGAGCATGCAGCAGTACCTTCCCTGTTGTGTCTTTTGATTGTTCTGAGCAGCCTTTGCAAATCCTATCATCATTGTTTTCAGCTGCCTCTTAGACGCCTGTATCCAGAATCCCTTGTTTACCAGGCTGGTTTACCTTCTGCCCTTATCCTCAACCTGCTTATCTTTATGCTGCATTTTTGAAGCAGATAATTAAAGCCACACTGCAAGTGAATTCATTCTTTGAAGTATTTTTCTGTAACCTTCCCATTTGTAGTTCACTTGCTGACACTCGTCACCCAGCCTTTGCGTAAACGTCACCCTGGTGCTCATTCCATTCACGTTCCCAGGAAATGCCTGGGAAACCAGTGCTCTTCAGGGTTGCCACACTGGCCACTCTCTAGGAGCCCATTATTGATGATCTTATCGTGCTATTTACGGCGTCCTAGTAATACTGATACAACTAGCTCTGAAAACTCATTAACTCATATTTCTTTGTAACTCTGGACTGCATTTAATGGGTGTTTGGGAGTTCCAGGTAAATTAACCTTTCACTTTACTGCTTTGTGGGAGAACACGTAAGTGGAGCAGAAATGCTTTATTATTGAGCACAACATTTGTGATAGAAAGCAAACCCATTATTGAGAGATGCTTCATCTCTGGACTATTAAAAAAAACCATGAAAGCAGCCTACCCAAATAAGAAACACACTCTAACTTGTGTTTTTTGATATTGCTTCTTGTCAAGTGTTTTGTTTAACCTCATTTTATCAGCAAATACCCTTCTTGTTATTAAAGCATTCGTTCTCAAATTTTATAGCATACAAGAATTGTCAGGAGTCTCCATTTTAACAAGCATTTCCAGTTTATAACTTTAACTGGACATTTCTATTCAAGACAGCATTGGTGTTTACCACAATTTGTTTTGAAGTTTTTGAATCTTTAATTTGTGTGAGTACATAGTAGATCTGAGCTATTTAAACTAAAACAAAACCAGGTTTCCTGCTGTTGCTCCAAAAGTCCCGATCCATTTAATTCAAGTACAAAGATGCTATTATAATACAGTACTTCCCCAAAGCATTTAATTAATGTGAAACATATTTAATGCCACAGACTAGGTTTCTAAATGAAATGTTTACATTTATATGTTAGTATACCAGACCAAAAAAAATACTAGCTCTTTCAATAAAATCATAAGAAATGTTTTTAACTTCCTTAGTTTTATGTCTTCCACTTTTTGGTTTTCTCTCAAGCACATGGTGAGAAGAACAGGAGGCATGATGATCTCTGGCAGATCACTGAGCATCACTCAGCCCTGAGATACAGGTGGAATATTCGAGCCTGACTAGTTGCCACAGAAATATGCCCAGTTAAGTCGCTGCAAATGAATTAGAAACTGTGAATAGATTAGCAACAGCTATCATCACTAAAGAAAAAATGCTCGTAGTACATGCCTCTCAGACTTCATTTATAGTGGCAATTTGTCAAAATGTATTGCTCCCTAATCTTTAGGACACTCAGTAGGCCTAATGACAAATCTTACAGATATGACAACTTTCATCCATGAGGATCTCCAGATTTCCTAAATTACTGCTGCAAGATTTGTTGGCAGGGCCTTTTGCTGAAACTTTATTTCCCCGTTGGGGATATATAGAAATTAATTGCTTGATATTCTTGGTATTTCAAGAGTGAGTTCCTGAATATTTGGTTTGATGATACAACATTCAGACATTTCACATGAATTATTTTGATATGCTTAGAAAATGTGTTCATGAAAAACAGTAAGCAGATGTATGCTATAAGGGTAGAGAAAGACTGTTTATAGAGAACAATATGTAGATCCATCTGCAAAGAAGTCAAACTGCAAATTTTGTAAAGGGATCACATCGCAGAATGCCCCTTGCCTTTTTAGTTTTCGTGAAAGGAGAAGAACACAGCAAGATGCATGGCTTAAGGAATTCAAGGAGCAAAGCAAAGACTAAAAGGCATAATTCATGGGCTTAAAATTCACTGCTAGACCAAAACCAGAGTGGAAATGAGAGAAAACAGCACTGAAAATTGACAGCAGGGACTAGCTACATGAAGTGAGCGTGACATTCTACATAGTGGACCTGGAGAGAACTGGAGATAAGAGTGAGAAAATGTCACAGCTCACTCTCCAGAGACCTCTCTTTTCTAGCTGCAAAATCTTCCCTGCTCTAAAGGAACCTGACACTTCTATTGAAATCCCAGAGTTTCCTTGCAGCAGCAGCGGTTTTTCACTAGATGGTCTTTCTCCTTAACATGAGTTCTCTGATCCAAACGCTGCCATTGTCTTGTCCTAACAGATCAGGAGAAACCTGCAAACTGTGAATTATGCTAATGTGGCACACAGGTATGCCCCCATCTTCTCCTTTAAAGCTACCTTGCCAAGGAACATTCCACACACAGTCTATTGACTTCTGATGTAGTTTGCAAAGGAAAGTGTCAGCTTAAAGAGCACTTCTTCCAAAATATTTTTCCTAGACACTCAGTTAAGGAAGAAAAGTCCTTGATTTGTCATATAGTCCATTTTTTCTGTCTTAAACACAACTCACAACCAATCTAGTTTAAAAAAAAAAAAAAAAAAAAAGCTGCAAAATGCAAGTTCCAGAAATTTCTTTCTTTTTTTTTTTTTATTTCTGAGATGGAGTCTCATTCTCTTGCCCAGGCTGGAGTACAGTGGTGCTATCTCGGCTCACTGCAAGCTCCACCTCCTGGGTTCACACCATTCTTCCTACCTCAGCCTCCTGCATAGCTGGGACTACAGGCGGCTGCCACTATGCCCCCGGCTAATTTTTTTTTTGTATATTTTTAGTACAGACAGGGTTTCACCATGTTAGCCAGAATGGTCTTGAGCTCCTGACCTTGTGCTCCACCCTCCTCAGCCTCCCAAAGTGCTGGGATTACAGGCGTGAACCACCACGCCCGGCCACCAAGTTCCAGAAATTTCTATGTGATATTGTACACTCATTCACTGAGAAATTTTTTATTCCTAACACAGGTCTACCATGCTATAATTCTACCTAAGTTATTATTTTTAGATAACACCTAGTCAATGCAGATTACTCTGTCAAAGTTAATATGCAAATGGCTTGAAAGAAAATTAAATACCTATTTTCTTAGGTATTAAAGCTCAGTACCCACTTAGGTATTTTTTAATGAAATGGCTTTCATTATATTACTTTTAAACACAAATTGTTCATTTATCCTGTTCTTGGTCTTTTCCAGTGATAATTATAAGAAAAAATATCTTCTCTTATGGTAACAAATCCCTTTGAAGCTCAACTGACCTTTACCCAACAAAAAGTATATGAATATCCTAAATATCATTGATGGTAGTTCTATTGTATAATATTCAATGGTGTCACTAATTGCCAAAAATTATTGTGATGTTTATTGCAAAGAGTACATACATTACGAGTTGAATTCTGTGCCCCTTCAAAAAAGATAGGTTGAAGTCCTAACCACCCATACTTAGATTGTGACCTTATTTGGAAGTAAGATTATTGCAGACATACTTAGTTAAGGTGAGATTATACTGGAATAGGGTCATTGTAAGAACATGGCCATGTCAAGACCGAGACCCGAGAAAAACACCATATGAGATTGCAGATAGGCACCTGAAAGCCAAAGACCTCCAAGAATTAACAGCCACCACCAGAAGCTAGGAAGTCTCATTCCCACCTGATGCTGCTGCTAGATGACTATCAATGAAATTAAACTTTCATCACATGTCACTCAACTAGTCAAAATCCCCAAGTGCCTAGTAACCACCGGATTCATGTGCCATCTAAAATTCTACATTAACAGTCCATGCTAACTTCCCACTACAATCTCATCTGTATATTCCCAATAGCAAAGACTTTGCAACTATCGTGCCAGAAGTCTCCATAATGTGCCTCTCACTTTCTAACCCTAGCATACGTGCTCATCGTATTCCAATCGTCTGGAACACCTGTGCACCTCCCCTTGTCCAAATCCTATGATTGCTTCATGTCCCACGTAATACCCTATTCTCTATAAGAGGGCTGTTCTGGCTTCTTTCCTTCGCACAGTATTATCTCCTTCTCCCCTGTACTCAGTTAACACACTTACAGCACTTCCCGTGTTTTCTTTCGTATTTTGTCTTCATGTGCAGTCATTCATGATCTTGGCAATCCACCTTTTGGACTATAAGCCATTTAAGGGCAAAAATGTGCTTTATTCATCTCTGGTTTCTTACACTCTATTGCCATACACATGTAGTCACTTAATAAATCTACCTTAAATTAGCCCTACAAGTTAAGAGAGTTCTGGCTCCAAAATGGAGCCTTGAGACAAGCTGGCTTTACTCCCCACCATGGCAAACCAAACCCAAATATACAGTGTCAGGATTATCACCAGAAATATCCCAGGACTCAGATAGGAGGCAAAGCCCTTTCCAGGGGTCACAGAGAAATGAAAAACTCCTGGCACATGGTAAAAGAATCGTATTTCCGGCCAGGCACCATGGCTCACACCTGTAATCCCAGCACTTTGGGAGATTGAGGCAGGCAGATCACAAGATCAGGAGTTCGAGACCAGCCTGACCAACATGGTGAAATCCCCGTCTCTATTAAAAACACAAAAGTTAGCCAGGCATGGTGACATGCACCTGTAATCCCAGCTACTCAGGAAGGTGAGGCCGGGGAATGGCTTGAACCTGGGAGAACGAAGTTGCAGTGTGCCAAGATCACTGCACTCCAGACTGGAGACAAAGCAAGACTCCATCATATTTCCATATCCAGGTGCCCTTCCCTTCAATCTGCCTGGCACCAAGAATATAAACAATTTCTCCCAACTCATGGTTCCTGCACTGAAAAAACTGAGATCTGAGGTAGACAATCAGCTTCCCCAATATCTTGCATTTCCTAGAAGTAGGCTTCTCCTTGCCTCAACCCATGAAAATCATCCTGAGCCCCTGAAGAGAAATATCCCTGAGCTTAGCCAGAGACAAAGGCAAAGGAGGAACTCTGATCCCCAGGCCTGGAGACTCTGCTCTGTAACTTGACCAAAGGAGACGCCAAATCAGAGTGGCTCTTCAGTAACAACATGTTGTAGGACGTGCATTCGTCCGCTGGGCAGGAACCCCTAGCCAGTGTTCCTTTTTGCTATGACCTCTGAACTTTCCTTTGAGTTTCTATATCAGTGCTCACATATGGCTGTCTCATTAACGTCATAGCAAAAATTCAATGTCATGCAGAAAAGTTTGTAAAATTTTTGGGCTCCCCCAAAAGATGACTGCCTACAGAGTCTGGGTCACATCTGTCCAAATTTACCAGAACTATCCCCTTACTCTGTCACTTACATGCAAGTTTCCTACCTCTAAACCTCTCTACTGCCAAAGCTGAAGGTATCTAATGATTTAGCTGAAGGAAATGCTCTCCACAAGCATGAATTGCCATCAAAATCACGCAAAGGGACACAGTGAAATCTAAGTATATTATTTTACTTTCTCAGAGGTAATCGTAATATGTTTCCTGCTATGCACAAGCTTTGAGAATCAAGATATTTTAAAACGCTGTTAAATCATATTATTAATCAAAAAGGAAAACAAAATGCAAAGGACAAGAATTAACATTAGCTAGCGACAGATGCCATAAATCTCTTATCTCATTTAATCTTCAAAACTACCCGTGGAGTTTATCTTCACCCTGTAAAATAAAAAAATCAGGGAAGAGGGAGGATGTCAGAGTTAAACTCCCTGACTAGGCACAGTCAGCTTCAAACCCAGGTGTAACCCCTGGTACCATGTTCTTAACATCACACCACACTTTCTCCCAGAAAGTAAGGGCATAACGGTAATGATCACTAAACAGCCTATTCTGTCATGCTAATCAGGGAAACAGAGATTAAACAGATGAGAGCTCTATCAGCTGCATAATTTAGCATTAATTATTTGGTGAGTGCACTGCATTCATTTTGAGTTTTAGGTTCAGAAGATGGTTAACTTCATCCATTCCTATTTTTCTAGCCAGGATGTTGAAGTTCATTGCCTGATAAAATTTCATGCAACTAAAAAATAGTTTTGTGGTATTACCACATAATTATGGAGAATAATTGGTTGGCAAAAACAATGAACTGCATTAACTTAGTCTTAAACCTGGACTATAGAAACTGAATAACACCGGAAAGGTACATAGTGAACATTTTTAGTGTTCTTCTTTTTGAAAAGCTATTTTGATTTTTAAAATTTTTTCCCAGGAAAATTAACCTAGAATTATCATTTCAAATGTAGTCTTTGACCTTTTTGTATTTGTACTAAAAATTTGACTTTGGATGAGTAAGATTCTACTGAAGGAAAGACAGTTTGTACTCATTTTAATACTAAAATGTATCATGATAATTTTCACTTATTACTCATAATTTTCTGATTCTGTCATCCTCAATTGTAGTTTGATGCTAAAGAAATTTAAAGTTAAATCTTGACTTCTAACTGCTCTCTGTTGAAAATGTCTTTATTGGATTTTAGAAGGATAGGATTCTAAAACACAGTAGTGAAACGTTATAGAACCTCGAAACAATAAAAATTAAGTAGACTAAATTCTTTCTATATTAAATTGAGAGTTTCTAGCTACTTAAATAATGAAAATCAGATCTCTGTTATAATATTTAGGGTGAGAGTGTTAAAGAAATTGATGTACGACTCACTTTAGTATTTTAGTTTACTTTAAGTAAATTTAAGGAGATCTAGAAGACTGTGTGTTTCCTTTTAGAAGTGCCGTTTGTCTTAGGTTTCAGCTGAGCTGTGTCTCAATATGAGTCAGACACCTCCATCTGGTGGCCCAGCCATAAAATTCCCATGCCATGCTTTTTCAAGATGCTCTACATTTGTGTTGTTTCAAATTTCTGAGTTTTTAAATTAATAGCTTAATCCTATTTTAAATGTTTTTCTCAAAATGTATTTCTCATGCAAAAGTGAATGATAGTCAAAATAATTAGTGACCTTTAGGAAGCTAAGCATGTCTCATCTGTTCCTACAAATCACTACTAGTCATGAAAGACAGATACATCCTTATGGCCAGTGAAAATAGCATTTTCTTCTATTTCTCTGAAGAGAAGAAAATAGTTTATTTTAAATCGTTTAATATTTAAATTATCATTTCACAGTGATGCAGGCACAGCTCTTTTCAATATTCTATTTTATCAGCCTGTGATTATTTATTAAGGAACAAGATCAAAAGCCTCATTTTAAAACCAAGATATATTATCCCTTTTGCTTTCTCATAATTTACCAAATTAATTCCTTTATTATAGAGATATTTTTATTTTACATTATTTTGGCCGGTTTTCTTCCTGAAGAATCAATGCTGATGTTTATTCAACATACATAAAATTGGGATTATGTAGGGGTTTTTCTCATATATTTAGAATACTTGAGAATCTGCAAATATATAACTTTAATGTCATTTATTATTTAACTCAACTCATAATGGACTTTTTTCAATCATTAAACAACCCATCTCTCTATTCCATACTCTCAAATCACTGCTCTGTGCTTACCCCACCTCTACTCTCAAACCATTCTGATGCCTTCAGAATATGAGCTGGGACTGACATTTAATTTATTAAATGAGTTAATAAATGCTGTGTTTCAACAGAATCCTTTATTTATTTATTCTGTTAAATCCAGCCATCTACTTAAACAGGAATCTCCTCTTACTGTATATACAATTGAAATTAATATTGGAGAGTTCAGCAACTAACAAGATTTCTGATTAACTGTTACACAACATAACTTCTTAATCATGCCATGTTAATATTTATGAAGACTTTTAAATTTCTATTTGATATGTACTATCTCTCATCATCGTTTCAACTGATTTTGAGTGTGTATTAACTCTAATTAACTAATTTTTCATCATCTTGTGTCCTGTATGAGAACAACAGTTCTGTCATTGTTAACTTACTCTGCGTTTCAAATGTCATATAGATTATACACGTTTGTTCACTCTTTTGATTCATGTGCAGCACTTTTTTTTTTTTTTTTTTTTTTTTTTTTTTTTTTGAGACGGAGTCTGGCTCTGTCCCCCAGGCTGGAGTGCAGTGGCGCGATCTCCACTCACTGCAAGCTCCGCCTCCCGGGTTCACGCCACTCTCCTGCCTCAGCCTCCCGAGTAGGTGGGACTACAGGCGCCCGCCACCACGCCCGGCTCATTTATTGTATTTTCGGTAGAGATGGGGTTTCACCATGTTAGCCAGGATGGTCTCGATCTCCTGACCTCGTGATCCACCCGCCTTGGCTTCCCAAAGTGCTGAGATTACAGGCGTGAGTCACCACGCCCTGCCCATGTGCAGCACTCTTTAGCCATTGCCCATTGACTAGTAAAACTCCCACACTGAAGAAATGAGAATAAAAACATTCTTGATTTAAAAAAATAAATTATTTTTTAGAATAGTAATGTAACAGTATAACCAGAAAGGAATGTCCTTTTCCTTTTTAGAGGCGAGCTGCTGATAATTTGAGAAGACATCACCAGTACCAAGTAAGTTGTCCTTGTACTATGTCTTGAAATTTTCATTAAAATAAAATGCAGTCCCCCCTTCAGAACTGACTCAGGAGGAAATGTATTTACTCACTGAGTATCAATACTCTTGTTCTAAAATGCCTCAGGAAGTTATGAGGAACCTGGTGAAGCGATACGTTGCTGCAATGATTAGAGATGCTAAAACTGAAGAAGGCCTGACCGAAGAGAACTTTAAGGTAACTGTTTTCATGTCCATCACAAGAGGCAGATTGTGCAGAATATTAATCCAGATAGAGGACATTTAAAATCAGAGCTAGAAACGTGGCTGTGTGTTCCAGCAAGCCTGTGTGCCTTCTCATCTTTCCACTGAAACCCTACGGACCTGTAAAAAGAAAAGCTAGTAATGAAATTTCTTCTCAAAATACAATATTTTCACACATACAGAGAAAAGCCTAGTGATAAGGCATTCTGACTTACCTGATCCCAGGAGTGAGCTTGTTTCTGAAATTTCAGCCTGATCTTAAAATCTGAAACATTTAGTAACTAACACACTAACAACAAAACTTCGTGTGTTCTGCAAAACTTTGATAGCAGAAAATTTAAGATTTGAGTTTAATTGTAACTAATACACTTAAAAACATTCTCCTTGATATTTTTTAAATTGTGTAAGAGGAAATAAGTAAAATGTGTAAAATACTATATTCTTGAATCACATGTTTAAAATAATTTAGGTTAAAATTATTTAGTTAGTGTTTAGAGATTTTGGAAGAATGATTAAGGTCCATAAGATCTTACAGGCCAAAACAAACACATTAAACAAAATCTATAGGAGATATTTAACATAGAAAATAGCAGGTTTGAACGTGAGAATGAAGTAGTGAATTAGGTAAGAAGATAGAGAAATTACAAAACTTAAAGTGCAGGTTGAAAACTAGCTAGAAGCCCAGATTTTCTTTGCAGTCATAAAGTTCAAATTGTAATGTTAAATGATTCACGTTGCTTTAGGAGATAGGTTAGGGCAGGAAGCCACCAAGAAGGCTGCCATCAGGTTAAGACTGAGAATTCAGTTGCCCCAAAAGACAAGGAAAAAGGATGAGCCTAAGAAATGTCGTTAGATCCGAAGATATTCCTAGGATGCAGAGGCTGACCCAGATTTAGGGGGAAAGTCCTCTTTAAGACAGTAAACAACTGCAAGTAACTACCAGCTCTTAAAAAGTTAGGCTCCACATAATTTTCAGATCTCCCTGTGGACAGAAAAATGTGCCAATATTAAAAATCCTATGAAATACACCCCAGAGACAGTGAAGTAACTTGGCAGCAGATGACTCATTTGGAGAGGAAGTCTTCGAAACTGTAGTCCCAGAGAAACCCAATATACTCAGCTGCGCGTTGGTGGCAAAGATAACTCATGTTTCTTTTTGCATCAACCTTAGGAAGTGTCCTTCCCAATTCCAATAAGGAAATTAGTAGACATCAAAATGACATCAAGTATCCGTGAGAGAACTTGGAATTCTAAATAGAACCACAGGAGAGTAGAATCCTTGTTTCTGAAAAGGAGTGAAAACAGTTCTGACCTATACATGAGACAAGAAAATGGTATTTCCAAATGTTTAAGTCCTAACCTAATTTTTCATTTTAAATTCTACATAGGAACTAAAGCAAGACATTTCTAGTTTCCGCTTTGAAGTTCTGGGATTACTAAGAGGAAGCAAACTTTCCACAATACAATCTGCAAATGCCTCGAAGGAGTCTTCAAACTCGGCAGACTCAGATGAAAAGAGTGATAACGAAGGTAATAGCAAGGACAAGAAAAAGAATTTCAGCCTTTTTGATTTAACCACCCTGATTCATCCGAGATCAGCAGCAATTGCCTCTGAAAGACATAACATAAGCAATGGCTCTGCTCTGGTGGTGCAGGAGCCACCCAGGGAGAAGCAGAGAAAAGTGAATTTTGTGACCGATATCAAAAACTTTGGGTTATTTCATAGACGATCAAAACAAAATGCTGCTGAGCAAAACGCAAACCAAATCTTCTCTGTTTCAGAAGAAGTTGCTCGTCAACAGGCTGCAGGACCACTTGAGAGAAATATTCAACTGGAATCTCGAGGATTAGCTTCACGGGCTGACCTGAGCATTCCCGGTCTCAGTGAACAATGTGTGTTAGTAGACCATAGAGAAAGGAATACGGACACACTGGGGTTACAGGTAGGCAAGAGAGTGTGTCCATTCAAGTCAGAGAAGGTGGTGGTGGAGGACACGGTTCCTATAATACCAAAGGAGAAACATGCAAAAGAAGAGGACTCGAGTATAGACTATGATCTAAGCCTCCCAGACACAGTCACCCAGGAAGATTATGTGACCACAAGATTGTGATACTTGAAGGAGGAAGCGTTTACCATACACATATATATTTTCCGTAGTGCTCTGGGTGTGGGAAAATGTTTAAATTGTATTAGCAAATGCTAAGTTACACTTTATAGCGTTTCTCAACTGTGGCATATTAACCTGTAACATGTTTAAATAAGGCAAAGGCAATCAAAAACCTTTTTGTTTTGTAGCCTGCTTTTGCTTTCACAATTTGTTTTACAATTGTTTTTGTTAATAAATAAATGCACCTTGTATTCTTGTACTGTTGCAATAACCCACAGAAACATTTTAGCTATCTTTTTCAATTAAAACAAATGTCATTTATTTCATGTGGTAGTTGACTCCTAAAATAGCTATTTTTATACGCAAAAACCAATGTGGCTGAAATATTATAGCTTTTCATAATTTTTTAGGGTCTCTAGAGAGGGTTCCTTGCCAAGGACTTTTCACCTAGTCCTACAGTTTGACTTTAAAACACAAATATTACCAAATTATTTCTTAAGGACATGTAAATAATTGTTGTACACAATTAAAGCAAGCAAGTCTTCTTCTCGTGGAGTCATGTCTAAACCCCCTCAAAGTCACAAATACTTTGTAGGGTTTTAGGTTGTTCCAGGGTTTCCTTTCAGTAAGTAAAAGAAGTGTTTGTCTTAATACATTTTGATGATTGATGATTTTCAATGACGTTTTGTCAGAAAAAAACTCGCCCCTCCAGTTTTTTTTAATTACCTATTTCAGATTCCACTGCTTATCAGTATAAATATGAGTCTTTATGAATAACTGAAATTCAAAAATATGGCAAAAATTCTCAGTTATAGAAAAGAATAAACCATAATACTGTAAGCACATTTAACAAGCAAGATGATTGCATACTAATAATATCCAAATGAAAATGAATGTATTCTAAACAATCTAAATCTAAGTAAAGTTGAATTCCAGTATTTTCAATCAACGCAATATTGTAATCAATTCAAAAGAAGTACAAAAACCTAGCAGTCTCCTCTTTTCACCAGTAATCATTATATATTTCTTTAAAATTAAAATCACTCAAAAATCATTATTAATTTTATCAGCAGATATAGATATATAGTTTTGCCTATAGGGAAAGCATTCTTATTTCTTGTTTTTCTTTCTGTTGTTTGCAAGATAATTTAGCTTATAATAATTCACTGAACTATTACAAGGGAAGTGTTTCCAATTTACATAAAATTGGTACTAGAAACTTAAAGCTTAAATTACATTGCTTGTGTCTATTTAAGCCACTATGGGAAGCTTCTTCACCACATAAAATTAGCATTTATTTCAAATAAATGGAAAAATGCTAAGTTCATTTCAAAAATTACTCTGCAGACCTCAGAAATTGCATATAGTTTATCATTGACCCCAAACGGCATAATGTTATGGGACTCAGTTTCTCATTAACAAACATCAAAAATAAGGAATAACAGCAATAACAATGCCAGTCTCTGTTCTATTCCTATACACCTATTAACATATACGTACTGCTCTTAACAGCCCTCTGAAGTAGCTCCTGTTTTTGTCCCCATTTTACAGATGATGAAACTGAGACCAGCACTAACTGGCTAAGGTAACACAGCTCGTGATGGAGCTGTGATATGTCCATCAGAGCCATTCCCTTCACCACTGCATTGTACTGCCTTTCAGAACATAAAAAGAGCAAGTTATAAAATATGCATATACAGGGGTTACCATGGCCACTTCTGAAGTCCTATACCTTGAGAGAAAATGAGTATGGTAAGCTTCATAAGTGTCCCTTCTTCTAAAGCAAGAGAAATGTGCAAAATATAAAATGTGCTGTATTTGATTCTTTAGACTAAATGACATTAAAGCTAGTAGATTTTAAAAACATACTTAGTATGTGATCTCAGGACTCAATTTGAAATACTAGATTTTAATTTTCAGAAAAGCCAGGAGCACTAAGCCCCTGTTCACTCCTAAATCTAGTTTTTGGGGACTTAAGAATGGACCAGATAGATTTGGAGAAACACAAGCCTAATGAATGTATTTATTGTTTCAAGAACATCTTTATCTTAAGTATATTAGGGCTCAGAGCAAATCCTGGGGCTACTCAATTTTTTCTAAATCATACATACTGTAGTAGAGAAATTGTAGGCCTATTCTTAACATTTGGGATATTTTCCATTAATTTCTTTTTGCCTCTCCTGTGCATTGCTGTTTCGTTTTGTTTATTCCCAAAGTCAGGACACTATACATCACCATTATACATACTTTACCAGAATTTAATTTCAAATTCTCTCTGTTCCTTCAAGCAACACCAGTAACAGTACAAGCAACAAAACCTTTTTTCCCCAGTAGCTTATTTACATCAGGGGTTAAGGTGCTGACATTTTATAGGGGAACATGATGGTAGTAGAGGAATGTGTTTGGAGCAAGTAAGACCGTCCTTTTCAGTGTCCTAGAAAGGATGATTCTAACAACCCCCAGATGTTGCTGACAGATGTGTTTATGAGTATGAACAAAGTGTTGGATATTATTAGTACCAGCTGCTACTAATATAACTAGAATTGAATGCTATTCTAAATATGTAGTGATATTATGTAGCATTAATGAAGATGAGTAAGGATAAACTAAGAAAAGTAAAACAACAGCAGGATAGCAAGCAAAGAAATGTTATTTCTTTGAGGTCTGTAAGTGAGTACTTCAGGATTTTCATTTCTACTCATATTTCTATCCACAGAAATTTCTAAATGCTACAGAGAAGTTTGAAGTCACCTTCATTTACATAAACAATATTTCTCCTTTTTCATACTCTCTTAATCTTAAAAAATCTATTTTTCTTACATTTTGTGTCTGAATTGGGTGAAGGAGCGTGTTGAAAATTCGGTTTAATAGACTAGCAGGTAAGTTTAAAACACTTTGTTTATCACAAGTATATTTTGGAAGCTCCATTTATAAGAAAGTATGCTATAAAGATGTACCTCATCATTTGTAATAAAGGTTTTCCTTAAAATTTCTGTGTAAATAAATCTATATTAACTTCAGTAAGGAAATTGGCTATATTTTTTTAAATGGTGGTGAATTATTTTATAAAACGATGAGTAATTTTTCAAAGTGCTAAACATCCTCAAAATGTATCTGTTTCATGAGCTGAATATTTGTGTATCAAATTTTCTTAAAATAGTTACTCTATCTACTGGATGGCAATTAAACTAATGCAAAAACATACTCACTTTCCTGCTTTGACATAGACAACAACTTGAAATACTTTAGTGATCAAACAAATTAATGAAAAGTCAAGGATAGTAGACTTACCATGCTATTCTTAAAGAAGGAAGGTCAATTTTCTAGCAAAGGTGGAGGAAACATAAGTAACAATGGCATAAGAATATATTCTTCTGACATTCGATAATCCTTAATAACTCTGGGATTTAGTTGAATAAATGACTATCCAGTCTCACGGCTCTTTATTGAAGAGAGGCCACCAAGTTTTGAAATCTGTCCATTCTTAGTCCTTGTGTATTGTATTTTTATCTGTCTTCTACAGTGTACACAGCTGCCTTCCATGCTCAGTGTCCTTAAAACTCAACCTAGTAAGAACCATCCATTGTGGCCCTGTAAACATGCTTACAATATATTTTTCTTTTTTGGATTATCTGAAATCCTGACTTAAAACTAATCATAGAATTTAGAAATTTAATATTACTGGCATTCCTCTTAACTCCAAAACCATGATTCTGATTTTACAATGTCTGAAAAGGCATTTTATTTATACAGTGTTATCACGTGCCTTTTTAAATTTAAATTTTAGAACCATGTTAAACAAGTTCACTATAGATAACTGGGGAAAGTAAAGCCCAGGGAATTTATGGAAATTATCTAAATTTACCCAGGTGTTTGGTGGTCAAGTTGGGGGCTTAAACAAACACCTCTCCTCATCTCGATATTTGGATGAGACATCACATTATAAATGCCTTGACCACTGACTTTTTGTTTGGGGAACGTTTTGTCCTCTTTGCCCTTGTAGAAGATATAGTTGTCCAAACATTCAAGTTAAAATTCAGAATTAATACCATGTTATCTTTTGTTTTTCTACAAAGTCGTGTTCAGAGAATTTTTTCAAAGTTGGTTTCTTACTGTTTTCAGAAAATACACTGTTCATTTTCACTGAAAGTGTAGATTTTATGGTAACCTATATGCATATTGGTAATAATAAAATGTATTAAATAATATCAAAGCTTCTCAACTGAAAAACGATAGAGATGGACAATGTACAGTTGAACTAAGATTGGGACAGTGGGACCAAACCTGGGTACAGTCACACCGTTACTAGGCTGACAGTGAAGATGTCTCGGCAGGTCAAATTCACCAGCAGCAAAACCATTAATTTCCTCTAGAGCTGCACCGTTCAATAGGGTAGCTCCTATCCACATACGGCTATCAATCACTTACAAGTGTGACAAGTCTGAATTAAGATGTGCTGTAAGTGTGAAGCACACACCAGATTTCTAAGACAGTATGAAAATAATGTAAACTAGCTCATAAATATTTTATATTGGCTACGTAGTGAACTGATAGTATTTATGAAGTATTGATTTAAAATATACTAACTAAACGAGTTATGTTTCTTTTTTCCTTTTTCAATGTGGCTACTAGAAAATCGAAAAATATGTATGTAGCTTGCATTGGTGCCTTGCAATGCATTTCTATTGGACACTGCTGCTCAGGAACATTTGTATTTGTCTCAGTCAACTCATGTATCTCCATCATGTGAATTACAACGGTAGAAAATTCTGTATTTAATTATTCAAAAACATTTTATGCAGCTCTATTAAAGTTTGCAGTCTCTCCTTGATTCCTAATCTTCTAATGGAATCACTGGTCATAATTTGCTGTTTTTCCATTGCCTTTACAAATGTATTAATATATAAATATACATGCAGCTATATAGGTTATGGTTTTATCATTTTTATCAAGAATTTCATCACACTATACCTATAACAATGTTTTTATCTAACAGTGTATCATGGAAACCTTTTCTAAAGTAATTAAATATACAGGAGCCATTTGAATCTGTATAAATTCCTCCACTAGTTATTTTACCTAGTGAAATATTATCACATGCTATTTTTAAAACCATGATAAAAGAGCTACTTATTGGAGAAAACACAAGGTTTTGTTTGTTTGTTTTTTGAGACAGAGTCTCTCTCTGTTGCCCAGGCTGGAGTACACTGGCGTGATCTTGGCTCACTGCAACCTCCGTCTCCTGGGTTCAAGCGATTCTTCTGCCTTAGCCTCCTGAGTAGCTGGGATTACAGATACGTACCACACGTCTGACTAATTTTTGTATTTTTAGTAGAGACGAGATTTGACCATATTGGCCAGGCTGGTCTCAAACTCCTGACGTTAAGATCAGCCCGCCTCGGCCTCCCAAAGGGCTGGGATTACAGGCGTGAGCCACCGCACCCAGCCTACAATGTATTTAAGTGATGAGAAGTGCCTGATAGACAACAAGGTGTGTCTGAAAGGCAAATAAGCTCATTTCTCTCTTTTGTTTACAATCTTGCAGGGCTGGGTTTCTGGTACCAGCATCACTTCTCTGCATCGTTCTCTCACACACTATACTTTAGCCATTCTAAACTTCTTTTAGCTACTTATGAGTTAGTATTGTTCTTTTCTCTAACATTTGCAAACATTGTTTTTCCGTGCTTGAATAAGAATTGTACCAAAATTTTATTACTTTAAATAATTTTAATACAGGATGTTAATTAATTCTAGTTGACTTATTTTATGATTTCTTTTAGGTCTAATCTAATTGTTTTACCAAATTCCTTCTGTGTTTTTTTTTTTTTTTTTTTTTTAGAAAATCTTTTCCTAATACTGTACATAAAGGGCCAGGTTGCCCCTCTGGAAACGAGGTGTACTTTTCGAGAGGATTAATTACACCCAGCAGACAACTCACTGTGCTGCTTCAGCATTCAGAATGCAAAATGCCCTGTACTTTGGGGGAAAGCAGGAAACTGATATTTTTTCATAGCTGCTGTGGAGTGACTGCAAGTCAGGCACTTCATCTCCTTAGACTTCACTTGCTGATATTTGAAATTTCTGGATGAAAATATCTTACCTATCTCAAAATTATGAAACGATACTAAGTCATCTTTCTAAAGTTAGAAGTACCAAATATGAAATTAGAAAAAAAGGTTTTTTAGATTATCGTAGATTCATATTCAATTGTAAGAAATAATGCAAGCATTCCTCATGCACCATGTACCCATCTTCCCCCAACGGAAACATCTTTCAAACTGTAATGCAAATATTGCAGGATTTTCACGTGTGTTTCATTATCCACTGATGTTACGCTTATTTCCAAAGATTTACATGTACTTACGTGTGTGTATGTGTATGTGTGTGTGTGTGTATTTGTGTGTTTATTTCGTTTTATACAGTTTGACCACACATACAGGTTTGTGTATCCACAACCTGGATACAAAATACAGAACAAATAAATATAGACAAAATACAGAAAATTTCCATCACCACAAGAATCCTGAAATTGTGTCCTTTTAGAGAAATACCTCAGAAATATTGTTGGTTCAGTTCCAGACTACTGCAATAAAGCAAATATCACAATAAAGCAAGTTATACAAATTTTTTCATTTCCCAGTACATATAAAAATCACCCAGCTGGACAGCAATGTTCCCCAAATCCACGAGACAAGGAGTTCGTTCTCTGAAAAAATTGGAACTACAGAGAATCTAGACCAGGACTCAAGGACAGTGGAGAGCATAGTTAACTGAAAGTCAGGTCTGATTTTAGAGCAGCAGGAAAAACAAATGTCATATACAAAGTGCTTCGAATAAGAACAAATAAGACTTTTAAATATCAGTACTCAAATTGATAGCAGGGTTTGCAGAATGTTTGCTTTTTTTTTTTTTTTTTTTTTTGTCCAAACATGTGATTTGAAGTGACAAAGTTTGGGTCCTATTCTCTTTGAATGTTTGGCTCTTATATTTATGTTTATAAACAAGTATACCACTGGATCATGATAAATAACAACGTTTCAATGTAGAGTATTAGTTTTTGTCTTCTCTTTCATCAGTGAAGACAGAATTCTGAATGTTATTTTCTTCTGAAAGTTAGAGGAGGCATCAAAAGTTGAAATTTAGCAGATGTATTTTTCAGATTTTAATTACCAGAAAAAATATTATTTTTAGGATTCAATGACTATTATTGACTATGTAACTAATAAAATGTTATTATGGTACTTTTAGATTAAAAGTCTATTCCAAAGTACATTTTGGTTTTTCAGATGTTCTGAATAAAAGTATTGAAATTTTGAAGTGGGTGGAGTTCCCTCCCTTCTCTTTGGGTTAGTTTCTAAAACTTAATGAAATGGAAAGCAAGTGTCTTTTCCCCCTAAAAAAAGGTTACATTTTATTCCTTATTGTACTGAGACCCAAATAAAATAGATAAATCAGAAAAAAAAAGTTACATTGATACTATACTGTAGTCCATTAAGTATGTGATAGCACTATTTCTAAAAAGCAATGTACATGTCAAAAGCAATGTACATATCTTAACTAAAAAGGGTTTATTGCTAAATATTGCAAACAATAACCTGAACCTTCAGTGAGTTGTAATCGTTTTGCTGGTAAAGGGCCTTTTCTCTATGTTGATGGCTGCTGATTTATCAGAGTGGTTGTGGCTGACTTTTGGGGTCACTGTGGCAATTTTTTCACATAATACAACATTGAAGTTTGGTGCCTTGATTGACTCTTCCTTTCACAAAAAGTTTTCTCTGTAGCATCTGATGCTGTTTGATAGCATTTTACTTATAGAACTTATTTCACAGTTGGAGTCAGTCATTTCAAAACCTACTGCTGCTTTAGCAACTAAGTTTAAGTAATCATCTAAATCCCTTGTGGTCATTTTAACAATCTTCACAGCATCTTCACCAGGAGTAGATTCTGTCTAAAAAAAAAGCCACTATCTTTGCTCATCCATAAGAAGCAATTCCTCAGCTGTATTAGTTTTATCATGAGATTGCAGCGATTTAGTTATATCTTCAGGCTCCACTTCTAATTCTAATTCTTTTGCTATTTCTACCACATCTGCAGTGACTTCCTCCACTAAAATATTGAAAACTTCAAAGTCATCCATGGGGACTGGAATCAGCTCCATCCAAACACTGGTTCATGTTGGTACTTTGACTTCTCCTCATGAATCACAAATGTTATTAATGATATCTACAATGGTAAATTCTTTCCAGAAAGTTTTCAATATACTTCGCCCAGATCCATCAGAGGAATCGCTATCTATGGCATTTACAGCCTGACAAAATGTATTTTTTAAATAATATGACTTGAAAGTCAAAAATTGTCCTTGATCCATGGGCCGTAGAATGGATGCAGTGTTAGCTCACATGGAAACATCTCTTGGTATCTCTCCATCCGAGTTCTTAGGTGACCAGGCACACTGTAAATGAACAGTAGCATTTTAAAAAACAAAACAAAACTCTTGTTCTGAGCAATAGTTCTCAACAGTGGGCTTAAAATATTCAGTAAACCATGCAGTAAACAGATGTGCTGTCATCTAAGCTTTGTTGTACCATCAATAGAGCATAGGCAGAGGAGATTTAGCATAGTTTTTAAGGGCCCTAGGATTTTTGGAATGGTAAATGAGCACTGGCTTCAGTCAACAGCTGCATTATACCCTAACAAGAGAATCAGCCTATTCTTTGAAACTTTGAAGCCAACCATTGACTTCTCCTCTCTAGCTAGAAAGTCCTAGACAGTATCTTCTTCCAGTAGAAGGCTGTTTTGTCTTCTGGACACTTCACTGCAGCTTCTACATTAGCACTTGCTGCTTTACCTTCCACTTTTATGTTACGAAGATTGCTTCTTTTCTTAAACCTTATGAAACAATCTCTGCCAGCTCCAAACTTTTATTTTCCAGCTTCCTCACCTATCTCAGTCATCATAGAATTGAAGAGAGTTAGAGTTTTGGTCTGGATTAGACTTTGGCTTAAGGGAATGTTGTGGCTGGTTTGATGTTCTATCCAGACCACTCAGACTTTCTTCATATTAGCAATAAGTCTGTTCTTCTTTAACCTTTGTGTGTTCACTGGAGTCAAACTTTTAATTTCCTTCAAGAACTTTTTCTTTACATTCACAATTTGACTGTTTTGGTGCGAGAGGCCTAGCTTTCACCCTATCTTGGCTTTTAACAAGTTTTCCTCACTAAACTTCATTATATCTATAGCTTTTGATTTCAAGTGAGAGATATGCAGCTCTTTCTTTCACTTGCACACTTAGAAGACTTTGCAAGGTTATTAATTGGCCTACTTTCAATATAGTTGTGTCCAGGGCACAGGGAGTCCAAAGGAAGGGAAGAGAGAAGGGTAATATTCAGTCAGTGGGGCTGTCAGAACAGGCCATATTTATGGATTTAGTTCACCATCTTACATGGGCACAGTCTGTGTTACCCCCAAACAATGACAATAGTGACGTCAAGGATCACGGATCACAGATTACTATAACAGATATAATAATAATGAAAAGGTTTACAATATTGTGGAATTGCCAAGATGTGACACAAAGGCACAAAGTGAGCACATGCTGTTAAAAAGATGGCATCCATAGACTCGCAGGTTCCATTTGTAAAACAATGCAATATCTGTGAAGCACAATGGAGAAAAGTGCAGTAAAACAAGGTATAGCTGCATAATACTTCCATTTCCCCTCCTCTACCCCCGCACCCATCCCTAACCCCTGACTACCACTAATTTGTTATCCATTTTTTATCATTTTGTCATTTCAAATCAAAACATTTACCAGTGTTACATAAATGGAATTATGTAGCATGTAACCTTTAGAGGTTAGTGCTTTTCCCTCAGCATAATTCTTTGAAAATTTATTCAAGTTGTTTGTTTATATCCATCAATAGTTTGATTCTTTTTTATTGCTCAGTTAAATTCCCTGGTGTGGACATAACAGCGTTTGTTTAGCGTTTCACCCATGGAAGGATAGCTAGGCTATTCCCAGTGTTTGGCTAATACAAATAAAGCTGCTAAGAACATTTATGTACAGGTTCTGGTGTGAACATAATTTTTATTTGTCTGGGACAGATGCCCAGAACTACAATTGCTAGGTACTATGGCAGTTTCATACTTAGTTTTATAAAAGACATGTCAGTGTACTATATACATTTTACACACTCGCCAACAACATATGAGTGATTCTGTTTCTGTTTTTGCTAGCATTTTATGTAGGTACCAGTTTGTATTTTACTCATTCTGATTCCTATGTGATAATATCTCATTGTGATATTAATTTGCATTTTCCTGATGGATAATGATTTTAAACACCATTTCTTGTGTTTCTTCCCCATCTGTATGCCATCATGGTGACATGTCTGCTCATGTCATTTGTACATTTTCTAATTAGACTGTTTGTACGTTTGTTTTTATTGCTGACTTTTTGAGTGTCCTTTTTATATTTGAGATACCAGTCATCTGTCGCATGTGTTCTGCAAATATTTTCTCCCAGTCTGTAACTTGTCTTTTCATCTTCTTGACAGAGTTTTCAACAAAGCACAATTTTAAGATTTTAGGTCCAATTTTTTGATCTCACTTTTTACAAAAATTCGAAGAACGCTTTGCCTAGATCATGAGGATTTCATTCTATGTGTTTTTTTTCTAAAGGTTGTATTCTTTTGTGTTTTATATGTAATCATACTGTCTTTCCCATTTTTCAAGTACATTAAATAGTATACCGTATTAGTTCATTTTGCATTGCTATAAAGGAATACCTTGGGCTGGGTAATTTATAAAGAAAAGAGGTTTGGCTCAGGGTTCTGCAGGCTGTGCAAGCATGGTGTTGGCATCTGACCAGCTTCTGGTGAACAAGAAGCTTTTATTCTTGGCAGAAGGCAAAGGGATATCAGGTGTGTCCCATAGTGAGCGAGAGCCCGAGAGAGTTGCTATACTCTTTTAAACAACCAACTCTCGTGTGAACTCATTACTACGAGGAGGGCACCAAGTCACTCATGAGGGTTCTGTCCCAATTACTCAAACACCTTTCACTAAGCACCAGCTCCATCACTGGGATCACAATTAAAAGATTTGGAGGGGACAAATAAATAAACCACATCACATACATACAGATTTATAGAAGAAAAGTAAGCTTCAGGAATAGAATCACACATGTATGCATAGAGGAAATGATGAGGGGAATGGTGAACGGCAAACATGCAGTTATTAATAGCAGTAAAATGAGGAGACAACACGAAAGAAAAATCATTTTTATGAGATAAAAACTAACCCAGTTACCCTGAAATTGTAGCCAGACTTTTCTGAAGTTTGAAAAAAAAAGTAAAACTCAAGTAATTTTTCAATTCTATTACATTTCTTTCTCGCAACTTCTTGAACCAGACGGAGAAGCAATAAAGATGAGAAAAATTGCTCTGATGAGACTGGAAGCCAGAAATAAATAAATTTAAAAAGTTCAAATGCAAACCACATCATGAAATCAATGGCTGTTTGAAAAAGCATGAGATTGCAGAAATACAGTATGGCACCCTGTGTTCTAAAGAATATTCGCTAAATTTGAAGTTTGTATGTAGCTACCATTGAAACCACCAATCATGTGTTTCTTTTTAGCTTTGACAGTGAATAATGACAACAAAAGAAAATAACCTGGGTAAAAAAAAATTAATGTAATTCATTGGTATAAACTAAATCAAATTAGAATAATGAAATTATAATTTTATGAGACTGTGTATAAACCATTAAACATTACAATTTAGTGCCCAGCAAAAATATAGCCATTTAATGATAAAGCGTGTGGCATGAAATTCCCATGTGAATTAAAATCATTTGCGAGGCTTGCATTAGAAGGATAATTATTTTTAATAAATAACCATAAAAATGTAGACTAGAGTTTTGGCTAGGTCATTATGATATATATCATAATATTTTTATTCTCTGATGAAAATATAGCAATCAAATAAATTGTTTAATCAATGGAAACAATTGGAATTCTCTTATAAATTTGAAGTTGCCACTTTTTACAAAATTCAAAGTTGGAAATAGTAATTTCATGTATAAGATAATCTGGATCTCTAATTTGGCTTTCACTTTCTATTATTTTCCATTTTTCCCCCAAATTAGAGTTTTGACTCTGTGTCAAAAAATGGAAGGAAAAAGATGAAGAATGCTTTCTATAGGAACTCACGATGTCAAGTCGGGAAAAATCTCACTTACGTTTTACATTGTAAAATCAGAAACATAGTGTTCGTCTCCCTATAGATGGTGCTTGACAGTCAGGGTTTGCAGATCTTTTTTTTTTTTTTTTTTTTTTTTTCTCCATCACTCATTAAGCCGTGTGAAAAGAGACTACTTTGTTAAATTAGGTACATATTTTCGTTTTCTTTCAGATAGAAATATAATAAGACATACAGAAAAGGCACCATTTTTCATCTCACACCTAGAATAAATTTATTAAATTGATGATATATTGATTATTTAGCACCTTCATATTTTCACTCACCCACATGGTAAATTGCCATTTGAAACAATTATTTCCTTTATCAACATTGATTAAGCATACACTTTGTGTCACACATTGTAATACTTGCTGAGAATAAAATAATAAAACAGTTATTGCACTAAAAGAAGGTCAATCCAATGCAAATAACAATTAAGTGTGACAATTCTGGTGTTGCTGGGGAGAATCTAGGAGGGGAATCCAGCCCAGTATGAGGAACAGAGAATAAGAGATGTCTGTGTTATTTCCTAAAGATGAGTAATAGTCATTTGGAAGTTGATCTTTATCCTGGGAATAATTGGGTGCCATTAAATAATTTATTGTAGGAGTTTATCATGACAAAATTCTATTTAACTACAGATAGAATGAGATGAGGAAATAATCCTCACATTTGCCTGTCAAAATTAAAGAGAAGTGAGTTCTTTCAATTCTGAAAAGGAGCTTTTTTGGGGATTTCACTCAATGGTGTGGAATAACCTGATTTCCAATCTGCAGACAATAAATGGGGAATAAATTTTTCTAATGCAAAACAAGTGATTACAATTCTAACAAGTTTTATATGTTATGTTTAAAAACTAAATATGTTTTATATTCAATTGTAATGAATTTTCTGGCCATTGTTAAGCATCTAAAGATTAAACATCTTTTTAAATAGCTTTATTGAGATATCCACATACTATACAATTTGCCTACTTAAACTATATAATTCAATGGTTTTAGTATATTCATAGATATATGTAATCATCACTACAGTCCGTTTTACATTTTTGTTGCCTCAAAAAGAAACCTACTCTTCATCTATCCCTGTGCTCCCACTCCCACCCACCTCCATCCCCAAGCAAACACTAACTTTTCAGTCTCTATAGACTTCCTGTTTTGAATTTTTATATGAGTAGAATCATATATGTGGTATTTTGTGACTGGCTTCTTTCAGAACATAATGTTTTCAAGTTTCATTCATGTCATAACCTGTATTAGTATTTCCTTTCTTTTTATGGCCAAGTAATATTCCATTTATGGATATACCACCATTGGTTTATCCATTTGTCTGCTGATGGGCATTTGAGTTGTTTCCACCTTTTTTGCTACTATACATAATATTACAAAGTTTTGTGTGGACATACATTCTCATTTCTCTTGAATAAATACCTGGGAATGGTCTTGCTAGGTGATAGACAACTCTATGTTTCATCGTTTGAGGACATGCCGGACCTTCCCACAGCAGCTGCTCCATTTTACATTCCCATTAGAAATGTATGACAATTCCTGTTTCTCCACATCCTGACCAATGCTTATTTTCTCGGTTTTTGATTCTAGCCATCCTAGTGGGTATGAAGTAGTATCTCACATGTGTTTGGTTTGTATCTTCCTAGTAACTAATTATGTCAAACATCTTTTCATGTGTTTATTGGCCATTTGTATAACTTCCCTGTAGAAATATCTATTAGAATCCTTTGTTCAATTTTAATTGGGCTATTTGTCTTTTACTGTTGAATTTTAAGAGTTCTTATATACCGTAGATACAAATCCTTATCAGACATAAAACTTGCAAATATTGTCTCAACTTCTGCAGGTTGTCTTTTTCACTTTCTTGATGATGTCCTGTGAAGCATGATTTTTTTTCCAAATTTGATGAAGTCCAATTTATCTAATTTTTTTGGTTGTTTATGCTTTGAGTGTCATATCTAAGAATCCTTTGCTAATGTCATAACTATTTATTTACCCCATTTTTTCTGAAAGTTTTATAGTTTTAGCTCTTATATCGAGGTCTTTGATTCATTTTTGAGTTAGTTTTTAAAATATTCTGTGAAGTAAACATCCAACTTTATTCTTTTGCATGTGGCTATTTAGTTGCCTCAGCACTATTCTTTTCCCATTGAATGGTCTTGGCACCCTTGTCAAAAATCAATTGACCCCATCAAAGAATACAATATTTCAGTTACATGGAAGTAAGAAGTTCAAGAGATCTATCCTACCGTATGGTGACTCTACAATAACAAAATATTGTATACTTGCAAATTGCTAAGATAGCATATTTTAAGTGTCCTCATTACAGAAAAATGATATGTAAGGTAATCCATATATTATTTAGCTTGATTTAGCCATTTCACAGTGTGCGCATATTTTATAACATCATGTTGTGCACCATAAATATGTACACTTTTTTGTCAACTGAAATAAATAATAAGAAGAAGAACAAAAAAGAGAAAAAAGTAAGTTGGCCATAGATGGAGGGCTAGATGTTCTTATTTCTGGACTCTTTTCTATTTCATTGATCCGTATGTCTATCCTTATGCTCTTACCACATTGCCTCAATCATTGCTGCTTTGCAGTATTGAAATCAGGAAGTGGGAGTCCTCGTGTTTTGTTCTTTTTCAGAACTGTTCTGGCTGTTCTGGGTCCCTTGCAATTCCACTTTAGAATAGCTTTTCAATTTCTACAAAGAAGTTCGCTGTGATTCTGAAAGAGGTTTCATTAAATCTGTAGGTCACTTATGGGAGTATTGCCATTTTAAGAATATTATCTCTTTTAATCTATGAACACCAGATATTTTCCCATTTATTTAGATCTTCTTTAATTTCTTTCAACAAAGTTCTGTAATTTTCAGAGTATAAATTTTGTACTTTTGCTGAATATTTTCCTAAATATTTTATTCTTTTTGATGCTATTGTAAATGAAATTGTAATTGTCTTTTAAGAGCCTCAAAGGCCAGATATGATTGATGCACAAATACATATACAGAAATTCATCGGTGCCGTAATTACATCAATCAAAAATTGATAAAGTGAAATTCTGGACACCTATTAATTAGAAGCTTTTTGCTAATTAATTTTACAGTATCTGAGGGAATCAACGTTGTTTATTGATAAACCAATTTAACTGTTTCAGTTGTTTTAAAGGCAGTACATATCAATGCCAAGAATAAAATAATGTATTTAAAGATCGAATTCCACATTTATGTTCTGATTTCTACTTAATAGTTTTATATTAATTACCATGTGTCATATCTATATAACTTTTGCCAATTTAAATTGCAGTGTGGTACATGTGTTAATGACAAGTTTGTGCTTACACCAAAACCTAGTATTATTACCCATTTCAGCACACAGTAATGTATACACAAACTTCCTGGGGGTTCTTTTTTTCTTTTTTTTTGGTGAGACAGAGTCTCGCTGTTTCGTCCAGGTAGGAGTGAAGTGGTGCAATCTCAACTCACTGTAAACTCCACCCCTGGGTTCAAGTGATTCTCCTGCCTCAGCCTCTCAAGCAGCTGGGATTACAGGCACCCACCAAACCCGGCTAATTTTTGTATTTTTAGTAGAGCTGTGGTTTTGCCATGTTGGCCAGGCTGGTCTCGAACTCCTGACCTCAGGTGAGAAGAAATTCTTAAACTGTTTTGGATTTTCTGTATGTATATGCTCTGGGTTGTTATACATTAAGTAACCAATATAAGAAACCTCACTTATAAATATCTACTTATAATTTCACTGATTAATGAGCAATGAGGCATAGGAAGTAGACTTAAATACATGTTACTATTTTTCATATTCATAATTTTAATCTACTTAGTCATGGATTTTTTTACTGACATGGCAAGTATGCCCCCAAATTTCACCAGTTTTTAGTATCAATGTATTTCATCACTCTTATATATGACAGTAGAAAGAATAAATCTAGCCACTTTGGAGGATTCGTGTTCAAATTACTTCCTTACACTAGACCATAGCCAGACTAATTGGTTACATTAGTTGAAAACGTGAGAGGAAAAGGCAAAGACGGGCTGGCCTGTGTGGGAAAACTAGGTTCATGATATTTGAAGATTAAGATTTCACTATGGATGAGAAAAAAAAATTGGGTAGGAAGATAGTAATGAGCACAACTCTTCATCCACAACCCTTAGGGGAAGGAGGATGGTAATTGAGCTCCTGACAAGGCCTTACTCATTATTTTTTTCTTTTCTGAGATGGAGTCTCCCTCTGTCGCCAGGCTGGAGTGCAGTGGCGTGATCTTGGCTCACTGTAACCTCCACCTCCCAGGTTCAAGCAATTCTCCCGCCTCAGCCTCCCAAGTAGCTGGGACTACAAGCACACACCACCATGCACAGCTAATTTTTGTATTTTTAATAGAGAGGGGATTTCACTATGTTGACCAGGATGGTCTTGATCTGCTGACCTTGTGTCCACGCCCCTTGGCCGCCGAAAGTGCTGGGACCACAGGCGTGACCCACCGCGCCCAGCCTCATTTGTTCTTTCTTGTCCTTATCAACAGCAATTTAAAGAGAAATAAATGTTTTTGAAGAAGTCTGGCTAATCATGGATACAAATATTCCAAGTATGTATAATCTCACTAAATTGGGAGGGAACTTGGCTGTAATCATGTTTAATGAGTGAAACTAGCCAAAGGCATCCCCAAGCCCAAATATTTTGGCCAGAATCTCCTGCTTTGACTATTGGACTTGGAAGCAAAAAGTTTAATTTTTATCTTTATCCTAATGTCTCTATTGGCTCATTTATATGATGGGAAAATAGCTACTTACTATTCTGAACCAAGGAGCTCAGTTATCATTATGATTTAAAACATGAAGAAATAAAATTATTTTAAGTATAAAGAATTATGTGTGCATGATTTTTTTTCATTATATTAGGATAGCACTAAGGAATCCCAGAGATTTCAGGATTAAGTCATATAGGAGTTTCTTCTCATACAGCTGGGATCAAATAAAATTGCAAGTCACCTTAAGGAAGCCGGATGAGCCACAGGCTCAATCTGGCCTAATGTATCAATGTAGCTAAACAAGGAAAGTCTGTCAGAATGGAGGGATAACCACCATTGGTAAAAATGCCGTTAGAAAAAGGGAAAGGAGTGTTAGAGAAGCCGATGGCATTGTCCACTCAAATACTTCCTTGGAAGCATTCTTAGCCAATAGGCTTAGATCATTCAGGTCCTATGGGTGTAGCTGACCTAGCTGTGGAAAGACATGAAGATATATTAGGTGGATGCTGCTGATACCATGACAAAAAACTAATTTTCTGATTCTAACTAAGTCCCCATTATAACTTTATTCATGGAACAAATGCACTAGTGATGTTGAACATGTAGTCTGGTTTGTGTGCTAGCAATAACTATGGAAATAAGAAGCAGTCATCCTGACCGTAAAAAACAGCCTCCTACATTTAACAAATTTGAGTCTGTAAGAGATGAGGCTACACTACAGATGCTGACAAAGTTAGATTTCAGAGCCTGCAGGCAAAGAGCCAGACCCTGAATTAAGGGACATTCATCAAGGGAGGCCAGCTTGTGAGACCTCCTGGCATACAAGCAGCTGGTATTTCTCAGTGGGTACACAAGTGTGCATCCGTAGGCAGGTTTGCTAGTCTAAGAGCCACAGATATCAGTATTATTGCCAAATCTCATTGTACACATTATATTGCAGACCTACCAAAGTTTATGATCTCAGTCCATTTTATGTTACTTATAGCAGAATACCTGAAACTATGTAATTTATCAATAAAATGAATGTATTTCTTACAATTATGGAAGCTGAGGAGTCCAAGGCCAAGGAGTTGCATTCTGGTGAGAGCCTTTTTGCTGGTGGGGACTCTGAAACAGTGCAAGGTATCACATGGTGAGAGGACTGTGTGTGTTAGCTCAGGTTGCTCTTCCTCTTCTTATAAAGCCACCAGTTTCATTCCCATGATAACCCATTATCCTATTGATTCATAAATGGATTAACCCATTCATGAGGGCAAAGTCCTCATGATCCAATCACCTCTTAAATGCCCCATCCCTCAATACTGCCACACTGGGGATTAAGTTTCAACATGAGTCTTTGGAGAGGACAGTCAGTTCATAGTAGTTACTAAACACACACAAAATTAAGAGGATCACAAATACTATCAAGTAAGCTTACATCCAATTCTGAAGTTTACACGTGCCAATTAAACTTATGTATATCCTAGTGCTTGATTTGAAAGACCAACTCAAACTGATAGTTAAGAGAAATGGAGAAGTGAAGTAGGATACTCAGGTCTGTAGCCTGGGTGGATAGGTAGTTCAAGGAATAAACAATGTGAAAGGAAATAACCAAACAGTCTAAGTACCTGTAACCAGTGAGATAGTAGAAAATATTGAAATGCGAGAAAGAAAATTCTTTCAAGAGAAATTAGCTTACGTTGACAGAGCTTCAAGAGGTCAAATAATATAAAGATAGAATTTCTTGGGGAACAGCAGAAATAAAGAACAACATAGATTAGAGTAAATGAACATGAGATTCACAGGGTGGAAGAGCAATATGCTGAAAGGCATATTGGAAATATAAAAAGATTCAGCTTCCACCTTCCTGCTCTCCTGATGGAATCTGGACAACAAACCACAACCACAAGTCAGGGCTACATAGGGAGGTGGTTTTCGCAGGAGAGAACCAAGTTTTGAGGTATGGAAAACTGTTCAAAATTATTTTCAAAATAGTGGGTGATTATTAGTTAAAACTAATAGTTTTCACCATGAAATAAGTAAATAAATAGTTGTTCCAGAATTTAAAATGGAAGGATTTTGAAAAGAAATCACAGGAGAGGCCAGGCACGGTGCCTCATGCCTATAATCCCAGCACCTTGGGAGGCAGAGGCGGGCAGATTATGAGGCCAAGAGTTCAGGACCAGCCTGGCCAACCATGGTGAAACCCTATCTCTACTAAAAATACAAAAATTAGCCGGGCATGGTGGTGGATGCCTGTAATCCCAGCTACTTGGGAGGCTAAGACATGAGAATAGCTTGAACCCAGGAAGCAGAGGTTGAAGTGAGCCAAGATCGTGCAATTGCACTCTAGCCTGGGACAGAGTGAGATTCCATTTCAGAAAAAAAGAAAAAAAAAAAAGAAATCACAGGAGAGAATAGTGACTGGAAAAATAACATTAACGGTAATTAACTATAAAACAAAGATATAAAACAGAGTAGTCTGGTGTGTTCAAAGGTTTACCAAAATACTTGGTTTCCCACGTTCTTGGTGCACTTGGGAGAAAGTGGAAACACTATTTTTTTTACTTTTCTGTCTGGGAAAAATCAGTCTCAATTTTGATTGTGTTTCTGAGGGAATCTTAAACCGGGTGAGATGACATGTGATGGGTTTTTAATTAGACATTACCATTCTAACCAGGAGTCCTGAATAGTGATAGATTTATTCATTTGTTGAATAAAAACAGTAACTGAAGTCAACAGTACCTTGAGAACTGTCGTTTAAAACTAAGAAAGAAAAAATTGAGATTTGTTAAAATATGACAAAAGTTTATTCAGGAGAAGATAATGAATTCACTGTAATTTTCATACAAGGTTGGTAAAGTTAATTTCCAGCTCTCAATTTTTATGATAGTTCTTAAAAATCATCAGACTATCTAACATTTTTCTTAACCAGAAACTTATGTGTTGCTTCTCTGTGTATTTTCTGCCTCTTTCTCTCTGAAATACTTCTCTTGAAGGGCAGGAGACTTGCCCGTCTTGTTTGT
The DNA here is from genome assembly GCF_024542745.1 of Macaca thibetana thibetana. Lineage (NCBI taxonomy): Eukaryota > Metazoa > Chordata > Mammalia > Primates > Cercopithecidae > Macaca > Macaca thibetana. The sequence goes on along the minus strand of NC_065594.1, from coordinate 16,504,613 downwards.
GATTATATTTCCAGTGTCTATAAAAGTCCTGGGGTTTTAGTGTATACCTAACAAATATTTTTGAATAAAGTGTTTGAAGTTTTTCTCATACTACCATTTCACTTGCCATCCTGATTTCCTCTATCAAATCAAAGTAGTAGGAATAGCAAAATGTCTATAAACTCAATGGTTACCTAAAATTATAAATTTTATAGAAAATTTAATGAATAAATATATTTTTGAACATTTAATTTAATTGAGAGATTTTCGGACATTTTATTTAATGTAACTCATAAAAGTTGTTAATAGTTTACAGTTTCACAGTTTTCTCAGTGAAGAAAAAGGATTGAGAAAACTTAGTATTATACCCAACGTCAAATGACATGTTTGTGGAGTATGATAGATGTTAACATAAGTATCTCACTTCAAAAGGAAGAAGGAAGAAGATAAAGGGCAAGACGTAATGGAGGCTAGGAGGAAGAAGACAGAAGAAAAACTAACCCTCTTAGAATAAACACTTTACCTCATCATAATTTTCATAAGAATTTGATCTGAGAAACTTCATTCCCATTTCACTTAAAAGAGAGTTTGCATAATTTCTGCAAGTGACTCACAGCTAAAAGCTAGTGGAGCTGGCATTTGAACTTGGATATTTTAAATTCTGAAGCCCATGTTGTTTTGGTTATATCATAATCTTTGACAGTAAGAGAGAAAGGCAGAATACACTGGGCTTCATTTATAACCCAAGCTGACTTTCTGAACAATATATTTGGGCTGGTTCTTTCAGTCATGGTAAATTGAGAGATACAGTGTTCTTTCTTTTTTACGGATCCTCGTGTTTCAGCTAGCTGGAGTTACACTGTTTGCATTTACCTATTATACTAAAAATGAAATTATGAGGAAATTAGAAACACTAAGCTATTGTCTCTTAAACATAAAATTACTATTGTAATTAATTGTTTCCTCTCACATTTGAGAACCTGTCAGAGAACCATCGTTTATAAAAACAAACAAAAAAGATTTTTTCTTTTATTGTTTTCTGCCTTTTCAGAGCATCTACATGTACAGATACCATAAAAGTCTAAAGAAATCCACCCTGAAATTAGCGTAGGTAATTATCTATGAAATAAAACTGGAATGTGATATGACAGTATGTGCATTTCACATTAAAGATGTTTTTGAGTCTTGTATTTTCAATTGATAAAGGCGGAACAGTCTTAACAAGCTGTGTCTACTCTAAGTTTTCACATCTGTCTGTCTTTCTTACCTGTGCTGTATTCCATTGATTCATGTCACCACCAACAATATTCATTGTAGACTCTGACAAAGGTTTCTATCATTGGATTATTGGGTCAGTGATGTATATAATTGCATCAAGTAAAAAGTCAAAAGCTATAGAAGCCAAAATTAGCTTTGAGTGCAGAGTAAAAAAGAAGCAACTGCGGCAATACAGAATCAAAGCAGATTCTATTGTCATGATGTGATGTTTTACAAAGGTTAATTGCATACAGTTTAACTGAGAGCAAATATAAATGTTGTTTTTCCAAGTACCACATTTTTAAGCTTTGCTATGAAATTTTTGATACACAGTCCTTTGTCTGCCTCTAAAATAAGATGAATATTATATATCTCACAACATCCTGGGATGGGTGATTTTAGCTGTTGAATGGAATTGGCTATTGGCTGGTAAAAACAGAACAAATAGGGACACTACTCTCTGCTATTATCCTCTCACCCACATGGGTCACTAGTTCTCAGGAACAATGCTGGCTTTTTCCTCATATCAGAATGCTCCTTTGACTTGACTCAAGTAGAAAAATAATGGCAATTGTCACAGTTTTAACTCTTCTAGCATAAGCTATTGCATTAGCAGTCTATTCATTTCCAACTTCTCACCCTCTGTTAAGAAGCAGATGACATCTGTGAAGGAATTGCTCTACAGAAGAGCCCAGGAGACTTAAAAAAAATGTGAGAAATGCAAGTCCCAAGGCCTTCACTCATGAGTATAGGAGGAAGAATTATGAGTTTCAATCAGGAATAGGGTGGCACAAGGATAACTTCAAACTGATTTTGACTTTTGAAAACATAGCTATGTGCGAGTTTGTGCACTGGTGTGTGTGAGACTATGTCATAGGCAGGAAGTAACCACAGCCTGGTTCCCAATTCAGAGGCAACTATCTAAAGTATTTTTTCCTAGTGGGGGAAATTTCCACAATGGCAACTGTATTAGTCCATTTTCACACTACGGTAAAGAACTGCCTGAGATTGAGAACTTTATAAAGGGAAGAGGTTTAATTGACTCACAGTTCAGCATGGCTGGGGGACCTCAGGAAACTTACAATCATGGCAGAAGACAAAGGGGAATCAAGGCACCTTCTTCACAAGGTGGCAGGTAGGAGAAGTGCTAAGCAAAGTGGGGACGGCACCTTATAAAACCATCAGATATTGTGAGAACTCAGTCACTGTCAGGAGAACAGCATGGGGGAAAATGCACCCCATGGTCCAATTACCTCCAGCTGGTCTCTCCTTAGACACGTGGGGATTATAAGGATTATGAGGATTATAACTTACGATGAGATTTGAGTGGATTTGAGAGATTTGGGGATACAAAACCTAACCATATCAACAACAAACTCAGCTGATGGTATAAACATACTGTAATGTACTTAAGAGTTTCCACTCTCTCTGTTTATCAATTCCCTATTGGAGATATTAATACTAAATATAAGAAAAGCTACAAAATATTATTCAGGTACTGTAGATTTTTTTTTACAAATTCTGACTCTAATACTTTCCAAATAATATGTTATTATACCTATCATAAAGATGGTGAAACTGAGTTTCAAAATGGTTAAAAAGTTGCCAACATCACATAGCCAGTAGAACTGTACAAAAACACAAAGTCTTTGTTTCGATAACGGATGCTTGAATGTTATAGAAGAGGATCACATACTGTGTGCTATTAAAAACAAACTCTCTGCCATTTTTCTTTTACATATTTTATGCTTTGAGTTTCTCAGTTCTTCCCTCTTCTATCCATAATTGTTCATGAGAATGCCCCTATTGAAAGGAATCTCAGAAATGTATAAATGAGCAGATGATTCTTCTTCCTCTGAAGCTTCAGTGGAGACACGCCACTTTCACTCTTACAACTAGTTCAATGAATCTCACCTAATAGATGCGCCAAGTCAATATCAGTCTTGTTTCTTCCTCCCGTATGGAGACTTCCGTGAAACTGCTTAGCTAGTAACTTTGTTTTCTTTTATCATAAAACGGTCTTTGGACATACAATTTATGTATCATTCCCTGCATCAGAAATTGTTTCTTTAACCCAGAGAAAAGTAACAGTGATGATAAATTTTAGAATTTATCATCTCTAAAAATGCTGTCATCATAATTGATTATCTTAATATATTATTATGCAGTAATATTGTAATTGGTATACATCTAAAAGGCATATTTATAAAAATATTTGTCAAAAAATAATCATTGGTACTTTCATCTTGTACCACCATGAATGAAGATATAAACAATTTTTTAAATTCCTTATTCAGAGGACTGTTTGAGAGTTGTTATTTTATTTAAATTAACAGTGTACTATAAATACAGAATTTCAAGTTGGAGGGAATCTTTAAAATAATCTATTCCAGCAGTCTAATTTCAAATGAGGTTCAGTGAAGTAAAACTATATTTAAAAGGTTGCATAGCAAGTTAGAGATGAAAGCAACACAGGAATCTAAACCTCTGGAATCCTAAGCCAGTTATATCACAGCACCAGCCTTGAAGAATTGTCATACTGAATGGCATCTACTACTGATTAAATGCTGTGTTTTAGAGATCCTCTATAGGCCTGTCATACTACATGAGATTTAATTGGGATTCTTCAAAACATGATGTCATCCTGTGGTAGGTGTATTTTAGCTGTATTTAAACCATGTACGTGAGACTATGTAGTGGTATAATAGGCAATGCCAAGTCAAGTTCAGAGAGTTTCAAAGTGAACTTATAATAATTTATAGTACTCAGTCTCTTTGTAGAACTTCTTCTGGGTACTACTAAGCACTAGTGACTGTAATTAAAATATGAGCTGAATTTGTCACAATTTGGTTGCTAAAGACTTATTTTGACTAAGTTAATGCACTGTAAGAGGTCCTAAGAGTTTAGTTTTACTTCACAATTCATCACATAGGATTTGCTGTAACTTACTTTCATCAAGAGTTTAGTTGCCTTAGCAATAAAATGTAGTTAATCACAGTACGTGACTTAATGAATTATGAGAATGAAATTAAGTGTTTCACAGTGCGTTGAGACACAAAAAACTATAATAAACAAACCTGGGCTAGTGGCTCTCTTACCTAAACTCAACTTATAGATGCCACATAAGCAAGAGAAAGAGAGAGGTTGAAGGATGATAGAATGTAGTGCATGCACGCACACACACACACACACACACACACACACACACACACACACGATCCTTGGAGAAAAAATTGTGTTTACTTTCCAGTGGAGAATTGGGAACATAATGGTAGTTCAGTACATTATAGAAAGAGCACAGGCTACAGAAGAGATTTCTAGCCATCTATTACTAAGGGATCAGATATCTACAATGTTCTAAAAGCATACATTTGAATGTTATGCAGCAGTCTGACATATTAAAAATCTGCACATAGCTACATGGATACATTTTAATGTGCAATATTGAGTAAAATATACATTATGTATAGCAAAATATTTGTGTAAACTCATCATATGCACACACAAAACAATACATTTTTTTTTCTACCACAAACATATATTTACAATCAACTGAGTTTCTACAGGAAGAAGAGAAATGCCTTGTGCAGTGAGTTTTTTTAAAAAAAGAAAATAATGAAATAGAACAAGGGAGGAGGCTTAACTTTTCTATACCAATAATATTCCATGAACTAAGGAATATCATTACCTCCAACCCACAAATTCTACCAAGAAAAAGGAAGGAGCGGCAGGCAAAAGAGTAGGAAAGGAGGGAGTGCTGCTCAAAATTAGGTTATTCCTCACCTGTCTTCACTATCGCTATAGAAGAGTATCCCAGGACAGCTCCATAGTAACCATTCCAATGATGCATGGGAACTTTAGCGAGTAAAAATTGTCAATTTTATTTTATTGATATCTGAATTCACATGTACACATATACACACCTATACATATTTGTACAAATATTTGTAATACAAAAATTTCACTCATGTCTTTACAATCTGCTTTGAGAATAAAGGTGTTACTAAAAATTGTGAGTGGTCCATTTTCGATATCTGACCTCTAACAGCTTTCAAGCCCCACTCTTTTTCCGCTCTCACCTCACATCTAGACAAGCCGTTAGGAAAGCCCGCACACACTCCCTTTTTCAGCACTGGTGGGAAACGCGAACAAAGCAAACCCACACTCTTATGCAAGACCCCTCACCTGGGCCGAGAACTCTAACTCCTATAAAACCCTAAGTCAGTCCCTCTCCTCCTGATGTCTCAAGCCACATTTGAACCTTCCTGGGAGCCCATCCTGCTCTCTAGAGAAGGCATTATTAAGAGAGTAGTACATCTTTAGACTTTCTTGACATGCGTGGCATCATCAGTCTTGAAATTCAGTCCAAATTTTGCGGAGTGGAGTTGATCCTCCTCCTTTGCAGAAAAACCACAAATCGAAAGGGCAAATAAAATAATCACAGAAACTAATTTCCATTCCCATCGTTAGCATCATAATGCTGGCCTGAGAAGCCAGCACATAGTAAAATAAAGTGGCTAAACAGATATGCATTGATTACCTTTTATCCTTCTGCTTGAAATTGGCATTAAATCTAAGGGCAACAGAAAAACCTTTTTATGATTTTATCTCTACTTCGTTTTGAATAAAATAAAAATAGCACTTAGGCAAAATAAGTCTTTTCTAAGCCTCAGGGAATATATTACTATGGTAACACGATCCCCAACAGAAATAGCAACACTGATCTCGACATAGTCATAGGATTACTTTTCTCTCGATAAGCCCCAGTAGTATATAGATAAGATGTGCAAAGACTTTAAGCAGAAAACCTAAGCTATAATTTCACGCAACCTCATAATGAGGTTATGTAAAGGTTTACCCTTGCAGTCACTATGCAAAAGCATCCAAAACTCCTTTTTGGACAATGCATTTTTACATGGTAATAAGGGTACAAAGCCATAGTTGCTTTTTTAGGGCACATCAGCAGAATTGAAACTCTGTAAGATACTCTTTACTTTTAAGTCGGCAGCAACTCTGCGTCTTCAATCAAAACACAAAAGCAACAACAAAGTATCTTGCACCTTTCTAGAGAAAACACTAAAAAGGGATTTTAAAAGTTCAATTTAAGGCCAGATATAGTGGCTCACACCTGTAATCCCAGCACTATGAGAGGCCAAGGCAGATAGATCACTTGAGGCCAAGAGTTTGAGATACGGAAAGTTATTGTATATCATCCTTATACATTTGAATAATATTTTAGATATGTCCTTTTTTCATTTTAATTTAGATAGGTTCCGTTATCTCCCCAGAGTTCATTTTCTGAATAGTTTGAGCAGGTACCTCTACATGGTTTTCTCCCCACAGAGGTGTCTTAATCCTATAACTTTATATTTACCTTCATCTCTCTGCTTTGTAGTTTAAAACAGTTTTGCACACAGCCCACTCCACCTTCAACAAAAAATAACTCTGGGTGTTGGCATGGTTATTTTTGGTGTCATTGTACAACAGTTCCTTGAGGTCAATCATTATTCCTATAAAGAGTGCAAAGCAGGTATAGCTTAGTGACTTTTAAGAGCCTAATTTAACATCAATCAATACAAATTTGGTAATTTTGATAGTGCTACTCACTTCTGTCAACTTTGACAAGATATGAGATTTATTCCATTTGGACATTTACTTAAAACCTCTCTCCTCCTTCATAAATAAGTCTCAAAACACATCTGAGGAATTGAAAGGACAGATATTGTTAGCTGATTATTCAGCCAAGGAAACTGAGGCACAGGGAAGTCAAGCTATTTCCCAATGACCTCATAGCTGATGACTGGAAAGTTCAGGGTTCAGCCCAAGCCGTCTGACTGCCAAAGTAGCAGCCTCTTTAAAATACACAGCACTGTCTCTCTCTTGGCCTCATGTCTTCAATTGTTAATTTTTTTAAGTCTTTTTGCTTTTGCTAAGATCCAAACTTCCCTTTAAACATGAACGGGAATGTGTAAGTATCTGTGAAAGAATGATCAGATAGAAAGGTTATAGAGAAAAATGAAAGAAGAGAATTAAGGATAAAATAATCTTTGCTAAGGGGAAGACCCCATGGTACAAATGTTACAACAAGTTTGCTCAGGGTTTTCCGTAGCTTTTTCTAGCAGAATCTGATCTCAAACAGGAAGACCATAAACTCATTTTAACCTTAAAACATAAACAGCTGATAACAGATTAAGGTGTTACTACTGCTTCTCAGGAAAGCTGTGCCTTAACAGATGAAATTCCTTAAAATAATGTCTTCCACATAGTGGAATTTCAGCTATCATCAAGTAGTTGGAAGATGTTAGAAGGATGAAGAAGAGTGTCTCTGCTGGTCTCTGAGAATTCACTCAGTAGGAATTTTTCAACCCAGGCTTTTACCCTTTCTGTGTTGTTGTTTTGATGGCTTGGATGAACACCATTCTATAGGCTAACCCCAAATATTGTCCATCTTACCTTCATATGCTTCAGTTGTGTGAAGTTAGAAAACACTACTTGAATTGAAAAAATAAAATGATGCTAAGAATAATCTAATTGCTTCATTTTGAATTAGCCTTTAAAAACACAGTCTTTATCTTGAGTTCTAAATATTTTATCTCCTCTGGAGATTTTTACGTGCTAAAAGAAAATAGTAGCTGAAAGCATTTGTTTGGAGAAGCGAATAGAAATAAGTGAAAAGAAACAACAAACTCCAACCGATACACTGTTTGTCATGGTTACCTAAACCACTGGTTCCAAATCCTGTCTGGTTGTTGTTTCCTGGGGAAGCACTGATTTATTTTTTTCTTAGTTGATGTTCTTGCATGGCTATCTGTATTTTTAAAAGCTCTTTCAGACCATCCTAATGTGCAGTTAGATTTGACAAGCAGTGATGTAGACAATTCCTATAATAATAGAGTCCAAATTAGCTGGATGGTGGTAAAAAACATGTTCTTCCCTATGTAAGTATAAAGTCCCTACAATTCTTAAGTTTTTACAATAGTAAACATCCATTACTGCTACATCATTTGTGATGTCTTCAATTTTACTTTTACATATGTCATCAATTCTAAATATTGTGATTAATAGTGGTTTAATTAATTGTCTTTTAAACTGTTTAAGAAAAGGAATAAGCAGTATTTTATAAACACCTACTATTAGCCGGGCGCGGTGGCTCTCACCTGTAATCCCAGCACTTTGGGAGGCCAAGGCAGGCAGATCACAAGGTCAGGAGACAGAGACCATCCTGGCCAACATGGTGAAACCCCATCTCTACTAAAATACAAAGAAATTAGCCGGGTGTGGTGACATGTACCTGTAATCCCAGCTACTCAGGAGGCTGAGGCAGGGGAATCACTTGAACACAGGAGGCAGAGGTTGCAGTGAGCCGAGATCGCACCACTGCACTCCAGCCTGTGCAACAGAGCAAGACTCCATCTCAAAAAAACAAAAAACAAACAAAACAGAAAACAAAAAAAACTACTATTTCCCATTTCTGTGCTTTCCACTCTTACTAGTAGGTCCAGATCTCCTGTTATCATTTTGCTGAGTCCGAAGAATTTCCTTTAGTCACTAATGATGCATTCTCTCAGTTTTTATTTTTCTTCATCTAATTTTTAGAATACTCTTTTTTATTCATGAAAAATGATAGGTTGACTTTTTCTTTTACTTATCAGTAGTTATTATAGATTTTAGAAGAGCCACTGACATGTACACAACGGAATTTATTAGTGATAATTCCTACGTAATTATTTACTCCATCTCTTCATATCAAATTTTCTCTAGGCTGTTCGATTTTTCTGATTTTCAATGGTCTTTTTGAGTTCCACATTAGGGCATGGACATGGAAAAATTAAGTTAGTATTCTTGGTATCACGGTTAATTTTCCCAGCACTCAGACTTAAAGTGAGTGCACTAGTTTTGGTTTTTGTAAGACCAGGGAATGAAGTTTCCTTCCTTTTTCTTCTCCATGGCGATCTAGATCAAAACAAAGTAAACTGGGTCCCTATGTCTTTTTGAGTGTGGTTGATAGTCAAATTGAAAATCTACTCTTAGTTTAGTCCTTCAAATTGCTTTAACAACTGACTCTGCTTTTAAATCAACTGAAACTTTAAAAACAACCTCCAGCCACTTTTACATGAATACCTATTGCACAAGAAAAAGTCACATCTCTGCAAATTCCTTGACTGGTACACACCATGTCAGGGCCTTCAAAAGCCTGTAAATGCCATTGTAGTATTACTATTATTTTTCTCTGAGAAATTACAGAGTACAAAAAAGCCCCAAGATTTGAAGCCAGGAAATATATTTGTAATTTTCATGACATCAGTTTATATAATAGTTCCAAGAATCTCCACAAGTCCCACTCAAGATAAATATGAAGAGATCCATATCTCAGCACACCACAAATTGCCCAAATCAGAGATTGAAAAAAATCCATAGGAATAAAAGATACATTGTATACAGCAGAGGAAAATGATGAGAGTCAACTTTTATCAGAAACATTGCAAGCCAGAAAATAAGAGAAAAAAACTTACAATAACTGTCAACAAGAAAAAGTCACCCTAGAATTTTCTGTGAATAGAAAATATTCTTCTAAAAATTAGATGAAACAAAAATAAGTAAAAGCTGAGATAATGTGTCATTAGAAAGTCTCTTTATAAGAAATACAAAAGGAAATTCTTCAAGCTGAGCAAAATGATAACAGGAAATTTAGATCTACTAGAAGGAATGGAAAGCACACAAATGGTAAGTGGTAAGTGTTTATAAATATTACTTTTCCCTTTTCTTAAATAGTTTAAATGACAATTAACTTAAACACTCTCACTCACAATATTTTGAGTTCACAGTTGCAAAAAGAAGTTGCAACCACTAGAGGTCAGACATTTAAATCTGCAATATGATACTTCATATTACTAAATGCTAAAATCATCCCGTTTAGAATTCTGTGTTCTGATTTTCAAAGTATTTTCTAAGTTTTCTTTATTACTAAAAGTCCCTGCAATCCAGGAATGCAGAAAGATGGAAGGAACACCATCAGCAGGGTGATTTTCTGATGATTTCCTAAAAATAAAATATAAATAAAGTAACTATTTGATGTATAGCAGTTGGCATATTTCAAAGTACTTTCACATACATGATCTAGTTTAACCACAGGTTAGAGAACTCTAAGCATTTCTAGGTCTACCAGGAGTCTTGGGTTTTGAACGCCATTTCCCAATGGACACAATTTTTTTTCTTTTTTTTTCTTATTACACTTTAAGTTCTGGGATACATGTGCAGAACGTGCAGGTTTGTTACATAGGTATACATGTGCCATGGCAGTTTGCTGCACCCATCAACCCATCATCTACATTAGGTATTTCTCCTAATGTTATCCCTCCCCTTTCTTCCCACCCCCCGACAGGCCCTGGTGTGTGATGTTCCCCTCCCTGTGCCCATATGTTCTTATTGTTCAACTCCCACTTATTTTTTTATACTTTAAGTTCTAGGGTACATGTGCACAACGTGCAGGTTTGTTACATATGTGCCATGTTGGTGTGCTGCACCCATTAACTCGTCATTTACATTAGGTATATCTCCTAATGCAACTCCCACTTATGAATGAGAACATGCAGTGTTTGGTTTTCTGTTCCCGTGTAAGTTTTCTGAGAATGATGGTGTCCAGCTTCATCCATGTCCCTGCAAAAGACATGAACTCTTTCTTTTAATGGCTAGATAGTATTCCATGGTGTATATGTGCCACATTTCCTTTATTCAGTCTAACATTGATGGGCATTTGGCTTGGTTCCAAGTCTTTGCTATGGTGAATAGTGCTACAATAAACACATGCATGCATGTGTCTTTATAGCAGAATGATTTATAATTCTTTGGGTATATACCCAGTAATGGGATGGCTGGGTCAAATGCTATTTCTAGTTCTAGATCTTTGAGGAATTGCCACACAGTCTTACACAATGGTGGAACTAGTTTACACTCCCATCAACTGTGTAAAAGCCTTCCTATGTCTCCACACCCTCTCCAGCACCTGTTGTTTCTGGACTTTTTAACGATCACCATTCTAACTGGTGTGAGATGGTATCTCCTTGTGGTTTTGATTTACATTTCTCTAATGACCTGTGAGGATGAGCTATTTTTCTTGTTTGTTGGCTGCATAAATGTCTTCTTTTGAAAAGTATCTGTTCATATCCTTCACTCACTTTTTGATGGGGTTGTTTTTTTCTTGTGAATTTAAGTTCCTTGTAGATTCTAGATATTAGCCCTTTGTCAGATGGATAGATAGCAAAAATTTTCTCCCATTCTGTAGGTTGCTGTTCACTCTGATGATAGTTTCTTTTGCTGTGCAGAAGCTCTTTAGTTTAATTAGATCCTATTTGTCAGTTTTGGCTTTTGTTGCCATTGCTTTTGGTGTTTTAGTCATGAAGTCTTTGCCCATGCCTATGTCCTGAATGGTATTGCCCAGGTTTTCTTCTAAGGTTTTCATGGTTTTAGGTCTAACATTTTAAGTCTTTAATCCATCTTGAGTTAATTTTTGTATAAGGTATAAGGAAGTTTCCAGTTTCTGTTTTCTGCATATAGCTAGCCAGTTTTCCCAACACCATTTATTAAATAGGGAATCCTTTCCCCATTGCTTGTTTTTGTTGGGTTTGTCAAAGCTCAGATGGATGTAGATGTGTGTTGTTATTTCTGAGGCCTCTGCTCTGTTCCATTGGTCTAAATGTCTTTTTTGGTACAAGTACCATGCTGTTTTGGTTACTGTAGCCTTGTAGTATAGTTTGAAGTCAGGTAGCATGATGCTTCCAGCTTTGTTCTTTTTGCTTAGGATTGTCTTGGCTATACGGGCTCTTTTTTGGTTCCATATGAAATTTAAGGTAGTTTCTTTCTAATTATGTGAAGAAAGTCAATGGTAGCTTGATGGAGATGGCATTGAATCTTTAAATTACCTTGTGCAGTATGGCCATCTTCACAACATCGACTCTTCCTATCCATGAGCATGGAATGTTTTTCCATTTGTTTGTGTTCTCTCTTATTTCCTTGAGCAGTGGTTCATAGTTCTCCTTGAAGAGTTGTATTCCTAGGTATTTTATTCTGTTTGTAGCAATTGTGAATGGGAGTTTGTTCATGATTTGACTATTATTGGTGTATAGAAATTCTTGTGATCTTTGCACATTGATTTTGTATCCTGAGACTTCGCTGAAGTTGCTTATCAGCTTAAGGAGTTTTTGGGCTGAGACTATGGGGTTTTCTAAATATACAATCACGTCATCTGCAAATAGAGATAATTTGACTCTCTCTTCCTATTTGAATACCCTTTATTTGTTTCTCTTGCCTGATTGCCCTGGCCAGAACTTCCAGTACTATGCTGAATAGGAGTGATGAGAGAGGGTATCCTTGTATTGTGCCCGTTTTCAATGGGAATGCTTCCAGCTTTTGCCCATTCAATACGATATTGGCTGTGGGTTTGTCATAAATAGCTCTTATTATTTTGAGATATGTCCCATCAATAACTAGTTTGAGTGTTTTTAGAATGAAGAAGTGTTGAATTTTATCAAAGGCCTTTTCTGCACCTATTGAAATAATCATGTGGGTTTTGTCATTGGTTCTGTTTATGTGATGAATTACGTTTATTGATTTCTGTGTGTTGAACCAGCCTTACATCCAAGGGTTGAAGCCAACTTGGTCATGGTGGGTAAGCTTTTTAATGTGCTGCTGCATTCAGTTTGCCAGTATTTTATTGAGGATTTTTGCATCAATGTTCATCAGGGATACTGGCCTGAAATTTTCTTTTTTTGTTGCGTTTCTGCCAGGTTTTGGTATCAGGATGATGCTGGTCTCATAAAATGGTTAGGGAGGAGTCCCTCTTTTTCTATTGTTTGGAATATTTTCAGAAGGAAAGGGACCAGCTCCTCTTTATACCTCTGGTAGAATTAGGCTGTGAATCCACCTGGTCCTGGGTTTTATTTGATTGTTAGCCTCTTAATTACTGCCTCAATTTCAGAACTTGTTATTGGTCTATTAGGGATTCAATTTCTTCCTGGTTTAGTCTTGGGAGGGTGTATGGGACTCAAATATTTTGAGTCTTCTGTCTTCAAGTGAGAGTCTATATGCTCTCTTCACCTTTTTGCATTCATTTTTGGTGGCTTCAACCATTAGCATATGTGCCAGAAGGTGGCCATGGGTACTCTGACATCAGCTCATAAAAGACCATGCATATTCTGCTTTGTTTGCTGGATCACTGAGCTGTCATATGTCTAACTCCTCTGAGACCACTGTGTTAAAGAAGCCGCATGTAGGCGCTCTGGCTGAGAATCCCAGTAGAGTTCAGCCTTTCAATCATCCTTGTCAATCTGGGGACACGTGAGTGAATAAGCCATCTTGGCAGTGGATCTTGCACTCTGAGGGGTCCTAATTGATCACTGGCAGTTATTGAAATCACCCCAGCCATTCTGGTCTTCCCAGCTTAAGCCACAGACATCATGGAATGGTATGGCTAGCTTATAAGTAACTCCCATTCTGCACTATCTGAATCCTTGATCAACTGATACTGTAAGCGTATCAAGTTGGTTGCTATTTTATGGCACTAAGTTTGGAGTGATGTGTCAGGCAGCAATAGATAACTGGAACATCTAGGGAAATTAAGTGAGTTTCCCTACCTTCCTTTCTGCTTTGTTAAAGCTGAAATGTGTAAAATGTGGGTCAACCTGGGTAAATGATTTATTTGTCTCAATTACTCCCTGGGTAATAATCTTGTAAGGGTAGGGGATAAAAATATATAAAAAATTGTCTGCCACATGGTAAAAATACATCTTGAAAGATGTTTAAACGCAACTGAAAAATTGACAAATCTGTTTCTAAATTGAGGTTCCCCAAATAATCTCTCTTGCCGAAGAATTATTAATTTACCACCTCTATGGTTTTATACTGTTTGGATACAAAGTCAGTTTCTCATTTTAGCAGAACTATCAACTCACATCCAAGCTAATGATTTCCTTAGCACACTGTACGCTGTACATGAATTTCAAACAGTGCTAGTATGCACTTAAGCCATTATAATGGATACGCTGCTCTTGTTTTTATTCAACTAACGTCTGCATACTTGTGTTTGTTTTACTTAAAGTGAAAATAATTTGCTAAAGGTAAAAAATGTACAACTCTGCATTCATGTGTTCCTATGAAACTTAAAAGCAGACTAAAAATATCAAAGATTCTTTTTCCATTTAAAGACCAAAGCTTCCATAATTACTACAGATCTTTTTTTTTTCTGAATAAGAACCACAGAATTAGTTTCTGTGTCCACTGGAATAGCTTCTTTTCCACCCTCCACCCCAACCTCTACCCTTTAACTTTCTCTAATGAGATCACTTTTTTTGTTGTTCATTATATACTGAGAAGCTGTGACATCCAAACTCTTGTTCAGGTCCTACATGGCCTGAAATCCTGTAACTCACATAATTCCACTTTAACTTATCTAATTCCACTTTTTCTACAAGTATGTGTCCTTGGGAACAATAATAAAGATATAAAGAGTGTTGCACATTTGTTAGCATAAAAAGAAGAGGAGGTCTTTTCCATTATTCCCCACAGTACTAACAGGGTATCCCAAGATTGTTTTGCATATAGGACAATAGAAGTGAATAAAAACCTTCATCAGATGCGTGTCTCTTAGAAAGGAAAGCAGAAACCCTCATGATATATGGGGAGAACAATAAGAAGAAATAGGGGGACAACAAGAAGAAATTTTGTAACAATATTCGATTTCTGCAATTGGAAATTCATCACATAATATCATTATCTGGTGAAGTGGAGCAACAAAAGTTATTTTAGAACAAAATATGTTCAATGTATCTGAGAATAGCTGGAAGATTATGATTGAAAATTGAGGAATAACTCAATTTTGGTTGGCACTTTTCCTAGGAAGAAATCTGAAAAGGTTTTCAGATGTAGAGAGGAAGCATATATAGACCATGTACTACAAACACTGGAAATAGACAAAGGGATTTTGAGGACAGCATTGGACATAGACAAATCAGCAGAGAGGATATATCAGTGGAGAAACGGAGGTCTAAGCATGGGACCTGAGAGTATTTCTATTTCAGAGGGAAAGGATCCAAGGAAAGTGATAAATGGTTGATTACAAATTATGGCGTTATCATAATTTAGACCATTCTTTCAGCAGACCAAATGCTCCAGATGGGATGTTGAAATTTTAGTACTATGAAAGATGGATGGCTACAGAGTTCTTTTAATTGCAGCAATTATCCATCCCTTCATCTTACAGTCTAATCTGGAAGAATATTAAAAGTTATTTGTGGGCAGGAGACAGATGATGAGTAGGGTCTTAATTACCCCTCAAACAAAATCATCCAGAACCAAATGAGAGAGAAGATGTATGGCATAATGTCAACAGCGTCAGGGGGTGAGAAGTAAGGGGTGTATAAATGTGGAGGGAACCAAAGAATGAAATCAGACTGCAGAAGTGATTATTTCCAACTATTTCTTTGAAGTAGAAAAAATTCAGTCATAATTTCTAGCCACATGTCACTCTTTTATGTCAGTGTAGAAAAAAACCTCAGAAACCCAGATTTTAAAAATGAAGCTATTCATGTATCGGCTACATACATGAAAAAATGGGACTAGATTTTTCAACTTTTATCCAGATTTGGCATCGCTTATTGTGGCTCATATGTATCAGCTGTAGAATATTTTATGTAAGAGTGCATCATTAATCTTCAGTTGATTGGCATTTTGAAACACAGGTAAAATGCCTAACATTTTTATATAAGTTTTATATTGATTATTAATTTAATCAAAATATTATGGATGGTATCTGTGCTTCTAGAAACATTGTATACTATACTTTCTCCACTAGATGTCTCCAGAGAAATACAAGTAAATACTGCTAATAAAGATACTGTTAATAAGCACCCAGTTTTAAAATTGCGAAAGTACCCAGTTCAGTTAGGGTCAAATAGTTACACTGATTGACTATTTAATATAAGAGTGGACCTGACACTTGATAGGCTTTTAAATGATGTGAGAGCTTAAAGTTCTACAGGGAAGATGGCATAGGACTCACATTTATTTCAGAAAGCCTTTTGTCTTCCTGCTAAATGAGTTAACATTAAAGAAATATCACCTCATGTCTACTTTGGACTGCAGTTAATCATCTCTTTCTCTGAATATGATTTCATTATTTTAGACATGTTAGGCCAGAACATGAAGATTTATGGAGTATACAGAGGAAATCCATTGGAAGTATTATGTCAAGAGGATGGCGTGAGAGTGCCTACGGTTCTTGTAGACTATACAATGTGTCCAGCCACAAATATCTGAGCCTATATATTTCTTCTTCGGCCTCTTCAAGTTGTTCATTGATGTTCAATTTTATTTGGGCTGTATGCATATTTTAAAAAGGGAAAAAAATCGTGAAATCTAACTTTTGTTTAATTTGAATTCCGGCTACCGTAGGCTTAGTTCAGCCTAACCTAGTCATTTTAAGAAAACCTTTTCACTAGCTCAAAAGACACAAAGATCACTGGGTCTTTGCCAGAACTTCAATTTATAGGGTGTTTACCTAGTTGTCAAGTAGACAAGATAGTTGGGCACGGGAGTACTACCTCCAGGAAACTGGGGCACTCACACTACGTGTAGCTTGCAAATAGGCCAGAAAGAAAGCAAAGTGATGCTCAAGAAATGTTTTCATGATCCCGTAACCTATATCTTAAAAAGCAGGGGTTTAGAAATAATTTGGCACAAATAGCTACTCTGGATTATGCAAAACCAAGGAAATTTTTGCTTTTTAAAAATCTGCACTTGGCTTGAGTATCCAGGTTTGTTGAATCCATAGTCTATGTCCAATCCTAGAGAGTATAGGGCAAGTTTAAGGTTAGTTACATGCTGGCGACAGTAAGCATGATATTACAATGACTTCATAGTCTCCAGAAGCTACAAGGCTTGTTATAAAGATCCACTAGATAATTTGCAAACTGACAATAAATTAGCATCCTGACAGCTAGAAATAAACGATCCTGTCTTTCAGTCACATTATTTTTCTTCAGTTACATAATCAACCATTTAGTTTTCATGCATGACTTATATTTCCGGGTCAAATTTTGCAACCCTGAAAGTCAGACTTAATTATCATCATTTCAATTTTCCTCTCATCTCCTAGGGAAAATTCCATGGACAACTCCAGGGTCAGTGTCCTTTTCTGATGCAGAAGAATAAGGGTCCTGTGTGGAGAGAGACAGTGGGCGGGGGGGACGGGCGGGAAGAGAGAGAAAATTTGACACTTGATAAGTGCTCTGAAAGGGAAGAATTATGTTCCTTGCAAGATTTTCAATATCTTCTCTAATTCTCTTTCTTACAACTGTTTCCTTCCCTCATCCTACCCAAAACTTGCTGAGACTTCCTCCCACTATTAGGCATATAATATCACACTTCCGGCCTGGCCTTAGTTCTTTAAGTTCCAGTGCTATAAACTTTTTAGGTTTACCTTAATTTTTTCCTTCTTTTGGGATATTCTCCAACCTTTAAATGTGCAGGTAGTCTGTATGCACACCTGGCTCACATTTTCAAGATCTTTCGTGATGTCATTACTAATCCTAACTTTAAATACTGAGGGCTGCTATTTGTTAATTTTCATGGGACTTATGCAAGTTCCAGAAATGATGCTCAGGATGGATAGACTTCTGGTTTCTATTATTTGAAGTGTGAAAAGAAAGATTTAAGATCTCTCTTTTAATCGTATGAGCATATATCATGCTTTCCACAAAAAAAGCATACGTTTGTCTCACTTGTCAGAAGGGAGAAGTAACCTTTTGAAATATGACTGCATTTCCATCTTCACTACTCATTTCATGTAATTATTTGTCAATTTAGGCAACTGCAAGTGCCACGATGAATGGAAGCCATTAATTCTAGTGCATAAAACTGGTTGCAAGGAACGACTACGTTAAAATTGTTCTTGAAAATAATCAATAAAATTTTAATTCATTCCAGGCAATGTTAAGAAAGCAGGCAATATGGCAGGAAATTTTGATTCTTCCTTCACTCCTTATGTTCACAATCAGGTCTATCAGTTATCATTCTGGACTGTATTTAAAAATACATATTTTTTTACCCTTGATACTTATTACGCAAGTCTATATCTCTTTCACTGAGTACCTCATCCTTCACCTCCAGTCAAACCCTATTGGATTTGAGCAGATTTCAGCTTCATTACAGAAAGGTCTGTAAGTAGTTACAGCAGTCTAAAGATGAAAAGAGTGGCATTAGTAGCAGTGTAATCTATATTATAATGTCTAACTGGTCTAGAGTTGAAGACTTTTATATACCCATGTTACCAGGAATGTCCTAACAGCTAATTTAATAATGTTAATAGTTTATCCATCCTAATCAATAAGCAGTTACTGACCACTTATGCACAACATAAGAGGAATAGACAACTATAATATAAAGCAAAAGATGGCTTCATAAAGATGAAGTCAGAATGATTCCATTCAGAGAAATGTAAATAATAGACTAATTCTCTTTCCACAAAGGACCAGGGTCAGGATATAATTTAACTTTTATGCTATCTTCTCTCTCCGGCTCTTCTTTTGAATTGCCCCTTCATTTTCTATACCTTAATCCCAAGATTTTCATATTGAAATGGGCTTTCAATCGTATTCCAGCATTTGTTGTTTCACTACGTGCTTTCTATTTTTATCATCTCTTTTTTTAATACTTAAGTTCTACAGTACATGTACACAAAGTGCAGGTTTGTTACCTATGTATACACGTGCCATGTTGGTGTGCTGCACCCATTAACTTGTCATTTTCATTAGGTATATCTCCTAATGCTATCCCTCCCCCCTCCCCCCACCCCACGACAGGCCCCGGTGTGTGATGTTCTCCTTCCTGTGTCCAAGTGTTCTCATTGTTCAATTCCCACCTGTGAGTGAGAACATGCGGTGTTTGGCTTTCTGTTCTTGCAATAGTTTGCTGTGTGCTTTCTTAATAAACTAAGCAACAAGTTGTAGAACATTTTAATATCCCATAGCGAGTTCAAGCATAACTCAGAATACTGAAAATGCTCTCTGATCCAACCCAGTTCCCCCAAAGGCCCTTCCAATAGGACAACAGGGAGAATTCCGACAAAATTTCTCTATCTCACCAGCGGGAAAAGAACGTGGATATGACATTACAGAGGGAGCACTTTGTAACAAAATGGATTGGGACTACACTTTAGGATGGTGTGCAGCTTGTTTATTCACAGAAACTGATTGTGGTTACCATTTCAGCTCATTGTTTCTCTCTGACATTCAGATTTCCTTTATCCAAAGTTTTCTGAACATGTGACTTATGTGTGGCGTAGTCAGAATGCACATGCCTTTGGCTAGGGATTGCATAGTGTAACATTGAAAGGCTTTAGTTACTCCTGATAAAATCAGAAGAATCATTTTGGCAATGCCCCTGTTTCCTAATACGCATTTAATTATTCTAGTAATCTTTAGATTAGTAACACTTGCTTCCAGTAGTGGCTGCTTTTCACCAGTGGGTATCAGTAGATGTGCTTGCATAGACATGTTCAACATCATGTGAAGTATATGTCATGAAAAACAACAAAGCACAAATGTTTTTCCTTTCTGCTTCATTTCATAAGTTGGAGAAATTTGTCAGATTAGACTTATGTTAACTCTATATGTTCCTTGATATTTGACAGAGAAAGGAAATGAGAGGTTGTTCTCCTTTTGGTAGGATAGCAAGGAAAATGTGGACTCTCCTACATGATTCTTCAGCAAGTTAGAATTCTTATTTCATATCTTACACAAGTTTTAAATCTATCCAGTGTTTGTTTTTAATCAACACGCTTTACTCCCTTGTGATTGTCAGACTTGCATCTACCTTTGTTTTCTGGTAAAAATAATAATAATAATCTTTCAGTTCTGATGTGAACTGCAGTAAGACCTAACAATAATCTTGAGCACACAGACATTATACATTCTACTCTGAAAAGGACTGCAGAATATCTCTTACAACTCAACAAAAGAATTTTTCTTAAAAACTCTCTAAGATACAAAAGAATAAAACTGAGACATAAACATGCAGTGAGTCAATTGTTCATATGATTAAAAATAAGTACCTTCTTTATAATGAAAAGGAAAAGTAGCTCAATGTGTTCCTTAAATATAACTAACCAAAACAAATCTTAGCTGGCAATTTGAAGTTGCTGATGTTTCTTGGAAAGAGTTCAGATTCTCAGGTTGATGCAGTGTTCCCTCCCACAACTCTGACATGTATATAAATTCTGAGCTCTGCAAAGCCCACTGCCAGTTCTCTTCGGGACTAACTGCAACGGAGAGACTCAAGATGATTCCCTTCTTACCCATGTTTTCTCTTCTATTGCTGCTTGTTGTTAACCCTGCAAATGCCAACAGTCATTATGACAAGATCTTGACTCATAGTCGTATCAGGGGTCGGGAACAAGGGTAAGTGATTGCTTTGGTTTTATAAAGCGTTTTTCTTTTTCCTTAGCTTGTTATATGTTCAAGTATGCATAAAGTTTCTCATATATGCCTCAGGGTTTTTTTTTTTCTAATTATTATAAAGTAATAGGAAAAAAAGGAAAATGTGAGTATTCTGTGATTTCTCTATGCACTTTAAGCTTTAAGACATAATTACTCTCTAAATAACTTGAATTGCTTTTTTATGAAATATTATATAATTCTAATCTAATTAACACAATTTAGCTGGGCATTCTTTTGTGATTCCATTTACTTATGTTTTCATTTTCTTCCAAAAATCTGAAACTGAGTTTTCAAAATTAACAAATCTGTTGTTAGGAACTATCATATATATGTGAACAGCTTTGAAATATCTCACATGATGTTAGAGAAAATTTTATTTAAATTACATATGAAGGTTAAATGCTGGGTAATGTAACTAGTTCTCTGAATTCTTTGAAGCATTTAAGTTACTTTTAAACTCTGAATTCTGTAAAATTTGCAAGAGTAATTTATATTTTATAGAACTAATGAAATTACAACTGAGCACTTTAAAAATTACACATAATTTTGTTAATTCATCCAACCATTTATAATTTTTTAAGTGGATCTTGGCACTTCTTCCTATGCCCCACAGGGATTTTCATAATGTTCACAAGCTTCTTTGACCTACAGTGAAATAAGACCTCTATCCCTTTAAGAGGGGAAAGGGAACCTTAAAGTTGTAACAGATTAGAACATCCTCTGTCACTTCCATTCAAAAAGATAATTCTCCTCTGTGCAACCATACTGTTTCAAAGTTAATTTTAGCACTCATTTACTTCTGTGATTACTTAACCTAGAAAATTACAGAGTATAGTGTCTGTGTACATAATAAATCTTGTCTCTTTTGCTCTCTGACCTCTCATTGTTCCAGAGAGCCCTGAAGCTATGGCCACCCTCCAAGTGAGCACACGTTTGGTTTAAAAAGGGTCAGTAGATTATCTACTATTAAGAGTAATAAGGCACATAGAAATAAAATTATGTTAATACTGTTTGAATATTTCTATTTGGTTAACTTTTTGAAACGCTTGTATTTTACTCTCAGAAATGTATTTTTTTTTTCTCCTCGCCATCTCCCTTAGACTTTAGGTTTTTCAACAATTCAGTAGGATTGTGTTAATAGTTAGATTTGTGCAAGGCTAGAATCATATCTTTGAATATCAAATCCACATCTTAACATTTTCTTCTATCATCTGATCTTTAGATATGAAAAACTAGTCATTATTAGGACATTAACTTTTTTCCTTTCCTTCTATCCTCCAGCCCGAATGTCTGTGCCCTTCAACAGATTTTGGGCACCAAAAAGAAATACTTCAGCACTTGTAAGAACTGGTATAAAAAGTCCATCTGTGGACAGAAAGCGTAAGTCTCTTTTTTTTTTCATAACATGTCATTTCCAAAAACAACATCATGACGTATATGCCCTTCCCCCTGGGTGTACACACCATTCTTCTTGAAAATACTGACCAAAATTTTGGGAGTTATTTAAAGAAAAGAAAGGAATATATACGTGAATAAAGAAGTTCTCCCTGCATCTCCAATATTACTATTAGGAACTCAGATTTCTTCCTGAATCCATGTGACGTGGAGGCCAGAAGGAAGCAGATCACATGGCTAAGGATTGGGTATAGAATCTGTGTGAGTATATGATGTGGTTTCTACTCCTGGTTTGGCCCTCTTTTATCTTAGGCAGGTCACTTAACCTCTGTGACTTAGTTTCCTCATTTTATAAAAAAGTGGGCCAGAAGAACAAACTGATTTAAAATATCAGTTTCTGAGGCAAAAAGTTAATGTTTTCCTCCAGTCATTTGGAAATTGTCTAAAGTATTCCAGTTTACCTCAGAGTTTTCATCAAAGCTTAAAGTTAAAAGATACTTGACTTTATCTCTTTATTTAATGCAGTGATTCTCACTTCAAGATGGTCCATCCCCAGAGGTCCACAAGGTGGTAATGGAAGCTCATCATTAGAGTTAATATCTCAATAGCCCAAAGAATGATTATGTTTTAACATATGTTTCACTGATTACCTTAAAATTGGAAAGCATTATTTCTTACTTACTAGACATGCCTTCTGGTTTGTTTTACCAATAAATATTGGTAGAAAAAAGTAATAAACATTCTGGGCATATTAAGGTCAAGAACCACTCCTGTGATCCAAAATCTTTATTTACAATGAGAGAGCCCAGTCATAAATAGGGCAAGTAATACAACCAGAAAGGTTTAGGTGCCACCCCAGTCAAGAAAACAGTGCAAGTGACTTCTTCCTGCTTCCCATTAATTTGAAGTCCACCCTTAGTGATGGATGCCTTGAGAATCAAAAGACCCCAGGAAGAACCTGCTTAATACATCAGCATTAAAATTCAGTTACCCTAAGTTCGGGTGGAAGGATTGATGGAAAACTTATTTCGAAGTTAATAATATTGGTATAAATACTAGACATGGGCCAGGAGTGGTGGCTCACATCTGTAATCCCAGCACTTTGGGGGGCCGAGGCAGGGGGATCACTTGAGACCAGGAGTTTGAGACCAGCCTGGCTAACATGGTGAACCCTGTTCTCTACTAAAAAAACACAAAAATTAGCCGGATGTCGTGGCAGGCACCTATTTGGGAGGCTGAGGCAGGAGAATTGCTTGAACCTAGGAGGTGGAGGTTGCAGTGAACCAAGATGGCACCACGGCACTCCCGAGTGGCAACAGAGTGAGACTCTGTCTCAAAAAAAAAAAAAAAAAAAATACTAAATATGGAATCACTTAACCTCTTGTAGACTTACCTGTAAAACATGGATTTAATAGCTATATTAAAGCATTTCTGAGAAGATAAAATGAATTGATAAATGTGAAATTACTAAGTACCCATAATGCATAATATCAATTGTCCTTAAAACTAAACTCTTTTAACAAATGCATAGATGTAGACAGGAAAGGAAGTTGTGACCAGATGCCTATTTGAAATGCACAAGATTGTCTATTTCTAAGTAAGAACATGTATACCAGGCATTTAACCTTAGCTGGGTTGCATCTCCACATGGTAACCAAGTCTAGGGCAACAGAGGACCTTGCTGACCATCCCCTGCTCATTGGCTTAATAGAGTTTCAACTCGATGTTATCTTTTGACCTGAACATTATTCCTATTATTGTGCAGACTTCTGCTAGACTTGTGAGTCATTCACCCAATTATAATGCAATCAGTTGTTACAATGGTATCTGGCATGCTGCAAGCTAGGCCCCAGTAGGGATTCTAAGGCTTTGAGTTTTCCTCTTCTTTATATTCATGGATACCATGAAGCATATTTGAAATGCACACTAACTAGATAAGAAAGGACCTTCACCCTGAAATGTTAGGGAGAACGCTTATTACATCCTTCCTAGAAGATAGAGAAGAATGCCATCAATTTACTTTAACCATCTAAATATACGAGAGATGTCAAGGCTTGTACAGAGGCTATGCCAAAATTCTTTCTTGCTTTCCATTAAAACAAACAAACAAAAAAAATCACTACTTTGAAGCCTGGCTTTTCTTTTTTTTTTTTTTTTAAAACCAGAAATGTAACAGTGTCTCCTTTGTTCAATTTTATCAGCTTATTTTTCTAAAGTGGCTTCATTTTCAAAAACATAGTTACATCTGGGCACTGAAATAAATGTAAATGCTAATTTCAAATATCCAAAAGAAATCAATACTATTGACAGAAAGACTGGTCTGCCGTCTGCTTGCTTCTACTGAAATTTCCAGAGATATCTTCAGGACTTTATGATCAGATGACAGAAATGTTTGCCTTTCAGCTGAACAGTTGCTCTGGGGATTTGAGAAAAGTAAACTGAGCAGGCCTAATGAAAAACATGAAGCTTCCTAGGGTCAAGATATTGTCCAAAATATATATTGGTCTAGTAATATAGTATTCTGGAAAATTCCTCTAGAGAATGTCTGTGACATTTTTAGCTGGCATCTCATGAAATATTAGATACGATTCTGAGAGCAAAAATAAATTTCTCATGTTTAGAGCTATGTGTAGCAATGATATTTTTTTACTCTTGTTTTGCCCTACTGACCATATGGGAATATTGAATTTTGGGTAGCATAAATGTTCTTCTGAAAAAAAACCCTTTTTTCTTTTAAAAATTATCAGCTGATATTACAATGAACTGTTGGAATGTTATCTCATCTACTGCATTAATTCTCTATATTATGACTGACTCTTGTTATATTAGCATTTGCTGTATACTTTTTTGTTAAATTTCCTTTTCTATTCACTATTTTACTTCAAGTAAGTATTATCAATCTATGGACTAAGCACATTTGTATCTCATTTTTAAAATTGTATACAACATATACTAAAGCTAATATATAAGCAATTCTTAATCTTTTGACATCCAATAATTAGATTTATTTACAAGAGCTCATGTAAATAAAATTATTTAGAGGCTCTATTATGATTTGCATAAGGCTCCTATGTACCTTGTATATGTTTCCAATACCAACTATTCTTCAAACTATATTAAAATTAGAGAATAACTTGAAGTGGGTATTTCCCATTTAATTTTGTCCATATTTTTAGCTATCTATGATTCTTAAGCCAATATTTCATGCCAGGAATTTTTTATTAACAGATAGAGAATACGGATTCAAAGTTATAAACAGGACTACAAATCCTAGATAATTACTTAATGTACCAGGGTTCAATTTGAAAACATTTACTTTTACTCGACTGTATAAAATTCTCTCTTACATCATTAAAACTTTTGCTTGATAGTTTGCTTTCATCATTTTTATCATACTAAAAAAAATTTTATTCTTATACTTGGCAATCTCTTTCATGTATAAATTATTTGATTCATTCATACTTCTTGATTACAATTATGACAACTAGATAAAAAGCCAGAAAAGAAATAGCATCTGAATTAGCTGATTCATGTTTAATTAGTGAATTACAAAATAACTAATCTATAATTGTCATAATCTGTTTGACATGATATGTATCAATTAAAAATTACAAAATGATGTGCATTTATTTTTTACTTGTAATAATCCCCCCACTTCTAATTGTTTGTTTGATACATGTACCTTTATATTTCTATTGAAAGAAAACATAAGTAACTATGTAAAATTTTAGTTAAAATAGGCTATCTATATTGGATGATGAAGTCCAGAAAATATTCTATGAAATGTGAAAGAATAAAAATTAGGATTATATTAATATTATTATATATTAATATAATCAGTTTTTATTTTGTAAGCAATTATATATTTTTTATTACTATTTTCCCTCAAAATATAGTAAATTAGATAAATTTATTTTTTGTATATCTTGATATCTTGAATTTTCTGGTCTGTTACCTTAATTATTGCCTATATAACTCAATACACTTTGTTAACTTTAAACAGGATGCCATTTTCTTGAATACTAAGCTCTAATATTAAAATAAACTTAGATTATTTTTATCAAATTTTACACAAATAAAAATATTTCAAAGTTTATGTATAATATGATAATTATACTGGCAATTCAAACCAAATACAGCATTATTTTAGTTAGCAATGAGAAAGCATGTTATGGATTCAAATGGTTCAATGTATTTTCTTATGTTTCCACTTCTATTAAAGCACATTTCTACCCATTTTTAGTTTACAAAATGATTTCAAAATCATTATTTCATTTGAGATTCACAATTACTCTTTGAGTAGATACCATAGCTACTATATTCATGTTAAATACTTGGGGAAACAGGGACGCCAGTTGATTAAATGACTTGGGGCTCAAGGTTCACAAGTCAACCAAGTAACAGAACTTGGACCCAAATTTCATTCTTCTGGATCAACATTCTGGAACTTTTCTATAGTAACATGAGACTGTAGTGAGAAATCAAACTCATATAAATATAGAAAAAATTGGCGGGGCACGGTGGCTCACGCCTGTAATCCCCGCACTTTGGGAGGCTCAGGTGGGCAGATCACGAGGTCAGGAGATGGAGACCATCCTGGCCAACACGGTGAAACACCGTCTCTACTACAAAACATACAAAAAATTAGCCGGGCGTTGTGGCGGGCGCCTGTAGTCCCAGCTACTTGGGAGGCTGAGGCAGGAGAATGGCGTGAACCCGGGAGGCGGAGCCTGCAAAGAGCCGAGATCGCGCCACTGCACTCCAGCCTGGGCGATAGAGCAAGACTCCGTCTCAAAAAAAAAAAAAGAAAAAAGAAAATACCGGGGGTGGCGCAGGGGGAACCCTGATTTTTAGAATCTCAGCAAATCAAGGCAATAAGTGAAATATTTTGTCAAATTTTTGTCAAAATGTATCCTATTTAGTTTCTCATTTTAATATTAATTTTCTTCCAATGTACAGGACTGTGTTGTATGAATGTTGTCCTGGTTATACGAGAATGGAAGGAATGAAAGGCTGCCCAGCAGGTAAAATCTCAATTTCTTGAGTTAAATAAGGAACACTTTATATGCAAGGAAAGGGTTGAGGTGGCTTGTGGAGAAGCCAGTTGTGTATGTGTGTACTCAGCACCATCCTAAATCCAAGATATATCCCCTCCTATGTTTGTGTTAATCATGAATTTATCACGATGATAAAATGTAGGAACACATTTCTCATACACTGGATGCTGGGCAATACAACAGAAACTTAGTCATAAATTTAAATTAGTTCAGCTTCCCTTCAGGAACAAAACTCTTTATAAAATCCCGTTCTTTGAAGTTGTCTAGGAACATAGAACTTAACTACTTGGTGAAACCTCATCTTCTCTAGTTGAATAGCTCTGATTTTATAATGTTCCTTATATTGAAATTTGGTTTCCTATACCTCTGCCAACTAGAGAAAAAAAATAGTTCATCTATTTCCTCTTTGAAATGACAGCCGTTCAGATATTTCATGCCAATCATCACGCCTTTCCTCCGGCTACCCTCGCTTCTTGAATAATATCTTCTGTTCTCTGGGCTAACCATCCCCAATTCTTTTAATATGACATAGACTTTGAAGCCCTCCCCATTATAACACCAACGGACAGAAAGTCTCCAGTTCAGTAATCTTTTTTCTGAATATAAACCTAGACTGACATTTAAAATCCATCCATGTGGGTCTGAGCATTTAAGACAATACTAAGATAAGTACCTGATTTGGGGAGACCTTGCACTTTGGATAATGTCATTGGTAACCGTGTTACATCATTAGCTTATATTGAATTTGGAATCAATTAAAATTGATTACCAGTTTTTTTACATACACCATTAAGTCAGGTCTCTAGGATTTGTTTTTCTCAATTTAGGCATAGGAATTACATGGAAACTTGTTAAATTTAACCTTGCTCATTTTGACTCAATTTCTCCATCTTTTTAGGGTCTTTTAAAATCCCGGTTTTATACTTAATAGTTGTGTCACCAAATCTAAGGATATTCGCAAATTTAATAACCATTTATTCTATGCTATTAATCAAATTATACTAATGTTCAAATCAAATAGGGTCAGAAAAAATAAGTTGACTGCACATTACTAGATAAATCCCTTTAGGTTGACATTCATGCATGAATCTTTCTTCTGACGTTTGGAAGAAATAATCTGGAAGGATTCAATACTTTGAATTATTTGCTAACAGAACTTATAATGAAAACAAGCAGGCCTACATATTTTTAGGGATCCAAATCTATACAAATGATAGATTTAAATAATAGATAATATTGAATTATAATCGAATTATTATTGACATAGCAGGATTGAGATCTAAATAGGTTAAATGTTAAACCAGGATAAGAGTTTAAAATTTTTTATCCTTAACACAAAGGATATGTAACATAATGTTTTTCAGTAGCATTTTATTATTTAGCACTCAAAAGATAACTTTTATATAAAAATGATTATTCACATAATTGTATTGCTAAAATTATTAGTTAAATGTCTTGGGAAACATAGTATAAGGTTTAAATGATTATGAATCATATCCTGAGAATATTATCCCCAGTACTGATTCATTTCTTGATTATTTCAGTTTTGCCCATTGACCATGTTTATGGCACTCTGGGTATCGTGGGAGCCACCACAACGCAGCACTATTCTGATGCCTCAAAACTGAGGGAGGAGATCGAGGGAAAGGGATCCTTCACTTACTTCGCACCGAGTAATGAGGCTTGGGACAACTTGGATTCTGTAATTCAGTATTTTTATCAATAGATTTATTTTTTGCTGTTATTGTTATTTCATTTTAACTGATTTATTAACTTGGATATTAGTAGAAATTGTGTATCTTTCTATTGTACATATATGAGGATATCTAAAGGGATGAGTTATTGAGGAAAGTAAAATACCTTAATACATCCGCAAATAGAATAACTCTCCAGGAGACTTATATGTTAATTTTTTAAAGAAGGAGAACCAAGAATCGGCTAAAAGGGTGCTTGTTATTCTATTTTGCTCCTTTCCTTTTTCCTGTTTGTTTGTGAGGATATGTATGTAATTTTAGATAACATGTCTAACAGAAAGGTAAGTTAAGAAGCCTACTGAAATTTAAAATTATCATAAGCTATATTATATAGCACTATTTTATTATGTATGTTTAATTATATGTAAATATATATGGATGTTCAGGTTGTCAAATTTGTATACATGTATGTGGATAGTTAAAGGAAATGTGAAAATACATTTGATTCAGACTTGTGCACAGTCTAATTTACAATGCTTTAAATTATTACTCAATTTCCGAATCTATAAAACTGATATAAAAATACATTCCTACTTTCTACTAGATATGGAGATGAATTGATAATTATTACTAGAGTCAAATATACTTAGTAAAATGTAGGCATGTATCTGTAGGCATTATCTTGCTACATTAGCTATGTGGTTGACTGCTTGATTATAGACCTCCCTCTTCTGAGTGTCTTTTACCACATCTGTAGCCCCCTCTCCAGTCCCTTTTGCTGACTCTTCTTCCTTGCCTTAAAGAATGGAACTTGTAAGAATTTCTTCCAGCAACTTGACTCTACTCTTTAAATGCGCTTAACATGGTTTCAGCTATCACTTCAGTGCATACAAACATTAAACCTACGCTTGTTGTTTGGACTCGTTTCTTCTTGGAACCTCAGTAGAATATTTTCTACTGTTTATCTTAGTATTTATCCTTGGATATACCATTTGCATCTTTAAACAAAAGTTATCTAAAACATATGCAGTTTTCTTTCATCCCATAAATAATTGTGTTTTTAGTGCCTTTTACCCACAATTGGCAGTGCCAGTCTCAATGTTCAGACTTGAAATTTGTAAGTCATCCTTACCTCCCCTTTCTCCAATTCTTACAAACTGCTGTTAGCCTTATCTCATGTTTCGTCTAAAGTGATCCCCCTAATACTCTCATTTCTGCTGTACGTTACCACTCAACTTTCCTGAAGCCTGGTTCTAATCATTAAATTCCAGTGCCACAAAATCTTCAGTGGTTCCTCATTGCCAGTTTATTTCGCTCCTTCTTAGGGCATTAAAGTCATCCACATTATTGTCCAACATACCCTTCTAAATTTCTTAGTGTTGTCTGAGAAACATAAAAGTATGTGTTAACCAAACTGGACAACTTTTGCTCTCTTGGCATTCACCCTATGTCAGTACTGGACTTAGAAGACCACCACATCATTCCTATTGATTTAAATATCATGGTCTATCTCCAAACTACTTCTGAATAGCTGTTCTCTTTCTTATTTGAGCCCTGAAAGCATTTTTCCCCTCTGTCCTGTATCTTACTGTGTCTACTTTTACCTGCTGCTACTGATAAATGTTTGGTTGTGACTTTTTGCTTTATCTATCATTGTATTTCCCATAGCATTGAGTAAAGCATAATATAATACATGGTGTTGGATATATAAAAAGGTACAGGATGGTTGAATTCTTGAATTTGTTATGGAATAAACATGAAACCCTTGTTAAAACTCAAGTGTTGCATACAAATATAATGTCATTTTTGTTTTGTTTGCCACTTAAAATTTTTAAAATGTGATAATTTCATATCTCCCTAATTCTTATCATTTTATTTGTTATATCAAGATTGTTTCTTCATCAACATATTCACTTTAAAAATTGTGTGTTCTGTCTAAGTACTCTATCACATTCAAGATCCTTAACTAAGTATCTGAACTTATAAAATTCCTTAACCAATTTGAATAATATAATTTTAAGTTATTTATGTCAATTTTATATGACCATCTGATAATGCAATGAGAAAATAGCAAGGCAGAAGAAATAGGGTGATTATAAGACTTTTACTAATGTTCCACAATAAATTGAATTTCTATCATTGCAATTTTTCCTAGGATATCCGTAGAGGTTTGGAGAGCAACGTGAATGTTGAATTACTGAATGCTTTACATAGCCACATGATTAATAAGAGAATGTTGACCAAAGACTTAAAAAATGGCATGATTATTCCTTCAATGTATAACAATTTGGGGCTTTTCATTAACCATTATCCCAATGGGGTAAGTTTTATCAGTAAAAAATACACTTACGAAAAATACCTTCTTTAATTTTGTCTATACTACTTTTTATGTAATGCTCACAAAAATAATAAAATACTAGTGAGAATAAGGTAAGTGCTATATTATGACTTTACCCTCAAATCTAGGGCATGCAAATTTCCAATCTGGTTGTTAATTTCTACCAAAAGTGATTGTAAAGGACAAATTACATGAACAGTTCATTGACAGTAGATAAGTATTCTAAAAAAGGAAATTTTAGTAGTTGATGTATTTGAAATAATTTATTGTAGTAGCAAAAAGAATAATCAAAGAATGAGTGTTCTTTTACTCCCCCACTCTAGCTACTGTAGTACTTGTGTGTTTGGATCAGTTTTTGTGGAAAATTGCCAATGGGGTCATAGAACTTTTTCCACAGCCAAATTCTCAGGGACAAAAGAGGTCAGTGACGAAGCAATATTTAGGAAGTTCTTGTACTAGAACTAATTATATATATATACAATAATTATTTGTTTCTCCTTCTCAAAACTTAATTTTTAGGGCTGATTAGACGTCTTTACATAATTCATTTACCCACATTAAAAAGTTTATGACTATTTGTATAAAAGGGAGGAAAAAAGCAATAATTTGAAAGAAAAAAGCACCTTTGCCTTATGTTGCTAGATATGTTAAGTATGAATAGACTTAGGTTCTCAACTGGTTCCCTTTTCCTTTACAGTTTCTTTTTTAGATAAAACAACATGTAAATCTTCACCCACAGCATTTCCATTTAGAATGTAGTTTCCCATTTGTTACATTTACTAGTATAAATGAAAAACTGGGAATTCACTTGCAGTCTCAGTGGTCAATGGATGTCTCTGGTTTCAGCACTTTGATTTTTCCAAATAATTATAGGTTGTCACCGTTAATTGTGCTCGAATTATCCATGGGAACCAGATTGCAACAAATGGTGTGGTCCATGTCATTGACCGTGTCCTTACACAAATTGGTACCTCAATTCAAGACTTCATTGAAGCAGAAGATGACCTTTCGTCTTTCAGAGTAAGTCCAAGAGCAGATTGTCTTGAGTCATTGAAATCCCTCCTCTTCTCCTGTCAAAACCTAAAAACAACAAAAATGCTATTAAATCTGGAAAAAATGTAACAAACGTATTTTTTGAAATGGCTACTATTTTCATTTTACACAGGAGAAACCATCTCATATGAAATAATATTTCTATGGAAATGATAGAGTAAGAATGGTTAGTTATGAGACTGGTGTGTATTTACTGCATTTAGAACGTGTTCATCCATTATTATATATACTGCTGGATATTGCTATACTCCCACAAACATGGGCAGAATTCCCATTCTTGCAGGCACAATTTGAAGAAAGTTGGAAAAGACATGGTTGTGTCAAAAAGTAATATTTTGAAGATCGAACAACAACAAGCCTCTATAGTGTAGGAATCAGCTCCTTCATGTCAGCCTAGGCTAAGTGTGTTGTAATTTTCTTTTGGATTTACAATGTGAAAGTCTCTGAAAAGCACATTTGTGTTTCAGGCAGCTGCTATCACATCGGACATATTGGAGGCCCTTGGAAGAGATGGTCACTTCACACTCTTTGCTCCCACCAACGAGGCTTTTGAGAAACTCCCACGAGGTGTCCTAGAAAGGATCATGGGAGACAAAGTGGCTTCTGAAGGTAGTTAAAATTCTTCCTCTCTAAGAAGTCTCCCAGCATTCTGAGAAGGGAATAAAAAAGAGGCTAGTTCTTGCCAATAATATTAGTTTTAATAAGCAAAGGCTAGGAAAAATTTTTATTCTGAGATGTACTATAAGTCTTCCAAAAGTCCTTGAAAGAGTAGGCAGAGTATAATTCTTAAATAATAAGAATATTCTTAAGATCACATTCTTTCATAGTACTTGCAAGTAAGTAAGTAGTAGAAATTCAGAAAGATTAATGGGTGTTGGAAAGAAATATTAGATCATCAAATTTTAATACTGTATGCATGTTATGCAATGCTTTTAATTCTGTATTTATGCCAAAAGATACTGAATTGTGAGAATCTTATGGTTCTCCTGGGCCTCTAATTACTGATACACAGAAGAATTTGGTGGCTTGCCAAGCTTCCTCTCTGTTGTCAGATAGGTTTTACATTGTGCTTGCATACTTCACTTACTCAGCCTATCCTAAAATACATTTGACCAGTTTAAGATGAGAACGTTTTAGGATGCAGGATAGATACAACGTAACTGAGGCATAGATCCTTCCAGAGGCCCTTCAATAAATCTTTATTTGGCTACTTTCTAGAAGTTGCCTTGCGAAAAATTTGTCTTATCCTCAGCCTCTATCTACCTCATTACATGTTATGTACAAATATTCTCCCGTGAGCAGCTATTACAAGATACTGTTCTTGGGCATTTTGGAATTTAACAGGCCTTCCCTTTTTTTCTCTTTTGGTAGAGAGGGGTCTTGCTGTGTTTCCCATGATGGTCGTGAACTCCTGGCCTCAAACGGTCCTCTCACCTAGGCCTCCCAAAGTGTTAAGATTACAGGTGTGAGCCATTGTGCCAAAGGTCTTCTGAAAGGAACAATTCTTGCTTTCACCCAGGAGTTACTTTCTTATGATAGCTGGAACTTAACCCACCACGTTTTGTAATGCTGCACCAATCATTTCCTGAAGTTGATCTCCCTTCTTATTCCTACGAAGCTGAGCTGTTCCTATTTTGTAGTTGATAGGAAAAAACTTCTAGAACGTAAATAGGATTTTAAAGCTGTTAGTGAATCCTTAGGTCTTACTACATTTTAAGGATTACTTAGTTCCACAATGAAACACATCTTTTCAGGGTCAAAATGTTATTTCCCTGGATCTGAAAGCAAACTGTTTTTATTGTGTTCTCCAGCTCTTATGAAGTATCACATCTTAAATACTCTCCAGTGTTCTGAGTCTATTATGGGAGGAGCAGTCTTTGAGACGCTGGAAGGAAATACAATTGAGATAGGATGTGACGGTGACAGCATAACAGTAAATGGAATCAAAATGGTGAACAAAAAGGATATTGTGACAAATAATGGTGTGATCCATTTGATTGATCAGGTCCTAATTCCTGATTCTGGTAAGCAATGTTTCTTTTTGTTTGTTTTATTTTACTTACTATAATTTACTAATTATGCTGTCTCAAAGAGTAAGTCCACGAAAAATGAATGTGCAGTATAAAGAATGTCACGCAAAGCACTAACACAATAAATACTGAGCTACTTGCGTACTCCATAGACAGGCAGTGTAGTGACGGGCACTCCATGTGTGAATCTTTGGCGTTCTAGGGTTTCTGACATGTAATATTTATAAAGGTTTTCACAGTGCCAGAGTTTTTCTTGGAAACAGAAGGAAAGATCTAACCAAATGGTCAGCTTTGGATAAATGAAAAAGCTATGGAACTCACAGCGTAGAGAGAGATGACAGATGAACAATACAGAATTAAAGAAACATGTAGTAGGAAGACAGAAAAATATTTTCCTTCAGAAATTCATTGTGATTATCAACCCCCGCCAAAAAATGGAAGTGGAACTCTCTTATTAGGGAGCGGGAGGATGTCTTATCACATTGACGTTGAAGTAAATAGCTTACAATATTAGAAAACAGTCAGGAATTGACTTCCTAGTTTCATGATGGAGATAATAGCAATGATGACATTGTTGGGATGGTGATGGTTTATTTTTCAGCCAAACAAGTTACTGAGCTGGCTGGAAAACAGCAAACCACTTTCACGGATCTTGTGGCCCAATTAGGCTTGGCATCGGCTCTGAGGCCAGATGGAGAATACACTTTGCTGGCACCTGTGAATAATGCATTTTCTGGTATGTACTGGACACTGTTGTTCCTGCTCTCTGCCTACACTCTTTAATTTGTGATGATTGTTTGCAATAAGAAATAGAGATGTTTCATGAGGCATTGATTAGTTCCTGCACTGGCTACACATACAGTGTGTTAGCACTGCATTGTCTCTACTAAAATGTTCTTCATTTCAAAACATTTCATTATAATGGAGAATAGCCTACAGAGAGTGAAAGTTTGTAATTAGGAGTATCCACGCCAGGCGCAGTGGCTCACACCTGTAATCCCAGCACTTTGGGAGAACAAGACAGGTGGATCACTTGAGATCAGGAGTTTGAGACCAGCCAGGTCAGCATGGTGAGAACCCATCTCTACTAAAAGTACAAAAGTTAGCCAGGTGTGGTGGTGCGCTCCTGTAATCCCAGCTACTTGGGAGGCTGAGGCAGGAGAATCGCTTGAACCCAAGAGGCAGATGGCGCCGCTGCACTCCAGCCTGGGCAACAGAGTGAGACTCCATCTCAAAAAAAAAAAAAAATTTTTTTAAAAGCATATTCAGTTTCTCTGTGAATCTAATATTTCCAGCACAATAAGGATGCATTGATAGATCTTTAAAAAAAAAAAAAAACTGATTTATTTGCTACCAACATATTTAGAAATAAATAGGTGTATTTTGCATCTCAAATTTTGGACAGTAAGGGTGTCAAATTATAAATAAATAAAATGAAGAGACCATTATACACTTCCATATCATGATGTAAAACAGTATATATAAAATTTCACCTAGTTGTTGCTATTCACAGACCATGATCAGATTCATGCAATCTGCCACCTTTCTCAGGACAATGATTTCACAGACATATTTAAATTGTTGGCAAAATTTATTAATTAAAAATAGGTAACACAATTTTTTGTTTTTCCAAATGCTAAATTATGGTATAAAAAACTATTAATCAAAAACATTGAATTCCTAGATATCCTGACTTTTTTTTGTAATAATCCTGCCCATGTGTTTTGACAATAACCCATATTTAGGAGATTGTTTGCTTTGATTCTCTTTCCAGTAATCAATATTAATTTACAAAGAATTCATCAATAGTTCTTTCATGTGACTAATGGACATATCTAATTATCATACAAAACCCTGGCCACCATTAAGGTTTAGCATTTGCCAGTGACCACTATAAAACTATGTAGCCCTTACAGAGATGAAGCTCATTGCTTGAACTGGTTGGAGCTGTATTATTGTCATTTGATACAATAGGTCACAGAGTTTCTACTTGAATTGTCAGCTTTTAGCATTTAGTTGACTCATGTATTATATGAGTGCAAAATCCATGATATTATATATTATATACTATTATATTATATATTGATATTATATTATTAATGTCAGGGATTATCTGTTTACATGATTCTCTCTTACCAGGAGAAACTTTAATGTTTTCTAAATAAAATAATGCTCTCTTAATTATTTACAGATGATACTCTGAGGATGGATCAGCGCCTTCTTAAATTAATTTTGCAGAATCACATATTGAAAGTAAAAGTTGGCCTTAATGAGCTTTACAATGGACAAATACTGGAAACCATTGGAGGCAAACAGCTCAGAGTCTTCGTATATCGTACAGTAAGTGAATCAGAACAAAATAGTCTGTCAAATGACATGTCAAAGAATGCTGTTTCAATGAATATTTCACAGAATTTTATGAATGTGGTTCTAACAGCGAATATTCACAGAAGCATCAGGGAACTGGGTAGCGTGGGTGAAAAGACTGTGAGCAAAGTCCACAGCAAGTGCTATGTATTAAAAACTCAGGCAGTTAGATAGTTCGCATGTGTTTCATTATGAGTAACTTTGTGTTCTAGAGCATCAATTATTTTAAATTCCAGAAAACGGTAAATTTTTTAAATAAACTTTTCATTTGCAGAGTACTTCACAATTTTCAAGGTAATTCTGTTCTCTGCCTACACACCATTTTTCTTTATGATGACTGTTTGCAATAAGAAACAACAAATACTTTACAAGGTGTTGATTAGTTCCTGCACTGGCTACACATACAGTGTGTTAGCAGTATATTGTCTCTACTAAAATGTTCTTCATTTCAAAACATTTCATTATAATGAATCAAATATGCAAGGTGGCCTCATACTGTAAAATAACCAGTTGGCATCTGAATATCTTTTGAATGGCTTTCAAGATAAACCTTTATTGACACATAGAGATTTCTGGACTCTATAAAAGGGTCTTAATGTACTTTTTTTTTTTTTTTTTTTTTTAAGAGACAGTTTCACTCTGTCACCCAGGCTGGAGTGCAGTGGCACCATCATAGCTCACTGTAACCTTAAACTCCTTGGCTCCAGGGGATCCGCCCGCCTCAGTCTTCTGAGTAGCTAGGACTATAGGTGCACACCACCACCCTGACTGATTTTTTAAATTTAATTTTTCTTGAGACAGGGTCTCACTACATTTCCCAGCCTGATCTCAAACTTTCAGCCTCCAGTGAAGCTCCTAATTTGGCCTCCCAATGTGCTGGGATTATAGGCATGAGTCACTGCACCCAGCCCTAACGTACTTTTTGCTGCAGGAAAATTTATAGAAATATTGCTTATCAAAATTACAGTGCAGTACTTGTCCAGATAACACGTATGGCTATAGCTAAAAGACTTCACAGGAAGTCAGGCATTACCTAGAACCGAATCTCGCACATGTCAGCAGCTCCCTACAGCTACACAATTCCAAACATTTTTAAGTATGCATTAAATGTGCTGCACTTTAAATTTTATATATACAAATATATGTGTGTGTATATATATATATCACATTTGTTCAAAAAGCTATAAATATGTCAAAGATTTGACTTACAATGATGAATAGAATCTTACAGTCAAGAAAATAAAGTAAATATTTATGAAGATCATTAAAAGCACTAAAGTGAGGAAACCTTACAGATAGTATTGACCAAAAGAGGGTCTGGAGAAATAGTTCAAATCTGGATAGAAATTATAAAAATTGTAGAAGTGGGATTCCATGGAACTTTTGTAATTTATTGACAAAATTACCTGCCTGATCCATAGGGTAGCTTGACTTTTAATAAAAAACCTGTCTAGGTAAGAAGTGTCTTGTGAGTTTGTGTGAGCCATTGAAAACAGAGGAAAGAAGCTATTCCCGTGGCCGCAGACACTAGGCAACCTCTCAGAAGGGCCGATCTGGAAATTGAATTATGTAGTTACATCTATATGGGAAATTTCAAGCAAGGAAAAAGATACCCCATACTTTTCTTTCCTTTCCTAGGCTGTCTGCGTGGAAAATTCATGCATGGAGAGAGGGAGTAAGCAAGGGAGAAATGGTGCTATTCACATATTCCGCGAGATCATCAAGCCAGCAGAGAAATCCCTCCATGAAAAGTTAAAACAAGATAAGCGCTTTAGGTAAGCCTATTAGTGGCACCTCCACAAAGAATGAGAGCTATTGGCATATTTTTTTTCGTAGGCAGTATCCCAAAAGGCATTCAAGTCTCCTATATGGTTGAAAATGGAATTGAGAATAAAATGTTCATACAAGTGTTTTCAAAATTGATATATGTTTCCACTGATACTTTCTGGTACACCGTAACATGATTTCATGTGTGAAAACAAATCTAACAGACTAAACTACTCCTTGATATTTTTCTTATAATTAGTTTTTAGAAATTGATGGTATATATAGCAAAGTATTTTGTGAAGTATTAAATGGCAAAAATGCTTCTTTTTGTTATGTGTGAACTTGTCAAGTTTTGTAGGATGAAATCAGATGAAAAAATTTAAAAATTATATTGTATATTTCAATCATTTTTCATGATAAAACTTTTAACAGGTAAATTGCATTTGAAACATGTGAAAATGTATGAGCAGTTCTCTCATGCTTTCCACAATACATGGATTCTATTACATGCACTGTAGGTGAATTTGCCTAAATCTAAATCTGACAACGTACATATACATTCTTCCCACCTAGCACCTTCCTCAGCCTACTCGAAGCTGCAGACTTGAAAGAGCTCCTGACACAACCTGGAGACTGGACATTATTTGTGCCAACCAATGATGCTTTTAAGGGAATGACTAGTGAAGAAAAAGAAATTCTGATACGTAAGTAGAAGTGAATTCCAGATATTTTCCCTTTCATTTCAGGATCTCACTTCTTTCTCAAGCTTTCCTGTCCAGATGTCTGCCTTAAAAATGCCCCCTCCCTCTCTGGTATTCATGGCTAGCTTTAGTTTCCTTTTATTTCCTCCACTTGGGATGTGTGGAGGGTCACTCAGTAATGTTTTTAAACTGCTTACTGTTGGGCTAGATGTTCACTTATGTGGTTTCTATGAAAGACCATGTAAGTAGGGGACAAAGAAGAAAACAGTTATAATTTATAAAATAATTAGATGTTTTTCTCCCAGTAAGTTGGGTTCTATTTTGATTAGGCTAATTGAAGTAACTGTGTGTTTTGACATAGCGTTGATATCTACTTGAGAAAATGACATTATGAGAAAGTACAATATGGAAAAAGATAAAGACAAATAAATGTTTTGTTTCTTAGTCCTTGTCTATCAAAGTGTCACATTATTCAATAAAAGTATACATATATTTTCCTCTAGGGGACAAAAATGCTCTTCAAAACATCATTCTTTATCACCTGACACCAGGAGTTTTCATTGGAAAAGGATTTGAACCTGGCGTTACTAACATTTTAAAGACCACACAAGGAAGCAAAATCTTTCTGAAAGAAGTAAGTTGTCTAGAAGGAATTTATGATAGTGTTCATCCATCATTAAGTTATCTAAATATTCATCCTTAATTAAATTTCCTCATTGAAATTGCCTCCTATTTTGACAGGTAAATGATACACTTCTGGTGAATGAACTGAAATCAAAAGAATCTGACATCATGACAACAAATGGTGTAATTCATGTTGTAGATAAACTCCTCTATCCAGCAGGTTTGTAATTATTGAACTCATTGATGGACTAGTCTTTTAATATGAACCTAGATTTTTATTTTATGCTTTTTTACCAATATTCATTTAATATTCCTCTTCATAGACGCACCTGTTGGAAATGATCAACTGCTGGAAATACTTAACAAATTAATCAAATACATCCAAATTAAGGTACTAAAAGTTACTTGATTTATTTCTAATGTCTAGAACACATATTACAGGTTTAACATAACAGGCTAGAAATGTATGCATTAATAAGTAAATATATACTGGTCTTGGATTGCTCTTTGTTGTTTATGTAACACTGGACCACCTGTAAAGAAATGACATCATTTCTTCGTGGTTTTGTTCAACAAATATCTATCAAAAGCTACTCAGGACCAAGTATTGTATAAAGTGTTATTAAAAGTGTGTATTTAGGGCCAGGTGCGGTGGCTCACGCCTATAATCCCAGCACTTTGGGAGGCTGAGACAGGCGGATCACGAGGTCAGGAGATTGAGACCATCCTGGCTAACATGGTGAAACCCCGTCTCTACTAAAAGTACAAAAAATTAGCCAGATGTGGTGGCGGACGCCTGTAATCCCAGCTACTCGGGAGGCTGAGGCAGGAGAATGGCGTGAACCCGGGAGGCGGAGCTTGCAGTGAGCTGAGATGGCGCCACTGCACTTCAGCCTGGGCGACTGAGCAAGACTCTGTCTCAAAAAAAAAAAAAAAAAAAGAAAAAGAAAAAGAAAAAGAAAAAGAAAAAGAAAAAGAAAAAGAAAAAAAAAAAAAGAGAAAAATATGTATTTAAATTGGACATGGTCTTTATTCAAAAAGTTTACAGTCCAATTTAGAAAAATAAGATGGTACATAAATAAAATATTTATATCATTCAATATTTTCACTGCAGAATATAGAGGAAAGAACATTCACTTACAAAAAATTGTCACTAATCACAGATTAAAGGCAACGGAATATTTTTCTTCTTTGTAGTAGCAGAAAACATAAAGTAGTGTTTAATAAATATATTTAACTTTGGATAAATTATTCTATAATTTTTAAATCTCTGAATAATGAATCCAATGATTTTTATGCCATCTGACCTGATAGCATTGATTGGAAGATGATTTATATGAGGACTTCACTTCTATTAAATGTAATAATAGCTTCACTATTTTTACTTTAGTAAGAATTAAAATGGTGCCATGGTTTTGTTAACACAACTATCACAGTTCATGCTAATAAATATAAACACTTATTTTCAGTTTGTTCGTGGTAGCACCTTCAAAGAAATCCCCGTGACTGTTTATAGTAAGTATATAATAAATATTGGCCACATGGGTTGCAAGGTATGAAAAAAGAAAATACATTTCTTTGTATTTACAGAGATTATTGATAATCTGGTATTTAGAATTCCAAACTGCGGCCAATCTCATTTCACTTGAAAAAAGGTTTGTGGTCTCAGATAACCTTCAACTCCAATGAACCTCTTCCCTACTCATTGGAAAAACAGGAACGATATGACATGAGAAAGATGGCAAAATATAATATTAATGTGGCAAAGAGCCAGGAAAAAAAAAAAAAAAACATATAAAGGGAAGAGATGGCGAAAAGACCCTCTACACATATCTGAAAATTCAGATGTGTGGACACAGAAATGACCTTAACAAAGACTTGTTTACGCCACGCTCAAGCCCCAAGCTATCTAAGGGGAGGCTGAGAAGCACGTGTTAAAGAATACCAATGTTTCTGAAGTGCCAGTTCAAAAACTCTCCCATCCAAAACTGGACAAAGAACAGAAAAGTCTGCCACGTGACAAATCTAAAGTTTCTAAATTCCAGGGTTCTTTGATCTCTGACACTACCAGATTATCAAAATTAAACCTCTACTATTTAACAATGGTAAAGGGTACTTCATTCTCGTAAGTGTATCTAGTAGGATATCTTTTCCATCATGGCTTTTTCTTTGTTTATCTTTTATCTCCTTTTTTCTTTCACTGTAGCTTTCAAGCAGAAATCCTTTTCATTTTGTTTTGGCTCTGTAATTAAACACTCAACATGTATCAGTAGCTAAAACATTACTTCAGTCCCCACATTTATTCTGGCTAGAAAATCATTCCATTTTATACCATGAGCATCCAGTCATTTAATTAAGAAAATTTCGCTTAAGGTTTATACTAGATATGGAAAAGGAGTAAAGCCAATTTAAGGAGCAAAACAAAATGTCTGCTGCTCTTGTTGATTCAATTATGTAATAATAACATGCAATTCCAGCATCAAGCCAGCTCAGCACTGTATTAAAGATGTAATTGGAATAGTTATGATTCATCATGGGAATACAATCTTGTAAAAAATATGTTTTCTGAAAATTAAGCAATCCTTATGGGCTCTATTCATCAGACATGTTATCTTTCTTCAAAGGTATAAATATATACATATATATATATATATACACACACACACACACAACACACACACACACACATTTCCACTACATTTCTTTAGCTTTCCTTCTTTACCCATGTTAGTTTCACTACTTTCTATATATGTGAATGCAATATCTTGATTACAATGAGCAAAAACATTATAATTATTTTCTCCTACTAAATTGCATCCTCACTCACAGAGAATAAGCCACATTTTATTAAGATACACAAGCTCAGTGGTCCTTCCCTACATACCCAGAGGCCTTGAAACAGCTCTAACATTTACATTCCAATGTAAGATGTTTCTTTTACTTCTCCTTAGATGGTATGCTGTTATTAAGAAGTATTTTTAAATAGAAGTAAAGATAAATTAAACCAAATTTTCTATTTTTATATTTCATTGACTTGTTTCTAAAATGCCTTTAATTTTTTGCTGCATATTATCCTCATCCCCAAAATAACATCCATTTTAAAGTGTATAGTTGAGGGGAAGGAAGCTGTTTTGGTATGAGTTGTCAAATATGGAACATTTGACCTGGAGAGGGCTAAAATGAATATTTAATCCTCAGAACTTCACCTGTCAAAACTATTTAAGTCTGCAGAAAATCAAGATTGAAATGAAAACTACCAACCAACTGAACATTCAAAACGTCAAATTCCTTAACATGATGTAAAAAATGTAAGCTAAAAGTCATTAATCCATTTTGATAGTAGCAATAGAGACCCCTGTATATTCGACCTTCATGGAAAGGTTCTTCTGTGGCAAGACCACCTCTGGAACCAATACTTGAACACACAGATTTGTTGTATTTTAGAGCTTCACAATTTGAGATCTTAAAATACAAAACTTAAGAAGGCTGAAACAGTCTCTATAAAGGTTAAGAACCCCCCCATTAATTCAAAAAGTTGACACAGCTAAACATCTTACAGCATGAGGTGAGAACTGCAGAAACCGAAGCTGTGCTAGCATCTCACCTCTGCTGTTTTGATGTGATCTGGGTGCACAGTTAGCTTCAGTGTGGCCCGTCATCTAATAGAACCATCTTTCAAGGCTTTTCATTAGAAATGGCAAAAAGCCAGTAGCTCTGGCTTTGTGGCTTCAGAGGCACATTTCCAGTTAATCACTACAACCAAAGTCAACCAAATAGTTGAATGGTATTTAATTTAATTTAATTTACTTTTATTATAGATCCGGGGGTACACATGTAGGTTTGTTAGATAGATACATAGAGTAATGCTGGGGTTTGGGCTTCTAGTGAACCCAACACCCTAACAGCAAACATAGTACCTAGTTCAAAGACTATTATCTTACTTAGGTAGATGACACATGTTTAAAATATATACCTTTAAATTAAAAAAAAAAGAAAAAAATAACAAAGCTAAAAATTAAAGACATTTTAGCCTATAACTT
The DNA here is from genome assembly GCF_024542745.1 of Macaca thibetana thibetana. Classification (NCBI taxonomy): domain Eukaryota; kingdom Metazoa; phylum Chordata; class Mammalia; order Primates; family Cercopithecidae; genus Macaca; species Macaca thibetana. Next base: position 16,460,824 of record NC_065594.1, on the reverse strand, counting down.
AAATACTGATCATATCATGTTTGTTGAAAAGAGCTCATGTCTGGCTGGCTGAAATTTATTCTTACTTTTAAGTATTCTGAACTATGTTTCATTTTTTTCCTTTCTATGTCACTGTTATCAGATGCATGAAAAACATTTTAAAAGGCTTTTTCTTTCATTTTCTTTTAATTGAGAAAGAATCCAGCAATGCAATTTAAGATATTATGAATTGCATGACATTAATCATATTTGTCTTCTGTTGCAATGCAGCCAGTATTTTCAAGAAGTACAAAAGAAGGTAAAGCGCTTTAGTGGTACAATTAAAGATTACAGATTTCTAGACATAATTCCTCACTTTGTGAGTATATATTTCACTGGATCAAATTCAAGTAACTAGACTTCAGAGTTCAACACCTGGACATCAGAAGATATTATATTACATACCATGAATATTTCCTGTATCTGACTGCCTGAACATATTACCACATACTGTACCTTAGTATCCTACAGAGATAAAAAACGAAAAAAAAAAAAAAAAAAAAAAAACCTTTCTTCAGGTTTTTATGTAAATATCTTTCATGTTCCACTTTCTATACTTTCAGCAACTAAAATTATAACCAAAGTTGTGGAACCAAAAATTAAAGTGATTGAAGGCAGTCTTCAGCCTATTATCAAAACTGAAGGTAAAACTCAATGTTGTACATGGTTCCTTTTATTGTAAAAACATCCATAAAAATACTGATTTCTATGAATGTATCTACATTCTTTTAAAAACTAACATGTTAAATGTTATATAACCAATATTGTACCAATGGCATGCTCATGTAATTGCAGAATGCGGAGTGCAAATTATTTAGCAAAGTAGAGGATGCATTCCTAATACTTTCAGTACATTTGCTTGTACTTGATTTAATTTGAATCTAATTGGCATTGCATTACCTTAGTACACAGATACTCAGTAAACAAATACTTTTTTTTTTTTTTTTTACTTTAGTCAGACTCCTTTAGGCTTTATACTCTTTATGTTGCTTTGTTTCCAATCTACCACATGTTCTTTTTTATAACAATACAAGAAGCTCTTCCAAAAAAAAAAAATAAAGCATAGGCATTTTTCATTCTGTAACCTAAGATAGCGTAGAAGCTATGTTTAATGAAAGCTTTTAAAATTACAACCACACGAGATATTTTTCAATCAGATCATCAGAACTATAAAACAAAATGAGTAGTTTATGCAGTGAATTGATTTTTAAAATACTTAATTCCAGTCCTGAACATATTCTTACATACAGATGTACACATTATATGAGATATATAAATACACACACACACACTTCTCTTCTGATGTTTCAGACTAGAACATTAAATAAGCAGTTACTTTTCTCTCTACTCCTACTACATACGTTAGCCAACTTCAACACCTTTGATGTTACTTTCATTTCATGTATTTTAATTATGTCCAAGGATCACAACTTAATTTTTTTTAAATTTCCATGTATAAGCGTCTTAATGTAGCAAGGTAACCAGAGAAAAGAACTAGTTATCTTCTTTGTGCTATAAGAAAGCTAGAAAAGTCTTCCAAAAAGGAGAACAGTTTATATCTTTGATCGAATCTTCAGAAAACTATAATTGTAATTACGTTTGTTTTTGCTATTTCTTTTGGTGGTTTGAGAAGGTAACCTATTGAATACTTTTATCTATATTTTTAAAGTAAGCCATTAATTTAAATTTATACATTGAAAACACATAGGTAAAAACTTATTTCCTAGCTAATTAGTTATCTATGTTAGTATTCATTCTTGAGACTTAAAATTGAGTTATTCCTTGAAATCTATCCTTGTTTTAAAAATAGTATAATTATATAATTGACTTTCTATAGTGATGAAGAGAATTTGGTATTTTAAAAAGAAATTAAATTAGAAACTTTTGTTGAAAAAATGTTCCTTGATCATTGTAATGAAACATGACACAATGATCTTTGATAAGACAATTGATTTTAAAATCAAATCTTGTCCTGTTTTTAAAAATCAGATTCCCTAAAATTTTGCACTATAATTGTGCACAGCTTCTTTACCTGAAATTATTTACATATACCATTGTTCTTATTTTCAAAGATTCTTCTCCTTTGAAGCTTCTTTATTCAGCTCATTTATCTCCTCAATCTTTTTCAGTAGGATTCTATCCCACTAATTTTTATTCAGTTAAGATCACACTGGAGTGTCATCTCTACATGGCTTCTTATAAAGGGAACATGGACAAAAAATGGAGTTGTGTCACCTACTCATTAATAACTTGAGTTCAGAAATTACACTCCTGTGTAGCATAATGAAGGAAACAAATATTTATCTTAGTAGAAATTTACAATGGTCCAGCTTCCAAGACTGCTACTGGCATTTCCTTCTTACTGTTTGAACAATCATAGATTTATTGATGACTTTTAAATTCTTATGAAATAAACTCCAGGACACAATTTTAAGGTGTCTCTGATAAAAGATGCATAACAGCATTTTAGAATTAAGAATAAATCAGCTAAAAATTCAACAAATACTTATTGAGCAGCTATTGTGCTGGGTACTTTCCAAGGTGTTGGGAGTGAATAGGAAAACAATTTTGAGAAAATCTTTTTTCATAGAGCTTAACTATAAAGGATGTCTCCAAAATTTCAGTTTGGCTTTTCTAAAGAAATATTGATTTAGATATTTTATTAACTCATTTTTGGTTCTTAAATTCCTTAGGCATACTTTCTTTTGAAGTTACCACACCTTAAAAACCTGTCTTTATGTTTTGTGCTCAATATCCCCTGGCCTTATATATCAAATATTATGGCATGAAATACTTATGGTTTCAAAAAACTTTAATTTTCATTATTTTGGATTGTTCTAGACCGGTTTAGTTTTGGTAATCATGTACATTGACAATTTCTGAACAAACAAAAAAAAAATGCTCTCAAAGATAAGCAAGCAACAGTTTCATTCCACTATTGAAGGTTATTACAGTATGAGTTAAATGTACTGAACTTATTTTTCCTTACTCCTCTGTGAAACAGTCTTAATTAACTAATGTAGTAAGCAGCTTTCTAACCTTCAAAATGATTTTCTGTGGTAGCAAAATCATTTTGCAAGTCAAATGCAACACTAGTTTAACTTTGCATTTGAAGGACTGTTTAACTATTAATTGGTTAATTTTGTATCATTCCCATATAGAAGGTAAGTACTCAAATTCTTTTCCTCATAAAACCTGACATTCAGCGTCTTAAAGGTAGGTATCCATTTGGTATTTTCTTATATTCACTCCTATACCCATTAAATCAAAAATATAAAGGTACTGAGTGATTTTAAAACTTAAATGAAAAATTTTAATAAGGAAAAATAGACAATATCAGTATGATAAAGTGGGATCTACACCAGTTATCAGAAAAACACAAATGTGTACATACTGCATGATTTGCAAAGTGTAGCCACATATAATATTTTGCATAATCATACTTTATAACTACCAATAAACAGATGGATTTATCCATCTGTTTAAAAGCTAAAGCAGATGCAAGTAATTTTAGTAGCACACCAACAGACTAAACTTTTTGTTCTCATAACTGTTTGTCTACTTTGAAGACAATGGGAAATATTTAAAACTGATTTCATAGAGCCTGAAACCACTTTGACATTTGAGTTGAGTAACACCGAATGTTGAAATAAATGTCCTATTCCGGTAAATTTAAAGGACTGTTTTAACATGATAATTTGTCTCCTAAAATAATGTCCCAGGACCCACAATAACAAAAGTCAAAATTGAAGGTGAACCTGAATTCAGACTGATTAAAGAAGGTGAAACAATAACTGAAGTGATCCATGGAGGTGCGTTCCATATGTTACCTGGGGCCGACTACCTTCGCTGTGATTATTTTGAAATAGTGTTGGTTTAGAAATATTGAACATCTGATATTTTCTCTTATTTTATAAAAATTGTGGGAATTATTTTCTCAGCTATGAGTTCTTATTTAGCTGGTCAGAAATAAAACATAGTTAGCTTTTAATGGATCTAGTTGGAATTAATTTATCAATTAAGTCACCAGGCCCAACAAAATGTCATGATTTTTGTATACACAAGTGAGGATTTTGGAATAAAATTGTAACACTAATGTCAGTATAAAAGGAAACATTAGAAACAGTAGGAAAAAATGACCATTGTTTAAATCTCTGTCTAATAAGCCACTCCACTGCTAGGATTTATGGTAGGGCTTCCCATTCCAATGATATAGAACTCCCTGGATTCTCACTCTAGCATTCATTCCACATCCAGAAAACAAGTATGACATGGAGAGTTAGCATGTCAAATGGCCCTCTCTCTTAACCAAGGTTCAGGACATTGGCTGTTACCTTTTAGATCCCTATTGATGTGATTTTTTGGGGGATATGTCCTAAAAATGTTTATGATTGAATCTTAAATGGTAATATTTGTAGAAATATAGTTAATCGTTACATTGTCTAGCTTATGGATATATAGTCACTATATGAGGGTAAATCAAATGCATTTGTATTCCCCTTTTAGAGCCAATTATTAAAAAATACACCAAAATCATTGATGGAGTGCCTGTGGAAATAACTGAAAAAGAGACACGAGAAGAACGAATCATTACAGGTAGACATTAATTCCATACATGGATCTATGCCTAGATTATAAAGATCAAAGTATGGTTAATCCCCAAAAACAAGAATCATTACAGAAACAAGTCATTTTCATGGTGATTACTAAAGTTACTTCATATTTTGGCAGATATAATATTATTCTAAATATGTAATCCATGTTTTACTCTCGATTGAAAATTTGTAGACAAATCTAAAAGCATTTTTATTACATATATGCATACATACATTTAATATGATATACCATTGATATACCATTTTCACTTTACTATTTATTAATGAGTTAGAGGACCCGAGAAGAAAAGCCATTTCCTCATGTGAGCTTCTATTAATCTTAAGGTCTATACATCTACATGCCAAAATAGAAGCAAGTTTATACAAAGCAATTGATCAATAATTTTAGTAAACCTCATATCAGACTTCCAAGCTAGTGTCCAGTTAGCCTAAATTAGCCTAAAATTAGCCTAAAATTCTTAATTCAGCTATTCTTTAAGTATTTGTTTAAACAATTAGTGAGCAAGTATGGCTTGTGCCACCTATTTATGGAAATAAAGTTTTATTGGAACACAGTCTTGCCCATCCACTTATATAATACCTAAGGCTGTTTTCACACTGAAGTATCAGAGTTGAACAATTGCAACACAGACTACGTGGCTTACAAGTGGAAAATACTTACTCTGTCACTTCTCAGAAGAAGTTTGCCTACTTCTGTTTTAGACCTTTTTCACTGTCTTTCTCATAGGTCCTGAAATAAAATACACTAGGATTTCTACTGGAGGTGGAGACACAGAAGAAACTCTGAAGAAATTGTTCCAAGAAGGTCAGCATTTCTAGAAAAATAAGAATGTGACTTTACCTAAGCTATCCGTATACAAGTCTAAAATAATCTGTGAGGCATTCTACATGTTTTCTACTCTATCTCATTCTATTGTTCATTTCCATACCAACAAGAAAAAGCACAAGAATAAGGAATTAAGCATAAATGGCAGTCATTTTTTTTTATACAGTATTTTGTTCAACAACTTTATAAGAATATTGGTATGTCAGAAAACAGCACTAAAAGTTGTGAAAGAACCGAGTGTTGGACTGGAATATCATTATTGGGCAGATGCCATTATTTATGACATAAAGTCTGCTGTCTTTATTTTGTTATATAAACCAATTTCTGCTATAAACGTGTATCCTCTCAGAGGTCACCAAGGTCACCAAATTCATTGAAGGTGGTGATGGTCATTTACTTGAAGATGAAGAAATTAAAAGACTGCTTCAGGGAGGTTAGTAAAAGGACAACAACTAACCCCCTTAACAGGTTGTAGTGACTGAGTTCAACTTTTTAAAGACTGAGCAAGCAGATTTTTTCTTTTAATTAGGTTAAAAAAAAAAAAAAAACATCTGCTGTTGTCTTAATAGATGGATTGGTTCAATGGTAGTTAACAGTTACAAAGAAATGATTATTAAACAGTCTTTAAAAAGTTCTATGGTATAAAGCTTGGGGAGCAATGAATATTTTTTTGCTTTGATTCAGATAATTTTAAGGACCTTTTAAGTAGGTGAAAGGGAAATAATTGTTAAATTGCTAGTTGTTAAACAAGCCCAAATTTGATATACGTTTTACATTAAAAAAATTATATTCACTGCCCCCATAAAGCAATCAAGGCATGTCTTTAAATTGTATGCATAGATATAGCCAAAAACAGTGCATTTAGTAACATTCTTTTCCAAAACTATTTTCTTGGGAATGAGTAACTGTTTCTTCTAACAGTTTGAGTGATAATTTATACCTGCAGATATAAATTATTTTGCATATAAAATTAATCTTAATCTTTTATGGAATGTTGTCTATGGCATTAATGGACCTTAAGAACAAAGAAAAGAATTCAAAATCTTACATGAACCCTACATAGTAATTATTCAAAGATGCCCTAAGTGTTTATATAGATATATAATTTGTATCATTGGCATTTGAATAAGTAAATTTCTACTTCATTTTTTAACAAGGAAAGTATTTAAATTCTTTAGAAAAACCAAATAGGCACTTTGAAATATACCATTAATTGAGAAACGTAACTGAAGTTTGATGTTTATCCAAAACACAGTCCAGATGACTTTTCAGTTTAATTTTTAAAACTATATCACTATGTCCAAGAAAATGTAAATTATCTTGGGACTTTCTATATTTTTAGCAATTATTTCTATATTCTGTAGTTTAACAAACATAAAATCTCTTAAATAGTATTTAGAAACTTGTTAGTGACAGTTTGGAAAAATTTTAATTCAACCAGCAATTGAATTTTCCCTCAATAGAAATATATATGTCTGAAAAATACAAGTTTCCTCCCAGAATTCCAAGAGTACGTAACACAACAGAGACATAATGGAACCAAAGATTCCTGTAGGATCTAACAAAGAATTCACTATCTACCCACAAATGCTCAACTGTCTGCTAGGAAAAAAATCTAAGGATTTGAGGGAAGAGACAAACACATTATGAAGATTAAATTGAATTCTTTTTTTTCTTTTAGTCCTTGCCATAGTAAGCAGCTTTGTAGAATGGTAGTGCTTTTTAGGGAATCAATAAATTAGTAACTGCATCAGTTTATGTTGCTTTAATTCATCTAGGCTTAAATTTCAGGTAAGTATATTTTCTTCCCCTTTGATAAACCCTTGTTATTGAGGTCACTATGAAAAATCCAGCTAAATACTAAAGAATTGCTTCAGCCAAGAAAAGATATAACTGCTATAAGTATATGACATTCAATTTTTAGTTAATAAACTTTCTTAGCTCTTGTCTCTGTTCATCCCAGAAGTTTATTCCTTTAGTACCCAGTGTATGATCTCTCTACATATCTGTAAGGCATCAGTTTTCACAATGCCACATCAACTATTGTAGCATTGTGAAAAAACAAAAAAACATGAAAAGTTTTTATCAAACCTTTTCTCCAAGGTTTTGCTTTTTGTAGGAAAGACACTATATGCAGTAGAGTTACTTGCACCAGCATTAATTGGACCTGCTTGTTTTCTTTTTTTCTAGCTATCTAAAACCATCAGGTCATTACTGAGTCACAAGTGTCCCCTTGTCTAGATCCTAAAAGGCATTGATAAAAGAAGCTAGTAAAGATTACATTATGTAAGACTTTTTTTTTCAAGGTCTCGCCAATCGATGCATATCTGAACCATGCTCTTCATCTCAATAAGTTCCACCTAAAACTCAATTTTCTATCTAAACAGTTCATATTGTATACATTGTGGTACATGTAGTACATTTTTGTACTTTTGATAATTTGAGTGTGTTTCTCAATCATTTAAGTCACGACTATTAACATGGCTAAGTGGTCTTTGAGTACTGATGTTGTGATTTGTCACTGATATATTTCCGAGACCTTAACTGAAAAAATTTCTCATTAAATGCATAAAATTTTTGTGCTTACCTTAGAACTATGCATTCTGAAATGACTCAAGCAATTCAAGGAGAGTAACAGACTATGTTGAAAGGAACAACAAAAAGTCATTTTTGAAGATTTTTGCAAATCTGCCAATTTAAGAGGTTAAGATTTGCAACCTCTACAGAGAAGAGTAGATCGGGTTGTAGGTCTGCATTCAATCTGAGCCCCAACTCAATCCCAAATTAGTTGACTCTTTTCTTGCTTGTTTCCTTCATCTGAAAGTGAGGATAGTCATGACATCTACAGTCTAAATGAGTTAATGTATGACAAGCTCTTAGAACAATGTTCAGCACAAAGTAAGCTGTCAAATGTTACTGTCAGAATCATCAATTGACATTAACATGGTCAATTAAGTAATGTTTCACACTCAACTTTAAATTTCCATAGTCATAGCCATGGAAACATACAAGAAACAAACACGCAACAAAAAATGTCAAAATAATTGAGCTGGGCACTTTGCATGCTTTAGAAAATATGATGTAGGGTGGTTCTTTGTGCCAAGCTATTCAGGTAATTGGTTTATCTTCCCATGTTTTGCTGATCTAAACATGATCTAATGTAACGCTCATTCATGTTGACGTAGCAGAGAGCTGCTAGGAATAAACCTGTTTTCTACACATTAATCAAGCTGTTCTTTCAAAGTGTTTGACACATTGAATGTTTTTTATTCTGGAATATTATCATAGCAAAACATTAATTGGATGGTGTCAACATTATGAAAGGAAATCTGAGCACACTTGCTTGTTTTGAAAAGAAATTTAAATACTTCTATGATGCAGTTTAAGTTATACAATTAATTGCTATCTGGAACTTATAAGTTCACTATAAGCAGTGTGACTGTGTACCAGTTAAAGGTTGGATCTGTCTCTTCTTGACAATTTTCTGGAAGCCATTATTTTGTTACCAAATAAACCTGAAGAAATATTTATATTTACATTTATGTCTATTTGAGAATATTTCATAATTCAGACTTGGCTGTTTTACAGACTTCTCCCCATTACCCAACATAGTGAGATTTTTCTATAGTTCTATATTTTCCTCTAGTATTAATGTGGTTTCATAAATGATTATATGCCTTATATTCTGGGGAAAAAGACATGGGAAAATGTGCTAAGTAGACAGAAACAGAATAAGTTTTTTTAATGTCATTTCTTTTTTAAAAATTTGCTTGGTGTCATATAGCCAAAACTATTCATGGTGATTGTTTCATTGCTTACTTTTTATATGATTTCAGAGAATTGAAAACATATATAACAGAAAAAATTGGACTTCATGCTGAGTATAGATTATATATATAAAAGAAGTCAAAATTTGGAGAAAAAAATTTAAAAAGATAAGTAGGAAAAATGAAGTAACTATAGAAACTATATTTACTCTTTGATCTCAAATGCCCAAAAACTAAGTGAAAATGTGAATTTAGGCCTACCAGGTCACCTTGTCAAAAAACTAAAAGAAAAACAGGAGAATTGAGAAATGTTACAACTATAATACCACAAAACAGCATAGTTTTGAAACACTTGCAGTTCTTAAATATAAAAGCTTTTATTAGTGAATTTTTTAAAAGGATTTCACAGGATTGACACTGAATCAGGTTGGGAGGTGGAAAAGGGTAATGGCATATTCTTCCTGTATTGCTTATTATAACATTTCTAGAATCATTAGGTTAATGCTACTTTGTTGTCCTCATGTACAATAGAGGAATCACCAGTTGATTTTAATGATAATTTTACAGAGGCATACATTACAAATAGGTATGACTGCAAAAACAGGTGGCTAACTCTGGGAAGATACTTGTGTTAAACTTTATATGACATTTAATAACCCTTCATCATAAGGCAATGTTTTTTACAAAAAGGTTGAAAAAATCATGTAAGTCATTTACTCTGCAAAAATGGCACATTATGTGGGGGTCCAAAATCCATAATAAAACAATGTGTTTTGCAACTAAGAAACATTCATTATGATATATGGAAAACACTGTCTACTTGTCCTTTGTCAGAAAATGTGAAACTCTGAGGATCATAAAATTTACTAAAAGTGATCTTCATGTTTAAGTGATACTTAGACTTTACACTGTTCTGCTTAACCGTGGTCTCCTGTCCGATTTTAGCCATAATTGCAAAGTATTTCTAACTACAACAATTTAATTTTAGACACACCTGTGAGGAAGTTACAAGCCAACAAAAAATTTCAAGGTAAGTGTATTGGCTACAGTAATGTGTGTATATGGCCTCTTTTGTTATATGAGGAGAAATCAAACAATCGAAAAATCTTTTAAAGTATTTTATTGAACTTTGCTATCGATCAGAGAAAAGTTAGCCAGTTTCGATGAAAAATATTTTGATATCAGAAAATTTCTCATGTTCTATACTATCAGTAGAATTTAATAACATATTAAGGGAAAGGCCAACATACTAATGTAAACTGCTAGGCATACTGAACCCTTGAGATAGACTCAAGTGTATAATCTCCATATATATATATACATATATATGTCATGTTTTATATGTACAAGTATGCATGTAATTTTGTGTATATGAGTCAAAAAAAATTTTTGAACAATAAACAAATGTAGAATGCAGGTGGACCTGAATCCTCAAAAATGTTATGTGAGAATGTTACAGTTTGAGACATAAGTAAATAAATAATATATATATGCAAAAAACCATTAATATAGCTATTTACAAAATGTTCATTTAAATGTGATTATATATCACATATGCATTACAATTTATTTCATAATTACACTATGTGCATTTTCTAATTCCTCCACTTAAGTTATCTTACATTCCAAATACATTGAGAAAGCAAGAATTTCCCTTGTGGAACCTAGAGTAAATTGCAAGCTTGGAATTACAGGTTTGGAATTTCTGGGTTAATTACATACTAGTAGTCAAAAGAAGACGCAAGGCTTATCAATGCACTATAGGAACATCACACTTTAAGCCAATCCAATAATATAGACCTTTGAAAGTAAAACATCAACTGCACAGATTTTTTTAAAGAATGTATCAGTAAATCTATGTAAATATCCAAATTCACACAAATTTTCTAAAGAATTAAAATTATTAAATTTCAAATTATTTTTACTTTTGATCAAAATACAATATTTGCTTCACCATAAGTTGATATTAAGAAAACAATCTAAAATTTATTACAATAAAAAATGACTTCTGATAGATATACAGAGAATAATATATTCTTAAATTTTAAAATTTCCTTACATTTAGTCTATACATTCTCCTTTCTTTCTAATTAGGATCTAGAAGACGATCAAGGGAAGGTCGTTCTCAGTGAAAATCCAAAAACCAGACAAAAATGTTTATACAATCCTAAATCAATAACCTGTCCTTAGAAAATTGTGAGAGCCAAGCTGACTTCAGGAACTGAAACATCAGCACAAAGAAGCAAACATCAAATAATTCTGAACACAAATTTAATATTTTTTTTTCGGAATGAGAAACATGAGGGAAATTGTGGAGTTAGCCTCCTGTGGTAAAGGAATATGAAGAAAATATAACACCTTACATGCTTTTTCATCTTAAAAGTTCTGGCTGACTTTGAAATCCATCAGAGAAAAATGCTTGTCACCAGATTCATTACAATTCAAATCGAAGAGTTGTGAACTGTTATCCCATTGAAAAGACCGAGCCTTGTATGTATGTTATGGATACATAAAATGTATGCAAGCAGTTACCTCTCCATGGGAAGCTAAGTTATAAAAATAGGTGCTTGGTGTACAACAAAACTTTTTACATCAAAAGGCTTTGCACATTTCTATATGAGTGGGTTTACTGGTAAATTATGTTATTTTTTACAACTAATTTTGTACTCTCAGAATGTTTGTCATACGCTTCTTGCAATGTATATTTTTTAATCTCAAACGTTTCAATAAAACCATTTTTCAGGTATAAAGAGAATTACTTCAAATTGAGTAATTCAGAAAAACTCAAGATTTAAGTTAAAAAGTGGTTTGGACTCGGGAACAAGACTTTATACCTCTTTTACTGTAACAAGTACTCATTAAAGGAAATTGAATGAAATCAGTGTTTGAGTTTTTCTTTAACTTTTAAGTTCGGGGTGTGCAGGCATGTGCAGGGCGTGCAGGTTTGTTATATAGGTGAACGTGTGTCATGGGGGTTTTTGTATAGATTAAGAATCATTTTTGTATAGATTAAGAATCCGGGCACGGTGGCTCATGCCTGTAATCCCAGCACTTTGGGAGGCCAAGGAGGGTGGATCATGAGGTCAGGAGATCGAGACCATCCTGGCTAACACAGTGAAACCCCAGCTCTACTAAATATACAAAAACTTAGCTGGCTGTGGTGGTGGGTGCTTGTGGTCCCAGCTACTTGGGAGGCTGAAGCAGGAGAATGACATGAACCCAGGAGGTGGAGGTTGCAGTCAGCGGAGATCACGCCACTGCACTCCAGCCTGGGCAACAGAGCCAGACACTGTCAAAATAAATAAAAAGAAAAAAAAAAATCATTAGAGAATGAATCAATCGTTAAACATCAGCTGAATACTTAATATAACCCTAGGACTGTGCTAAGCCGTGAGGATTCAAAGGATGAATCAGGCTTATTTACTGTCCTCAAATGATAAGGAGACATGTAATCAATTATCATCAATACACCATGGGCTATGCTAGTATCATAAACAGCACGACACAAGCATGGATGCATCAATTCATTATTCCTGGGTTAGGCATGGGGGACCCACCAAGATGTCCTTAACTTATTTGACATAACAGAGTCCATTGCATGGCAAAGAAGAAATTTGTTTGTTGGGAATGATGAAAAGATTGACTTGATCAACTCAGACCTCAACAAGTGGCATTCTAACTTAGACTGACTGACATAAGAGCCTTCTGGAAACAGAATCCATACTGATGAGAAACTGAGTGGTGAGGGTGAAACAGAATTATACCATGCATTATAGGGCAGTCATTGGGAGACTGTAAAACCTAGGAAGGCCAGACTGAAGATATAAGGCTTAGCCATAAATGCCCACCTGAGATCAGAGAAAATTGGGCTCAGCACAAAGGACCTAAGAAAGGGGCTTGGGTAACTGAAAGATTCTTGTTTGATTAGTGATTAGGGTGAGGAAGTGAGGTATAAGATTGTGAGAGTGTCATTTACTAAAGTGCTGGATAGCTTTGGTTTTCGAGAATGCCTTCTCATCTGGGAGAGTGGAGAGATTTATTTCTACCATTTAGAGACCCGCCATTTAGAGCAGAGAGATTTATTTCTACCATTTAGAAAATACTCTACTAACTCTGTGCCAATGGAGAGAATCTCAGGTGGAAAGGGTGTGGCTGTGATCTTCCCAAGATGATTCAGAAGAGATGGTTACATAAGGTGGTACTGGTAGAATAGACTAAAATATCATCAGTATTGATGGCTACTCCAAACAATTACCATGTGTTTAGGATGCCAGAGAAGATAATCAGTTACTTGCACAGAAGGGGCAATAAATAGGTCCACTCATTTAGCCACCTTCAAGATTTTTGTTTGAAAATAAGCCAAACGCTCCAAGATTGGGCTTTGAATATGGTAATCCAGGACAATAAGACTGATGTTGAGGTCTTTTTAGACTGCTGACTTAGGCACTGGGTTTTTTTTTTTTTTTTACCATAGAAGAAAAAGTGCTCTGCTTTTTACCATAGAAGAAAACTCAGCAATGGCTCAAGCATACACATAAATCCAGCCTATCTTTCTGGTGAAAGACAGTCTTTTGAGTGACACATGTAATGTGTTTACAAATAAAATCTAAAGAGAAAATATTAAGAATTAAATAGTAATATAAATCAAAAGAAATAAGATTGAAAGTATAAGAAAATAAAGAACAATTTAAAACCCTAAAATCAGGACTAAAAAATAACCACTAAATACTAATTCGATTCAGACATTTTCTAAAAGTTGAAGAGGCATTGTAGTATGTGATTTTTCATACAATAATTAATCCTTTAACAATTCTGATTTATTATCTCCAGTTTTGTGTGAAAAAGAGGATCAACAATTTACATAACTTTTCTTCCTTCTTTTGCCTTGTACTGAAATGATATTGATCAACTTACCACATCCCATTACCCAACAAGTACAAACTTGGGCATAGCAAACAAGTTGTTTGCAATAGTGATGACTCTTCTTACCTGATTTTGACTCATTTTTTTTTCTATTTAAGTGGCATATTAACTTTTGGTTTGGGCACACTGAACTTAGACTTGTGGTCTTAGCAGCAATCTCTATAAAGCATTGTTTCTCAATGTTAGGGCTATGATATTCTGCATCAGAATCGACTAAGAGGGCTTATTTTATAATAAAGATTTCTGGGTCCATCCAAGACTTAGAAAAGAATCTTTTGGTCAAAATTCCCTGTGGCAGACCACCACAGTTACTACTTGAGACCATCACTACACAACAGTTACTACTGTTACTACTTAAGACCATTCATTACGACAGTTACTACTGTCACTGCTTGAGACCATCATTACGAGACTGAAGGAAGGGACAAAGGTAGAAGTGAAAACTTAAGACAAAAGTAACTATTTTAAAGGAAGGGGCCGGGGGAAGAAGAGGGCTCCCTGCTTCTAGTAAGCAAGGGCAGCTGCAGCCCCTGAGCTTCCACAGTCCTTTGTATTTATTCGGTAGAATGAGCAGGGAGGAGGAGGTGATGATTGATCAGCTGCTCAATTGATCACAGGTTCATATAATTACTAACAGGCTTCAGATGTGCCTAATCACGAGAAACACTGCACTTGGGGCATAACTGTTGGGTGGCAGACGCAGTTTGTCAGTTTGCCAACATTCTGCATTTATGAGAACAGTCTGCTGTTTACTCCTATAGGCTCCAGTGGTATACTGAATTGATCACGACCCTCAATCTTTCAGCCTCCAACATTTTCCCCTTTGTTTTGAATTAATTTGAGAAAGGCAATATGCAAAATGTGCAGCCTTCAATTGCTGGTTGGTGGTTCGTTCCACCTTGGCATTCAGTTCTTACTGGGGAAACCAGGCCCATGGTTGGGATCCATGGGTCCCCTCCGGTCTTCTGTTCCATGGTCGTACACCTCGAGGGCACCCATACGGTTTATTTTCCGTGAAAACACAAGCATACCCTTTTGTCCCTATGTTAGTAAATCTACCGAAACAGAAGCAAAAGGCTTTATGGCTGTAGCCGCTAGGCATGCCACTCCCGAAGCATCTGCTGTACAAGCTGCAACTCAGCCTCTGCCTCTTTGGTTAATTGCCATGGGGTAAAACTTTCCACTGATGAGAAACAGGATATTTCTGATTAACGGAAGGCACAGAGAAAGCAAATCAAGGCTTATCCTTCTTGTACAACAGTATAGCAAAAAAGCAATCCTAAACCTTCCATTTGCACTCTACAGGTGGGTCCACTAGATGCTATGGGTTGTGATACATAAACCTCTCTCCTAGTTGTACTTCCAAATCCCTGACCTCATTTCTCCTTACGTAGAGAAGGATGCAATTTACAGGGAATAAGCAACAGTTGCGCAATATATTCTCCTGGTTCAAAACCCAAAGAGCTTGTGACATTACCACTACCTAAATTTCTCCTTCATAATCCGAATCAACACCACCTAGGCCTGTAAGTTAAGACAGGTTTTGCCCAAAATCCCAAGTATCCTGTTGGCAAAGGTCCCCAAATACCAGTGTGAATCTTGGTGGGTTTGTCTCCTCCAACTAACGTAACCCGTTCTCTGACAGAGATCTAATCCTGCGCTTCCAAGTGTTCCTGGGGTGAGGAAATCAATGAGCCTCTGGAAACCCACCCCCGAAATGGAGCTGTGGTCGGGACGGGGAATGCTCTCATTGCTTGAAGTGTCCGAGTCCAGGCCCCCTTCTCGTTTCCCAATAGGAGGGTGCCGTTTTGATGAAATTTTGAGTGGCGTTGATTAGCCCAATGATTTCTTTTATTGCAATGAGAGCAAAGTCCTAGCATTTTTTTCTGTTGAGAGGGGAACTGTGTTGTAGGATCCCTTCTGCCCAGAGGTCCGACAGCATTCTCTTTTGAAACATCCAATTTTTCTACACTTATAACACTTTCCCTCTTTAGGGCTTAACCCTTGGCTTCTTTTAGATCTGTCAGCTACCAAATTAGCCATTGCCTGAGTCAACACCATAGAGCGATGAACCTCAGCTGCCACATCTTGACAAGCTGTAAGAAAACCTCCCAAGTCCTCTGCACATCTCACAGGTGCCAGTACACGTTTACAATCCATGAAAGCCAAAGCTAAAGTTAGCCTTTCTGTAGCCACAAAAGATAGTACAGCCTCTCCTGTTGACCACTTTCAATAGGTGCTGTAAGTGGGGCAAAAAATTCTCAAGCCCTTAAGTAATGACAAAAAGATGGTACGTACCAAACTCAAAACAAAAATAACCATATTCTTCCCCATGTTATCCCGATTCAAAAAATTCCCATTCTTTGTACCTCTAGGGCACTGACCTTATGCTGCTGCTAGCAGACTTGTAACTGGGTTTCTCATTCATCTGGTTGGTTCCAGTTTTTTCTGTTCCAGCAGACCTTCTCTGTCCCTATCATTCCCCGTCTGTCCCTGCAAATTACCGCTAGTTTTTGCTAGTCTCTGCTAGTCTTTTGCTAGTCTTTATCTATCCCTATCTGTCCCTGTCTGTCTCTATGCTCCCTGTTAGTTCCTTCAAGTCTCTGTCTTTCCCTACCTATCTCTATTTGTCTCTATTTCTATCTCATCTCTATTTATGTCTATTTATCCCTACTTATCTCTATTTGTTCCTGCAGGCCTCTTCAGGTCTGTTTGTCCCTGTTGTGGGTGCCACTTTTGGCAGACCACCACGGTTACTACTTGAGACCATCACTATGACAGTTACTACTCTTATTACTTGAGACTGTCATTACGAGATTGAACAAAGGGATGAACATAGAAATAAAAACTTAACAGAAAAGTAACTATTTTAAAGGAGGAGCCAGGGGAAGAAGAAGAGAGCTTCCTGCTTCTAGTGAGCAAGGGCAGCTGCAGCCCCTGAGCTTCCACAGCCCTTTATATTTATTGGGTAGAATGAGCAGGGAGGAGGAGGTAATGATTGGTCAGCTACTCAATTGATCACAGGTTCATATAATTACT
Source organism: Macaca thibetana thibetana (assembly GCF_024542745.1). Classification (NCBI taxonomy): domain Eukaryota; kingdom Metazoa; phylum Chordata; class Mammalia; order Primates; family Cercopithecidae; genus Macaca; species Macaca thibetana. Next base: position 16,443,635 of record NC_065594.1, on the reverse strand, counting down.
AATAGACTTCAGATGTGCCTAATCACAAGCAACACTGCACTTGGGAAGTGACTGCACTCAGCATTTCTTCTGAGCAGCAGATACAGTTTGTCAGTTTGCCAACATTCTGCATTTATGAGACCAGTCTGCTGTTTACTCATATAGCCTCCAGTGGTATACTGAGTTGATCATGACCCTCAATCTTTCGGCCTCCAACACCTCCCCTGTGATTCGTTTTTAACTTTTATTTTGGATTTGAGGGTACGTGTAAAGATTGGTTATATAGGTAAACTCAAGTCACGGGGCTTTGTTGTACAAATTATTTCATCACCCATGTATTGAACCTAGTACCCAGTAGATACATTTTCCATCCTCCCACTTCAAGTGGACCCCAGTGTCTGTTGTTTCCTTCTTTGTATTCGTGAGTTCTCATCATTTAGCTCCCACTTATGAGTGAGAATATGTGGTATTTGGCTTTCTGTTCCTGTGTTAGTTTGCTAAGGATAATAGCTTCCAGCTCCATCCATGGTCCCACAAAATACATGCTCTCATTCTGTTTTATGGCTGCATAATATTCCATGATGTATATGTACCACATTTTCTTTATCCAATCTATCTTTGATAGGCATTTAGGCTTATTCCATGTCTTTGCTATAGTGAGTAGTTCTGCAATGAACATTCACTTACACATATGTGTTTTTACAATATAATGATTTATATTCCTCTGGTTATATACTAGTAATGAGATTGTTGGGTCAAATGGTAGTTCTGTTTTTAGTTCTTTGAGGAATCACCATACTGCTTTCCACAATGGCTGAACTAATATACACTTCTACCAACAGTGTATCAGTGTTCCCTTTTCTCCACAACCTCTCCAGCATCTGCTATTGTTTGACTTTTTAATAATAGCCATTCTGACTGGTGTGAGATGGTATCTCATTGTGGTTTTGATTTGCATTTCTCTAATGATCACTGCTATTGAGCTTTTTTTATATGCTTGTTTTTCTTTTGAAAAGTAGCTGTTCACATACTTTGCCCACTTTTTTATGGGGTTGTTTGTTCTTCTCTTGTAAATTTGCTTAAGTTCCTTATAGATGCTAAATATTATACCTTTGTCAGATGCATAGTTTGCAAATATTTTCTCCCATTCTGTGGGTTGTCTGTTTACTCTGTTGATAGCTTGTTTTGCTATGTGGCTCTTAATTTTAATTAGATCACATTTGTGAATTTTTGCTTTTCCTTGCAATTGCTTTTGAGTGTCTTTGTCATGAAATCTTTGTCCATTCCTATGTCCAGGATGGTATTACTAGGTTGTCTTCCAGGGTTTTTACAGTTTGTAGATGTTTTTTTGTTGTTGCTTTTTTTTTTTTTTTTTTTTTTTTTTTTTTTTGATAGAGTCTTGCTCTGTCACCCAGGCTGGAGTACAGTGGCACAATCTTGGCTCACTGCAAGCTCTGCCTCCCACGTTCATGCCGTTCTCCTGCCCCAGCCTCCCAAGTAGCTGGGACTACAGGTGCACACCACCACACTCGGCTAATTTTTTGTATTTTTAGTAGAGACAGGGTTTCACTGTGTTAGCCAGGATGGTCTATCCTACATTTAAGTCTTGAATCCATCTTGAGTTGATTTTTGTATATGGTATAAAGAAAAGGTCCAGCTTCAGTCTTCTGCTAGCCAGTTATCCCAGCACCACTTATTGAATAGGGAATCTTTTCCCCATTACCTGTTTTTGTCCCACAACCAACATCATACTGAATGGGCAAAAGCTGAAAGCATTTCCCTTGAGAACCATCACAAGACAAGGATGCCTTCTCTCACCACTCTTATTCAACATAGTATTGAGTCCTAGCCAGAGCAAACAGACAAGAGAAAGAAATAAAGGACATACAAATAGAAAGAGAGGAAGTAAAACCATCCCTGTTTGCAGACATAATGATTTTATATCTAGAAAACACCATAGTCTCAGTCCAAAAGCTCCTTCAGCTGATAATTTCAGCAAAGTTTCAAGATACAAAATTAACATACAAAATCAGGAGCATTCCTATACAGCAACAATAGCCAAGCTGAGAGCCAAATCAAGAAGGTAATCCCATTAATGACTCACAGAAAAAGAATAAAATAACTAGGAATACAGCTAACCAGAAAGGTGAAAGATCTTACAATAAGAATTATAAAACACTGCTCAAAAAAATCAGAGATGACACAAACAACATACCATGTTCATGAGTAGAAGAAAAACACATGCCATGCTCATGGATAGAAGGAAACAATGGCTCATGCCTGTAATCCCAGCACTTTGGGAGGCGGAGATAGGCGGATCACCGGAGGTTGGGAGTTTGAGACCAGCCCGACTAACATGGAGAAACCCTGTCTCTACTAAAAATACAAAATTAGGCCAGGCACGGCAGCTCACGCCTGTAATCCCAGCACTTTGGGAGACTGAGGCAGGTGGATCACAAGGTCATGAAATCGTGCCCATCCTGGCCAACACAGTGAAACCCCATCTCTACTAAAGATATAAAAAATTAGCCAGGCGTGGTGGCAGGCACCTGTAGTCCCAGCTACTTGGGAGGCTGAGGCAAGAGAATGGCATGAACCCAGGAGGCGGAGCTTGCAGTGAGCTGAGTTCATGCCACTGCACTCCAGCCTGGGTGACAGAGTGAGACTCTGTCTCAAAAAAACCAAAAACAAACAAACAAACAAATTAGCCAGGCATGGTGGTGCATGCCTGTAATCCCAGCTACTCAGGAGGCTGAGGCAGGAGAATTGCTTGAACTCAGGAGGTGGAGGTTGTGGTGAGTCGAGACCATGCCATTGCACTCAAGCCTAGGTAACAGAGTGAGACTCCTTATTAAAATAAATAAGTAAATAAATAAATAAATTTTTTAAAAAAAGGCTTACTGCCCAAAGCAATTTACAGATTCAATACTATTTCTATGAAACTCCTAATGACATGCTTCACTGAAATAGAAAAACAACTATTTTAAAATGTATATGAAACCAAAAGAGAGCCTGAATAGCCAAGGCCATTCCAAGTTAAAAAAAAAAAACAATGCTGGGAGAACCACATTATACTAGAGGACAACAACAACCAAAACAACATGGTACTGATACAGAGACAAGCATGTAGATCAATGGAACACAATAAGGAGTCCAGAAATAAGATCATACACCCATGACCATCTGATCTTCAACGAAGTCCCTGTGATTCTTATAAACATTAAAGCTTTTGTTTTATTGTCTGTTTGAATAGCTATTTTAAAGTAAAATTACATTACAATGAATTGAAAATATTTTTGTGCAATTTGATAAGTTTGGGCATACTATACACCTGTGAAAACCATCACTACACTCAGGCTTGTAAATATATTCATCATCACCAAAAGTTTGCTTATGCCCTTTTTAATTCCTACCTTCCTACCCCTTCATGCCCCAGCTCCAGCTCCAGGCAACCACATATCTACCTTCTATCATGACAAATAATTACATTTTCCAACTTCTATACAAATTGAATCACACAGTACGCATATTTTCTTTTTGGTCTGATTCTACTTTCTCTTGAGTTAATATGTAATAGTGGAATGACTGGATCATATAAAACGTGTATGACAAACATTTTTGGAAACTACCAGGTGATACTCCAAAGTAGTTCTACTATTTTGCATTCCCACCAGAAATATGTGAGAGTTCCAGTTCCTTTTACCAACACTTTACATGGTCAGTCTTTCTAATTTAACTATTCTAATAGGTATGTAATGGAATCTCATTCTGGTTTTAATTTGCATTTCACTAATGCATGTTTGCCATGTGCTAATTTGACATTTGTGTATCTTTTATTTGTATAAATTTATTGTACAAGTGCAATTTTGTGACATCCATAGATTGTATAGGAATCAAGTTACAGCTTTTAGGGCATTCATCACCCCAATAACACACATTGTATCCATTAACTAATTTCTCATCATCTTACCCCCATCTTCACCCTTCCAAGTGTCCATTATCTATCATTACACTCTCCATGTCCATGTGTACAAATTATTTAGCTCCCACATGAAGGAAAACATGCAATATTTGCCTTTATGCATCTGACTTGTTTCACTTAAGATAATGATCTTCAGTTTCATTCATGTTACTGCAAAAGACATGATTTCATTTTTATGGAATAAATAGTATTCCATTGTGTAGAAGTATTGCCTTTTCTTTATCCAATCATCTGTGGATGGACCCTCAGTTGATTCCATATATTTGATATTGTTGATAGGGTTGCAATAAACATACAAGTGTAAGCACCTTTTTAATATATTGATTTATTTTCCTTTGGGTAGATACACCATAGAGGGATGGCTGGATTCAATGATAACTTTATTTTTAGTTCTTTGAGAAATTTCCGTATTGTTTCCCAAAGAGGGTGTAAGAATTAACATTCCAACAATAGTGTATTAGAGTCCCCTTTCCTCTGCATCTTTAGTGATCTGTTCAAATCTTTTGCCAAATATTAGTTAGATTCATTTTCTAAATTAATATTATGGAGTTTTGAGAGTTTCTTATACATAATTTGAATACAAATTTTTTATCAGATATATAGGGTGAAATGTTTTCTCCAAGCCTGTGAACTTTCCTTTCATTCTCTTAACAGTATTTTCAAAAGACTGAAGTCAAATTTATCTCTTTTTTTCTTTTCATGGGTTGTGTTTTTCGAGTCATTAAAGAAATATTATATTCACTGAAAGTCACAAAAATGTTCTAATACATTTTCTCTTACAAGTTTTATTAGTTTTTTTTTTTTTTTTACATTAAGTGTAATGAAAAACAAAAAGTGTTCATGGTTAAAGGAATGGTTCTTTTTTTTTTTTTCTATAGGTTACCAATTATTCCAATTCAATTTTCTGAAAAAATGATTCTTTCTCTACTGATTTGCCTTTGCATATTTGTAAAAAGGGCCACATTTTGTGAGTCTATTTCTGTTACTTTCTTTCTATTCTTTCGTTTTGTTCAATTCATCTATTTGTGTATCTTAGTGCAAATACCACACTGACATGATTACTGTAGGTTTGAAATAAGTCATAAAATCAAAAAGAGTAAATCCCCAATTTCACTCATCCTTTTCAAAGTTGTTTTGGCTATTTTAAGTTATTTGCATTTCCACAGAATGTTTACATCAGCTTGGCAATTTCTATTTAAAAAAAAAAATATCTGCTGGGTTAATAATTGGGAATGTGCTGAATCTACAGATCAGTTTGGAGTTAATTGAAATATTTATAATATTTAGTCTCCAAACCAGGAACAAAATGTTATCTGTTAGTTTACTTAGGGTCTTCCTTATTTTCTCACCAATGCTTTATCATTTTAAGTTCACAGGTCTTCCACATCTTTTGTCAAGTTCTCCCTAAATATTTAATATTTTTGATGGAATTATAAATGGCATTGTTTTTATTTAAATTTCTGATTGTTTACTTTCTGTATTCTCATCTTGTATTCTGTAACCCTGTTAAATTCAAGGTTTAATTCTAGTATTAGATTAATTCTAGTAAGATTATATAGTATTTTATACATAGATAATTATGCTGTTTGCAAATAAAGATAATTTTACCTCTGTCTCTGTGATCTGGATGCTGTTTATATTTTCTTTTCTTCTGTCACAGGTTGATGTTGAATAGTGGAACAATATCGAGTAGAAGTGGTGAGCAGACATGTTGAACCTTCATGATCTTAGAAAAAAGCGTTCAGTCTTTCAACTTCAAGTTTGTTGTTTTCTTCCTTAAATGTTTGGTAGAATTCACCAGTGAAGTTATCTAGGCCTGCAATTGTCTTTGAGGGAAGGTTTCTAACTACAAATTCTCTTTATTTAATAAATAAAGGGTTATGCTGATTACCTATTTTTTCTTGAGTGAGATTTTGTAGTTTGCGCCTTTCAAGGAAAGAAATTTGTCTATTTCACACAATTGTCAAATTTATTGTATTGTTTAAAATATTCCATTATTATCCTTCAAATATCTTTAGTGATATTACCTCTCTCATTCCTGAAACTGATAATTTGTGTCCTTTCTTATTTCCCTAACCAATCTACTAAGCCTTCAATCAATTTGTTAATTTTGCTAAAAAAACAATCGTTTGTTTTCATGAATTTTCAGTATGATGTTCCTCTTTTCTGTTTTGCTGATTTCCACCATAATATGTGTCATTGCCTTTCATCTACTTAATTTGACTTCAATTTGATCTTTATTTTTTAGTTTCTAAACTCTGAGTGTGTGTTTGTGTCTCATGTCTCTACATAACTTTTTGAACATATGGACTACAATTATAGTAACTGTTTAATGTCTTCTGCTAATTCTAACAATTGTGCCAGATCTGGATAAGTTTAGTTGGTTAATTTTTTTCCTCATTTTGCACCGTATTTTCCTGTTTCTTTTCAAGCTTGGTAATCTTTGGTTGCCAAACATTGTAAATTTTGCCTTGCCGGGTGCTGGATATTTTTGTACTTCTATAAATATTCTTGCACTTTGTTCTAAGATGTAGTTTGGTTATGGAAAGAGTTTAATTCACTGGGGTCTTGTTTTTAAGATTTATTAAGCAGAGTCAGATCTGTGTATAACCTGGAGTTAATTATTCCCTCCAACTTAGACATGACTCTTCTTAGAACTATTCCCAATTTCCAGCGAATTATGAAGTTTCAAAATCTAGATGGTGGGAATAGGTGCTATTTAAAGCTTTATGTGAGAAACTGTTTACTCTAATTTTTCAGATGGTTCTTTCTCTGACCTTTATTAGTTTTCTCATATGCATGTGTTGATCAGTATTCTGCTGAATACTTAGGTGAACCCTCTACAGATCTCCAGAGTTCTCTGTCTCTCTATAGCTCTGTCCTCTCTGGTCCTCAGTACCATGAACTATATTTTCCTGGCCTCCTTCAATGCTCAGCTCCATCTTGTTTGCCAAGATTCACCTGGATTTCCCCTTACTGCACTAAAGCCTAGGAAAAGACAGAAAGCTGGGGGCAATCACAGGGCTCATCTCACATTTCTTCTTATATCCAGAGAATCACTGTGATTCATTGTCTGATGCCCAGCATTTTGAAAACTGTTATTTTTTTTCCAGGTTCAAGCAATTCTTGTGTCTCAGCCACCTGAGCAGCTGGGAATTCAGGCGCATGCCACCATACCTGGTTAATTATTGTATTTTTAGTAGAGATAGGGTTTTGCCATGTTAGCCAGGCTGGTCTCAAACCCCTGACCTCAAGTGATCCGTCCACCTCATCCTCCCAAAGTGCTGGGATTATAGGTGTAAGCCACTGCTCCCAGCTCTGTTTTTTAAATTTATTTTTGTTTTTTAAAAATTGTTTTACTCAGAAGAGAAAATATGGTCCCTGTTATTCCATTTTGCAGAAGTGCAACATCCTCTGCCATGGAATTTAGCTACATTAACTCCATTCTATAATCTTAAGCTGCACCTTTACATAGGAGCAGCCAACTAGAAAATGCTAAATATAAGAGGAACCAGACTGGAAAATGTTGAAGACACTCACAAATCTATTATAGGTAGCAGAAAAAGAACCCAATATGAGCTTACAGCCAGTATCATTGTTACACAATATGCACACATATTCAAACATATACCAATTAATTATCCAAAAATGGCAGCTGAATTTAATTTATTGAGATTTATTATTTTATATTCATCTGAACAGCTATTTATTTTCAATTATTGGAAAAACATTTCTTGAAGTTTCAAGTACTTTTTAGTTTGTTTTGTTTTGTTTTTTGTTATCAATTTGTTTTTTTACGAATAGGATTATTGCCTTTACTTCTGTGGGGTCTTTGTAAGGTCTTACACAACATCTGACGATACTCATTGATGAAATTTCTACAATATAATGAGAAAAGACTGGTGATTTTCTAGCCAACCTAGGTTCTGAAAAACTCTTGAAAAACTAGGCCATATGTGAATAAGACTGCTAGATGACTTTCACTTTTAGCAATAACGCAATTAACTAATGCATTTTCTAAACTTTTATGAAGTCTCACAAAAAGTTACAAAAATATAGAAAAGTCTGAAAGATAAAAGGTGTATTAGTCTATTTTTTTACTACTATGAAGAAATAACCAAGACTGGGTAATTTACAGAGAAAAAGAGGTTTAATAGACTCACAGTCCCCATGGCTAGGGAGGCCTCAAAATTTTCACAGAAGGTGAAGGAGTAGCAAAGGCACATCTTACATGGTGGCAGGCAAGAGAACATGTTTAGAGGAACTGCCCTTTATAAAACCATCAGATTTCATGAGACTTATTCACTACCATGAGAACAGGAGGGGAAAATCCACCCCTACGATTAAATTACCTCCCACTGGGTCTCTCCTAGGATACATGGGAATTGTGGGAGCTACAATTCAAGATGAGATTTGGGTGGGGACAAAGCCAAATCATATCATTCCATCCCCAGCCCCTCCCACATCTCATGTCATCACATTTCAAAACCAACCATGCCTTTCCAAGAGTCCCCCCTAGTGTTATCCCATTTCAGCATTTACTCAAAAGTCTGTATCCAAAGTCTCATCTGAGATGAGGCAAGTTCCTTCTGCCTATGAGCCTGTTAAATCAAAAGCAAGTTAGTTACTTCCTAGATACAATAGGAGTACAGGTATTGGGTAAATACAGCCATTCCAAATGGGAGAAATTGACTAAAATGAAGAGGCTGCAGGCCCCATGCAAGTCAAAAATCCAATGGGGCAGTCAAATCTTAAAACTCCAAAATTATCTCCTTTGACTCCATGTTTCACATCCAGGTCATGCTGATACAAGAGGTGGGCTCCCACAGCCTTGGATAGCTCTGTCCCTGTGGCTTTGCAGGGTACAGCCTCCCTCCTGGCTGCTTTCCTGGGCTGGCATTGTGTGTCTGTGGCTTTTTCAGGTGCACAGTTCAAGCTTTCAGTGGATCTACCATTCTGGGATCTGGAAGATGGTGGCTCTCTTCTCACAGCTCCACAAGGAAGTATCCCAATAGGGACTCTGTGTGGAGGCTCTCACCCTACATTTGCCTTCTGCAGTGCCCTAGCAGAGGTTCTCCATGAGGGCTCCACCCCTGCAGCACACCTCTGCCTGGACATCCAGCTGTTTCCATACATCCTCTGAAAACTAGGCAGAGGTTCCCAAAACTCAATTCTCGACTTCTGTGCACTCACAGGACCAACACCACATGGAAGCTATCAAGACTTTGTGATTTGCACTTTCTGAAGCAATGACCTGAGCTGCACCTTGGCCACTTTTAGCCATGACTGGAGCATGTGGGACACAGGGCACCAAGTCCCTAAGCTGCACACAGGAAGGAAGTCCTGAACCAGGCCCACAAAATCATTTTTTCCTCCCAGGTCCCTGAGCCTGTGATGTGAGGGGCTGCTGTGAAGTTCTCTCATATGCCCTGGAGACATTTTCCCCATTGTCTTGGGGATTACCCTTTGGTTCCTCGTTACTTATGCAAATTTCTACAGTGGCTTGAATTTCTCCCCAGGAAATGGACTTTTTGTTCTACCACATCGTCAAGCTGCAAATTTTCCAAATTTTTATGCCCTGTTACTTCTTGAACACTTTGCTGCTTAGAAATTTCTTCCACCAGATACCCTAAATCATCTCTCCACAGATCTCTAGGGTGGGGGCAAAATGCAGCACATCTCTTTGCATAGTAAGAGTGACCTTTACTCCAGTTTCCAACAAATTCCTCATCTCAATCTGAGACCACCTTAGCCTGGATTTTATTGTCCATATTACTATCAGCATTATGGTGAAAGCCATTCAACAAGTCTCTAGGAAGTTCCAAACTTTCCCACATCTTCCTGTCTTCTTCTGAGCCCTCCAAATTGTTCCAACCTCTGCCTGTTACCCAGTTCCAATGTTGCCTCCACATTTTCAGGTATCTTAATAGCAGTACTCCACTCTACCAGTACCAATTTACTGTATTAGTCCATTTTTATACTGCTATGAAGAAATACCCAAGGCTGAGTAATTTATAAAGAAAAAGAGGTTTAATGGACTCACAGTTTCCATGGCTAAGGAGGCCTCACAATCATCACAGAAGGTGAAGGCGGAGCAAAGGCACATTTACATGGCAGCAAGCAAGACAGCATGTGCAGGGGAACTGCCCTTTATACAACCATCAGATTTCATGAGACTTATTCACTATCACAAGAACAACACAGGAAAACCTACCCCTATAATTTAATTACCTCCCATCAGGTCCTTCCCACAACACGTGGGGATTATAAGAGCTACAATTCAAGATGAGACTTGGGTGAGGACACAGGCAAACTGTATCAAAAGGTAACTCAGAGACTTCATAAAAGATGAAAAATTTTATATTACATTCTTCAAGTAATTAGTGGTTGACCATAATAACAATAAACTTGAGATTACAAGAAATATTCTATACGAATTTTTCAAGAATACTTAGAGAAACAGAATCTACAAACAAGTATGTAAATTAAGGATCCAGCTCAGTGGAAGAAATTTTAATAAGTGCATTTTTGAATAAATTTTTCCTGAAAAGTAATTTAAACTTAATTTGGTTAACTTTAGAAACTGTTCATTAGGCCATTTTTATTACAAAAAAAAAAAAAAAAAAAACCCAGAATTTTTTTCTTAATATGGCAGAACAATACAACATTTGATTAAAATGTTAAGTCCCTAACTTATTTTGCTCTAACAGAGTTCAATTAAATTTTTCCTGAAGTTCATTAATATTGCCAATACTTGAGTTTCAGTCATTTGAACCAGGATATCTGTTTGCTTCTAATACAATAAAGCAATTACCTCTCACATCCTTTGCAATGATGACATCTATGTACACTCCTTGCAATGATGGCAAATGACCTGCCAGAAACATACAGTCCTATATAATCTCTGCAGACCCAAAGCTGCTCCTTTATTCATGATCTTAGCTCTGGTGTAAAGAGACCTTCAAAAAATTAACATAAAGAGGAAAATAAAATCAATGGATTTTCTTCTACTATTTCTCTAACTACATTTCTCTAACCAATTTTCTTGCCAAACATAGGATCAGCATTAGAACAATTAATTTATAGAGTCTTGAAAGACTGAGGCAGAAATTAATAGTTTATACTACAATATTCATTGAATAAAGAATACCTTTAATTACTAGATCTTCAACTGGAGTATCTAGGTAGACACATTGGGATTCATCAAGGAAACAACTCGACCTAAGGAGAATGGAGAGAAGCAAGACAGGATGACCACTCACCCAAGACTATCACAAAGTCAGGGGAGGCTTCCTCAACATGGGAAAATGGTGAATGAGTAAGAGTCCCTGGGCACCCACAATTCTTCCATGGACCTTTGCAACCCTGAACTCAGGAGACGCCCAGTGAGCCCCCAACCAGGGGCCCCAGACCAACACAGAGAGCTATGTGGAGTGTGGGCAGAGCTGCTGCTCAGGCACATGCAGAGTCTCTGGAGCCTTGACTCCCTGGACATCCCAGAATTAGTGGCGGCAACTCTGGCTGTGGAGGAGGACAGGCTCTCTCACATGCCCCAGGAAAAGAACTAAATCCAGGGTCTTGAGCAGCAATGGACTGCAAGCCTCACCTCCACTGCATCTCACAGGCTAAGGCCCACCTGCCTGGGTCTCCAGCCACCAACCCTCTGGGTTCTCAGCAGGTAATAGCTCTGTACTTCCTTGGGATGAAGCTCCCAGAAAGAGAGGCTGACCAGCATTTTTGCTGTCTTGCAGCCCCCGCCTCCATAGCCCTCTGTCTCGAGTAGTGATTAGGGAGAGGTGTGGATCTCCATTGCAGTGTAGCCATCCCATGGAAAAGCAGTCAGGCTATTTTTTATGTGGCTCCCAAATGGCTCCTCCTTCTCCTCATGGGGCAAGACCTACTAAATTGGGACTCCAGCCACATCCAACCAAGGATCTTGGGCCAGTAGCAGCTCTGCACCTTCCTGGGACAGAGCTCTGAGAGTGAGAAGCCAGAGGCCATTCTTGCTGTCTCACAACCCTTGCCACTATACCCTGTGAGTTCTGGGGAGTATGTGGTGAGTAGGCAGTGGCATGGCTCCCCAGCACAGTGCAGCCATCCCACAGAAAAGTGGACAGACTGTTTTCCATGTGGGTTTCTGTCCTTGCTTCTCTTCACTGGGTGGGACCTCCCAACTCCAGCACAATTCCCTTGCTCCCCCTTGAACATTTCAGTCAGAAGCAGCTCTGCATTTCTCTGAAAAGGAATTCCCAGAGAGAATCCACAACACCTCTGCCACTGCAGCTGCAATGGTACTGCCCTAACCACCCTTGGGTGAGAGAAGAAATAAAGAGCCTAATTGTTATTCTGGCACCACCAGTATATGGTAGCTCATTTGAAAAGGAGTCCAGTCTCTCTTCCCTGTGAGCCCTCACCTTCTCCCCTCACCAGGCAGGGTCCCTGCCTTGGTACCAAGAACAACTACCCCATCCCTGGCTGAACATTCCCACTGCTAGTGGCTCTGTGTCTCCCTAAGAGGCTCCCAGAGGCAAGTGACAGCATCCCTACTACGGCCACAACAATGGTCCTGCCCCTGCTGCCCTTGATCTAAGAAGAAACAAAGACTTTGAGGAGTTCACCTGAACTTCCAGAACACTACAGTCAGCATACAGAGAGGAGAACAGTCTCTTCTCCCTGTGAGCCCTCGTTCCCCCACTTTTCACCAAGCAGAGCCCACAACTTGGGTCAGTAGAGCAACTGCCCCACCCCTTGACTGACTATTCCCAGTAGCAGCAACTCCTTGTTTCTCTGAGGTGGAGCTCCCAGAGGCAACTGAAAGCCCCACTACAACTTCCACTGCAGTGGTACTGCCCTTGCTCTCAGACCAGAGAAGCAGCAAAGACCCTGAGTGCTTTACACACACATTCAGCAAGATGCAGCCACCCTAACGAGGAGAGGAAGCCTGTCTTTCCCAGGTCTCCCCGCTATACCACCCCGCTGCCACTAGTCACCAGGCAAGGCTCTCCCAGTTTGGGCCTAGCAGAGATGCCCCATCCTGGACCAATCACACTGATTGATAGTGGCTCCATATCTCTCTGTGGTGGACCCCCAAGAGACAAGTGAAAGACCCTATGCCACAACTACTTCTAGGGTCCCTTCTCCTGCTGCTTCCAAGTTGGGGAGGGAACAGAAAGCCTGAGATCACCCCAGAGCTGTGGTGTGTAACCTGGGAGTATCAAGCTGAGATCTGAAGCCAGCACTCAAGTGAGAGATGAGCCCACACTTCAGGAGCATTGAGAGGGAGCATGACTGAAATCATGAGGAAATACAGAGAAGTCATATGACTGTGCAAGAGTCTACTGAATGGCCATTATGCTTAAGTGCCATCTACTGGATCATAGTCCAAAATATCAACACCAAAAATACTTTACAATATACCCCATATGAAACCAAAGACAATAATTCATCTGCAAATAAACAGCCTGCACAAAGTCTCAGCCTTCTGAAACCATCTAGAAAAGAAGTTCACTGACTGTACTGAATTTATGCCACAGTTAAAGGAACACCAGCTCACATAGATGAGAAAAAAGTAGTGCAAAAACTCTCACAACTCAAAAAGCCAGAGTAACTTCTTTTCTCCAAATGACCACACTAGTTCCCCAGCAAGGGTGGTTCTAAGGCTGAAATGGCTGAAATGACAGAAACAGAATTCAGAATAAGGATAAAAACAAAGTTGATCAACATTCATGAGAACACAGAAAGCCAAAGAAACAAAAAAAAAAAAAAAAAAAAAAAAAGACAAGCCATTAAGAAACAAACTGATTTGAGAGTGAGAGAGCTATAAAACAAAGTAAAAGAATTACATAATGAAATTGCAAGCATTAACAGCAGAATAGACCAAGCTGAGGAAAGAATCTCAGAGCTTGAAGACTGACTCTCTGCAATAGCTCAGACAAAAAATGAAGAAAAAAGGATAAAAAAGAATAAACAAAACCTCTGAAAAATACGGGATTATGTAAAGAGACCAAACCTGTGACTCATTGGCATTCCTGAAAGAGATGGGGAGAAAGTAGGCAACTTGGAAAATATTTTTCAGGATATCATCCATGAAAACTTCCCCAACCTTGCTAGACAGACCAATATTCAAATTCAGAAAATGCAGAGAACCCCTGGGAGAACCATCTCCAAGACACAATAATGAGATTTTACAAGGTCAAAATGAGAGAACAAAATGTTAAAGGAAGCTAGAGAGAAGGGACAGGCCACCTACAAAGGGAAGCCCCTGGGGCTAACAGCTGGCCTTTCAGGAGAAACACTACAAGCCAGAAAGAGATTCAGAGCTTATATTCAGCATTCTTAAAGAAAATAATTTCCAACCAGGAACTTTGTATCCTGCCAAACTGAGCTTCATAAGTGAAGGAGAAATAAGATCCTTTACAGGCAAGCAAATGCTGAGCAAAAGCAAATGCTCACCAAACCTGCCTTACAAGAGGTCCTGAAAAGTGCACTAAATATGAAAAGAAAGGATGATTACCAGTCACTAAAAAAACACACATAAGTACACAGACCAATGACACCATAAAGCAATCACACAAACCAGTCAACCTCATAACAATATAATGATGGGATCAAATCTGCACATATCAATATTAACCTTGTATGTAAACAGGCTAAATGCCCCAATTAAAAGACCCAGTGGCATGCTGGATAAAGAAGCAAAACCCAATGGTATGATATCACCAAGAGACCAATCTTATATGCAGTGACACCTATAGCCTCAAAATAAAGGGATGGAGAAAAATCTACCAAGCAAATGGAAAACAGAAAAAGCAGGAATTAGTATCCTAATTTTAGATAAAATGGGCTTTAAACCAACAAAGATTTTTAAAAGATAAAGAAGAGCATTATACTGGGTGAGTGCAAAAGTAATTGCAGTTTTTGCATTGTTGGAAATTGTTGTTTGATATTGGGATATATTCCTAAATAAATGTGGTTATGTTACACATCATTTTAATGGGCATTTCTCGCCTTGTGGTTTTTTGCTAATGACTTATTATTTGCTGTTTATTTTATGTTTATTTTAGGTTATGGAAATGATGTTAGACTAAAAGAAAATTTGAGCGATTTTTTAATTCAAGTTCATGAGTCATAAAGCAATGGAGACAACTTACAATATCAACACCATATTTGACCCAGGAACTGCTAACAAATGTACAGTTCAGTGGTGATTCAAGAAGTTTTTCAAAGGATATGGTAAATTGAGTGTGATCATCAAAGCTGATCCTCTCACACTACACAAGAAGTTGCTGAAGAACTCAATATCAACCATTCTATGATCGTTCAGCATTTGAAGCAAATTGGAAAGGTGAAAAAGCTCCATAAGTACCCAGTTATTGATGCCTCATGAGCCAAACAAAAATTAAAAAACTTGTCATTTTGAAATGTCATCTTCTCTTATTCTGCACAGCAACAATGAGCCATTTCTCAATTGGATTGTGACGTGTGACAAAAAGTGGATTTTATACAATAACCGGCAATGACCAGCTCAGTGGTTGGACCGATAAGAAGCTCCAAAGAACTTCCCAAAGCCAAGCTTGCACCAAAAGGAGGTCATGGTCACTGTTTGGTGGTCTGCTGCCAGTCTGATCTACTACAGCTTTCTGAATCCCATTGAAACCATTATATGAGAAGTAAGCTCAGTAAATTGATGAGATGCACTGAAAACTCTATCGCCTGCAGCCAGCATTGGTCAACAGAAAGGGGCCGATTCTTCTCCATGACAACATCCGACTGCATGTTTTCCAACCATCACTTCGAAAGTTGAACAAACTGGGCTATGAAATTTGCTTCATCTCCCATATTGACCTTACCTTTCACCAACCAACTACCACGTCTTCAAGCATCCCGACAACTTTTTGCAGGGAAAATGCTTTCACAACAAGCAAGATGCAGAAAATGCTTTCCAAGAGTTTGTCAAATCCCAAAGCACAGATTTTTACACTACAGGAATAAACAAACTTATTTCTCATTGGCAAAAATGTGTTGATTATAATGGTTCCTATTTTGATTAGTAAAGATGTGTTTGAGCTTAGTTATACTGATCTAAAATTCACGGTCTGAAACCACAATGACCATTGCACCAATAATGGTAAAGGATTCAGTTCAAAAAGAATATCTAACTATCCTGAATATATACACACCCAACATAGCACCCAGATTAATAAAGCAAATTCTTAGAGATTTATGAAGAGACTTAGATTCCCACACAATAACAATGAGAGATTTCAACACCCCACTGACAGTATTAGACACATAATAGAAGCAGAAAATTAACAAACATTCAGTACCTGAACTGAACACACAACGGGACATAAAACAATCTTTTGCAAATGCAAAAGAACCAAACTCATACCAACCATGTTCTTGGACCACAGCACAATAAAAATAGAAATCAACACAAAGAAAATCACTCAAAACCATACAATTGTATGGAAACTAACTTGCTCTGGAATGATTTTTTGATGAATAATGAAATTAAGGCAGAAATCAAGAAATTATTTGAAACTAATGAGAGCAAAGATACAATACCCCAGAATCTCTGGGACACAGGTAAGGTAGTACTAACAGTGTAATTTACAGCACTAAATGCCCCCATCAAAAAGTTGGACAGATTCCAAGTTAACAACCTAACATCACAACTAGAAGAACTGTTGAAGCAAGAATAAACCAACCCCAAAGCTAGCAGAAGACAAGAACTAATCGAAATTACAGCTGAAGTGAAGGAAAGTGAGATGATGTGAAAAACCATACAAAACATCAATGAACGCAGGAATTGGTTCTTTAAAAAAAATAAGATATACAGACTGTTAGCTAGACTAATAAAAAAGAGAGAAGATCCAAATAACACGATTAGAGATAAAAAGGGGAACACTACCACTGACCCCACAGAAATAAAAAAAAAAGTATCAGAGACTACTTTGAACATCTCTATGCAGACACACTAGAAAATCTAGAAGAAATGGATCAATTCCTGGACACACACAACTTTCCAAAGCTGAATCAGGAAGAAATTGAATTCCTGAACAGACCAATAATGAGTTCTAAAGTTGAATCAGTAATAAAAAGTCTACAAACCAAAAAAGCCCAGGACCAGACAGATTCATGGCCAAAGTCTACCAGAAGTAAAAGAATAAATAACTAGTACCATTCCTACTGAAATTACACCAAAAATTGAGAAGGATTAATTCTTCACCAGCTCATTCTATGAGGCCAGCATCATCCTGATACACAACGATGAAAAAAAAAATTCAGATCAATATCCTCGATGAACATTGATGCATAAATCTTCAACAAAATACTAGCAAACCGAATCCAGCATCACATCAAAAGCTAATGCATCATGATCAAGTAGGCTTTCCTCCTGGGATACTAGGTTGCTTCAACATATGCAGATCATTAAATGTGATTTGTCACATAGACAAAATAAAAACAAAAACCACATAATTATTTCAATAGATGCAGAAAAGGCTTTCAATAAAATCCAACATTCCTTCATGTTAAAACCCCTCAACAAACTAGGCATTAAAGGAACATATTTTAAAAGTATAACAGCTATCTATGAAAAACTCACAGCCAATATCAAACTGAATGGGAAAAAGCTGGAAGAATTCCCTTGAAAACCGGCACAAGACAAGGATGAAAAGTCCAGTGCTATCAGGAACACATGGGCATACACGTGAAGACTTTAAGAGTGTCTTAGTGAAGAGCCTGCCTTCTAGTCCTGTCCTGCTGTTTGCTGCATTTGTTTTATTTTTCAGTTTTCCCTGAATCTGGTCTTTGCTCCCACTACTATCCTTTGGATCCTTATGATTTGCTTTCTAGACTATGGCAAATTTCCCAATTGGACTTCCTACTTAGAGTGTCTCTTGCTCTTATTTCATTTGTAAAAATTCAATTCATTTTTATTTCTAAAACCCTGCTCTGATAACGTCACTCCATTGCTCAGTGACTTTGAACACTTTCACTTAACTATAGAAGAAGGTCTACACTTCTATTCAGACATTTAAAATGCCCTTGGAAAATTAATACTAACTTAACATCATTCTAAGAGTTGACATATACTGTACATGCTGACATAAATTGTATTACTCCCCATTTCCCAGATGAGCTTGGTATAATATTTCCGACGTTTCTTTCCTCTTTATGTTGAAGACTCCTCTCAAGTCTCACATCATCCCAGGTACCCATGTGGATGTGCCCAAAGCACCTCATCCTCTTCTGATCTCACAGAGTGCTTTGGTGAAACCTCTCTTTTGTCACGTATTTTAGCTAATCTCGTCTCTCTCCAGAATTAGTTTGTTCAGCAAACATGAAGCTGTATTATCATGTCATCTTTCCTACAAAATTTTAGACTTTAGATAAAATGCCACATTTTCTTCTCATCCTTGTATCCGCAAGGCTCCTAACGTTTCATATGGATTACATTTAATGAATGACTGAAATAGATTTATTTAAAATTTTTTGAAAGGCCTTTCAAATATTTCTCCTGAATCAGAATTGTAGTGTTTCCAATTGTGACTCCATCCAATTTCTCTCCATTTGTAATAATCATTCGTAGACAATAAGGCTGTAAACAACACATTTAGAGGGGGAAAAAATGGTCTCAGAATCTTTTCAAGCTGTTGTCATCTGGACACATCTGGTGGTGGTTATTAGTCACAGGAAAATGCCTAAGAGTTTACAAGTTGTATTTTAGTCAGTTCTCCTTCAAAGTCTCTCCATGTTAGCCAACCATGATTAGCCCCTGACTGTACCAGCCCACTCCATGTACACACACATCGCTTCCTACTTCAAATCTTCCTGCTCATTCTTTATACTGGTGAAGTGAGAAACTGTAATCAATTCCAGATTGAACACACTTCTGAGAACTCCAGAACTGTATTTTCCCTTCACATGGATATAGTGCTTTAAATTCACACCAGATTTTTTTGTTTTGTTAAGGATTATTTGGCTCTTAATAATGTGTTGTTAATTGTTATTGCATTTCGCAAAATGATAGCCCCATTATGAAACTGATCTCCTGGTGCAGATCCAACTACAAATACAAGTTACTGATAACTCATCAACTTGTAGAGCTTTACTCTTCAAATACTGCAATTAATACCTATTCTTAAGCATAATAATAGATTATTGTCATATATATGCACAGAGTACACCAAAGTGCTTGGACACAGAATTCAGACTTATTCCAAATTTATTGTGGTATGTTATTTCTCTCAATTTTATAAGTCACGACATATAGGAGATAAAGAAAATAATTTAAATGTTATGTTCTCACATCATCTAATTGGATATGACACATTACTTTTTTTAGCCGCATTTCTCAGCTTTTATATTAATGTATTTATTAGGATCCATTAGCTGGCAAACAACAGAAAATCAACCCATAACAAATGGAGCAAAACAAGAAAATTATTAGTTTATATACAAGTAAATACACTCAAATAGCTGACAGATGTCAAGGAAGAGCTGCACACTAGGAATTTAGGAATTGGGACTGGGGACTGGGGACTTTTATCTCTTTCTAGTTAGATTTTTGTTTTGTTTTGTCTCTGCGTGTTCCTAGGGTGTGGAACATGGCTACTGATAATCTCAGTCCACAAATCCTAGATGAAAACATTGTTTTATATGTCAATGCCAAAAAAGGGAGTGCAATTGATCTTCCAACAGTTACGTGTTCACTCTTCGGACCAGTCATTCTGGGCAAGAGAATGTGGTGATAAGAATGCACATAACTTACCAAGACCTAGATCTCTCACATAAAACAGCTACTGCAGTGCACAACAATCTGTAACATGTTGAGGACTTCTGTGTTAATGTCATCAGAGGCAGTGCATGATAATATAGGGGAGTAATTAGGAGAGTCCCATGTTTCATGGGGATAGTGAGGTTTGGATGAGCAACAGGGGACCTTAGTAGTGTGATACTATTTTAACACATATGGTTAGGTAAAACTGAGTTCTTAGGTATCAAGTGGGTTGATAATAGTTCAGATATTCTCTCAAGAGGTGAAATGTAGCTGCCACCTCATCTGTCACCGTAGATGTGTTCCCCTCCTATGCAGCAATAGCCTCTTCACCTAATGTTCCTTGTATCTGCCTACCCTGCTTTTTTAAACAGTTTTCCTTGATCCAGGGAAGGAAATGTAAGTCATAAAAGCTTTTATTTTAATTTCTTACTCTCTTATCTTTTTTTTCTTTGTTTGGGCTGGGACAGAGTCTCACTCTATCACCCAGACTGGAGTACTGTGGCATAATCTCGGCTCTCTGCAACTGCAACCTCCCAGGGTTCAAGTGATTCTCCCAGGGTTCAAGTGAGCCTCCTGAGTGGCTGGGACTAAAGGCACATGTCACCAAGTATTTTTGCACAGACAGAGTTTCACCATGTTGCCTAGTCTAGTCTTGAATTCCTGGGCTCAAATTATCCTCCTATCTAGGCTTCCCAAAGTGCTGAGATTACAGGCGTGAGCCACTGCACCCAATCATATTCTCGTATCTTTTAAAGCAAAATTTATTCTCTTAGAACACAGCATTCCTGAAATTACAAGTAGCGTATGAAGTAATGAAAATACAAGTAGCATACATCAATTATGAAAAATCATCAAGTCCTTGTTTAGCCATTTTTATAGCTGAGTATCCTTTATTTATGCCTGGGTGATCTAAAAAAACTCATTGTTATAAATTTCTTTTATTTTTCCAGCTCTAAAGTGTTTTAATGGAGTATATAATTCAAAGGAGAATTATCCCTCCTAATTTAGAAAGTACTTGGAATTTATTTTTAGCAATGGTCATCCAAAACATAAGATTTAACTTCTTATCCAAAGACAAATTTCTGAAAAACTACTACATCTATATTAAGTCATAAACTGGGGTATATATGAGCCGTTACCTGCTTAGTAGAATACTATTGTTTCTTGCTATAATCCGAATGTTTGTGTCCTTCTAAAATTCATATATTGAAATCCAATCCCCAATGTGATAGTATTAAGAGGTGGGGCATTTCGAAGGTGAGTAAATCATAGGGAAGGGGCCCTCATAAATAGGATTAGTGCCTCTGTAAACTCTTGGGATCTTTATAACCAATCAAATGGATATATCAAATAAGTTTTTGAACACAAGATTTTACAATTCAAATAAGAAAATTTAACTAGAATAGCTATAATCTGTTCATGTATTGCCACACTGATACTTTTTGGAATTATAAAATTAATTAGATTAGAAGACAAATTAGAAGAAAGAAGAGATATGCATGCCCTGAAGAACTTCAGTAGCTGGAGGTTAGTAAGAAGAGGAGCATCTAGGACAAGAGATTGAGACAGAGAAGCAAAAGAGATGGGTAAAAAAACAAGGTTGTAGTTTCAAGGGAAGCAAACGTTTCCAGAACAGAGTGATCAAATGATGACAGAAGTACATCCACTGACTATTCCAATATAGATGTCATTACGGGCCTTGGCAAGGGAAGTATTGGGAGCAGAATCCAAGAGTAGATTAACAAGTAAATAAAAGTCAGACAATTTCGGTAGTGTAAATTTTGAGACATCTGCCTTTGAAGGGAACAGAACATGGGAAGTACTTAGAGAGGGTTAAGGAATCATGAGAGGTGTTTTCTTAAAGAAAAACACATGAATATTTTTATTGAAATAATTTATTAAAATATATAAATTATAAGTATTACATGAAGCAAGATACTTCATGTTATAAACTGTTCAGGAAAATTTTCTGGGTGGTAGACAGAGTAAAAATATATCTAAAATACCTTATTAAAATGTTCCACACATCCAGATGAGACAAATATGGACTCAATATTTTGTTTCCATAATCTTTTCTTCATTAACACTCTCATGATTTTTTTTTACTATAATTTATCACCTGGATTACTACATGCTATGGTTTGAATGTACCTTCTCCAAAATTCAGGTGTTGCCAATGTGAAAGTATTGGGAAGTGGGGACTGTAAGAGTTGATTAGGCCTCGAGGGCTCCTTCCTCAGGAATGAGATTAAAGATCTTATAAAAGAAAGAGACTTTACACAGTGTTCAGCTAGCTTGCTCTTCCACCTTCCACCATGTGAGGACACAGCAACAAGGCACCTTGGAAGCAGAGAGCAGCTCTCACCAGACTGAATTTGTTGGCACCTTGATCTTGAACTTTGCAGACTCCAACATGGTGAGAAAATAATTTTCTGCTCTTTATGAACTACTAACTTTCAGGCATTTTGTTATCACAGCACAAATTGACTAAGACACTACATTACTGTCTAATTGCCTCCAGCCTCTTGCTTCTCTGTTATCAATAATTTTTTCAAAATCACAAATATGATGTCTGTTATTTAAAGTTTTCACTTTATCTTCTCAGGATAAAGGGTGAACTCCTTCCTCCAGCTCTTTATAATCAGCCTAAATCTCCTAAATATCTTCTCTCACTTCATTAATCATGCACCATTTTTTGAAACTACAATAATGTATTCAATATATCCTGACTCTTTCCTTCATACTTTTGCATATTCTTAGAATACACATTTGCTTAAAATGTTCTTTACAACAATCTTCAAACTCAAACCACACTCCTAAATACATACACCCTTACACATAAAATCCCCTTTTATAACTAGTTATAGTCATCTTTCAACCCTCAACTTAGATTTCACTTCCTCTGATAAGTTGCCTTATTGCATAAATTTGTTTGAGAGGCTGTCTTCATAAAGTTCATTTTACCCATCATAGCACTTATCCCACTATATCATGTCATTTATTTTCTTATCAGAATTGAAAGAAACTAAAAGTCTTTGTAGTAGTCCACGGACCTTGTAGCTGCAGAATATACTGCAATGGCTGGCAATTGTGCTTAACATAAGATATAGCAAAATACCTGGAAGAAACTTGGAAAGAGTGTTGAAGAGAGAAAGGAAGGATTTACAATTTATAGAAGTTTCCCAAGTGAACGCCAGTTCTAATATGCTTACCTATTTGAGAACTACGGTCTGGATGAACATCTATTCCTGGGAAGCAAAAGGAAAACAGTACTTCATGATTTTGTTTATGAGGCTGAAATCATACCTAATTAAAATAACATTTTGTTTTTCTTAACATAACATATACTAAGAATTGCAGATGTCAAATTCTGGCACATTTGCAATAAACTTACTAAACAGAAACTTAAAATTCATTACTTGAATCAGATAGGAGATTGAAAGAAAATAAAAAATAACATTAATGATAACCATATTTTCTTCAAAATAAACTGCACGGTTTTGTTAAAAACAAAAACAAAAGAAAACAAAAAACGTTATTCCATATGGTTTGGCTAATCCAGTTGGAATTGTCACTGAAAGTTTTGAAGTGGTATATTTTTACCGTTAAAACATAGAAAAAAAAAAGTCTACAGCCCGGGGCGGTGGCTCACGCCTGTAATCCCAGCACTTTGGGAGGCCGAGGCGGGTGGATCAGGAGGTCAGGAGATTGAGACCATCCTGGCTAACACGGTGAAACCCCTTCTCTACTAAAAATACAAAAAATTAGCCGGGCGTGATGGCGGGCGCCTGTAGTCCCGGCTACTCAGGAGACTGAGGCAGGAGGATGACGTGAAGCCGGGAGGCGGAGCTTGCAGTGAGCCGAGATTGTGCCACTGCACTCCAGCCTGGGCGATGGAGCAAGACTCTGTCTCAGAAGAAAAAAAAAAAAAAAAAAATTAAATTAAATTAAATTAAAAGTCTACAGGCTTCAACCATTAAATAATACAGGAAAAAACTAGAGAAATTCTTTTGCACAGTTTTATGTATACATTTTCAAAACTGATTTGGCTTTAAAAATCTGCGTTCTATTAATGTCTGCTTAGTAGTGTTTTCCTTCTCCAGTCACCTATCTATACCTTCTTCTATTCTTTTCAAACTAATAGTAGGCAACAGAACCATCTGCCTGATATAAATACATTCAGAAGTTACTCCTGAAATTCAGATTACATTGTAAGAGCAAGGGAAAACAAGGAGTACATTTGACTTCTCATTCTCATTTGTTTATAGGTCATAAACTTACAGAACTTGATTACTTGATTGTCATTTTCAGAATTATTTGTCATAATGCTATGCTTACTAAATTGTTGGTTTTTGAGAGGCCATACCATCTTTTTACAGAAAAACAGAATAAAACCACAGTAAAATATTTAGAATTTTTAATGCTTTTTGGATAATACAATTCTACTGCTACAATTTTTAAAATGAAGCAAATTGAATTTTATTTTCTCCTGCCTTTCCACTTTTGAAATGCGTCAATGATTTCATGTGTAATCCACCTCTCACCTTGAGGCCACCTCATTTATTTACCCACCTCTGTCCTTGTCTCACTCCCCTTCCATATCTAAGCCTTCCTGAATCTTAACCCACACTCACATCGCATACTCAGATCTGAGCCTATTGCTAAGCCAAGCTCAGACATAAACGAGAAGTGAATTGAGGGATATCGTGTTTGATACTCTTTAAAACAGCTGTGTCATAATGAGTCACGTCGAAATCACAGAACTCTGAACTGCCACCACGATGAGATTGCGTTATTCCACAAATGACAACAAATGAAGCTTTCCTCCAAGAATGTAATTGAATATAAAAAAAAATAGTAACCATATGGAAAATAGGTTTCTCATTACTGGAAGGACATTAAGGATATTAAAATTATTAAAATTAAATTCATAAAATAATTTTCCTAAAACAATTTCCTCTGGCTAGATATGTATTTTTGAAATATTTGTTTTGGATATGTGATTTGCTTTTATTTCTCCTTTTATATGTTTGATATTTATTTTTTAACATTATTTTATTTATGGTCAGGCTTATTTGAGACAGACAAGATCTTCATTTGGAATATTTAGGCAAACACAAGCACTTTTAAACTAAGTTATTCAAACACCCTGGTTTTTTTAAATACTATTTTTCTGATCAAAATTATACTAAATCTTTATCTGTGACACTTGATGAAGTAAAATGGATAATTGGAATAATTATATTAAAAAATCAAGACTAAATCCAGTTTTCTGTTTCATTGGTACTAAAAGACAAGAAGAAAGAGTGAAAAACCAAAAGCAGAAGAAAGTATGTTAGAAAATAGTGCATTGATCTCCCTCTAACTATTGTGTAAGTTCTGTAAAGTGTTTTCTAACCATGATTTTTTTTCAGTATGCAAGGACAACATTTTTCAGTTATCTGAAAAAATAACCATATTGCTTTTGAACATCCACAAATTAAATGAACCATGATCAAAAGAGCCATTCCATTCTGAGATCTTTGCTTTGGGATCAAGACAATCTAAACGTTAGTTGATACCATCTGTACAGGGTTATAGATTAACCACTTTCAAGTTTCAGAGGATATGAAGTAGTATACTTCAGCCAAACCTTGAGAAGCTGTGAAAGACTATATCAATAGCCATCGATATTTTCATAATACACAGATGAGAAAAACAAACAAAAAGTGAAAAGTCTAGAAACTACATCAAGAAAGCCAATACCAATTGAGGAAGTGTCTGGCTTTAATACAGAATAAAGAAAAAGAACCTGCTAAGAGTTTACAATGCAATGGCACATCATAAGTTACTGCAGTATAAATAATGCATGTCTACCATATGCCATTTCTGAAGAAAAACAGATTTTTTTTTGTAATAATCTGTCTCAGTCTGTTTTTTGTAACTATAACAGAAGACTACAGGCTGAGTAATTTATAATGAAAAAAATGTATTGCTTCACAGTTCTGGAAGCTGGCAAGTTCAATAAAAAGGTGTTGGCATTTTGCAAACACTTTCTCACTGTATCATCTCATGGTACAAGGGCAAAGATAGGGAAGAGAGAAAGCCAAAAGAGATTGAACTCCCCTTTTTTATAACAAACCCACTCTTGCAATAATGGCCTTGATCCATTCATTCTGGCTTCGTGACATAATTGATTCTCATTAGGCCCTACCTCTTAACACTGTTGCATTAGGGATTAAGTTTCCAATGCATGCTTTTTGGGGACATATTCAAACTATACATAGTCTTTAATTGTAGCTATAAAAGTGGAAGCAGCAAAATAATCTTTATTAATAGAAAGCAAGTTCATCTATTGGAATGGGGTTAAGAGTCATCGAGTATCATCTAAAAGGCATTGGGCAGACAGTGAGAAAACAGTAATGGATATTTAGAAGAATCACAGAGACAATGGCAAAGAAAGCTGCCAATTTCTTGAGACAGCTAAAAACTTAGAAGCTGTAAGTCTTATTTTCCCACACTGTGACCTCTTGCATTATAGTTGTCAGCCATTTAAATTCTACATATAATTTAGGTATATCAGTAATATTTTATAGTTAATATTCATTTATATCAACCAACATATTTGCTTTTTTTTTTTTTTTTTTTGAGATGGAGTCTTGCTCTATCACCCAGGCAGGAGTGCAGTGGCGTGATCTCTGCTCACTGCAACCTCTGCCTCCCAGGTTCAAGTGATTCTCCTGTCTTGGCCTCCCAAATAGCTGGGACTACAAGTGTGTGCCACCATGCCCAACTAATTTTTGTATTTTCAGTAGAGATGGGGTTTTACCATGTTGGCCAGGCTGATCTCGAACTCCTGACCTCAGGTGATCTGCCTGCCTCAGCCTCTCAAAGTGCTGGGATTACAGGAATTTACTCTCATTTTGTTCTTTATTCTCTCCTGCTCTTCTGTGTTTTGAACTTTTTTTTTTTTTTTTTGCCTAAAAAATCCCTTCATTTATTTTCTTTAGTTCAAGCTGAATGCTGATAAACTCTCTTCATTTTTGTTTGTCTGAAACTGCTTTATTTCACCTGCAGTTTTGAAAGATAACTTGACAGTATATTAAATTATAATGTGGTCATTATTTTCTTTCAACACCTAGCAATGTCATTATATTATCTTCTGGTTTTCAGTGTTTCTCTTGAGAAATTAATAATTTTTGTTTCTTTAATAGAAATACAGCTTGTCTTCAGACTGTTTTTAAGATTTTTCTCTGTCTTTGGTTTTCATTGATTTAATCACTTTATATCCAGGTGTGGTTATCTTTTTTAAATACTCTGGGTTTCCTGAGCTTTGGATATAAAGGTTGATATCTTTCAATGGTTTGGAGAAATTCTTGGATGTAAACTCCTCAGTATTATTTATGGTTTATTCTCTTTTTTTTTCCTGGCACATCAGTAAGATGTATGTTACATTATTCTAGTATTAGATGTATACATAGAAGATGTATGTTACATTATTCTAACACTAGAATGATGTAATGTCTGATACTTTAACTCTGCCCTGTGGTTTCCGCGCTTTTTACTCTCTGTGCTTCTATTCAGTTATGTTCTTTATTTTTCACTTTTTCACTTTACTAATCTTGTCTTCTCATGCACCCAGTTGTTACAGGACCAACAATTTCCTGCGTCTGCTGTGTAGTAACATACCAATACACTAAGACAGCAGAGTTTACAGCAAAGAAAGAGTTTAAGTATCCAAGGGCACCTAAGCAAGGAATGGGAGGAGACCCTCAACTCCATGTCCCTGAGGAGATCTGGGCTTGGATTTTTAAGGGGATTGTGCAGGGTGAGGGGCTGGAAAATTGGGGTCACTGATTGATCAGGGTAAAGGGGATAAAATCTTCAGCATGTGGAAACTGCATTCTTTGGTGAGTCAGCTTTTCATGGAATCCTTCAGACCAGCTTATTTCAATAGTTTCGCTGGTATGCAGAACCTGAAAGAATATCTGAAATGGAAAACTTTACATTTCACAATGTTCAAGTTGTTGTCTATAGGGCAGTTAAGATGATCTATAACCTTGTAACAAGGTTTTCATGCTTCTGGGACAGTAGGAAAACAACTATGAGGAAGTGGGTCCAAGAGCAAGCTGACCTAATAATTAATGGTGAGTGTGCTTGGCTTATTTTCATTTATCTGCCTTCCTTCCTCCCTCAGTTTATAAAGTTTACAGAGGCAATTTCACAATCTACTGATAAACAAGTAAATAAACTCATCTACTTACTTGATAATTTTAGATTTTTTTACTTGCGGATTATCAATTTGATTCATTCCATCAATAAACATCTAATGATATTTTTATACTCTCATTTATTTTGTACAACTTTTTCTCCATTTTCTTGAAGAAATTTCAAACATATTTCTTAAATATATTTAAACATTTATTTCAAAGTCATTGACTGCTAACTATAACATTTCTATTACCTGTGTCTTTACTGTTGTAAATTTTTTATTTTTTTATTTATTGTTTATTTTTTTCCCACTGGTAATCACATTTTTGTAACTATCTGATTATTATAGATATTTGATCACAGGACAAACACTGTATATTAAAAAAAAAAAAAACAATCAAAGACTCCTATGATGTTATATTCCACCAGAGGATTTCTGTTTTTCTTTGTTAGGCAATAATTTGAGTTGCTGATTCTATCAATTAAATCCAAGGATAAACTATCTCCAGATTGGCTTAGAGATTTAGTTTGGATCTATCTACTCCCAAGTCAGCACTGTTGTTCTAGCATATACTTCCTTTGTTTTAGAAAAGGAAATTAGCAAGTATCTATCTCATCAGTCTCTAAATTCTGCAGAAGATTAAGCTCTGAATATCGGATTTCCAGCTCAGCTTTCCAACTTCTTACCAATATGGCTTCAAAATCTGGCAAATATTTTGAGGAGGAAATTGGCAGTGAGATTCAGGCTGTCCTCCTCTCCTGTAAGGCTGGCTTCCTAAACTATGTAAAATCGCCAGAGATTTCATTCTGCTTTTTTAGAAGGCTAATCCCAACTCCCTCGCATTCCACAGAGCCCCAGATTCAACAAATGACCCTTGGGTAATATCAGCCTCAAGTTTCCAAAGTCTTATTCTAGTTTAACATGACCACTAAAATTGCTACTTTAGCTTCCTCTCCTCCCCACAGAAGCTGTCTGTCAGGACTAAGCTCAACCATTAGCTTACCCACTAAATCAGCAAATAACCCCTGGGGTGGGGGTGGGGTGGGTGGGGTTGAAAACCCGTTAGAGCACAGCTAGTTCTTCACTCTCTGGCACATTATTTCATCCCGTGCTCATTCTTTATAAAGTTCTCTGTGGAAAATGATTTATGTAATTTATTTAGGGTTTTGTGTGTGTGTGTGTTTTAATAGAAATATTGCTCTGATATCAGCTGTTTCATCTTACCAAGAAGTGGAAATTATCTTTCTGAATTGTTTAAGCTTTGAAATTTTTTGACCCCGACTCTTGTGATTTGTATTATCAAACCAAGCTAATAAAAATTTATAATTTTTAGTGTTCTGAATATTTAATTACATTTTATGAAATATGCCGCATCAGCCTTCAAGATCCGTATCCATCCTCCTTTTAAGGGTTCCTCCACATGCCCTCTGCTGTTGGTAATCCCTTTCCAGTTTAGAACATGTATTTATCCTGGAAACAGTTCCAATGCTTTTGTGATATTCTCATTAGCTCGTAACAGCCAGGAGGAGGGACTAAGTTTATTGTGTAATTTGGATGATTAAGATAGCAGAAATAAAAGAAAATGTCAGAGTTTGAGAGTTAACAGTGCTAGAAAAGCAGATTAAAGCCTCTGTGGAATTGATAAAAAGCTAAGAGCTAAACGAGAAACCAGATAAAGAGGTCTCACTGGCATAGAAAAATAAGATTCACAAGAGTAAGCAAGTGGAAAAACAGAAACCTTGATTTTAATTATTTTGTTTGGATTAGGTAATTTATATTTTATTAAATCTTTTTTAGATGATACACAAACAATCTAGAAATAGTAAATAAAATGTAGGCTGGAAATAAGTTTGATTGTTTGAAATAGGGACTAAAAAGCAGAATACTAAACACCAAACAATACCAAAGTTTTTACCATGGAATAATGCAGAACAAAGCCTATAGGACATGGAAATACTGATCATTTGTTTGTGCAATATAATATGCATGGAAAAGATTATAAAGTGATTAAGCAATTGATTATTGACTTTCATATGTAGCCTCTGACATCAATTGTGATAAAATAAAAAACTATTGTTGAGTCCAAAGCACTTTCATTAATTGGGTCCACTGCCTTTCCATATGCCTGATTCTATCATGGGTGATTGGTCACAGACAATAATTAACATGTATTAGGAAAAACACTTGGGAGGAAACAAGTAAAAATGGAAACCATTTCTTTGTTGCCAGAAAGGAGAGTCCCAATCCAGACTCCAAGATTGTGTTCTTGGATCTCGTGGAGGAAAGAATTTGAGGTGAGTCACACAGCACAGTGAAAGAATCTAGTTTCATCACAGTGTGATGAAATGGAAAGAAGATAATTTCATCAAGAAACAAGGTTTAAATATTTGAATCAAGGTGTTAGAGGAACCCCTGCTTATCAGGTCTCTGTTTTAATAAAACTTGACCAGAGTGACTCCATCCTGAAGTAAGGAACTAGGTACTCACAAGGCATTTGTAAGGTTAATATTTATGGTCTGAAAATAGCCACATCCCAAGCTGACCACCAATTGTAATTACAGAATATACATGGCCATACAGGACATGTCCCACAATCATGCAGAATGTCCAGATGTCCTAAACTACTGCCCACTTTACCTGAAACTAATGTTAATGAGCAAGCTTAGGTTGAAGAATTAATCGTCATCAGTAACATTAATAGCCACTACCTTTAATGAGCACATTCGCACATTTAAGTTTGGTTATAGCCCCTTATAGTTTCTTATTAGTAGAGACACTTGTAACAAAGGACGGCACGTCCCTCCTCCTGCTTTCCAAGGACGGTCTACCTTTAACGGAGTAGTTGCTAATAAACTTGCTTCTTTCACTGTGCTCTGTGACTCACCTCAAATTCTTTCCTGCATGAGATCCAAGAACACACTCTTGAAGTCTGGATCGGGACTCTCTTTTCTGACAACAAAGGAGTTATCAATTTGGTTTTGAGCTTACAGTCCTAACTTGTATAGTACAGAGCACTCTTTTTTTTTTTAATATGATTTTGTAGAGGTAATGAATAAACATGGTATAGAATACAGAGAACACATGAACATATGGTTAAAACATAAATCTGCTTTCTATCCCTACCCATTCTTTCCAAGTTTCAGCATTGTTTTCAACAAATATACAATGCATATGTAGGCCTATTTATCAATCAATTGATTGATTAATCCATCCTATACATAAAAGGTAGGATATCAAACCTATTTCTCATGCCAATCTTTTTTAATAGTAATACATTATGAAGATCTTTTATATCAGTATATACAGAGCTACTTCACTCTTTTTTAATCCTCCTAAGCTCTGTAGATCTCTTCTTTGTCACGATGTGGTCTCATAGTTTGTCCATAAACTTTTTTATCAAAGAGGAATATTTAAAAATGCACTTGTTTAGCTACTGGTTAGTATCTTCCACAGTCCCATAACTGACTTCTTTTCATGTTTACCATATATAATAATTTAATACATTTTCAAAATTGGCAAAATTTTCTTTTGTTTCCTTTATTAATTCAAAGTTTGAGAACCATGATTTCAAATAATGTATGGCTGTCTTCCAATTTTGAAAATCCTCTGCCTTTAGAGGAATGGGGAGAAATATGGAGAAGTAATTACTAGGTTAAAACTGGCATCCATAAACGAGACAGAAAGCTAGTTACCCAGCTGAGAGACTGTTATGGATTTCATATCCATTAGCTCTGAAAGCCTCTACAAATATCATTTGCATGTGTGCATAGTCTCGTGGGGATTTGGTCTGACTTGACCGGTTTGGGAAGCTGACAGACACAGATTCTTTAATAAAAGAGCATCCAAACTAAACTGTAATCCTTCCAGCCTAGTAAACCACTTGGACAAAAATGGCCAAATGTAGTCACTGAGTTGGAACAGAGAAAAGCCATCATGTGAGGAGCCTTGAGCTACACATTCTGGTAGGTTCTCTGAGCTACATGAATAAGCTGAGATTATTTGAAATGTATTTTAGTCAACTACCAAAGAAAGAAAAAAGAAAAAGAAAAAGAAAGAAAGAAAGAAAGAAAGAAAGAAAGAAAGAAAGAAGAGAAAGAGAGGGAGAGAAAGAAAGAAGGAAAGAAAGAAAGAAGGAAAGGAAGACAGGAAGGAAGGAAGGAAAGAAAAGGGAGAATGAAGGAGAGACAGAGGGAGAGAGTAAGGGAAGGAGGGAGAGAGAAAGGAGCGAGGAAGGAAATCATACAGACAGTTAATGGGCTTTGTGTACCAGGTCACAGAAGTTTAAAATAATAATTACTAGCATTTCTATTTGTATGATATATTTTAGGTCTCACAAAATACATTCACAAATACTTATTCAATTAAATATTTGAAATCTTGTGTGCTCCATATGTATGAGGATAACCACACAGGGAATATAGTGATTTGCACACAAACATAGTACCACATGTTCACGTAAGACATCTACCTAAGACAGATGTTAAAACCTTTAATAACATTATTACAGGGCAGTCAATTGCAAGGGGTCAGGGATGAGGAGGGAGTTGCTTCTAAGGTGCTGATAAAGTCTGTTTCTTGATTTGGGTGTTGAGTACTTTGGTATAGTTAACTTTTAAAAAGCCACTGATCTATACACTTATGATTTATGTACTTTTCTAAATTTTTATTATAGTTCAATTAAAACATTTACATGATAAAAGTAACACATGCTTCAAAAATTTTAAAATATCAAGCACAAATGTATTCAACTCTTCAGTGCTAATACACATTTTTTAGTGTATGTATTTTCCATTTTTTTTCTATTCATATGTGTATACACATATTTCAACAAAATATACAATCACAATGTGGCACTTTTTAATAATTCCTTTTTCATTTTATTACATATTGTAAACAAACATTTTTTCACTGACAATAATACTTCTAAATGGCATTTTATCGATTTTCTCGTCATATTATCATTTTATTTGGGTTGTCATTTTCTTCTTCATAGAACAATTCATATCAAAATGAATTGGCACTTTTGCTTGTTCTGTTAGTGCCCTTGTGCCTTTCTCTGGAAAGCTACTTTGGCCCTTCTTACTCCAAACCATCTAGTCAGTTCTTTCCAAAATGTTGCTTAATCATTTAAGTTACCTAGCAATATCTGAATGTAGGACTCCTCCAAGGATTATTTCTGTTTTAAAAGGGATTTTATAGAAAGGGAAGACATTGAGGTCCTGAAAGACTGGAACAATGATCGTGAAAAAATATGTGCTGCTGTGGATATCTCAGGGCAGTGGAGCTGGTCTAGACCATTACTACTTCTCTAATGCAAGGACTGGCCTTGTTCCTATTTAAGGTAAATTCTTGTAGACTGTAAAACTTTTCATGACAGTAAACATGGTATTTGAATTTCAATTTAGAATCATTTAAACTGAAGCACAGGATATTGAAGTATATACACTTCTTATATATTTCCAGACCCATGTTAAAGAAAAAACAGGGAGTTGTAGATTTACATCTTTGCTATAATTATGACTCCACTCTTCTTTTTCTGTAATTTAAAAAATGGATTTCAATATTATTTTTCAAGATTTTGGTGTATACTCTTCTCAACACTAGATAGTTTGTGTTATCTTTGGTGGAAGTTGATCATCACTCTTTTAGCCATGTCTATTAATTGTTTTATAAATGAGCCCAATATTGAACTGTAACCTCATATAAATATATGCATGTTAATATCTGAATTTTATTGTTAGACAGGTTTCAGATTTTCAATATTTATTTCTTCTCCCTTCAGCCAATAAAAAATAATACTAAGATAATAAAAAATAAAATAATTTATATAAATAAAATGCATATTTCATAAAATAAAATGCATATTTCATAAAATAAAATATAATAAAGTTTACTATAAGAATCCATAATTTTAAATTACAAGCAATTCAGAAAAAAATCCAGTATATTTATTTTTACAATATAAATATAGCAACTAATTATTCTGATGATTTAACTTCTTAAAAACTGCATGATACTTGAAAAATTCAAACATGTAAATATTAAAACAAAAGTTACTAACTTGAATTTCAACACAATTTCACGACACTTTTTGTTGCTGTTTTTCTTTCTTATATTTCATAATAGATAGTAATTGACAGTTAACAAGCAGAGCCTTAATTCAGCCAACTTTGTTTGGGCAAGATGGATATTAGAAGAGACAATATTTCCTTCCAGTCCCTTCAGTCTCTCCTCAGTTTTCCACTGTCTTGATAAAATCCTTGGGAAGAAGCTTTTATTCCATCTCCACCACTCATTCATCCTTTTCCATAAAAGTGTGACATAAGGAAATGGACAATATTAGTGTCTGCCAGAGTCCCTTGGTTCTTCAAGGAACTTGCCTGTCCTGCTCGCCCACCCCCTTGCATTTTATTAGCTCTCATTGACACAACTTTCCAGTTGTACAGCCCAGGACAGTATGGGTCACAGTATGCAGCTCATTTTTACTACTAGTTGAAGCCATATTCTTCAACCAAGCTTTGCCACTGTGAAACCTGAATTTTCACCCTAATCTGCTTGCCTGTCTGTTTCTCACTTTGTTGGAACCTGAAGAAGGGATACGACTAATTAGCCTCCTCCAACCATAACCCTTAACACATGCAATGACATGAATATAGCCTAAATATGGCTTGGCATGGTGGCTCAGCCTGTAATCCCAGCACTTTGGGAAGCCTAGACGGTGGGTCACTTGAGGTCAGGAGTTTGAGACCAGCCTAGCCAACATGGTGAAACTCTGTTTCTTCAAAAAATACAAAAATTAGCTGGGTGTGGTGACGTATACCTGTAATCCCAGCTACTTGGGAGGCTGAGGTGGGAGAATTGCTTGAACCCAGGCAGTGGAAGTGGCAGTAGGCTGAGGTCGCACCACTGCACTCCAAGCTGGGTGACAGAGTGAGACCCTATCTCAAAAAAACAAAATGAGACCAAAAAAAAAAAAAGCAAATATAGCCTAAATATGCTGTCATAGGGTAACTCTATGTTCCATCAAATGATTTGGAAACATTGGATTTGTAAACAGATAGACAATTAAAGGAGAGCTATAAAAACTATTAGAGATAATCAAATGGAAATGTTATAACTCAGTATACAATGTTTAAAATCAAAATTTTGACAGATGAAATTACAACACAGCAAACAAGGTTAGCCAAAATATCTTAAAGATTTAAAAGAAAAATATGATAAGGAAATGCAAGCTAT
The DNA here is from genome assembly GCF_024542745.1 of Macaca thibetana thibetana. NCBI lineage: Eukaryota > Metazoa > Chordata > Mammalia > Primates > Cercopithecidae > Macaca > Macaca thibetana. The sequence continues at coordinate 16,408,460 of NC_065594.1, read as the reverse complement.
TTTAAAAAAAAGAATGAAAACAAATGTCCACAATGGAAAATTCCTGGATGGGACAAACTCTAGATTTGATATTATAGAAGAAAAGATCATTGAATTTGAAGACATAACAGTAGAAACCAACAAAATTTTAAAAAGGGGAGAAAACAATGGGGAAAAAATGGGCAGAGCTTCAGTGACCAGTGGGAAAATAAGTGGCCTAACATGCATGTAGTTAGCACCTCAGAAAAATCTGTATGTGTCAATGACAGAGCGGTAGGCAAAAATTATTTGAATTAATAATAATAGTAATTTTTTTTAAATTTAAACTATCAACCTGTATATCAAATAAGATCAATCAACCACAGCAGAATAAAGACAAAATAATTCACACCAGCACACATTACAATCAAACTGCTGGAAACCAGTGGTAATGAAAAAAGCCTTACATCAGTCAAAATGATTTTTAAAAAAACACAGTTATAAGAATTACCACAGAATCCAGCACATATACACCATGGAATACCATGTAGCCATAAAAAGGAATGAGATCATGTTCTTTGCAGGAACATGGATGGAGCTGGAAGCCATTATCCTCAACAAACTAACACAGACAAATACCATTTGTTCTCACTTATAAGTGGGAGCTGAATGATGAGAACACATGGATACACGGAGAGGGGCAACACAGACTGGGTTCTTTTGGGGAGGGTTGGAGGAGGGAGAGCATCAGGAAGAATAACTAATGGATGCTGGACTTAATACTTAGGTGATGGGATGATCTGCGCAGCAAACCCTGGCATACGTTTACCTGTGTAACAAACCTGCACATCCTGCACATGTATCCCTGAACTTTAAAATTGAGTACTTTTTAAAAAATTACCACAGAATCTTCATGAGAAATTTTGTAAGCAGAAAGAAAATGAGGAAGCAAAGCTAGAATTGTGTAGCCAAAAACAATATCCTTCAAAACTGAATACTATCTAAAGACACTTCCAGACTGATGAAAGCTGGGATTATTTGTTGCCAGATTTACACTACAATAAATAATAAAATGGTTATACAGGCAAGGGAAAAATGACTCTTAATAGAAATTTGGATCTATATAAAGAAATTAAAAGTGCTAGAAATGGTGCATATGTGGATAACTGCAATAGATTTACTTTCTTGCTTTTTAAATCCTTTAAAATATGATTGCCTCCTTAAAAGTTAGAAACATTGTATTGTGTCATTTTTATAACATAAAGAAGTAAAATACATGATGCAACAACACAAAGGAAGAGAGGGAGAAACAGGAGACTGCTGTTACAAGGTTCTTACAATATATGTGAAATGGTACATTCTTATGTGGAGATATACAGTGATAATTTAAAGATGCAAATTGTAAACCCTGGAACATCAGTCAGGTCATAAAAGCAAGGCCCGAGTATTTGCTGTATTATAAATTTAAACTCTGCACACGTGTGTGCATGCATACACACACACAGACTTAGGTGAAAACACAGGGAAATAATCAGCTCCAACATGTAAACAATGATAAGAGAGCTGCAGCAGCTATAATGATACCAAACGAAAGCTTAAATATGCACAATAAAATTTATTTTAAAAAATACTAAACAAAGAAGATACTAGAATAGAAAATATTACCAGGAATGAAAGGGAACATTTCATAATGATATGATAAAGATATCAAATCTTCAAGAAGATATATCAAGTATAAATGAATGTTCACCCAACAGCACAAATATAGACAACTGATTTTTGACAAAGTTGCGAAGTTAGTTCAACAGAAAAAGAAGTCTCTTCAACAAATAAAGTTGGAACCATTACTAGAAGAAAACGTAAGAGAAAAACTATGATGCATATACAACGCCATGAAATAAAAGAAAAAAATAAATAAAAGAAAAAATATAAAACAATATCATAAAAGAAAAAATCATAAAAGAAAATATGAAAATAAGAAAATAAGAGAAAAGAAAATAAGAAAAATATCATAAAAGAAAAAAATAACAGTATGTTGGACTTTATCAAAACTGAAAACTTCTTACCTTTGAAAGAGATTGAAAAGAAAAACCGCCAACTTCCAGGAAATATTTGCGAAATACATACATGACAAAAGACTTGTAGCTAAAATGTATTAAACAATCTCAAAACTCAGTGAGAAAATATACAATTCAGTAAACAAATAGGCCAAAGATGCAGACAGAAATGTCACTTAAAAACATATATGAACATCCAGTAAGCACATGAAAAGATGCTTAGAATCAGTAACCGTCAAGGAAATGCAAATTATAAACTGACAATGAGTAGAACTACTCGCCATTAAAATGACTAAAATCGAAAAGGCTGGCAACAACAAGTTTATGGATACAGAACAACTGGAACTCTCCTATGCTGCTTGTGGGACTGTAAAATGTAAATGACTTTGGAAAACTGCTTGGTAATTTATTTAAAAATTAAAGATAGACCTATCATACAATCCAGCCATTTCACTCAGGTATTTACCTATCCAAGAGAATTAAAAACATACATCCATACAAAACTTGAACATAAACTTCACAGAACCTGATTTGTAACAGTCAAAAACAATCTAATGTCTATTAACAAATTAGTGGATAAACCAAATGTGGTCTAGCCATGCAATGGAATACCACTCAGCAATAAAAGAAAGAAACTGCTGACATGTAACCGTATAAATAACTCTGAAAACATTGTGCTGAGTAACAGAAGCCAGACTTTTTAAAAAAGAATATAGTCTAATTCTATTTATGAAAAATGCAAACTAATCTACAGTGACAAAAAAACAGATGAGTGCTTGCCTGTGAATGGGGTTAGGGAGAATGCTCTAAATAGTGGCACAGAAAACTTTGCAGGGTGAGCACATTGTTCATTATCTTCATTAAGGTATATGTATTTGTCAAAAGACATGAAATTATATGCTAAAATCAGTGCATTTTAATGCATGCAATGATACCTAAAGTTAATGTGCATGACAGTCTAAGTAGAAGCAAGACAAATGTGAAAGTCTGCTAAATAATAGGAGAGATCATAATGAAACTCCAGAATATTCATTAGTTACCTACGAATAGGAAAGAATGAGAAAAAGCAATTTGGGTTACCATTATCAGGATGAGTTACATGAATGATTTAGTCGGAAAGGAGAAGATACTCCCCTTGAGGGAACACCAAAGCTCAAGGAGGAAAACCCTGTAAAAGTTTGTGCAGAGACTTGAGTTCCAGTTTCTGTTCGGTAATGAGCAAAGCTTAATAGCTTTGCCACTTATCTCGCTTTCCTGAGAACAAAACAAACCAGAACACAAAATATTCTAAAACTAGTCTCCAGGGCAAGGTTGACTTATACCTCTGCAAGACATGAAAACAGTCTGGGTATAAAATGTTCTAACATGTCTGTTCAGTGTTCTTACGCCCATGAAGCTGACATCAATGTCCTAAAATGGGAAACCATCTAAGGCAGAGAATCACTTGATAAGGGCCATGGGAATAGTTCATATGTAACAGGATCATGTGACAGAATAAAGAATGCATTTTAGGTTGTTCCATGGAGGTTCTGTTCAAAAAGTAAAAATGTTTTAAAGCCTCATCGAATAGTGAAATGAAATGGGCATTGAAACACGATGACCTGGTTTCAATCCTGGATCCTATGTGTCTATTTCTTAGTTTCTCTAATCTTGATCACCTTCTATGGGCTGGATCTTTTTTTTTTTTTTTTTTTTTTTTTTTTTTTTGTCCTACATATAATTAGACTCATAAACTAGGAGAGATGAATTAAATCATAGAGGAAGTGGGAATTAGACAATTGTCATCATCTTTTCCGGTCCTAGGATAGCCAATAATTCATTCATTTCTCTTGATATTCAGTGTCATCCTTTCATTGCTAATAATTTTTCCATATCTTTAGTAATTCAGATTAATGTAACATCTTTGCAAGTTTTCTAACCTTACATCTTCAACTTTAAGGCATCCACCATACTATTGATATAGTCATTTTTAAAGCAGCAAAATTTTGCCTGCTAAATCCCGCATAAAAAATTTTATCAGATTTTTATTTTTTGACAAACCAAAACCAGAAACTAAAAACTAGACTTTAAAAAAAAAATCAAAGACAAAATTGTTTAAACATATCAACAGTATAGTGGAGCTAAAACATTCCAGAGGTAATCAGAGAGAAGCCTGTAGCTCCAGGATCAGCTGACAGCTTAGAAACTTTACTAATTTAGAGTTGTAATAGTCTTTTAATGTCTTGCTTTGAGGCACCAGATATAAATAACCCCCATACACACATATATACACACACACGGTGACACACATAGTGTTAATAGATGGCATCTTTAAAAGTAAAGAGATATAAATATGATTTAAAATACAATAAATATAATCATGACAAGAAATGGAATAAACATTTAATATGGTAGGCAGGGCTGCATCCATGTCCACTGAGGTCAGTTCTAGCTCTGAAGGCAGGAAAAGCTGCCAGAAATTCATTTTCTATGGATAACAGTACTAAAATCGCAGTGAGAATCAGGCCCAGTGTTTAATACTAGGGACTGAAGTAAAGCTTCCTTCTTCATAAGAAGTTGCTAAACCAACTGGCCATATTATTTCTAGGCTATGACATAAGTAAATCTACATCTATAAACTAGAAGAAGCAGAAGTAACTTCACAACATACACCTAAGCCAACCTACCCACTGGGTCAGTGCCTGAGTCTACAATACTGTTATCACTTTCAGATGGGGCACAAAGCTGGCAATCAAAAAGGTAACTTCTAAGACCAACAGAGATGTGAGAAAAAGCTTAAAGAAAAAGGGAGAGGGAAGAACAAACTTTAACACAACATAGTCCTGCACTCACCCTCATCCCAAAACATGTGATGAAAACTAATGCTGAGAAAGCCAACAAAATTAACAATGAGAAGACTCGCTCTTCTCAAATGGACATGAAATATCAATCAGAGTTTAGGGTCCTCAAATAGCTGTTTTTTAAATTTAAGCAACAAATTATAAAATGAAAACAGGCAAAATAAAACAAGTGTATATGTAAATAAAACAATTTAAAATATTTAAATAAAATAGTCATTAAATCTGGGAGAGAAAGTCAGGGAAAAGGAGAGCAATTGCTAATGGATACGAGGTTTTTTTGATGGATAGTAAAAATATTCTAAAATTATATTACATTGATGCTTGCACAAGTGTGTAAACGTGCTACAAATGATCACATCATAAACATTTAAGTGAACGTTATGAGTTGAAAATTATATCTCAATGAAGCTCTAAAAAGTCATTAACACTTAAAAGTTTCAAAAGAAAAGTCAAACTATAAATCTAACACAAAGAGAATGATCATACTTCATCAATTCTAACTTGTACATATTCTTCAATATTTTAACATCTCTGACATCAGGAAGCATCTTATAGCCAATGATGACTATAATCACTATCACCTAGGCAACTCTTGTGATGAAATTGTCACCGTCTCACATCTTACATGTGTGAACTTGCTCATACCTATGCCTTTAGCTATGTGATTTGCTTGTCCCACACATACTTGGTATAATTGCATCTAAAATATCTTCAAAATATTATACTTATTGTTATTTTGTTCTTAGAGTCATTGAAAAAACAGCAGGGAGTAAATTTGATATTAATAAAGCAAATAACATTGTAGGAAGAAAAGCCACCATTCAATATTTTCTTGCAAAGCAAAACAAAATCCTTTCAGAATCCAAAGTGAGGAAAATGCCCATATATTAGAATCTTCATTTCATTCTGATTGCAGAAAAAAAAAAAAAAAACAAGATGAAATGCCAGATCCCAGGACGAGGCATATTTGCTGCAATGTTAATAAAATTTAAGCTTTAAGGCCCCTCATTTGTGCAGACTTCTAAGACCCTGTCCTTATTATTATTAGTTTTTACAAAGGATCACTCCATATTATGAATCTGTGGGCCCTACAAAACCTGAATCCAGCCCTGTCCTCAGAATAGGTGAAAACAATTTTTCTTAGTTGGCTGGTATGACAGATTTGTGTCGAGCAGGCTGTTATAAAAGTGGCAAAAATCAGTATCTCAGAAATATACACTTAATCCCTCATATCATGTAGTTCCATTGGAGGAAAAGTACCATTATACATTTTGTTAATTTTTTTTTTTTTTTCCAAGACAGAGTTTTGCTCTTGTTGCCCAGGCTGGAGTGCAATGACGCGATCTCAGCTCACTGCAACCTCCTGTGTTCAAGCTATTCTCCTGCCTCAGCCTCCCGAGTAGTTGGGATTACAGGCGTTAGCCATCACAAACCTGGCTAACTTTTGTATTTTTAGTAGAGATGGGGTTTCACCATGTTAGTCAGGCTGGTTTCCAACTCCTGACTTCAGGTGATCCACCTGCCTCAGCCTCCCAAGGCTCTGGGATTACAGGCATGAGCCACCATGCTTGGCCTAATTTTTAAAAAATTGATAAAATCCCATTTTCCTTCAACATGGCTCAAAATTATACTGCCAAAGCTCAAGGTGCTAATGAGATCAGGTTCAATAAGTAGCATATCACTGTGATTCCATTCGTAAATGATGGTCAAAAATTGGTACTATACTTAATTTTAAACAGAAAAACAGTTCCTAAGAATGAGAACTTCCCCCAAAGATGTAATTGTATATGCCCCTTAAATTAAAAAAAAAAAAAGAAAAAGAGAAGAAAGAGGGCTGGGCCCAGTGTTTCATGCCTATAATCCCAGCACTTTGGGAGGCTGAGGCGGGTGGATCACAAGGTCAGGAGTTCAAGACCAGCCTGGCCAATATGGTGAAACACCATCTCTAATAAAAACACAAAAATTAGCTGTAGTCCCAGCTACTCAGGAGGCTGAGGCAGAAGAATCTCTAGAACTCGGGAGGTGGAGATTATAGTCAACTGAGATCTTACCACTGCACTCCAACCTGGGTGACACAGCGAGACTCCATCAAAGAAAAAAAGAGAGAGAGAGAAAGAGGGAAAAGAATGATGGCTGAGCTAATAGAGGACTGGCTGACAGTCATCTGGAATAGACATCAGGGATCTCCACAGTACCCAGCAAACATGTGAGTTATTACACTTCCTATATCTGTACCTAAGCAATGAAAGAACAGACTCACCAAAGTTGAGTGATTTAGTTGTTATCCCTGGTGGCGTGAGTGAAGAGTTGCAACCAACCTCATGGTGACATCAGAACTTATGTTCATACTGAGGAAGATGAAATTAATTTTATTCCTAATCTACCTTATAGAACAAGTTGACCTCCAAATTCCTGGTTTTGCCCAGATGGATCACATGTTTTCACAGTCCAGGACTGTAAACCAGTTAAGCAGCAGAATAAATGTGCACTTCCTTCTCAAATAATCTGAGATGATCAGTCCCTCATGGTGCTTGAGCCTTGTATGAATTGTGAAGTGGATCATCTTATTGCTATTTTTGGTGATCTTGTAGTTTCTTCTTGGTGCCAAAGACTCCATAGTATATTCACCCATCTACTTATTCACTCATACTCTTAACGTCATCCCTTTTTCAAAGATCAGCATCTTAATACTCTACTCAACTGCAGAGTATATTGAAGTTGAAAGAGACTCTAAATTCTCCAAGGTGTCCATTGAGACATTGTCATCCTGGGACTTGAAGTAAGAGGGCAGAGGTCACTTGAATTTTCACTAAGGTTTCTAAGTTACTTGAATTTTCACTCAGATTAATCAACTATCCCAAGGGAGATTGTCAAATTACCAGTTGCTTCTGCAACTACAGTCTAAAAAAAACCACATTTTTAGCTTAAAATTAATATTATAATTTTTATACCTTTAATATGTTTCTTATTTAATGTATAATTTGTAGTCTCCATATTTTCTGATGAAGCCACCATTTTGGATTATGACATTCAAGATTTCAATAGTATCTCTTGTGTGGTTTGGACAAATCATTTTTTTCCCCAATTTTCTCCTCGCATGCATGAATTAATCGTGTGTTGAGGGGTTTTAAAAAAATTCATACAAATGTTTCCAGTAATTTTTTTTTCTGGAGTAGATGATAGGAAATGTTCTTTTTTCTTATTTGAGGTCGGATTTTTTTTTGTGTGGAGTGGGGTCCATCAAAGGGAAAAAATAATCAGGCATAGAACAGTCATATCATGAGAAAGAGGCCAAAAGCTATGTTCTGTCTGTTGACTTACATGTAATCTATCTTTATATCCAATGGAAATTACATTTTATTTTCCCTACTAATATCATGGTGAAAAATGCCACAAGAGAAGGAAAATCAGAATATACCTTACCAAATAATCAATATATTAGAAGTAAAACTCAGACATACCCTATCATTCAAGAACATAGTGAAATTAAAATTTTTAGACTTTCTTTACCTAAAATATCAAGCAGGAAGAAAACAAAACAACACAAAATTAATACATATTAAATATTTATCGGTGATGATGTTTTTAGCTGAAATCTTTTGCTTATGGATTTTGCTGCTTGTAGAGTCACTGGAAAATTGTGGAACAGAACTTGAAACCTGAAAGAGAATCATAAGTTGGGCATAAACCCCGAAGAGTCCCACCCAGCAATGAAACACATTCTGTCCAGCCACAAGTGTTTACCAGATGACTACATGTGTCTGATGACAGTCCATAGTTGGACTATCACACCATTTATAGATTTTTTCCCCGTTAATGAGTTGTATACACAATGAATGAACTTTTCCCAACTTCTCCACCCATAACGAAGAATTTTTTTTTCTTTATTTCTCAGATGTCATCTTTACTCTGAATTAAGGATGTGGTTTCCGCTGCCTTGCTCTTCTGACGCTGTTACATTTTGTGATATTTTTCCCGTTTTGTAAAAGTTTTCTCTGAGAAACATCGCACTGCTTATGGCTGCTAATGGGAATGTCGATTCATATCCAGTATTGGGAAAGAGCAAGAAAATGTTGTAACGTATTATCCAATAGACACATTCCCAAACCTCACCACACTGGTGCCATAGAAAAATATTACTGTAGTAAAGAAAAAAACCTATAAGGATTTTTCTAAAGAAGATTCTGTGCTAGCTTAAGAAGTCTATATAATAGACATGTATCTAGTCTATGAAACTGAGGACAAAAAAAAAATACCTTCTGTCACAAAGCTTTCAATCACCTGTAACAACAGGTAAAGGTGCAAAAATCCCTGTTGTGTTGGTCAGAACACATGTGAGTCATGACTAGACAGAGTAGAGTTAGGACTTCATCTCTGTGTTCTAGACATTGTATTTTTATTTGGACTGAGGATCTTTTATTTTAGTCTTTGGGGAAAGGAATCTGCATCCAAATTCTGGCATTTTCTTTCTTACGGTAAACTGATAAATCTCTCTGAGCACCTGTTTCTTTCATTAAAATTATTGGAGAGACTAAATAAAATTACATATGTGAAGAACCCAGCATATGGTTATTCAAAAATGTTAGCTTTTCTTCTCTTAAGAAACATGACAGACTTATAGCACCAAAGTTGCATTTTAGGCTCAGGGCAGATCCCTTCTTTCCTGAAAACTTCAACGTTCTTTCCTCTTTGTGGTTTCTATACTGTTTCTTCAATCCATCTTGTCCTTGCAGATTGATGCCTTTGTGGAAGAGGCATGAGATCAAAGGCAATAGGAGAAGACCTCTCAACAACTGTTGGAAGCTGTGAAACCATTGAACAGTGGTGTTCTGCTTATCCTATTAGAGAATGCCAAATGCCATCAATTAGGGAACGCTAGAAGCAGGCTGATTGGGTCACGAAAGCCCAGAAAGACTTGAATAATGATAGCACAGATTTGAATGTCCCAAAAAGAATATTAAGATTTAAAAGGCAATGGACCAGTGTTTTCACAATCAGTAGTTAAATGTCTTTCAACCCAAAAAGCCATATCCTAACAAACTACCCATCAATTGCAAGGGGAAAACAATGACATTTAGGAGCATGAAAATGCTCAAAATATTTTGTGATCCTTTGTAAAAACTAATAATAATGACAGGGTCTTAGAAGTCTGCACAAATGAGGGGCCTTAAAGCTTAAATTTTGTTAACTTTGCAGCAAATATGCCTCGTCCTGGGATCTGGCATTTCATCTTGCGATCACCACTGACTCTTGATCATTATCTGCTGGCAAACAGGGAATTGCTTGCTCAGATCTGTTTTTGAAGGACATTTCATTTTTGGCCTCACCTGGAGCTCTCTTCATGTGAAGTGTTCTCATTTCTTTTCTTACTCTCTGGCTCTCTGATATTCCAGTCTTACTCTGACCATAGGTTTCCTGCTGATATGAGAGTCAAGGTTGAGTCTGTGGTGATGGTGATGGGGGTGGGTTTTAATGAATATTAAGATTTTGGGAAGGCTCATTAGCAGGACTTACTACACCAAGTCCTCGTGCTTCTATAGCACCCATATCCCTCATTCAAAGGACCTGTAATACTGCGATTGCTTGCTAAATGTTTCCTATTTCTCCTATTAAACTCATATAATCCTTTTAAACCAGTGTCCAGCAGAGTGCTTGAGATAAAGTATATACTTAAAATTTTCATATAAATGAAAGAAAAGGAATTGTTAGCCAGACTTTGTATTAGATTTTACTTTTAGTAAGCAAATCTTCAATAGTTTATATGTAATATTACAGAATTGTGTATCTATTTTTCCTCATATATTAATCAATGCCATGTAATGACCTAATTGTGGCTGATTTGTTACTATTGTTTACTTATGCAAAGATGTTTTTCCCTTTCATTGAAAAATATTATATCACTAATATAATTAGGTTCCAGTATATCTGTTATATGCAGTGTTCAAGCAGTGTAGCATGTAGTTTAAAAGTTTTACTAACTTAATCCATTCTGAACATGTTAAATCTAAAGCTTTAGGTGCATACTTGTCATTGCATAACCAGTGAAAACCAGAAAGTAGACATGGAACAGGGACATGCTGAAACTAGTTCATAGCAGCTCAGGAGAACCAATTAATTGCCACATTTTCAGGAGTTTTGAGAACTGGTGGTTAAACACAGGCATTAATAACAAGTAAATTATATAAATCTATAATTCACTTATATTAATTCAAATGTAATAAACACAAAAAATTCATTACTCCCTAGTTATTTTACTAGATTTTACTGTTTTCTATGCTCCTCAGTTTATTCACATTCACTATTCACATTCACTGTAACAGTAGGGTGGACCTGCTACAACATAGGGTGCTGCTGAGCACATCTTTCTACCTCTTCATTGCAGCTCATTCTAATCTTGGGTCATATATTCAGCACACATATACTGGATTTCACCATATTAATTTGGTCATTAGCATTGTTTCTATAGATATTAACTAAAAGTATCCCTTATGGGAAACGAAGGGATGGGCTGAATTGAAGAAATAGGTTGGGCTAGTTAACTGCAGCAGGAGCATGTCCTTAAGGCACAAATCGCTCTTGCTATTGTTCGTGGCTTAAGAATGCCTTTAAGCGGTTTTCCGCCCTTGGCAGGCCAGGTGTCCCTTGCCCTCATTCCAGTAAACCCACAACCTTCCAGTGTGGGTGTTATGATCATCATGAACATGTCACAGTGCTGCAGAGATTTTGTTTATGGCCAGTTTTGGGGCCAGTATATGGCCAGATTTGGTGGGGGGCCTGTTCCCAACATATTGCCCTTCTTTGATTTGCAAATCCATAAAAGCAAAGTGGTTATTCACAAGATTTTAATTCCCTAGAGAGCAAGACTGCAGCTTCTCTTTCCTTGGTATCTTTTACACTGCACAAAGCAAACAACAAATGCTGCGAGAGTCAGAATGCTACAGCTATCATTAAAGTTTTGAAAGTTTAGAGTCCCTTTTCAGCCAAGAAGATCAAACTTCCTACTCTTCATAAAGAATCTGAAAGTGCAAACTTCTCATTCTTAATCTCAGGGCCTGCTCAAACCACTGGCAGATTCTGGACATCTGATTCTGCGGTGGTCTGAAACTTCCCAGTTAGTTGGAGGATAACAGATGGAAGAATCACAGTAAAGAACTGAGAACAATGCAAAGAAGGGAGCAGCACTAGGAGAGATGCAGTGGGGGTATGCCCAGGTTATATGAACCAAGAACAGCAAATTAGAATCTTTAAAGGAAAAAGCACAGGAGATTAAGAAACATAAATTTCTTTAGTACACACATACCTCCAGACAAGTCATTGAAATTTCATCATAACACCATGGATTTCCACAAAAGGAAAGAGTGTTAGGTTCACCTTTTCTATTTAAGTCATTGTTTACTCCCTCCGAAGTTTAAACAAGTTGCAGGAGGTTGTTCCTTATCTCTTGTTTTTGGTGAAGATAAAACACTCCTTAGATAATATCCTTATTTTTATCTAAAGTTTCATATATCTAACTTATCTTATCTCCTGTGGTCAAAGATTTTTTTTCTTTCAAATTCCAGGCTTTTTCCCAGAGCTTCCTAATGCATCACACAGACTCCTGTCTAAATTTGTCTAAAGTCTGGATAATCTTTCTCCCCCACTCCTTGCTCATCATAGAATTAATGAAAATATTATTTCACTATTTCTAGTAATCTGATTACGAGACATTGAAATTAGGTCAAACTGGGTAAGAAGAAAGGACTAAAATATCACAGGTACATTCATAACTTCTAACTTAAACTTATGATTTTTGAGAAAAGGTTGTAATAGTATCTGTCCTGGAATTCCAAACAGTTGGTGGGCTATAGGCATTTTCACATGCCCAAAAAGTCAGGAATAAGTTTTCTGTATGTTTAGACTGAAGTCATTATATAAGATTCTGCCATTTGTCATCTTTCCACAAGAATATTTATGTACATTCAAGTCAATGCTAATGCATATGTTTTGTATTATTGGATATTTCCCTCTCTTCAACTTTTGCTTGCTACATCCTGTACATAGAATATTGCTTTGCCATGTGTAATTCCATAGACAACAGGCTGATAAATGGAGGATGCTGCCAAGATTGTCTTCCATCCTTAATTAAATTGTAATTTACTGAGAACCAACTATACATTGGGCAGTGGTGTCAGGCCTTTCACATAATATTAGTAAGATACAGTCTTTACTCTTAGGGTGATTAAATTTATTTATTTTTAAAATTATTTTTAAATTTTTTCCATAAGTTATTGGGGTACAGGTGGTAGTTGGTTACAAGAGTAAGTTCTTTAGTGGTGATTCGTGAGATTTGGGTGTACCTATCACCCGAGCAGTATACACTGCAGCACATTTGTAGTCCTTTATCCCTCGCTATCCCCAACTCTTCCCCCCAGGTCCCCAAAGTCCATTGTATCATTCCTATGGCTCTGCATCCTCATAGCTTAGCTCCTACATATCAGTGAGAACATAGGATGTTTGGTTTTCCATTCCTGAGTTACATCACTTAGAATAATAGTCTCCAATTTCATCCAGGTCTCTGCAAATGCTGTTAATTCATTCCTTTTTATGGCTGCATAGTATTCCATCAGCTTCTTTATCCACTCATTGATTAACGGGCATTTGGGTTGGTTCTATAGTTTTGCAGTTGTGAATTGTGCTGCTATAAGCATGTGTGTGCAAGTATCTATTTGGAATAATGGCTTATTTTCCTCTGGGTATGCCGAGACCAGCTTGGTCAGGGAGACCCTAACCCAGCGGCGCTAGAGAAATTAAAGACACACATACAGAAATATAGAGGTGTGAAGTGGGAAATCAGGAGTCTCACAGCCTTCAGAGCTGAGAGACCCGAACCGAGATTTACCCAATTTACCCACGTATTTATTAACAGCAAACCAGTCATTAGCATTGTTTCTATAGATATTAAATTAACTAGAAGTATCCCTTATGGGAAACGAAGGGATGGGCTGAATTAAAGAAATAGGTTGGGCTAGTTAACTGCAGCAGGAGCATGTCCTTAAGGCACAGATCGCTCTTGCTATTGTTTGTGGCTTAAGAATGCCTTTAAGCGGTTTTCCGCCCTTGGCAGGCCAGGTGTCCCTTGCCCTCATTCCAGTAAACCCACAAGCTTCCAGCATGGGCGTTATGGTCATCATGAACATGTCACAGTGCTGCAGAGATTTTGTTTATGGCCAGTTTTGGGGCCAGTATATGGCCAGATTTGGTGGGGGGCCTGTGCCCAATATATTGCCCTTCTTTGATTTGCAAATCCATAAAAGCAAAGGCAGCTTTGTCATGGTGAGCTACTTCTCCCAGTAGTCAGGATCCACATCTGCAGAGACAGAGACAAACAACACAGATTGAAAGCACAATCACTGAAATAACAGAGCTTCCAAGAGTTTTTATCCATTTTAATGGGTTACTAGCTGCTAATCTGTCTGCAGCTCCTTTAAGCACTCCAGTTCCTGGCATTAAGGTCAGGTGTGCCTGGGATGCTTTAAATATTTGTTCAATTTTACTATATCCAAAAACAAGTTTGTAGAGTGTCTTTGTTATTCTTTTTTTATGCTTTTTTATTCTTTTTTATTCTTTCCCACATTTTGATCTTATTAAGAGCTATTAATAGTTTCCACAAATCCTTATGTTTAGCTCCTACAGCGGGCCATATCATTTGAGGTTGAGGTGCCACTATACTACCATGGTTCCAGATAATAGGAACTTTTGCCATACTTCTTATCATTTTTACCATTTGACCATTTTGTTCAGATCATCTGAACATAGTGTGGCCATGTCACGCGGACTGAGAGGTGCAATTTAAGCTAAACATCCCCTTAGGAGACCAATTAATAATGATTCCATAGGAATCGTTGTACAGCACCTCTGCCTGTTCTGCAATGCAATCTTCCTAAACAAATGCATTCATTTTTTCTGGCCAGGTTCAATTCTGTTTACAAATAGGTTTTGAGGGTGGTATTCCTCAATTACAGGAGCAGATTTATTATGGTAAATACTGAGATCAGAAAGCATGTGTAACTGTGTCATAGAGTGATTACATCCAGGCATTATTGCCAGCCAAGATTGATAAATATGCCCAATAAGTATAATTGCTCTCTGTGTCAGCCCTTGTTGAAGGAATTCTCACAGCAATGGTGATCACCGCTATCAGAGCTACCATTAAATTACTCATTGTGACTGGCTGTCCTGCTTTCCTCAGGTTTTCTTCCGCCATCTGTGACAGCTTCTTGATCTGTCCCCAAGTGGGTGGCTGTGTTCAATGGGTGTTGCTCTTGACAGTTGGAATCCTCCTCAGTGTCAGTCTCGACATGGCTGCAACCACGGGGTCCTCGGGATCCTCCCGGAATCTCCTCCTCGGCATCTGGCTCATGATAAGGTTTTAGGTGTCTTGATGGTATCCAAATCGGGTGTTGATATTGACCTGGAGAAATACAAGCATAACCTCTACCCCAAGTTATTATTTTACCTATTTCCCAAATTTTTGTTATCGGATCTCTCCACCAAACCAGTTGTTCTGCTTCTGTCTTTGCATCTTGTTTCTGTAGATGCTGTTCAGCTGTTGATAACATCTGGTCTTTGGGCAGGCTCAAAAAATTTAAAGTTAATAAAGCTAGATTCAATTGTGTATGGGCTGTCCCGTAATCCCTATTTCTCCCCCTTTTTTGTTTTTGTCATCAGTTGTTCATCTGTATGAAATCATAACTGAGCATTTTCAATTAACTGTGTGGAATGAACCACATATGAAGAATCAGAAATCACATTAATAGGCATCTTAAAAGCAGACAATACCTCAATTACAGCTACAAGGTCCACTTTTTGAGCTGAAGTATAGGGCGTCTGGAAAACTTTACTTTTCGAGCCAGAATAAGAAGCTTTACCTTTACTAGACCCATCTGTAAAACAATGAAAATGCTTAGCAGGCTGCAGGTTGTTTACTGCAGGAATTGTAAATGCAAACTGTTCACAGTCCTGCTCAGCTAAAGGGATAGTAAATAAACAGTCTTTTAAATCTATGACTATTAAAGGCCAAGTTTTTGGAATTATAGCAGGAGAAGGCAATCCTGGCTGTAACGCTCCCATAGGTTGTATAACTGAATTGATAGCTCTTAAGTTAGTTAACACTCTCAATTTACCTGATTTTTTCTCAATTATGAAAACTGGAGAATTCCAAGGGGAAAATGTTGGAGCTATGTGCCCATTTTCTACTTGTTCAGTAACTAATTTCTCTAAAGCCTCCAGTTTCTCTTTACTTAGCGGCCATTGTTCTATCCAAATTGGCTTATCTGTTAACCATTTTAAAGGTATAGGTTCTGGAGGGTTAACAATGGTTGCCATCAAAAATGATATCCTAATCTTTGGCAGGAACGTTGTCTTTCCACTTGAAACAGTTCTTTCAAATCTTGCAAATTTTTTCTAGTCCCATTCCAGGGACATACCCCGTTTCATGCATTATATGTTGACTTTGAGGGCTATATAACTGTTCTGGAATTAGAACTTGTGCTCCCCACTGTTGTAATAAATCTCTCCCCATAAATTTGTAGGTACAGAAGTTATAATTGGTTGAATAGTCCCAGGTTGTCCATCGGGCCTTCACAATGCAAAATATAGCTACTTTGATATACTTCAGGGGCTTTACCAACTCCAACTGAGCGGGTTGAATTGGCCATGCGGACAGCCATTGCTGTAGAGAAATGATTGAAATGTCCGCTCCTGTATCTACCAAATCTTTACATTTCTTTCCCTGAATAGTTATTTCACAGGTAGGATGTTTATCAGTAATTTGATTTACCCAATAAACTGCTTTGCCTTGTTTATTTGTGCTTCCAAATCCTCTTGTTCGCTTAATTTTACTTTTTCCCAATCCCACATACAGCACAATCAGGAGCTGTGCTATGCGCTCTCCTGGTTCTGCTTTCCAGGGAACAGAAGTAGATATAACAATCTGAATTTCCCCATTGCAATCTGAATCAATGACTCCTGTATGTATTTGTACCCCTTTTAAATTTAAACTAGACCTTCCTAAAAGTTATCTTATCATCCCCACTAGCAAGGGTCCACAGACTCCTGTTGGGACCTTTTGCAGGGGTTCCCCAGGCAGAAGACTCAGCTTTTGTGCAGCATAAATCTACTGTGGCACTTCTGGCTGTGGCGGGAGACAGACATTGTACAGAGGTGAGGGAATGGCCTGAGCTGGAAATGCCCCAGTTTAAGAAAACAGGGCCCAGGACAGACCCCTCATGGCATTTCCCAAAATTGGGTTCCCTTCTTTATCAAACTTAGAGTGACACTGATTAGCCCAATGTTTTCCTTTTTTACATTTTGAACATATTTCAGGATCAGCAGTTTTCTTTTTTCGCCTATCTGGTGGCCTGACTTGCTGATTTTTTCTACATTCTTTTACAGTATGACCCTGCTTCCCACAGTTAAAACAAGCTCCAGGAAATGGCGTATTTCCTTTATCCACTCTCAGTCCTGCCATTACCTGTGCCAAAAAAGTAGCTTTACACAGCTTACCTCCGATAACATCACAGGCCTTGATATAATCAACTAAATGTGCTTTCCCGAATTTAAAAGGAAAAGGCTCAAATGTAGCTATAATATTTCCCTGTTGATCTGGGGGGTGTATTCTAACAGGGAACTGCCAGTCTCTAAATCACCCTCTCGTCTAGCTTGCTGAATTCCTGCCTGAATAGAACTAAGAGTGGTCGCTTGAGGCACTGCTCGAACAGTCACTGGGACAACTAATTTTCGCCCAATGTCCACTGGAAAAGAAAGATCTAGTGGCTCTTTTTGTTCAAAATAATAATGAGAAGGTGCAGAAGGGTAGGAATGAACCTCTCCCTCCTTTGCCTCTTTAGCTTTAGCTGGCAAATAAACATGCTCTGTAACTTCTTCTGTTACTTTGTTAGACTCTTCTTACTCCTCATCATCAGTGTGAAAAAGTTCCAAGGTGGAACAAACCAGAATCCACTCTCGTCCCATTGTTACCCTGACACTTCCAAGCTCCCCTTCTTACTCACCATGGGGATTGCTTTAAGAGTACTTGGGTGTCCTCCAGCTTAGTTCCACGTTCTCCAACCATCACTCCAGCGACCCTTAGACCTGGATTCGAGCCCCCATGATGGACACCACTTGCCGAGACCAGCTCTGTCTGGGAGACCCTAACCCAGCAGCACTAGAGGAATTAAAAACACCAAATGGAAATATAGAGGTGTGAAGTGGGAAATCATGGGTCTCACAGCCTTCAGAGCTGAGAGTCCCGAACAGAGATTTGCCCACATATTTATTAACAGCATGCCAGTCATTAGCATTGTTTCTGTAGATATTAGATTAACTAAAAGTATCCCTTATGGGAATCGGGATTAACTAAAAGTATCCCTTATGGGAAATGAAGGGATGGGCCGAAATAAAGGGATGGGTTTGGCTAGTTATCTGCAGCAGGAGCATGTCCTTAAGGCACAGATCGCCCATGCTATTGTTTGTGGTTTACGAATGCCTTTAAGTGGTTTTCCGCCCTGGGTGGGCCAGGTGTTCTTTGCCCTCATTCTGGTAAATCCACAACCTTCCAGCGTGGGTGTTATGACCACCATGAACATGTCACAGTGCTGCAGAGATTTTGTTTATGGCCAGTTTTGGTGCTAGTATATGGCCAGATTTTGGGGGGCCTGTTCCTGACATGATACCCAGTAGTGGGATTGCTGGATCAAATGGTAGTTCTACTTTTAGTTCTTTAAGGAATCTCCACACTGCTTTCCATAGTGGCTGTACTAGTTTATATTCCCACCAGCAGTGCAGATTTGTTCCCTGTTCACCACATCCACACTGACATCTACTGGTTTTTTTTCAATTTTTTTTTTTTATTATGGCCATTCTTGCAGGAATAAGGTGGTATCACATTGTGGTTTTGATTTGCATCTCCCTGATCATCAGTGATATTGAGCATTTTTTCATATGTTCGCTGGCCATTTGTATATCTTCTTTTGAGAATAGTGTATTCATGTCCTTAGCCCCCTTTGTGATGGGATTGTTTGTTTTTTTCTTACTGATTTATTTGAGTTCATTGTAGATTCTGGATATTAATCCCTTGTCAGATGTACAGATTGTGAAGATTTTCTCCCACCCTGTGAGTTGTCTGTTTATTCTACTGACTGTTCCATTTGCCGTGCAAAAGTTCTTTAGTTTAATTAGGTCCCAGCTATTTATCTTTGTTTTTATTACCTTTGCTTTTGGATTCTTGGTCATGAAATCCTTGCCTAAGTCAATGTCTAGAAGGGTTTTTCCAACGTTATCTTCTAGAATTTTTATAGTTTCAGGTCTTAGGTTTAAGTCCTTAATCCATCTTGAGTTGATTTTTGTGTAAAGTGAGAAATGAGGATCCAGTTTTGTTCTCCTACATGTGGCTAGCCAATTATCCCAGCACCATTTGTTGAAAAGAGTGTCCTTTCCCCACTTTATGTTTTTGTTTGCTTTGTTGGAGATCAGTGGAATGTAGGTATTTGAGTTTATTTCTGGGTTCTCTATTCTGTTCCATTGGTCTATGTGCCTATTTTTATACCAGTACCATGCTGTTTTGGTGACTATGGCCATACAGCATAGTCTGAAATCAGGCAGTGTGATGCCTCCAGATTTGTTCTTTTTGCTTAGTCTTGTTTTGGTTATGTGGGCTCTTTTTTGGTTCCATATGAATTTTAGAATTGTTTTTACTAATTCTGTGAAGAATGATGGTGGTAGTCTGATGGGCATTGCATTGAATTTGTAGATTACTTTTGGCAGTATGGTCATTTTCAGAATATTGGTTCTACCTATCCATAAACATGGGATGTGTTTCCATTTGTTTGTGTCATGTATGATTTCTTTCAGCAATATTTTGTAGTTGTCCTTGTAGAGTCTTTCGACTCCTTTGTTAGGTATATTCCTAAATATTTTATTTTATTTTATTTTATTTTATTGCAGCTATTGTAAAAAGAGTTGAGTTCTTGATTTGATTCTCTGCTTGGTTGCCACTGGTGAATAGAAGAGATACTCATTTATGTACATTAATCTTGCATCTGGAACCTTTGCTGAATTCTTTTATCAGTTCTAAGAGCTTTCTAGAGAAGTCCTATGGTTTTCAAGGTAAACAATCATATCTTCAGCAAACAGTGACAGTTTTACTTCCTCTTTACTGATTTGGATACCCTTTATTTCTTTCTCTTGTCTGATTGCTCTGGCTAGAACTTACAGTACTGTGTTGAAGAGGAGTGGTGAGAGTAGACATACTTGTCTTGTTCCAGTGCTCAGAGGAAATGCTCTCAACTTTTCCCCATTCAGTATTATGTTGGTTGTGGGTTTGTCATAGATGGCTTTTATTACATTAAAGTATGTCCTTATATGCTGATTTTGCTCAGAGTTTTAATCATAAAGGGATGCTGGATTTTGTCAAATGCTTTTTCTGCATCTATTGAAATGATCATGTGATTTTTGTTTTTAATTCTGTTTATGTTGTGTATCACATTTATTGACTTGTATATGTTAAACCATCCCTGGATCACTGGTATGAAACCCACTTGATCACAGTGGATAATCTTTTGATATGTTGTTGGATTAGGTTAGCAAGTATTTTGTTAAGTATTTTAGCATCTATGTTCATCGAGGATGTAGGTCTGTAGTTTTTTGGTTATGTCCTTTTCTGGTTTTGGTATTAGGGTGATGCTCACTTCATAGAATGAATTAGGGAGGGTTCCTTCTTTCTCCATCTTGTGGAATGGTGTCAAGAGGATTGGTACCAATTCTTTGAATGTCTTACAGAATTCTGCTGTGAATCCATCTGGCCCTGGACTTCTTTTGTTGGTGATTTTTAAATTGCCATTTCAATCTCACTGCTTGTTATTGTCTGTTCAGGGTATCTAATTCTTTCTGATTTAAGCTAAGAGTGTTGCATTTTTTCCAGGAATTTATCTTTCTCTTCTAGGTTTCCTAGTTTATGTGCATAAAGGTGTTCCTAGTAGCCTTGAATGATCTTTTGTATTTCAGTGGTGTCAGTTGTAATATCTCCTGTTTCATTTCCTAATGAGATTATTTGGATCTTCTCTCTTCTTTTCTTGGTTAATCTTGCTAATGGTCTATCAATTTTATTTATCTTTTCAAAGAACCAGCTTTTTGTCTCATTTATCTCTTGTATTTTGTTTCAATTTCATTTAGTTCTGCTCTGATCTTAGTTATTTCCTTTCTTCTGCTGCAGTTGGGTTTGGCTTGTTCTTGTTTCTCTAGTTTCTTGAGGTGTGACCTTAGATTGTCTGTTTGTGTTCTTTCAGACTTTTTGATGTAGGCATTTAGGCCTATGAACTTTCCTCTTAGCACCACATTTGCTGTATCCCAGAGGTTTTGATAGGTTGTGTCATTATTGTCATTCAGTTCAAATAATTGTTTGATTTCCATCTTGATTTCGTTTTTGACCCAGTGCTCATTCAGGAGCAGGTTATTTAATTTCCATGTATTTGCATGGTTTTGAAGGTTCCTTTTGTAGTTGATTTCCAGTTTTATTCCACTGTGGTCTGAGAGAGTGTTTGATATAATTTTAATTTTCTTAAATTTATTGAGGCTCATTTTATAGCCTGTCATATGGTCTATCTTGGAGAAAGACCTATGTGCTGTTGAATAGAATGTGTATTCTGTGATAGTTCGATGAAATGTTCTGTATATATCTGTCAAGTCCATTTGTTTCAGGGTATAGTATAAATCTATTGTTTCTTTGTTGACTTTCTGTCTTGATGACCTAATGCTGTCAGTGGAGTACTGAAGTACCCCACTATCATTGCACTGCTATCTATCTCATTTTTCAGGTCTATTAGTAATTGTTTTATAAATTTGGGAGCTCCAGTGTTAGGTGCATGTATGTTTAGGATTGTGATATTTTCCTGTCAGACAAGGTTTTTTAGCATTATATACTGTCCCTCTTTGTCTCTGTTAACTGCTGTTGCTTTAAAGTTTGTTTTGTCTGATGTAAGAATAGCTACCCTTGCTCACTTTTGGTGTCTATTTGCATAAAATGCCTTTTTCCACCTCTTTACTTTAAGTTTATGTGAGTCTTCATGTGTTAGGTGAGTCTCCTGAAGGCAACAGATGGTTGGTGAGTTCTTATCCATTCTGCGATTCTGTATCTTTTAAGTGGAGTATTTAGGCCATTTACATTCAATGTTAGTATTGAAATGTGAGGTACTATTGCTTTCATCATGCTCTTTGTGGCCTGTGTATTTTGGTTTTCTGCTTTGTTTTGTTTTTTTCTTTTTAACTTGCATTTTGTTTTATAGGTCCTGTGTGATTTGTGCTTTAAAGAGGTTCTGTTTTGCTGTGTTTCCAGAATTTGTTTCAAGATTTAGAGCTCCTTTTAGCAGTTCTTGTAGTGGTGGTTTGGTAATGGTGAATTCTCTCAGCATTTGTTTGTCTGAAAACGACTGAATCTTTCCTTCATATATGATGCTTAGTTTCACTGGATACAAAATTCTTGGATGATACTTTGTTGGAGGAGGCTGAAGACAGGTCGCCAGTCCCTTCTAGCTTGTAGAGTTTCTGCTGAGAAATCTGCTGTTAATCTGATAGATTTTTCTTTATAGGTTACCTGATGCTTCTGTCTCAGAGCTCTTAAGATTCTTTCCTTTGTCTTAACTTTGAATAACATGATGACACTGTGTCTAGGTGAAGATCTTTTTGCGATGAACTTCTCAGGTGTTCTTTGTGCTTTTTGTATTTGGATGTCTCAGTCTCTCACAAGGCCAGGGAAGTGTTCCTTGATTGTTCCCCCAAATATGTTTTCTGGACTTTTATAATTCTCTTCTATCTCAGGAATACCTATTATTCTTTGGTTTGGTCGTTTAACATAACCCCAAACTTCTTGGAGGTTTTGTTTATATTTTCTTATGCTTTTTTCTTTGTCTTTGTTGGATTTGGTTAATTTGAAGACCTTGTCTTCGAGTTCTGAATTTCTTTCTTCTACTTGTTCAATTCTATTTGCTCAGACTTTTCAGAGTATTTCACGTTTCTAAAAGTGTGTCCAAAGTTTCCTGAATTTTTTATTGTTTTTTCTTTAAGCTATCTTAAAGAATTTCCATGAATATTTCTTTCTTCAATTCTTACATCATTTTTTTTTCTTTGCATTGGGATTTCCCCTTTCTCTGATCTCTCCCTGATTAGCTTAACAACTAACCTCCTGAATTCTTTTTCAGGTAAATCAGGAATTTTTTCTTGGTTTGGATCCATTGCTGGTGAACCAATAGTAATTGTTTTATAAATCTGGGAGCTCCAGTGTTAGGTGCATGTATGTTTAGGATTGTGATATTTTCCTGTCAGACAAGGTTTTTTAGCATTATGTACTGTCTCTCTTTGTCTCTGTTAACCGCTGTTGCTTTAAAGTTTGTTTTGTCTGATTTTGGCGGGGGGAAGAAGGGGATGGTGTTGAAGAGCCTTGTTTTGTCATATTACCAGAGTTGGTTTTCTGGTTCCTTCTTATTTGAGTAGGCTCTGTCAGAGGGAAGGTCTAGGGCTGAAGGCTGTTGTTCAGATAATTTTGTCCCATGGGGTGTTCCCTTGATGCAGTACTCTCCCTCTTTTCCATGGATGTGGCTTCCTGTGAGCCGAACTACAGTGATTATTGTCCTTTTTCTGGGCCTAGCCACCCAGTAAGTCTAGCTGGGTCGGGCTGGTACTGGGGGTTGTCTGCACAGAGTCCTGTAACGTGAACCATCTATGGGTCTCTCAGCCATTCATATCAGTGCCTGTTCTGGTGGAGGACTCCATGAAGGTCCTTAGATTTGGTGGTTTAATGCTCTATTTTTGTGCTGGTTGGTCTCCTGCCAGGAGGTGGCACTTTCCAGAAAGCATCAGCTGTACTAGTGTGGATAGGGACTGGTGGTGGGCGGGGCCCTAGAACGCCCAAGATTATAAGCTCTTTGTCTTCCACTATCAGGGTCGGGAGGGAAGGACCATCAGGTGGGGGCAGGGCTCGGCGTGTCTGAGCTCACTCTCCTTGGACAGAACATGCTGCAGCTGCTGCGGAGGATGAGGGAGAGATTCCCAGGTCACTGTAGTTGTGTACCTAGGAGGATTATGGCTGCCTCTACTGAGTCATGCAGGTTGTCAGGGAAGTGGAGGAAAGCCGGAAGTCACAGGCCTCATCAAGCTCCCACGCAAACTGAAGAGCCAGTCTCACTCCCATGGTGACCCCCCCACCAATAACCCCGAGTCTGTTTCCAGGCAGAGGGCAAGAGGGGCTTGAAAACTTGCCTGAGGCTATCTGTCTCCCAGCTGTGAAGGAAAAGGGCTTTAGTCCTTCCTCTGACTGTGAAATCTGCAGGGCTGATTTGTACCCTCCCCTTAGTTTTGACCAGGAGGCTTCTTACTTTGTTACAAATTGTTATGAAGTTCAGGAGAGAATTTTTTCTCCCTGTGGAGTTTTATCCCCTGCTCCTCTGGCCACCCTCCTGACGGATCCCCGTGGTGCCAGGCAGGAATGGGCTGCCTGGGGACCCGGTGAGCTCCCAGTGTATTTCTGCTGCTTCCTCTACCTCTGTATTTCTCTTGATTCTCTAACTTGACTCAGTTCCAGGTAAAGTCGGAAACTTCCCTGGTAAACAGACTTTCAGCTTCTCCAGTGTGGGTTTGTGTTTGGGAGAGTGGGGGGTCTCCCTTTCCCACTTCCGCAGTTGGGGCACTCACAGTATTTGGGGTGTCTCCCAGGTCCTGCAGGAGCAGTTCACTTCCTTCGGAGGGTCTGTGGGTCTCTTGGGATTGCTAGCCTTGGCCTCCCAAAGTCAAGTTGATTAAATTTTTATTAGGGAAGAGAAAACTGCACTGCAAAACAGAACCCTTTATATGAAGTTGAAATTTGGTAAAGAAGGTCTTTATGGATCTTAAAATCAATGCAAAATTGTGTATATAAAAAGTTTTCCACTACAATACATGGCAAATGGGAGAATGGAGGGAATAACAAAAAATGTATATATAAAGACAGACATCAGTATTTAGTTGCATGAGGCTCTGAGTCCTCTGCTCCGTGTGTTAAAATAATGTATAAAAGCAAACAGTTGGAAATAATCCTTCCCAAGTACTTCTGGCTGTCAAATGTGGACTGTGTCAAATGTCCAAAACTGAAGAGGTCACACCAAATAGAAAGGGACATGAGAAACAAGACAACATTTCCATGCCTCAATATTCTTTCCTGGGAAAAATTTGGATTAGGTAAACATGTCTGGAAAACAAGGTATATGGAGAAGCATTTCCATGTCATCAAAGGCTATTTTATTTTTCATGAGTATTAACAGAAACTAAACTATTTAAATACTACTTCTTTAGATCTTGGCAATCCCATCTTTTTAAAGTAAGAAAAAAGGCCAGTGGGCTGGAAATCTAATCCTTGTCTTTTTGTCTTCAGGGTCTATGGTTCCTTTGGTGTTCTTTTCAAAGGAAAATTTACTCTGAACACTTTTCAAAATGGTAACATTCATTAAAGAAGTTACTTCTTAATGTCCCAGAACAAATCAGAATCTTGAGCCAAAAATATAGATATATGTGCTCATAGCATTTGATTAAAGTTGTACAAACTTAAATATAAGTAGGCATAAAAACATTAACATAAAGATATCCAAAAACAGGGTAAAGAATTTGCGTGCATGTAAATGAAGTAATTAAAATGCAAAATAAAAACTAAGAAGCCATTCTGAAATTATGTTAGTGTTAAATTCATTTACATGGATCTGAAATTATGTAATTTTCAACATATTCTTAATTAATTAGTCGGTGAATATAAAACAAGTTTTATACTTAGAATTTGTGTATTTGGGAATATTTCTGTTTCTAAATAAAGTATATTTACCTTCTAAAAAAAATCCTGTGTACACCATATGTTTTATTGATCACCACCTTTTTATAAGTGCCGAGATTTCAGAAATTAACATAAAAGTAGCAACAATAGTAATAGATACTGCTTACTTTTTGAGTATTTGCTATGAACTAAATATACTGCTCATTTAAGGATCTTGATAACCTTTTGATGAAGCTATTATTAGTGCACTTTATACATAGGAAAATTCTAAGTTGCTTAAAGTCATATCCAGTAAATAACAGAGCCAAAATTAAGAACCAGGTCTCCGATTTGCTGTTCTTAAGCAATCCACTTAAAGTGAAAATGGATTTAGTCCTTTCCATCCTTTTAAAAATTCTCATAGAATCAGTCAGCTATTTTGATTTATTTGTTAAGTATGAATTGCATTTATTTCCTTAGAGTAAGAAAAACAAATCATGAAATCATTGCAATACCAACATTTGGTAAGCCATTCCAGAATTTTTTTTTTAACTTTGAGTTCCAAGATACATGTGCAGAATGTACAGGTTTATTACACAGTTATACATGTGCCATGGTGGTTTGCCACACCTATCCACCTGTTGTCTAGGTTTTAAGCCCCACATGCATTAGGTATTTGTCCTAATGCTCTCCCTTCCCTTGCCCACCACCCCTGACAGGCCCCTGTGTGTGTTGTTCCCCTCCCTGTGTCCATGTGTTCTCATTTTTCAACTCCCACTTATGAGTGAGAACATGCAGTGTTTGGTTTTCTGTTCCTGTGTGAGTTTGCTGAGAATGATGGCTTCCAGCCTTATCCATGTCCCTGCAAAGGACATGATCTCACTCTTTTTATGGCTGATAGTATTCCACGGTGTATATGTGCCACGTTTTCTTTATCCACTCTATCATTCATGGACATTTGGGTTGATTCCAAGTCTTTGCTATTGTAAATAGTGCTGCAATAAACATACTTGTTCATGTGTTTTTATAGTAGGATGATTTCTAATCTTTTGGGTATATACCCAGTAATGGGATTGCTGGGTCAAACAGTATTTCTGGTTCTAGATCCTTGAGGAATCACCACATTATCTTCCACAATGGTTGAACTAATTTACACTCACACCAACAGTGTAAAGGCATTCCTATTTCTCTACAGCGTCTACTCTTTACTGACTTGTTAATAATCACCATTCTGAGTGGCTTGAGATGGTATCTCATTATGGTTTTGATTTGTATTTCTCTAATGACCAGTGATGAGCTGTTTTTCATATGTTTGTTGGCCACATAAATGTCTTCTTTTGAGACGTGTTTGTTCATATCCTTTGCCCACTTTTTGATGGGGTTATTTTTTTCTTGTGAATTTAAGTTCCTTCTAGACTCTAGATATTAGCTCTTTGTCAGATGGACAGACTGCAAAAATTTTCTCCCATTCTGTAGGTTGCCTGAGCACTCTGATGCTAGTTTCTTTTGCTGTGCAAAAGCCCTTTAGTTTAATTAGATCCCATTTGTCGATTTTGGCTTTTGATGCAAATTTTTAATATCAGTCTGGCTAACATCATTGACAGCAATATCAAAGTTTTCAGGTTTTGATACATCAATCTTGCACTAAATAAAATATATTCTTAAAAAATTAATTGTGTATTGGGGTTTTGAAATTTTTGTTTTGTCAATTCTAATATAATTTTAGAGAATTTGGATTTAACTAATTTTAGAGAATCAGAGGAAATTTAAGAAATTATAAAAGAAAATTTTAACATGTCTACATCATTAGAAATATTTTTATTAAAAATGAGAATTAAAAACTTGACATTATCCCTTATCTATCCCTAAACATACTAAGATAAAAGCATAAGGTGTTAGTATATATAAATTATTATTATTATTTTAGCTAGAGCTCCAGTGATGGGAAGGACTGCTGATTTTTTTATGATGTTTAATTACTCAAAAGTCAAGTGTTACTGAGAATTTTATCTGTATTAACATGTCTCCAACTTTAGGTAGAATATAATTTGGTCTTTGAGAGTGAAAACAAGATTCACAATGAATAGAACTTTTTCTGCATGTTCAATGTCTGACTATAACATGCCATAGGAATGACAGAAAAAAATGAATAACCATTAACAGCACACTTGCTCTTAAAAAATAAATAGTAAACTCCATGAAAAGAATTTCATCAGGACATTTGTTTTATGCAGTTTTTCATGTTCATTAGCTAACAAGTAAAAAATGCGTAAAACTATAAACATTAAAATGTATCCTTTCATTCAACAGACAGACTCTAATCTAGATATGAAGATCTTTTGTTAGTCATTTCCCGCTCTCAAAGATGTGAATGATACTTGGAAACTTAGCTATCAAAATTTTCTGGAAAAATGTGTGATTCACAGAAGAGTTTTCGTAAATCATAATTTTCTTACGTACTTTAAAATGAAACAAACAGTCAGTTCAATAACCCTATTTTGTTTCAAGCTAAATCAAATTAATGGAAGAGATAGTAGAGAAAATCAACATTAAGTATGGCTTTTTTTCCTAAGTAATAGCAAGATAAAAGAGAATACTATGATAAATAATGTAACAAACGTATTCAAATACTTTTCAGATGTTTTGAAAATGTGTGCCAGATACTCCATTTAAAATATAGGGAAAATAAATACTTTGTCTCCTTGCTGTAATAGCTGTGTCTACATAGTAGAAAGTAGGGGTATGATTTGTTCTAACACTATAGAAATCCAAAAGATAATTCAGATACAAAATTAGATATGAAATAATTAAGCATAAATCTAACAAAATGTATATATAGGACTTGTATACTGAGAACTACAATACTGATGAAAGAAATTAAACAATACACAAATAAATCAAAAGACGTATCATGTTCATACAGTGAAAGACTCAACACAGTAAAGATGACAATTCTTCCTAAACTGATAGTTTTAATGCAATTTTCAAACATTTTTTCAAAATTCTCACAAGACTTTTTATATACATATTACTGCTGTTCAAAAGTGATTAAATATATATATATATACACACACACACACACACGATTATTCTAAAATTTACATGGACATGCGTAGAAATGAGAATACCTACATAGATTTGACGAAAGGAAGAATTAAGGGAAGATATCAGTCTACCCAATTTGAATAGATATTACATAGCTATAGTAATCAAGAATGTGTGGTATTGGTGGGATAATTGACATATAGGTCAATTGAGTAAAATAGAGAACCTAGCAATGGATCCACAAAATATGCACATCAAAGACATTTTACTAATTGATCCCAGTGTACAAGAAATAACAGGAATCTTAGGTACTTTATTGAGTACAATGCATGCAGGCTAGAGAGGGAGATAAACTCTGTGAAAGTTCAAGGTCTGCTACATCTGAGGTTTCTGGGAGTCTAGCAGTCTGAAGGGAGGTTGGAATATCTACTCCAACATGAAAGATAAGTTGCCACACCTTGAGTCATGCATCCTGAAGAGAATGGTGCAATGCCTGGTAGACCTCTTATGATATGGGAGGCAAGACATTCATTTTAGAATGTGAGGTTCCAATCCGTTTTCCCAGTACCCCATGAGGCTTTAAGACTTCAGTGGAGTCTGTGTGGGTGGATAGGGATATATGAGTATCATAAGTATATGACATATATCAGGGAGAGTTACAGTAAGAAGACCCAATGGTTTTGGAAGAGCCTATGATTGACAGACATGTTGTACAGAGCCTTTGGCAAACCTCACTAGGAAAATAGTGACACATGACTTGAAGTTTTGGAATAAAGTCATGCCTTTTTTTTGGCTAACAAGTATTCTCTAAACACCTGACTCTAGGACGTGCAACACAGACCGCCCATTCTGAATAAGATATAACATTTACCAAATTTCAAAACTGGACCTGCACAGTAGAATTCTCTTGTCAAACGGAAACAGTAGCCTGGGGCTGTGCCTCACACCTGTAATCCCAGCACTTTGGGAGGCCGAGGCAGGCAGATCACCTGACACCATGAGTTTGAGACCAGCCTTGCCAACATGGCAAAACCCCATCTTTACTAAAAATACAAAAATTAGTTGAGTGTGGTGGCACACACCTGTAGTCCAGCTACTAGGGAGGCTGAGGCACAAGAATCACTTGAACTCAGGAGGCAGAGGTTGCAGTGAGCCAAGACCACACCACTGCACTCCAGCTTGGGTGACAGAGTGAGACCCTGTCTCAAAAACAAAACAACAACAACAAAAAGGAAAGAGTATATATAAGACTAGGTTCAAGAAGATTCAGAAGTCACTAGTAAACTCACATTTCCATAATACCTATTCCTACCGCTTTTTCATCTCTTTCTCAAAATACCTCTGTGGCCTCCAAGAAAACTCCCCAAGACAAGTTTAAAAAGATAGAGTGCCTTGGTTTGCTATAGATTTGTATGCATGTTGAGGCCAAGCAAACGTGTATGGCCACCACATTACAGCCCACTATGGTGCCCCCAAAAGAAGTAATGAAGGGAAAGTTCCAGGGTCCAACATCTGATTGTCCACTTTGAGTGAAAGGAAAGATTGTCTTTCTTTTCACAAGACAATGAACCAATCCCGTTTCAGAGTCAAGGACTTGGAAAGAACCAGATTAAAATATTGGTGATAAGAGTTACATAGTGTACCTTTCCAATACATGCAGATAAAACATCCTTGTTCCATTGTAAAGGAGATTCTCCGTTACAATGAGATGACTCATATTACGAACCATGCTATGGAAGCTTCTTCTGCTCAATGAGCCTGTGTAAACAGGCTTTGGTAGCAGGAATTGAGTTATGCATTATCTCAGCAATATGGACTTTATCTCGTCAAAGCTGATCTGGCTGCTACTACTGCTTTGTGCCCATTTGCCAAGGAACAGAGGCCAATGCTGAGTCACTATTCCCTCAGGGGGACAGCTGGTCACCTGGTGACAGTTTGATGTGGGTTCACGTCTATTATACCACAAACAGCAATTGTCCTCATAGAAACACATAAATGGTTTGGCAACAGATTTTCTCTTCTTTCCTGTCGTTTTCTGTCAGCTTGACCATCTGTGAACGTACCGAACGTCTTAGCTATTTTTCACCAAGTTATTCCATATGATGAGAATATTTGAGCAAAGGTTTAGAATAAAGGATAACAGACAATGGACTCAAGCTCATTGAATTTACTAGTCTTACCACCAGTTCCATCTCCCAGAAGATATCAGGATTATTGATCCTCATTGCACTTGAGAAATTCGGTTGGAAGGCAAAATAAAAGACTATATCAGAAACCCAGGGAATTTGCTTGGCACCCCTTAGTACTTCCTTCATCAATAGTCATAGTCAAAGAAAAACTGAGACAACACAAGGATGAGAGGATTGGTAAGTACTGAAATCTGACACAAATGAAGTTTTGGGGCACAACGTTAGGTAAATAACTCTGAACAGCCAAGGTGCTGACAGATGTTAAGGGGAACATGTGATGGAAGAAGGAAGTGTAAGCCTCAATTTAGATCTCAAAAAGAACTACAGATGCAGGAATAGAACAACTCTGTGTTCTACCATTTAACCATCTGATTTTTTTTTTCTCTTCCTTTCTTCCCCTGCTAATCCATACGCTAAGCATCAGGGATGTGTAGCATTTCAGGTCTCAGGTTGGAGAGTATCGGAATATATCCACACTGGCATCACCCAGTGAAGTTAGCATAACAGTTTAAGACTGTGCACCCTGTCTTCTACATAGCTCCTAGCAAGCACTCATTATACATTTACTCTCCAAGTTTAGGTAGATATCCCCACTCTCTTTATTTTCCTTTCAGGCCATAGTGTAGTAATGGCTTTTGCTCTTATAATTCCTGTAGTAATACCCTCACTTGTTGGTTTCTCTAACCTGTCCATATCTTTATAAATTATCCCCCTATGAAGCTGCCCTAAGAGATCTGATTTGAGTGGACATCTCTTTCCTGCCAGGACCCTAATTGGTAAAATGATAATAATAACAACAATAATAAAATAAATAAACAAACAAACAAACATGGTTTAGATCTGAAATCAAGTGAGTTTCTTTCTTTTTTTTTGAGACCGTGTCTCTCTATGTCGCCCAGGCTGGAGTGCAGTGGCGTGATCTCAGCTCACTGCAAGCTCCGCCTCCCGGGTTTATGCCATTCTCCTGCCTCAGCCTCCCAAGTAGCTGGGACTACAGGCGCCCACCACCACGCCTGGCTAATTTTTTGTATTTTTAGTAAACACGGGATTTCACCATGTTAGCCAGGATGGTCTCGATCTCCTGACCTCGTGATCCACCCACCTCTGCCTCCCAAAATGCTGGGATTACAGGCGTGAGTCACCACGCTGGCCGTGAGTTTCTTAATACTTCATCTTTTATTAGAATTAGCCATGTGACACTGACACAGCTGGACAAATATGGGTCTCCCCTACAAGAGCAGGGTCCTTGCTCCATGGCACAGAGCAGACCCAGGCACTTGTCCTGTATTCTTCCTGTTTCCAAGAAAAGAGTAGCTCAAAAAGAGCTGGACAAGACGTGCTCAGATACTCCTAATCTTACCAGTGAAATAATTCATTTGGAGGAAGGAATAGGAGGTGGGCAAGAGACCAAGAGCGTCAACTCTGGGGACAATTCACCGCATGGAAAAATGAAGCCAGAGAAGCAGAGACTTTCCCCTAATAAGCCGAGCACACAAGAAATCTTATAAACCAATGAGAAAAAGATAACTCGAAATGAAACTTCCCCAAGGATATGAGGATGCAGTTGACAGAAGAAGAAATTCAAATTATGAGTTATGTAATTCTTAGTTCAACATGCTCATCCACTATTCCATTTCTTTTTATGAGATCATATTATTAATGACAGTTAGTTATCTATTTGGTGTCATACTAATTCTTTTTTTTAATTGATCAATGCAATCACAAGTAACATACAAGTCTGTTCCAGACTTTAACCTATTCTGTCAAGGTTTAAACTTTTATCTTCTTAATTTAGCAATATCCTTCCCCTATCCCTGACTATAATCTTATCCCTAATAATGAAAGTAATATAGAGCTTGCTATATGCCAAGCAATGTTCTATGTGCTTCAAATGTAACAACTAATTTAACCATCACAGCAATTACGTGAAGCGGATGGTATTATTATTCTTATTGATAGAGGAGCAAATTGTGTGCCCAAGGTCAGCTGGGATTTAAACCAAGGCAGCACGGCCCCGAGCCATGATCTTAACTGTGATATCATATTGCCTCTAATTTACAACTCATTCTTGGCTTGAGCAGCATCCAACCTGTTTTAATAATTTTTTCCCCATGATTTGAGTAGCATAAACACTACAAGTACAAAGACAAATACAAAGTCTCTGATGATAAATTTAAACTATGGTCTAATCCAATGTAAATACTATTAGGAAAAATGGTAAGCATTAGATATTTAATTGTAAGACAACAGATACTATCATTTGGAGCCAACATTTCCCTCTATCTTTGAGTTCTCCCAGTGTTTGGGAAAGATTTAGAAACACTTCATGGCTATGGGAAGGGTAATTCCAGACTGGAAATTGAGCTTGGACCCAGCAGCCTATTTAAGGAGGCAGAAGTTATGGCCTGTACAAGATTGCCCAGGGAGATAAGTCATGCAGACCAAAAAAGGAGCATTAGCTCTTAATGCTGGATGCCACCAAACCTGTGAAAGCATTTCAGCAGTCAACCAGGACCACAGGAATGTGGTGCTTCTTCCCTCGACAAAAGATGATTATGCCTCAAGCAGAAAAGTCAGAGGTCTTCAATATTGGTACTTAACTTAAAAATCACCTTTCTCTCTCTTAAATATATTTACAAATGGCATTAAAATTGGCGAGAGAGAGAGAAAAAATTGTTGAAAGAAGAAAAGAAATAAAAAATGTAGATTGCCACTACCTTTAAGAGATATTTCGGGGAATTTTTCAGCAAAGATGATAAAAATCCTCTTGTAAAATGTAAATTTTAATTTACATTTTTAATTTTACATTAATTTTCAAGGCAAATACGGTTCTTATTAGTCTTGTTCATTATTCTGTGTGTCCTCACTGCCTAGAAGAGTGCCCGGCATAGAGACACTCGATAAGATTTGCTGAATGAATGAATTAACAAATGAACCAGGTTTGGCAGACCAGGATCCACAAAGTTGTCCTATTTCTTTCTTAAACATAAACCTTACCCATTTTTGGCTAAAATTATTAGGATTTTGTTGGTGAAGATGGTATTTTGAAACTAACAGCCTGATCTCAGCTGATCAAAATGTTTTCATAGACGCGAGACTTCTGTTTTCTTGCCAAGAATTATTGTTTCTTTCTCTAAGTCCAGTGCACATACTTTCTTTTTGCATCAACACCCTTAGGCCTATTTTAGTTTGACAATGAGAGATTCACCATAGAACACACACACACACACACTCTCTCTCTCTCATTAGCTGCTAATTAACTAGCCCTAGGCTCTTAGTCACTTGAGAGAAAAAATAATAATCAATCCATTTACAGATTCACTGATGCATGTGTTTATTTGTTGAAATGTCTGGTTCCTCCTGCCAGGGCAAAAATTCCACTTTACAAAATGCTTCTTTAATTTCACCCTTGTTCAGAGACAGAGAAACCCTTCAAGAGCCAATATACATCTAAGGAGCCATCCATCAGCCAAGTAAATGAGAAACTGAAAGCTTTTCAGGGCATTAATTGAAAACACCTTGGAATCAGCACAGAAATACATTTGAAACTGTCCTCTCTAAAACCTAAAGCCACTGACTACAAGCATATACTAATAAATCAAAGCCATATCCTACACCTTGTCTATAGTTTCGGAGTGAACAGTGTGTTGTGTCCTCACTATCTTCTCAGAGGCTTCCCAGGCCCCTGTCCATCATGTCCTGGCAAGGCAAAGGTAGGCACCAAGGGTTAGAACCCATTCATGTTGGTTAATGTTGCTTCTAAATGAGGTGTTAAGCTAGTTAGTATGGGCATGATGACTGGCATAGTGCCTGGGGCAGAGCAGTACTCTCTGTTTTTTTCACTCTTCCTACCCCCATTTAAATACAAGTCATTCTCTTTCCCAAAGCCTCCTGTTTGAATATTTTAAAGTAAGTATAAGATTGGAGTTAAAAGTCAATGTTTTGGTTTCTCTTGATTTTGTTTTCATCTTTTTGTGATAGTTTTATTAATATGACTAACCTAACATGAGCTGGTTAAATATTACCTGAATATTAAGATGAATGTACTATTTAATTATATAGTTCAAATGGGAGAGGAAGAAGATTAATTTTGCATTATTTCTTTCTAACTAACATGCATTAACCTCATATTAACACTAATGCTACAACACCTACTAGCATAGCATCCTCCTTAGTCAAATTTGCCTACTTATTTACCTTCAAATATCTGTGCCTTTGCTTATGTCTCTGTCTTGAATGACTTGAAACCTGATAGCTGTCTTTATCTTCCAAGGAAAATGCATGGGAATGGGTAATATGACCCCAGTCCACAGTACATTACCAACAACTCTGTTCCACAGACTGTGTACTAAACAAACATATATTTCACTCATTTTTTAAGAGATTCTTAGGTACTCTATTATCTGCATAATTAATTGTACAGAGAATGTTTGTTCCACTGATGTTTTACTGATTATTTATAATTTATAAATATAAACATATGTATACATTTATATTTCTATATAAATACTATATTTATAATTATATACATAATTTATAAACACAAAAAGCCAGAAACATGATTGAATATGTCTTTAATTACTGACCCACTTTTCTTAACATGGGCATTACACTAAAGGTTATATGGGATTTCAAGGAGGATCTTTAGACAGCGTGGAAACTGGACAGAAGCAGTCGCTCAAATGATTCCAACATTCTTCAATAAGATTCTATGAGATATTTTTGTAAAATAGAGCTGATGCCTCTGTTTTTTGATCTTGATGTCTGTGTACAAGATGTCTAAACTATTCCGGAAAAAAAAAAAACAAAAACAAAACTGTGTAACATCTGGAGAAAAACTTGGAAAAGCATAATACAAAACTAAAATTCCACCAGGGAATATGTGAAAAAAACACAAGACGTTATCTACTTCAAAGTCCCTTCCTGTTTCTTACAGTTGGTGATCTTTGAGGCTGCCTGCAAATGAACACATCATGCACATAAGTCTATTTCTTCTTAAGGCAACCAGTTTCCATTAAACCTCAATTAAACAAGAATCCTTGCCAATTCATTGTTTGGCAATGAAGGGAATGATTGTGGTGAAAATCACAAGATGTTAAAACAGAAGTTATTTTCAGCAAAATCTAGACTGGCACTTATTTTTAACCCTTATACCTAGAAAATAATATCAGATCAAAGTTTACCATGTATTAAGCAAAGCCTACATAAAAGTTATTGATGATTGATGTTTTACTGCTATAGATGACCCCATACAGATACATTTCTTAAAACTCTTAGAGTTTAGTTACAGGATAATAATGTCAATGAGTTTGGAGAAATAAGTTTTAGTTCCTGCTTTCCAAATTGTTATTCACAACTATCCCCAACTACAGAATTATGTACTGTGATGGAAGAAACTCTAACAAGATAAAAAAATAAAACAAAGTCCTTTTCAGAGAAAGCCTTGCACGTATTTAGAAGAAAGATTTCTAAGCTAAAATAAACCAATTACGGTGAAAAGGACTTCCTGACTAACAAAAGGCTGTGAAGAAGTTGCCCTGTATATGAAAACATGGGGATTCGAGGTTCTGAGGAAAAATAAAGATGTCAAGATAAAGGATCCAGTAAGAAGGGATACAGAGTGACCAAAGGGAGGATAATGAAAACCAGCAGTGGTGGTATGACGGTGGTGAGAACTTGCAGAAAATAAAAATATTTAATGAGGACGACGGTTTGTGGTACATGGTGTCACCCTCTCTCTCTCTCCTACAGAATCTTCATTTAAATCTGTATCATTTTTGGTTTGGTGCTTTGTTTGAGCAAGTTTAAAGTGAAAAGACATAAACATGTTCCTATCCAGCTATACAAAAAGGGAAAATCCACCCCAGTAAATGCAGAAACCATGGGTTAAGAGTAAAAAGCTTTAATCTGGGTCACAGTGAAATGAATCTGATTATCATAACATTACCTTCCCTTTGATACATTAATTGATCCTCATGGTATAATTTTTCTATAAAATATTTATGTTTCTATGTTATCAATATACCTTTAGGCACACACATATACACACAACCCACTTTAGTTTTTTAATCTTTTTCCTTCTTGTAAAATTCAGTAAGACTATAACGAAAACATGGAAGATAATAATATACCTCAAGCCAAGCATATATTTTGTATGAAAAATTGAAATAACTAAGGCAGCACGTTTTAGTCTCAATTATCTGAATTCTTTCTCAATTTTCATTTTATCCTGTAAAAGAAGAAGGGGAACAGACAGAAGACAGTTGTAGACTCTCTGGGGATACTGATCTCACCTCTTCTTTATTTCCTGGGGAAATGCTGCTTTTGGAAGTGGCTTCCTTTTCAAAATTAATTTCTTATTTATAATGTGCCAATGAGTCTTGTATTACACTTAATATGGGAAAAAATACAAAATAAGCACTGTGCAGAACATTTGGCAAATGAAGCAAAGAAACCATTTTTTTTTTTTAGTGTCTCAGACAGGAACTGAATGAAAATCACATTCTTTACACGAATAGTCACCAGAGCTTCAAGATGAATAAAGATTTAGGAAAGAAAAAGATCCACAAAAAAATAGACATTACATTCATGTAAGAAAACTATTAAATAACTATCTTGGACTTCTAAATAGCATTCTGCCATAGAAATGTTTACCTTCCTTGATGCTATCTCAAATAAATAAACAAATAAAAATTTAAAAAACACAATCTTTAAACATAGTTTTCTGAAAATATAAAATAAAAGGAAATAACAAATTCATTTTCTAATAGACCCAAAGTAAAAATCAATGAGTAGAAAATGTGGAACATATCTAATTTGAAATAAAGCTAAAATCAGTTAAAAAGAACAAAATTATTAAAAGTTATGGGAGACATACTTTATTATCAAAAAAATGT
The DNA here is from genome assembly GCF_024542745.1 of Macaca thibetana thibetana. Lineage (NCBI taxonomy): Eukaryota > Metazoa > Chordata > Mammalia > Primates > Cercopithecidae > Macaca > Macaca thibetana. The sequence goes on along the minus strand of NC_065594.1, from coordinate 16,370,672 downwards.
GTCAGGCTTGAGAGTTTCAATTGATAACACTTGTATTTCAAGTCAATTATATATTATAATATTTATAAAGGCCAATGAGACCTTCAGGAGCAGTGAAAAAATACAATGTATGAAAGAAAGAAAATTATTATCCTATGTTATGTTGCTGAACATTGTGTTAATCCTCCCTCATGTTAAGATAGCTGTGGGCAAATGGAGATGTAATGAAATGTTAGCAACCAAATGGTGTAGGACACTACATCACGTGAAGAGAAGTTGACAAAATAGTATGCAGAACCTGGACAGAAGACTTAAGCAAAAGCTGAGGAAAAGAGAGGGTAGCTTTCTCCAAGTGTCAGAAACATTGTTATACAAAAGAGTTACACCTGTTCTTGTCTCTATAAAGGGGATCTGGGCTCCGTATAAGAATGTTTCAAAAGTCAAAACTGTGTCATCATGGAATGGGTGGTCATGTTAGACCTCCTTTGCTTATAAGTAGTAAAACAAAAAAAAAAAAAAAAAAAGAAAAAGAGAAAGGTATTAGCCACACAGTTGAGAAACCCAAAGGTGGAGCTAGCTCTAGGAACAGAGGATTTAGAGGTTTCAATAGCTGCCATCATGCTCTCCATTTCTGCTTGGTTTTTGTCTTGCATTTGGTTTCTTTCTCAGGCAGCCTCTTGATACACAAAAGTAAAGAGGGCCACTGGAGGCACCAGGTTTACCAGAGTTTGAAATCAGAAAAAAAGAAAGCGACCCTTTCTCCTTCATCTTCCATTTGACAGATATGATGGACAACAACTGGTTCCCAAAGTGGTCACTACTTGGACCAGTGACTGTAGATGGGGGATGGATGTTGTGAAAGGCCTACCCTAGGCTATGTATCTACCCCAAAGAGCCCAGCAACCATCACTGACATCAACAGAACCACTCTGAGTAGAAGAGAAGACACTGAGGAGCTGTGAAGCAAAAACAAACAGGCAAAACTAAACTAAACTAAAATAAGAAAGGATATGTACCATGGCTGCTTTGGAAGGTTATGAATTTCTCATCACTGAAAATGTTTGAGCAGAGGTCTAACAACAATTTGTAGATAAGAGGCCATAGCACCCCTTCTCAACTGTGGGACAAGTTCTCCCTTATTTACTTGTCTAGTCAACAGATGACACTAAGCACTTACAATACAGCAGGCCATATGAACAGCATGGTGCACAAAGTAGACAAGATTCCTGCTTTGCAGTAGCCTATAACCTATGGTCTCTAGTCTGTAAAAGAGAATATGTTTGTCACACAGTGTGAGTGTGTTTAAAAGAAAAGATGTATGTGGAAACTGGCCAGTACAAAACACTATAGGAATATAAGCTATTAGAGAGCACACTTGCTATGTGAACACTGGCGTGAGTAGAACAAGCTCTAATTCCAACCACACCTCTTTGGGAAAGTTCATTGTGTGAGTTGAGGTTAAATCACTACCTCTTTGTAGGGCTCAATCATCTAATTTGAAAATGAAATGAAAATGGGTGTAAACTCACTCATACATTCCCAAAAACCCAAATAAATTTAAATGATGAAATAATGGACCATTGCCTCCCGGATCCTAATTCTTTTTTTTTTTTTTTTTTTTTTTTTTTTTTTGAGACAGAGTCTCACTCTATCGCCCTGGCTGGAGTGCAGTGGCCGGATCTCAGCTCACTGCAAGCTCCGCCTCCCGGGTTTACGCCATTCTCCTGCCACAGCCTCCCAAGTAGCTGGGACTACAGGCGCCTGCCACCTCGCCCGGCTAGTTTTTTTAATTTTTTAAAATTTTTTAGTAGAGACGGGGTTTCACCATGTTAGCCAGGATGGTCTCCATCTCCTGACCTCGTGATCCGTCCGTCTCGGCCTCCCAAAGTGCTGGGATTACAGGTTTGAGCCACCGCGCCCGGCCCGGATCCTAATTCTTAAAGGTTCTTTAATGCTACCATTTTATTGCTTGAGTGAGTGCTAATTTTTTCTTTAAAATCTGCTTATTCAATGAAGGCAGCCTAAGATATAAGAATTCACAGTTAATCTATGGAATTCAATGATTCATTTTGAGTGAAAAAAAAAAGTGGTCAAAGTGGACAGCTAATTTTTTTTTTTTTTTTTTTTTTTTTTTTTTTTTGGTGGAGAGCCACTTTGGATAATTGGGCAGGATGAAAATATAAAAAGTTGCTCACCATTTTCTTAGGTCTTTAGATCTGCCCTGGTTGTGTCACTTACAGTTTTTCCTAGACACATGTGCAATGTTCTGACAGCTCCTGATGTATAACAGGAAATAGCAGGATTAAGAGAAACCGCTAAATCAGATAGCATGTGTCACAGCCTAGTCTCCAAACCATCTGAAGGGGAAGGTCGGTTTGCACCAGGATTCGGTTTGCCCCACACTAGACTCTTTACATCTTTCAATCAGCCATTGGCCAAAGGAAAATTTCCCTCAGTCTCCAAAACATTGATGTCATATCAATATTCACACCGACTTTCACTTCATTTTCAAATAAAAAAGTTGAGCCTTAGAGGAAGTGAATTACCTTTACCACAAGAATAAATGGAAAATAATTTGCAGAAATTTCCTCTTCTCTGAGGGAGGCAAATAGGATGTAGAAACCCTATCCAGCTGACTGAAATGAAAAGTTCAGGAGCAATCGCCAAAATCTACTTATGTGAGGACATTTAAATTGCATGAGCAACCCCATCCCTAAGTGAGGACCAGTGCTTGGGAATTAAACACCAATCAAACAGCAAAGCCCATTGTTTTTCCATGTTCAAAGATATAAAGGAGGTTTCTGAATCAAAGGTTGTTTTTTTGGTGGGGAGCAGGGGGTTGAGATATTACGTGTACTGTTGATCAGTGGAGTTGGAGGTAGGTTTTGGTGTTTTGAAGTTTTGTTTTTTTTAAATTCCCAAGTTTCCATTATTGCATGCTCCAGTCATTTGGCAATGAGTAGCCACAAATCACTTTGTAACAATTAATGAATGTCTTGTCTAAGGTCTGCTTGTTCCTTGCCTGTTTGCATTATTCTCCAACACAACATTTTTTTCTGGTGAGAAAACAAGGATGTATGTGCGTACATGCATGCGTGTGAAAGTGTGTGTGCATGCCCATGTAGGTGTCTATTTTCCATTCTGTTTTGAGGACAACAAAAGAGTGATACCTCAAAAACAAAAGCAGCATCCTTTAGTTTTTCAACAGTTTCTACAGCTCAAACATTTCCAATCGTCAGTGACCCTACTTCTTTTTTGACAGAGGTATTCTAATACCTTGTGGCCATGTTTTCAAACTGTTTCCTGTCCTAGCACAGACAGAACACACAAGGCTGCTCCTGGCTGGCAGTGATCATCTGCAAAGGTGCTCCTCTTGAGGGGGATTGGGCAGGGCATCCCCACTTTGATTTCAGATACTGGAAAATGTCAAGCAAGTCCCTCCAAAGGAGCTAGGGTGCACATTCTTTCTCTGAAAACCATGTTGCTAATACGGTCACCTTACAGACTTGCATTCTCTCTCTCAATTCAAACACATTAATTATCAATATGTTTGGAGTGAAGTTCTGTATGGTTTTCCACAACTATAGGCTGCCCTGAACTAGGTGGGCCCATCCCTGTCAGTTGCTGGATCTCTCTCCAGAGGCATTGTCTTTGAGGGGATTCAATCCTGTATAATTTTGCTGCACTATTCTGCAATCAGGAAACAAGCAGGTGGCTCTCAAGTAAAGAGCTAATACCTTACAGATTCATAGCTCTTATTTCAAAATCAAGGATCAGGAAAAAAAGGTAAAATTAGGTAATTTTGACGAAACAATCAGCATTTCAATGACAATACATATAGGAATGGTGATATGGTGTGGCTGTGTCCCTACCCAAATCTCATCTTGAATTCCCATATGTGGTGGGAGGCACCTGGTGGGAGGTAATGGAATCATGGAGGTGGGTCCTTGCTGTGCTGTTCTCATAATAGTGAAAAAGTCTCACAAGATCTGATAGTTTTATAAAGGGGAGTTTCCCTGCACAAGCTCTTTTCTCTTGTCTGTCACCATGTGAGACATGGCTTTCACCTTCCGCCATGATTGTGAGGTCTCCCCAGCCACAGAGAATTGTGAGTTCAGCAAACCTCTTTTTCCTTATAAATTATCGTGTCTTTATCAGCAGTGTGAAAATGGACTCATACACCTGGGTATTGTGGTTTTAAGATTTGTAACAGGAAACAAGTAGTGTTTGCTAAACATGGCCTGTCCCCTGTCTAGGTGTGATGAGAGCCACCCTTCCCAAAGGAGCGCTTGTGAGCAGAGGTGACAGAGGACTTTCTGAAGAGTGAGGAGGTGAGGACACTGCATTTGTTGGGCAACACTGTATTTAACTCTCACAAGAGATTTTTTTTCTTTCTAAGTTTTTGTTTGTATACACTAGTGACTTCAGAAGGCCAAAAAGAAGAAAAGGGAGTGAGCCAGTTGTTAAGACTCCTAATCCCAACTTATTTTTGCTGCTTCTCAACACAGCATTGCAAGTGGTTGATTTGGTAAGTATGAATGCAATAGACAAAAATCTCTGTTCTTAAAGCATTCTTGCTAATGTCAGAATATTTTCTGAGAGCAGTTTTGGCCCATGAAGCAAATCAACCTACAAAAGTGAGGCTATGTTTTTTCAAGGCTTGTTCATTCTTGCTGCCTCATTCTTGTGCATTCTCAAACTCTTATTACATAAAGCTCAAGATTTCAACAGATTTTACTCATAAATTATACCATACTACCTTGGTTCATTTTTAAGGTAAAACAGACTTAGTTGAATAACATATGTCAAAGTTGATTCTGATCATTTAAATGTTTGTGGAAGTTCTCCATTTATTTATTTATTTTATAGAGTTTCACTCTGTCACCCAGGCTGGAGGGCAGTGGCGCGATCTCAGCTCACTGCAACCTCCGCCTCCTGGGTTCAAGCCATTCTCCTGCTTCAGTCTCCCAAGTAGCTGGGATTACAGACACCTCCCATCAAGCCTGGCTGATTTTTGTATTTTTAGTGGAGATGGGATTTCACCATGTTGGCCAGGATGGCCTCGAAGTTCTGACCTCATGATCCACCTGCTTCAGCGTCCCAAAGTGTTGGGATTCCAGGCGTGAGCCACTGCGCCTGACTTGAATTTTTTTTTAAATGACATTGCCATTTGTTGCTTTCATTGTTTCCCTGGGAAATGATGTTCTTATATTTTAGAGATGCTGGTCAAAACTTGGAATTGCTTTCACTTCTTTTTCCCCAGCTGAATGCTTCCAGAAATAGATTATAATCCACAGTGAACTCTCAAATGCCTCTTTAAAAACACTGACTACTACTTTATTCCAAAAAATTATGTGGCCACTGTTATAAAATTTTGGCTAAAAAGATGTATAAAAAACAAAATGCTGATAGTAAATGCTTGTGCTTTAAAGAATATGAAAAATAAAAATGTATTTCACACATACAACGGAGTTAAACCAAACTAGAATTGGAGTTGTTTCTGTCATCATTTAAGAAATAAATGAGAAAATCTTAATTACTGCTTATTAGAAAATCTCATCACAAAATATTACTTACTTACAGTTCACTTAAAATACTCATAGCTGGAGGCAAACACAACTCTCATCCTAGTTCTTTGGACTTTAAAACTGAAAACACTTGAGAAGAAAACCCTGCTAGCTTTCTTCAAATGTCACAGCAGACTTCACTGCTTTCTATAATGAAACAAAGTCCAACTCATTAGACAATCTGTAAAACCAGCACTTACATGTACTTTCAGCAAAGTTTGTGTAGAACAATCCTTAAACAATTAGTTAAGTTTCTCTCTTGCATGGCATCTGCACACATGCACACACACATAGGTATATGATGTACACATATGGATGTACAAGGAATGAAAGCTACCTTTGTGTGAATATTTATAAAGTTCCTTTTTAGTGAACCCAAGTTTAATAAAATGTCAAATGAGTAGAATATTTGGAAAGGCCCATATAAAAAAATCAAAGGGTCTTATTTTCTCAGGTGCTTTCACTGGCAAGAAAAAGAGCTCTTTCTTAATGTTCAGAGGTATAAAGGATTGAGTCAAGAAGAATTTAAATAATCTCCAGCTTTTGATATCATGGTGAAATATAACATTCTCCTAAAAATGTTGCTGAATATAATTGCCAAAGACTAGACTAGACTCAGGATGAACAGTTGTTCTGAATATGGATATTCTTATTTTCTAATGTGGAAATAAAAGAACATTAAAATATTGTGAAATGTATAGGTTGGAATATCACTTCATCAGTGCATATTATTAGATTGAAGTTTCTGGAGAATACTTTGGTATTTGTGCCAACCTCAGACTCTTTAGTGAAGCACTTGGTTTTTCTCATTTTTGTTATTGCCACGGTTTTCAGGTTTTTCTCCTAGCTAATGATGGATGCTTCTTTCTGATATTTTTATATATTCCCTTCTATGTCTCCTAATCATTCTGCAGTCAGTTTAATCATTATCAGTTGCCATTGGGACTGTGGTAGTTCCTGATTCTATCAAGAAAAGCCTTTCCTCTTTGCCTATTTAAGAGAATTATTTAAAATTTATAATCCATCACCAGCTGTCTAATTAGAATAGTTGATTTTCCCCATCTTATTCTTTCACCCCCAAAATCACTTGGTCTAATGTAGTCTACAAAACAAAGCATTCATCACTTTGAGCCCATGCTGGGCTCTCTCTGCAATGTCCTTCCAAAAATATTTCCTTTACTCAAAATGACTGATTGACTGCAGCTAAACACACCCATATGGCCTGCCCCAAATGTGTCTGACTTTAATAAATTGGCCAAATGAAACAATGACTGGAGTGAGTGTGGTTTTATTGAAAATTACAGCAGTAAAAAGAGAGAGATATAGGTAGGGAGTGTGTGCTCATGCATGGGTGGCCATGTTTCCACGGAGATACTTGTTTACCTCATTAATCCATTCTTTCCTTTCATAGTAATAGAGTTTTTCTGTAGATCACTGACCTCTCAGGATGGAGACCATATTTCTGTTTCCCTTGCAGATGGATGTGGCACGTGACCAAGTTCTGGCTAATGAGATGTCTGAAACTTAAAGTGGAAGGGATGTATCATCTCCTTTACCTTGCTCTATCCTGCTACCTGAAGAATGAATGTGGTGACAAGCCCTGGTAAACCACAAGGATGAGGACAGCACTGGAGAGATGGTGTAGCACGTGATGAAATTGCCTAGGTATCTGACAACTGAGTAGAATTGCTCTCCTCCAACTTTTACATGGGAAGGAAATAAAACTCTATTTTGTTTGAGACTGTTATTTTAGGTCAATGTTATAAGTAGTTGTAGCCATGTGCTAATTCTTTCTACGAACAGCCAGTTTTCGCATGACAGCCTTCAGACATCTGAGAGTAACAGCATACACAGTTCTGATAACCCCATGCTGTTACTGCTCTCAGGAACTGACTTACACTTTGGCTAAACCATCTGGACCTTCAAGTTGAAAACTAAAATCACTGTTTCAGTGTTACCCAATGGATTATATTACTGGAGTACACAAAGAAAAAGGAGATGGAAATGGGCCTGAGGGAAGAGTCTGAGTGCTGGACCAGAGTCAGTTCAGAGACATAATCACAGAATCACACGAAACATTTTGCCAACTTTTACGAGGGACAAAAGCCAAGGTCTCTTGAATCTCAATCTAGTGCAGGGATCCTTCTCCTGATGTTTCATCCTTCTTAAAGAACTATCAGAAACAAAATCTTAAGTATATGTACCTGAGACATTTTTTCTAGCTTCTCCCTTTTCTTATTTTCTATTTAGCTGTGTTTCTCCTTGTCCATTCTTTATTTACTAAACTTTCTATTAAATGTCTTTTCTACTTAAAACTAGTCCCATGATTCAAAAGTGGCCCTTGCCTGGCCAACATGGTGAAACCCCGTCTCTACTAAAAATACAAAAAATTAGCCAAGAGTGGTGACGGGCACCTGTAATCCCAGCTACTCGGGAGGCCGAGGCAGGAGAATTGCTTGAACCCGGGAGGCGGACATTGCAGTGAGCTGTTATCACGTCGCCGCACTCCAGTCTGGGTAACAGAGCGAGACTCTGTCTCAAAACAAATAAAAGAAGGAAAAAGAAATAGTGAGACACAATTTATCAAATATCACCTTGATTCTCCATAAGAGATCATTCTCTTCCTTTGTTCAAGGAATTTGTTTTCCTAATGATAATAATTTAACCCGGCTCCCTGCCTGATCTGAACAGTTCACTATATACTCTGACCATTTTTTAAGTACATAGAAGACAGCCATATAGATTCATACTGTCAAATTCAGCATCCATTGTCTATTTGACAATTGTGAGGGTTGTTTTTTTTTTTCTTTAATAGAATCATTTATATTATTTTGGTCCCTGGCTGTATTCCATATTCCCCTGTATTATTTGTCTGCAATTATTTTAAGCCTTTACAAAAACTATTTTTCCAGTATGGCAAAACAGTTTTTGAATTAAACTTACAGGCTTTTTCTATCATACACTGCCTCAAATTCTGAGCCTAAAGAGCAAAACGCTGTTGGAAAAAAATTTATATGCCGAGTTAACATGGCCCATTTCCATTTCCAACTCTTCCCTAACCACATGGGAAAGCAGAATTTACTGTTATTCTCTTATTAAATATAATGTGGCCACAAGCTACATCTGTTCTTAAAATTGTTCATGTATTGCCTAAGACTTTTCCCCCATTATCTTTCTTCTTTCCCAACAGTAACAATCTCATAACTGCTTCAGAGATAAAAAGACAATCAGCTCAAAACACTCTCAAATTCTATTTAAAAATGCCCTCCCTCATTTCTTTTTTCATCCGTCTACTCAAAGAGTATTTCCGTCATCTGTTAGATATTTATTATTTGGGCACTTTAGGAAAAAAATAAGTATTTCTCAATCACAAATACAAAATAAAGGAGTCTCCTATCTATTTTCAAGGAGCTATAGTCTCTCAGGAGAAAGTCTTCATGTACACAAATCATTAATGTGGAATACAGGAAGTTCTGGGTGTCATCAAGAGACATATCATTAAAGCCACTAAAGAAGGGCAGAAACTTGAAAAGTTTCAGGGACTGCATGTGATCTGGGTCCACCGTAGTTACAATTTGAGAAAACAGACATGGGAGGAGAGAGGTTTTCCAGAGGAAGGAAAGAAGTTCAACAAAGTAATGAAGGTAGAAAAGTATACAAAAATGTGCAGAGATGTCATAATTCGTACAGTTCTGGCTTCTCTAATGCAGTAGAAATCTGAAGGAGGAGAGTGAGAGAAACAAGTGTAAAAGACAAATTTGGGTCTGTAATATTGGGCTACATTGTATAGATTTTATTTATTTTGAAATGGTGAGCTATTGATGGTTTTCTAGGAAGTCAGAGGTATCCAGAAACATTAATCTGACAGATATCTAGAATGAATGGGAAGGGAAAAAAAATCAGAAATAGCATGGATATTCCCTATACTAACCTAAATAATAGGCAAAGGAAGCCTGAGAGAGGCATAGGAGCAGAATGGAGGAGATGGATGGATACAAGGAAATATAAAAAATCCAGGATTTGACAACTTCCTTGGATTGAGCCAGAGAGAGACAGCATATTTCCACTCTAAACCTGTTATTTTTTAAAATTGATTTCATGGATATCATTGATACTGATTTATGAACCTAAGTTATTCTTTTAAATTTATTTCACAGTGTTGATTTACACCCTATTCTAATTTCTAAATAAGAAGTTGCTGAAATTTCAGGAAAGTAGTAAAAAGAAAGGCAATTCAAAAATAATACATGAATTCATTGAGCCAAGCCAATGGCAAAGTCGTATTAAAAATACATGATGAATAGTTCCCTTATTCAGTATAGAACAATAACTCAGCAAAAGGGTGCTCTGTTCACAATATGAACAATGATAAAAAGAAGAAACATATACATCAGAGTCAATGAACCCTGTCTCAGTCTGCTTCCTGTCGCTTATAACAGAATACCCGAAACTGGGTAATTTATAAAGAAAATAAATTTATTTCTTACAGTTATGGAGGCCAAGGATCCCAGGCTGAGGGACCACAACTGGTGAGGTTCTTCTTGCTGTTGGGGTCTCTGCAGAATCCCGAAATAGCACAGGACATCACCTGGGAAGGAGGCTAAGCATGTCAGCTCTGGTCTATCTTCTACTTGTTAAAAAGCCACTAGCCCCACTCCCATAATAATCCATCAATCCATTAATCCATGAATCATGTCTTCAAGATCCCACATCTCAATTCTGCCACATCGGAGTTTACGTTTCAGCATGAGTTTTGGAGGGGACAAACATTCAAACCACAGCAAACTCCAAGTAAACACTCAACACGTATGTGTCTTTTAGCCAAACTAAGAACGCCAAATTGATTCCACACTGTAATCTGTACTCAGATTAACACTGTACTCAGATACTAAATGCTACAATAAGTAAAACCAAGATAAAATTGACTGAAACACAGTAATAAAAACAGTAAATTATTTATTGAAAACAATACAAGGCTAAGCATTCTATTCTTTTTTTTTTTTTCCTTTTGAGACAGAGTCTCACTCTGTTGCCCAGGCTGGAGTGCAGTGGTGCGATCTCGGCTCACTGCAACCTCTGCCTCCCAGGTTCAAGCAATACTCCTGCCTCAGCCTCCCAAGTAGCTGGGATTATAGGCATGCGCCACCACACCCGGGTAATTTTCGTATTTTTAGTAGAGAAAGGGTTCACCACGTTGACCAGGCTGACCTGTAATCCCAGAACTTTGGGAGGCCAAGGCAGGTGGATCGCCTGAGGTCAGCATTCTATTCTTTACAAACATGACACTTCTATGGTTTCTATTTTCTGTGTCTTTTATTTTCATTGTAAAAATGATACTGTAATTGTGAGTGCATCTGCCTGTTGACAATGAAAAGTTCACACTGAGCCCTGTTTCTATATGCAATATTTATATTTAAATGATTCCTCAATCTTGCTGTTAGCAACACTTTAAAGAATAGCAATATCCCAGACATTCACTGAGACATAGGCTGAGTGAACTTCACTGCAGAGTTCCTTCTGGAGGGAGCGCCGTACGACAGAATTTTCTGAATACAGTGATCTTCTTCAGTGCCAGGACTGACAAGGAAATGGAAGGTTTGTTCAGTATTTGGAAAGACTGAGAAATAGAGAAGGGAAATTTGGGGGTAAAACAGAGGTAAAGTGAGAAAAATGGACAATGTGCCAAAAAAATCAGAGCTCAGATTCTGACTTTATCTATTCTTTATAAGATGTATGTTTGTGCGTAAGTATAAATTATTATAGACATGGAATGATAAAAGCTGGACATGAGAAGTGACTTTATAGTAACTCCATCATAACTTTGTTTCACGAACATGAAAGCTGTTGCTGGGCAAAGTGAAGTTTTCCATTTCTTGTCTCTGTATCCAGTCTTCTCGATAATATCAGCATTATTAAAATAAACGTTATTTCTAAAATGCAACAGTCTATATTTTAACAGAAAATGTAAACAAGATTTAGCTATGAGCTAATCCTCTGAGGTTAGAGCAATCTCATCTTATTCCTTTATTTACTGTTGTTGTCCGTGTATCGCTAATGACTCCACAGCCAGCCTGTCCTCCGGCTTCTGTGCTTCTTCCATGGCTCACAGCTCCTCTGCTTTTCCTCTCTTGTGAGCACTGAGACAATGGCATCTAATCTGAGCCTGGGGATTTGGCAGCTCTTGAGCAGCACGTTGCCACAGTTTATGAGTACACAAACTGCTAATGGACTAGATTAAGGAATGAAAAAAGCTACAGGCCACACACCCCTAATGTTTCTCGTCAAAAGCCAGTATACAAAAATGGGGTATGATCACTCAAAAACATTAAAACTCCAGTCATTTCATTAAAGCATTATGAATTAACAAAATGGATTAAGTGGAGAATTTCCTGTCAGAGGTAGAAAGGATTTATATAAGGACTGACACCTAAAATAGAAATAAAAATAAAACTTAGTTTAGATATAAGAAAAACAACTTTTACAAAATGGTGTGTTCTGCATGCATCTATCTAAAATTAGGTGGAAATAACTTTTGGCTGTTTATCACGAACTAAAATGTCAAATGTATCCTTCTTAATTATTGAAATTCTGTTAAAATATTTGTGGAAATTATAAGTTTTTGTATTATTTACAATTCAGGACATCATTAGGAATAGCATATTGATTGGGCAAAGACAACTGTGTCTGGTTATGATATTCTTTCCAAACTAGTTGATACCATGATACAAATTAGACTTGACCTGTGATTATTGTGAAATTCTTTGCTTTTCTCTCACTTTATTTCTATTTAAATAACTGTGAAAGGGTAAAATTAAAATGTGTAAACAGTTTATTCTAGAACACCTGCAGGAAATTTTTCTTAATGTTGGCTGCACTTTTTTTCATTTGCCCCATGAAATACAATAGTAATGTTAGATGAAATGCATATGTCAGTCCCATTTTAAGCTTTGTGCCTGGAGGTATAATTAGATTTTCTTGCTTGAAATTCATACTATTATGTGAGTTCCTGTGGCGTGCACTGCTGTGAACAATCATCATTGAATGTCGTCTACAATAGGCTAATTATGAGACTCATGCTTATATTATCAGAGTATTGTTTTCAATTGAAGTCACTGTCTTCTTTCCCTGATCTATAGAGTGAGAAAATACAATATCCTAGATGCTGATCATAGATTGTATTGGATAGGAGCATATTTTGTAAGTATTCATAAATACTCAACCAGTGTATTCCACGAGTGTGAATGGGAGACGACTCAGAAATGTTAAAAAAATTAAGTAATAAAAAGTGAGTGTGAATACATGCATATGTATATAATATCCAGAAATTATCCATTATATTTAGATGAGAAAACAAAGATGGGATTTTTTTTTAATGTATAAGATTTAAGATGATCCACCTTGTACAATAAAATCTGAGATACTTGAGTTCAAATGCTGACTGTTCTACTTACTGATTGTGTAACTTAAGGTTCTTAATCTCTCTAAAACTTAATTTCTCTATCTGGAAAAAAGCAATAAAAATATCTACTTCACAAGATTCCTGTTCAGTATTAAAACAGGGTGTTCCTCTCTCCATCCCATTGTTACTCTGACCAAGATGGCTTTAATGTTTCCCTTAGTTTGACTAAACTTTTAGACAGATTTCTTCCTGACTATTGGCCCCTGGCCTCCCTTTTCTTTAGGTGTTTACTTTAGACAACTTGCAATGTATGAATTCTTTCTACGCCCTTTTGACATGTAAATCTTCTCTAGCCACTTGCCAGTTTTACAAGCCAGGAATGTCTACCTTAAGGACTGAAGGCCATCCTTTTGAAATCTAATCATCACTAGTGATAGGACCCTAGTCTCTGGAGTCTGACTTCAATAAGCAATGATTAGCAAACACAGATAACCACATTGACTACCTCCCTCCTGATGTCATCCAGGACTTTTCCAGGAACCCACTCCAGTGCTGGAAAATTCTCTTGCCTTTTGTTTCTTTTATTATGATTATTTTTATTTTAGTTTCAGGGTCACATGTGCAGGTGTGTTTTATAGGTAAACTCATGTCACAGGGGTTCATTGTATAGATGATTTTGTGACCCAGGTACTAAGCCTAGTACTCAACTGTTCTTTTTTCTGCTCCTCTCTCTCCTCCCACCCTCTAGCCTCATGTAGGCCCCAGTGTCTGTTGTTCCCCTTTTTGTGTCCATGTGTTCTCATCATTTAGTTCCCACTTACAACTGAGAACACACAGTATTTGGTTTTCTGTTCCTATGTTAGTTTTCCTTTTGTTTCAATAGAGTTTTTAGTTCTCCCTATTGCGATAGTCTTGAATAAAGTCCTCCTGGCCTGATTAACTAGTCCATTGCAATTTTTCTTTGACAAGTCTTCTAGAATTCTCCCTCTGTAGTTGGGGTGATATGACCCCTGACTAGAAGCTCAGTACTGATTGATTCAGGACCTAACAGGAATCCAATTTTTTTGAAGTTAAGAAATTCTTTTTTTTTTTTTTTTTTTTAATTTATTTATTATACTTTAAGTTGTAGGGTACATGTGAGAAGTTAACCCAAATTCTAGTTCAATAACTCAAGAGTCAGTAATAGGCTGACTTTAAGTTCACACTAGGCTGACTTTAATCACACTATTTTAATAATGAGGATTTTACTTGGCTTCTAGAATAACATCCCACTTTGTTTCCTTCATAGGCTATTGCTCTTGGCTTCTCTAAGCAAGATATCTTGCCCTACAACTTACCTATTACCCCATTACTCCAAGATCTTGCTATTTTCATCTTCTCATCCCACCGGAAGCTAATCGAAGTTTGTGCATCCTACATTTGTTAGGTGAAAATTCCTACAGGTACCTTTCCTGTTTTTGCCTGATGCCAAGATCCTCAGCACACTTTTCTCCTTCCTGTCTACTTAGAAATATCAGACAGTCTGCTATCTGGGCTACTGAATAACCTACATTGTCAAACGTCATTGTCAAATGGATCTATTTGTCCCGTCAAACTGAGCTACCATTCCTCAGAGCTTGTTAGGTGCCTAAGCCTCTGCCCTATGTTTTGTTCTAGGCTACAGAATGGGCAAACTGTGCTTTAATATGTTGTGTTTCATTTTAAAAATCAGTTTAGGCATGTCATTTTAGAATGACTTGTATTTATGGCTTCATATTCATTTTAAGCATATTATCTTTTATTCAATTTAAGCACATTGATTTAGAATGATGTTGTGTTTTATGATACCTGATAAGTATGATACCTGATAAGAGAATTCTTTGGAGGATAAAATGAAATTCTACAAAAAATTTTCCAAGTATTAAAAAAATATATAATTTACAAAGAAAACAGCAAAGGCAGGACGGATTACTAGAGAGGCCTCTGGGGTTCCCAGGAATCAAGCTACAGTGTTGGACACAAATCTCCTCTTTCCATCTGGTGCATATACTGGGCATGGAGAAGAAACTCAATGACAACAATAAAAGAAATAAAATTTTCTATTTTCTTCCATTTTCTTCTTCAATTAGGTCTACTCCTAATGAAAGAGATTATTCTTTTCACTAAGTCCCAGGCAGCATAGACTTCTCAAGGAAAATTTTCCCCAAGGAATTATCTGTCAATGTGCTCTTGGGAACCAAAACCATTCCTTCTATTCTGCACAGAGTGAGCACTACATTTATTGAATTACTTTTTTTTTTTTTTAATTTATTTATTTTTATTATACTTTAAGTTGTAGGGTACATGTGCATAACGTGCAGGTTTGTTACATATGTATACTTGTGCCATGTTGCTGTGCTGCACCCATCAACTCGTAATTTACATCAGGTATATATAAACAATTTAATCACAGTCACAAGAGTACCTTTTCTACAAAAAAAAAAAGATGAGTTGTTGTAAATAATCACATTCTGCCTCTACTCGTATCAGTAAAAATACATGTGCAAGATAAAAGTAGAAGTGAGTTTTTATTATTTGCAGAATTCATTAAAGAGAGACAATGCCTTGAACTCAAACGATATTCTGACATGTTGGCTATACCTGGCAAACGGGCTAAACCAGTGGTTCTCATTCAGTAATTTTGCCAACATTTGTAAGTATCTGGAAACTATTTGGTTGTTACAACTGCAGGGTGGCGGATAGGAGGCATGGTGGGAGAGGCGTGGAGGGGGGCGCTGCTACTGCCACCTACGGGGTAGAGACCAGGGATGCTGCTAAATATCCCATAATATTCAGAACGTACCCCTCAACAAGGAATTATCTGGTCCAAAACATCAATGGTGCTAAGGCTCAGAAACCCCGTGCTAGACAGATAGGTCCCACTGCATGAGAGTTGAGAAGCCTCTTGAAATAATTCACTCCAAGGTAAGAAGGAACCAGAGGGAGCAGGGGTAATTTTAAGTACAGCATAACTGCTGTTTGTTTCCAAAAGAGACCCTTTCTTTATTGGAATCATCTTTGGCTTCTGGAGATAGCAGGAACTGGAAGTAACACTGCTAAAATCGCTCATTTGAAAAATCAATAGGTCAACATGATATTGAAACCTCTTCTCCAACAATATGTACCAAAGAAAAGGGAATGAGGTGACCATTCACATGTCTCAACAATAAAAAGCACAGTGCTTAGGAAACTTCCCGTTTTCCAAGGTAGAACAGCCTCATTCCTCCCAGATCCTTCCTCTTGCAACTAAAATCCCTGGACAAACACAAGCAAGCTTAGGAAGACCCTGAAAGGTAGGCAAATAATGATTGACCATCTAGGTGAGAGGCGAAGCCAGCCAGGCTTCTGGGTCCTGTGGGGACTTGGAGAACTTTTCTATCTAGCTAAAGGTTTGTAAACACACCAATCAGCACTCTGTGTCTAGCTAAAGGTTTGTAAACGCACCAGTCAGCACTCTGTAAAAACGCACCAATCAGTGCTCTGTGTCTAGCTAAAGGTTTGTAAACACACGAATCAGTACTCTGTAAAAACGGACCAATCAGCACTCTGTAAAATGGACCAAATCAGTGCCCTGTAAAATGGACCAATCAGCAGGAGGCGGGCAGAGCCAAATAAGGGAATAAAAGCTGGCCACCCCAGCCAGTAGTGGCAACCTGCTGTGGAGGCTTTGTTCTTTCGGTGTTCACTGTAAATCTTGCTGCTGCTTACTTTCTGCATCTGCACTACCTTTATGAGCTGTAACACTGTGAGGGTCTGTGCCTTCACTCCTGAAGTCAGCAAGACCATGAACCCACCGGAAGGAAGAAACTCTGGACACATCTGAACATCTGAAGGAACAAACTCCAGACACACCATCTTTAAGCACTGCAGCACTCACCACGAGGGTCTGTGGCTTCATTCTTGAAGTCAGTGAGACCAGGAACCCACCAGAAGGAACCAATTCCGGACACATAGGGACCCCAGTACTTGAGGGTCAAGTTTTCTGGGTTTCTTGCCGCCTCCCGTGCATCCTGGAAGAGGTGCTACAGCAGCTTCCAAACAAGAACTGGCAACAGACTGACCAAATAATCCCCAAGAAAACCTGTTTCTGCTAGCCAAGGAACTGGGAAACAGGAAGCCTAACAGCAGAAAACCTTGTAGGCAATACCTTCCCTACTCTAGCCACACACGGCAATGAGAAAACCGCCTTCTCCTACTCACCTATCACAGGTTCAGCAGGCCCAGTAGGGAGCTGATTTTCCACTCCATGCCCCAACCTTACGGAAAATAGAATTCTCACCGAAGTAAGGAACAAATCTCCCATCCCACCCCTTCCCCTCCTGGGGAAGCAGGAATTTCCTGACTCTCCTTCCAGGTATTATTGGCACAGCCAGGCAGGCAGCTATCCTTTCATCCTCACCAGGCAGAAACAGGTGATGTTCCAATTCCCCTCCTGGGATAGTGTCAGATGAATGGAATGAGAAGTTGATTTTCCACCCCCCATTCAGTAAAAGCATGTGCTACTCTGATTGCTGTCTCCTCATTTGTATTCTCTCCCTTTTCCGCTGTGGCCCTCTCTTCTGACTTTTTTTTTTTTGAGATGGAGTCTCACTCTGTGGCCCAGGCTGGAGTGCAGTGGCTGGATCTCAGCTCACTGCAAGCTCCGCCTCCCGGGTTTACGCCATTCTCCTGCCTCAGCCTCCCAAGTAGCTGGGACTACAGGTGCCCGCCACCTCGCCCGGCTAGTTTTTTGTATTTTTTTTAGTAGAGACGGGGTTTCACCGTGTTAACCAGGATGGTCTCGATCTCCTGACCTCGTGATCCGCCCGTCTCGGCCTCCCAAAGTGCTGGGATTACAGGCTTGAGCCACTGCGCCCGGCCTCTTCTGACTTTTTTTTTTTTTTTTTTTTTTAGTGTACTCTTCACTTATTTTTCAATATATTTATATTCTTACAAATGCATTTGAAGTAATATACTCCTAAGTACTTTTATGGTGCATTCCATATATACTTTATAATTTCCTATTCTACTGAAGGGTTATTTACTATTTTGTTTTCTTTCTAGACATAGGAGTTTGTTGAGCGTTTTAAAAGATATATTTTTGTTACTGACTTCAACTTTTATTTCACTGAGATCAGAAAACATGGTCTATTTGGTGCTGATTCCTTAGACTACATTGAAGATTTTTTTTCAAAGCCTAATACAAGGCCAATTTTCATTCATTGCAATTCCTTATTTGCAATTCTAAAACTCAAGCTCCAAAATTAAGGTTTTTGTAACTCATTTGGTGCAGAAATCTAACCTGTGTGGATTCAGTGATAAAAACCTATATTGAACTGATGCAGTTATTTCGTGTCTTTATTTCCTATTTCTTTAGCTGTAGAAATATTAATATTTGATTATGAAGTCCTATGCTATATCTCATCAGGAGTGTTGTATTATATATAACGTATGAATTATATTAATTTTATATCACAAAAATCTAAATTTTGAAATTCATCTGGTCTTGTGGATTTGAGATAAAAGATCATGCCCTGAATATATATTAGTTAGAGTTTGTTGATAATATTTAAAATTTCATAGTTTTGCTTTTAAAA
Organism: Macaca thibetana thibetana; assembly: GCF_024542745.1. Classification (NCBI taxonomy): domain Eukaryota; kingdom Metazoa; phylum Chordata; class Mammalia; order Primates; family Cercopithecidae; genus Macaca; species Macaca thibetana. The sequence goes on along the minus strand of NC_065594.1, from coordinate 16,352,133 downwards.
TTTTTATTTATTATTTTCTGAGAAGAGCATGTCAAAACTCTTCACATCCATTCTTGATTTATCCATTTCTCCCTATATTGCTGTCAGTTATTGCATTATGTATATAAAAGTATAACATTTGGTGCATATATGTTCAGTTTTTGTCATGGTTGCCTATTAATGCATATATTAATCAGGGTTCTCCAGAGGGATAGAATCAATAGGAGATTTTTTACATACATACGTACATACACACACACACACACACATATATCTATATCTATATCTATATCTATATCTATATCTATATGAAGGCCTGCATTCCCTGGCAAGCCGCTGGTGCAAGTCTCAGAGGCCAAAGGCCACAGAACCTGGAGTCTGATGTCCAAGGGCAGGAGAAGTGGAATCAAGCATCCAACACAGGAAGAAGAAAACAGCCAAAAACCTCAACACAACAAAGTTAACCCTTCTTCTTCTGCCTGCCTTGTTCTAGCTGCACTGGCAGCCAATTGGATGGTGTCCACCCACACTAAGGGTGGGTCTTCTTCTCCCAGTCCACCAACTCAAATGTCAATCTCCTCGGGCAACATCCTCACAGACACACCCAGAAACAATACCTTACCAGTCATCTAGGCATTCCTCAATCCAATCAAATAGACGCCTAACATTAACCATCACAATGCATTAGAAACTACCACATACTTATCGACTTAAAACAATACATATTTATTAGGTGGGTCAGGAATCCAGGCATAACTTAGTCAGGCTCTCTGCTGAGGATCTCACAAGACTATTGAAATGAAGATGATGGTCAGGCCACATTCTCATTTGGAGATTTGACTAGAGAACAATCTGCTTCCAAGATACCTCAGGACCTTGGTGAATTTCATTTTCTTATGACTATAGAATTCAGCTCAAACTGTTTCTTCAAAGCTAGCAAAGGAAAGATACAGAGACTGACAGAGAAGGAGAGAGGCTGCTGGTTGGAACCTCTGTATTCATGGAAGGTAGGACACTTCTTTGGATGGGTTAATCTGTTTGGTCAGATGTACCCAGAATGATCCCCCTTTTGATTAAAGTCAACTTTTTATGGGCCTTAATTGCACCTGCACAATCCCTTAATCTTTGTCATATTCCATTAATTAGAAAGAAATTACAGGGCCTGACAACACTAAAGAAGAAGGGATTTTACAAGAGTGGGGTCACTGAGGGGATTATCTTAAAATTCTGCCTATCCCAACTTTGATATATTATTTTATTATGCCTTTGACAAAAGTATAACATTCTTTTCTGCCTCATATGATACTTTCTCCTGTAAAATCTACTTTTTCTGGGTTTTGTAAAAATGATACCTTGCTGCCCTGGTTGTATTTGGGGTATTAATTTGGTAGTAAGTAAGTACATCTTTTTCATTATTTTTAACTTTCAGGATCCTATTACCTTATTTTAAAAAATAGAACATTGTATTTCTGGAACTGTTTTTAAAACCAAATCATTAGATTTAACACTTTTGCTGAGGGCCATTTTGCTATGATAAGATTTATTTTACCAAACTGTTTTCTATTTTCTATATCTTAAGATATTTGTTAAATTCCATATTTGAAAATTTTGTATTCTACTTATAATCTTCTGATCTCTCATATATTCATTAAGGACCATATTTAAGGTTTTTTTTTCAATTTATTGAGTTTATCAATATCTATGTATTACTCCTGAACCACATAAATACCATAGCATGGTCTCACTCACATCTATTTCTGTTCCTCTCTCCCTCATCTCACACGACATTGGTATCATCAAAATTTCTCATTTTGTAGTGATTTAGATATTTCCTCCCCTTCTTTGTTTTTTCTATAATTTTTGATTCACATAATAGTAAATGTTTAATGTTATGTCTTACTTCCCATAACTTGTTAATTTCTCCTGGATTTATACCTCTTCTTCCTAGTGTATTTCTTTTGAAAGTACTTTCAAGTTGGGGTGGGGAGGGGACAAGAAAGTAGAGGATTTTGTGGGAATTTTGTCTGAATTTCTATTTCTTTTCAAGACTCATAATTTTACTATAATATGTTCTTGCTTATCCTTATTGATACTCAAGCTTAGAACTATGCATTCTTTTATTTTAGATACTTTCTGTATTATATTCCAAAATAATTTAAGAAGCATTTTTGTCATTTTAGAAAACTATTATATTTTTTATCTTATTATTTATTCATCTTAACATTTTCCTCATACTTCCCACCTCTGTACAGCCCTCTAATGCCTTCAATTTCTTGATTTTATTTACCAGCCTACATATTCATTTTTTAATGATATGCATTTTGCCATTTAACCTTCTAAGTTTTTCATTTAAGGTATTTTATCTTTCATACCCAATGTCTCCAATTTGTTGTTCTTCATTATTAACTTTTTCTGCTCCATATCTCTAATATTGTTCTTGTCATTAAGGGTATTTGTTTTGCTTAATAAACATTTTTTTTTTTTTTTACTTTCTAGTAAAAACATTTGTTCCCTCTGGTAATCAATTTCATTTTCTTCTTTGTTTTTAATAATTATTGCTCTCTCATATGTCTTATTACTTTACCTTAAATGGTATTTTGGCTGCAATATGCTCCTGGCATTATCAGTGAAATCCTGAGCTTGTTCTTCAGGGAGGTTTATGGGAAATGGGGACAGATAGGCTCTAGCATTCCCATGAATACATGCTTCAATAGAGTAGGGTGTGTGCCTACTCTATTTGTCTCCTGCACTGTTTGAAGAATGCTTTTTCAGTACTCCAGTTTTGTCTTCAGTTAGTGCAATTACTGGCTAGTTGAAAACAATTCCATTAGCTTCATTTATTCCACATCTATCTGCCTGGTAAATTTGTGAATATTAAGTTGCCATGCCTTGGCCAACCAGACCCTTTCTTCTATTGGAAGAGAGCTCTTAGAGAGAGTAAGTACTCTCTCCTGCTCTTCGATGGCTAGGCTGCTTGTTCCAGGTGGGTATGAATACCAGTCCAGGTCCTCTGACAAGATTCTAAGTGTAAGAAATCTACTGATGGAAAAGACTGTGGGATGAAATAAAGGGGAAGTAACAGGGGCCAGGAGAGCTGGCAGACCATTATGTTCTGACATTGTGCAGAAGAGAGGGAAAGAAGGCAGGCTGGATAAGAAGAAAACTGCAGTGAAGTTCTACAGATATTTTGGCCAGGCTAAAGGGGAGTCTTTGAGCCAAAGTCAGAAGAGCACCCTGTCTGTCAGGAACAGGTCTGCCTTACTATCCCTGCCATGCAGTTATTGGCTGGGAGGAGCCCAGAGGAAAATAGAGAGAGAACTTAAGGAATATGAATATCATGAAAAGCAAGAAAGGAGAGATTTACAAGAACAACTAATGAAACCTATCAATGTATCAAGTACAGTAATACGTGTATTAAGCACAAAATGCAAAATCCACAGTCAACTATAAAGCTGATTGTCCAGGAACCAAGAAAAGATTTTAATCTATAAAGTTTAGTTTTTAAATTAAATAAAAATTTCTAAGACAGTAGGGATATGTAAAGCACTTAATTATAATTAAAACATTTGTTTAGAACCTATTATATATAAGGCATTGCTATGGAAAATAAATAATTCCATGTAAATACACAGTAGTTTACAATTTATAAACCACTGCCCCTGCCTTCTAGGAGTTAATTATATTACCAGAGCAATTTGAAAGACAACTAGCATCAGAAATACTTTTTGTTACTAATAGTGTTGCTATGTCAATTTATCATTATAAGATTATTAATTAATTTTTAGCATTATTACTATAATTTATTTATTGTTTTATTTTCTGCACAGTCTTAGCAAAAAAGCGAGTATTAGCTATGAACATTTGAATTCCATATGGACTTCGTCTTTCATGGTTCACTGAGCAGCAGCTACTCAATTGTGTCTTCCTTTTCTCCATCTTTCATACACACATACATGCAGCTTCAGCCCAGGGTTAAAGGATTTGAATACTTCATCTGCTTTTATCATTTATTTTTTCTTTAACAAGTATCATAAACATCAATTTTACTTAGACTAACAGCATATTCAGCTTGTTATATTTTAGAATATGGATTATCTTTGGATGCTGCCCAGATATAACCTAATTCGAATGTGATAAAATATAGTAGTTCCTTCTTAAAGGTCTCCAGACTATATTTCATTTCAAAGAATTCTATCTGTTGTTCTATTGTTATATTCCTTATAAGGAGAGAGCTGATATGACACAGAACCTACTCCTTCCTAAATGTTAGGATTTGTAGGTAATATAATATATAAAATAGAAAAAAAATCCAAAGTTATGACCATGTCTTTCAAGGCTCCATATAATCTAGTTCCTATTCAGAACTTTCAAATCATGAGTAAAAACTTGGAATAGAAAAATGATAGGGTTTGTTCTGGGAGAAGGCTACAAAAGGGGTGTGAAATGACTAAAGGACAAATTGGATCCATAAGAGTCTTGAAAAGAAACTGGAAAACAAGATGCCACAAATAAGCTTGAAAGCAGTGTCCAAAGTAGATAAAGTTATTTTAAGAGTCTTTACAGGCTCTTGAAGAGTCTATAGAGATAACACAATCCAAGTATGAACTATAGAAAACACATGGCAAGGAACATCAGTGGTTATGACTGATGGTGATGGCAAGAAATTTGAAGGGAAACTGATAATCCATGTATGGGATGGCTTGGGTTCAGATAAAGCTAGTCACCATAGTATTAAAAAAATTCAGACTGAGATAAGTTTGAGAAACCGCAAGATAAAATATCCACCAAAACTACTTGCAAACTAGCAGTTTTCTGAAGTTCCATATAGTATGCTATTATTAATTCATGGCTGATCACACACAGCTGCTCTATATTCTTTGTTAAGCATCAGTTTGATTTTGGCCATTTACTTTGTTTTCAACATTTGCATGATATATTTCACAATTCCATGTCCCGGTCATAAGATGTTTCTCAAGAAAAGTAAAAGAGAATTTTTAAAAAGCATGATCCAAAGTGCAACAAGAACTACTAGATGCCTCCATGATTTTCCTTCAAAATATACACACACATAAACATTTAACTATAAAAGTGACAAGATTTGAGTTGATTATTTGAAAATATAAACAAAATTGACTAGCCCCTAACTAGCCTAAATAAGAAAAAAGGAAAGAACCTTCAAAATATAAAGCCAGAAATGAAAGAAGAGACATTAAAATTGATGCCACATATATAAACAGAATCATGAGACTATTAAAAACAATCACACACCAACAACCTAGATAACACAGAAGAAATAGACAAGTTCCTAAAAGTGTGCAGCCTACAAAGACTGAATCATGAAGAAACAGAAAATCTAAACAAACCTGTAAGTAGTAAGGATATTGAATCAGCAATAAACAGAATCCCATCAAAGAAAAGCCCAGACCTGATGCTTTCACTGAAGAATTCTACCAAACATTTAAAGAGGAATTAGCACTAATCCTTCTCAGACTCTTCAAGCAATTAAACAGGGGGAAGCACTTTCAAACTCATTTTGTGAGGCCAGCATTACCCTGATATTAAAACCAGACAAATATATTACAAGAAAAGATAACTATAGATCAATATCTCTACTGAATAGTGATGCAACAATACTCAACAAAATACTAGCAAACCAAATTCAATGGCACATAAAAAGGATTACTACAAGATGATCAGGTAAGACTTATTCCTGGCATGCAAAGATGGTACAACATAAGAAAATGAAGTCAATATAATACACCATGTTAACAGATTGAAGGACAAAAGCTACCTGATCATCTCAATCCACATAGAAAAATAATTCGACAAAATTCAACAGCCTTTCATGATTTTAAAAAAACACTTAACAAACTAGAAATAGAAGAAAATGTTCTCAGTATAACAAGGGCCATATGTGAAAACTAACCTCATACTCAGTGGTAGAAGTGGAAAGCTTTTTCTCTAAGTTTGGAAACAAAGCAAGGTTGCCCACTTTTGTCACTTATATTCAACATAGTGATGGAAATCCTAGCCAAAGAAATTAAACAAGAAAAAGAAATAAAATGCATTCAAATTGAAAAGCAGGAAGTAAAATTATCTCTGTTTTCAGAAAACATGATGCTACATGTAGAAAGTCCTGAAGACTACATACACACACACACACACAAGCGTGAAATGTTAGAACTAATAAACAATTCTGCAAGATACAAAAGTGAGTTGTGTTTATACAACCTAACAATGAGCAATCCAAAAAAGTTTTTTTTAGAAAATCCCATTTAAAATAGCATCATAAATAATAAAATTATTAGCAATAAACATAACCGAAAAGGTAAAAGGCATATACCCTGAAAACTACAAAACATTATTGAAAGAAATTTAAAACACACATAAATGGAAAGACATCTCTTGCTATAGTGTGGATGTCTGTACGCCTAAGCTTCATGTTGAAGTTTGATCCCCAATACTGGAGGTGGGGACTAATGGGAAATGTTAGGGTCATGGCAGTGTATGCATCGTAAATGTCTTGGTGCCATTTTCACAGTAATGAGTGAGTTCTCATGCTGTTACTTCCCAGGAGAGCTGTTTGTCAAAAAGAGCCTGACACCTCCCATCTCACTGTTGCCTCCACTTTTACCATGAGATCTCTGTACACGCTGGCTTTCCTTTGCCATCTGCCATGAGTGGAAGCAGGCTGAAGCCTTCACCAGAAGCCCAGTCTTCCAGTCAACAGAATCATGAGACAAATAAAACTTTCATTTATAAGCTACTCAGCCTCAGATATTCCTTTATAGCAACACTAAATGAACTAAGACATCTGTGTTTATCGATTGGAAAACTTAATATTGTTAAAATGTTTATTCTACCCAAAGCAATCTACAAATTCAATATAATTTCTAACAAAATCTCAATTTTTTTTACAGAAATAGAAAAAATTCTAAAATTTACACAAAGGACCCCCCAAAAGTAAAAACAGTCTTCAGAAAGAAAAAACAAAGTCGGAAGCCTCACATTTCCTGACTTGAAAACATATTACAAAGCTGCAGTAATCAAAACAATATGATACTGGCATAAGACAGACATATAGACCAACGGAACAGAATAGAGAGCCCAGATATAAACTCATATACATGGTCAAATGATCTTAAACAAGTATACCAAAGCTAAAGGGGAAAAGGTACACTTTTCAACAAATAGTGTTGGGAAAACTGGATATCCACATGCAGATGAATAAAATTGGGTCCTACTTTATAGTATATAACTCAAAAATTAACTCAAAATGTATTAAAGAACCAATAATAAAATCTACAACTCTAAAACCCTTAGAAGAAAATATAGGGGAAAGCTTCAAGACATTGGTTTTGGCAATAATTTTCTGACTATAACATAAAAAGCACAAGAAAGAAATGCAAAAATAGACAGGTAAAGTTGCATCAAACTAAAAAGCTTGTGTACAGCAAAGGAAACCATCCATAAAGTAAAAACACAACCTATGGAATGGGAGAAAATATTTGCAAACCATATATCTGACAAAAAGTTAATATACAGAATATACAAAGAACTACAACTCAACAACAACAATAAACAAAAACCTGATTAGAAGTGATCAAAGAGCTTGCATAGATATTTCTCCAAGGATGATTATGCAAATCACCAATGAAGAATATTAGAATATGCTCAATCTCACTAATCATCAGGAAAATGTACATGAAAATGACAATGAGATATTACCTAATACCCCTTAGGATGGTCGCTATACAAAAAGCAGAAAATCAAAAGTGGTGGTAAGGATTTAGCAAAATTGGAACTCTTGTGTACTGTTAGTGGGAATATAAAATGGTGCAGCTGCTATGAAAAACATTATGGAGGTTTCTCAAAAAATTGAAAGTGTAATTACCATATGATAGAGTACTTTATCTTCTTAATATTTATCCAAACGAATTGAAAACAGAATCTCAAATAGATATTAGCACACCTAAGTTCATGGAAGCATTATTCACAATAGCCAAGAAGTAGAAGCAATGTAAATGTCTATTAATGGATGAATGGATAAAGAAAATTTGTTCATATATACAGTAAAATGCTATTCAGTCATGCAAAGAAGAAAACTCTGTCATATTACTACAGCATGGATGAACCGCCAGTCTATTAGGATAAGTGAAATAAGGCACTTACAGAAAGGTAAATGCTGCATGATTCTACTTAGATAAGATATCTAAGTGGTCAAACTCTTAAAAACAGAAACTAGAATGGTAGTTACCAGGGGCTGGGAGGCAGGGGAAAAAGAAAGTTATTGCTCAGTGGAAATAAGTTACAGCCCTGCAAGATGAAAAAGTTCTAGAGATCTGCTGCAAATCCATGGGTATATAGTTAACACTACTATACTGTATACTTAAAAAATAGTTAACATGGTGCATTTTAAGTTATGTGATTTTTTTTTAACACAATACAAAGTAGCTGCAATTTGAAGGCTCCAACTGGGCATGTTTTGCATAATTGGATCATCAAAGATGATAAAGACAATAAATAATAAATAACACAGGGAGGCCATAAATCAATAGGAATAGTTGAAAGAGAGAGAAATTCTACTTTGCAGCGTAATATCAGCTAATAAATGTAGAAAGAATGATAGGGTTTTTTTTAATGAAATTTTATAACCTCCAATGTAATAACTGATTCAGCAAGCATGCCAAACTGTTGAGTTAAAGGTTGCTGAAGGCAGAATGTTTACATGGTCCCAAGGTACTACCCCATAAATTACTTATAATTAGAAAGAAGAGAATGTACTTTTACGATGAAGAGATCTGGCATTCAACAACTTAACCAAATAACAGTTAGACATCTGGTCATTATGTTATACAATAAAAATTATATAACATCACCTACAATTTTTGCCAAAAATGTGTAACCTTAATCTAATCATGTGGAAGCAATAAAGAATGAGACATTCTACATGACAACTAGCCTGAACTCCTCAAAAAGTCAATGATAGAAAAAATTCAGAGGGCAGGAGGCTGTTCTGGGTGAAAAGATACTACAGAGATATAACTGTCAAATGCAACATATAAATTTTGATTGAATCCTGAAATTCAAAAAATAACCAGCTATGAAATACATTTTTAGGATCATTGGAGAAATCTGAATATGATATGTGTAGAATTTTATATTACCAAATTGTTGTTAATTTTCTTACGTGTAGGAGAATTTATTCTTAGAAGTTAGATGCTAAAATATTTGGGATTGAGATGTCATGATGTTTGCAGAATATCATTACTTTCAAATGGCTTAGCAAATAATGTGTGTGCATTGAGAAAGAGAAGCAAATGTTGCACAAGCATAAAAACTAGTGAATCTACATGAAGGGTATACAGATGCTCTTTTTTTTTATTTTCAAAATGAAAACTTGGGGAAAATAATGAAACACAGATTTCTAGTACAGTCATTTTGGGGAAATAGAAGAGGGAAATATATTGTACGTGAGCAAATTTCCCAAATATCCCCTTTATCCCTGCTCATTCACCCAATTTCCACTTCCTATTGCAGTTGCCACTTTATCCTACTCATTCTCCCTCCTCTAGCTCCTCCTTCTTTCACTGTTTCCAACAAGCACTCACAGTGTGTGTGTGTGTCTGTGTGTGTATTTAGGGGTGTCTGTGTGTGCACGCAGACACACACAGACACACATAAGAGACACCCCTAAATACACATTCATTGCAAAATTCATCCAGATTACCCACTGCCCTATACAAAATGAAAGCTAGATAATTTGCCAAACAGCCACATTATAACATAGCGCTGCATATTTATTTGAAAGGTGTTAGATTGGCAAGGTGAACAAAATGCTAAATTCGTCTTTAGCAATGAAGATTACAGCACGAATCCACCGGCAAGACAAGGTTCCCGACCAGGCACGTTGGCTCATGGCTGTAATCCCAACATTCTGGTAGGCTGCAGTGGGTGGATTGCCTAAGCCCACAAGTTCAAGACTAGCCTGGGCAACATGGTAAAACTAATCTCTACAAAAAAATACAACTTAGCTGTGTGTGATGGCACATGCCTGTAGTCCCAGCTACTTGGGAGGCTGAGGTAGGGGAATCGCTGGAGCCCAGGAGGTTGAGGCTGCAGTGAGTTTTGATCACGCCACTGCACTCCAGCCTGGGTAACGGTGAGAACCTACCTCAAAAAAAACCACAAAAAACAAAAAACAAAAAAAGGTAAGATTTCTGCTTTCTCATACACAGCCCTGAACTCATAGGCCACTTTAATGGAGAATCTGTGAGAAGTACCTGAAAGGCAGGTGGCGGGAGGTTGAGATGCTTGACTTTCAAACACTGCCAAGCCTCTGACCATCTGAACTAGAAAAGGATATAGTTTAAAATTTGCCCCAGTAGCCAAGCAAATAACTGAATAAAGAACGTAAGAGACTCAAGGGAATGTCAAATGTGTAAAGTTAAACTCCAGGAAGTACAGACGTTATACTAGTCACCTCCATGCCAAAAAATCAGAAATTGCTATATGCTCAGGCAAGTCTCTTCCGCCCTGTAGGCCTTCAATGCTGTCTAGATTGGAAAGGAGAAAAGCAAGCTTGCTGTGGGCAGAATACAATCATTAGGAAGCAATATTGATCTAAAGATGCTTGATTAAGAAAAAACTAGACCTTGGACTCAAACCTCTAATGAGTTTACCATAAGCTTAGCTTGATATGCCGTTTCCTCCAAAAAATAGTCAATATTGCTAGTGCAGAAAACATGAAGAGTTTTAGATGTTAATTGTTTTTATTGACTTTGAGATACCCATATTTATAGGCATGGCACCCAGAGGTTCATGCAAAGAGTTAGTAACTATTTTCTGCCGGGTGCAGTGGCTCACGCCTGTAATCCCAGCACTTTGGGAGGCCGAGGCGGGCGGATCACCCGAGGTCGGGAGTTCGAGACCAGCCTGACCCGTCTCTACTGAAAGTACAAAAAAAAAATTAGCCGGGCATGGTGGCGCATGCCTGTAATTCCAGCTACTCGGAGGCTGAGGCAGGAGAATCGCTTGAACCTGGGAGGCGGAGGTTACGGTGAGCCAAGATTGTGCCAATGCACTGCAGCGTGTGCAACAAAAGCAAAACTCCGTCTCAAAAGAAAAAGAAACTATTTTCTGTCCGTGTTAACTTTCTTTCACTATGTGTGAGGCAAGGTTAGATTTCTTTTAAAGCTACCTCACTCATCTAGGGAAAGAAAGGGTGATGAATAAAAATTTTCCTTCAGTAAGCCCAAATCTGCTGACTTCACGAGCCAAAGCCTTCATGTCAAGTATAAAGCATTCAAACCTATGGGCGTATCCTTACATCTCTGGTACAAACATTTCTAAAAAGTTATTAAAATGATGCAATGCAAATGTATGTCCAAAAGGAGTAAACCCTGGCTGATTTATAGACTATTATAATTTCCCCACATTTGGAGTGTTTCTGTCATGTTTGTCTGTTCATTCTGTTCTGAAGTTGTATCTGTGTGGCTGAAGCAACATATACAAAGCAGGTAATTTGGTTATGACACCGTCAGCATATGGCAGTGGAATAAAGTAGCAATCACTTTAAGCAGATAGAATGTAACAGATATCTTCCATACACACAAAAACTACTGCACTAAAACCGGTGAAAATAAAACAGAAAAATAGAACTGTGAAAAACGAAATGATCACCAATTTGCTCTAACTAGAACTCAATGACTGCTAACATACTGATTACCGGAAATTTCTCATTATCGAAAACAAAATGAAATGATCCCAAGAAAAAAACCTGAGGCTTTTTCCCTGCTAATAATAGACAAAATAACTAGCGAGTGGTTGGTTCTATTCTTCAGAAAGAAAAACTTGATTCTCGAGGTTCCTTCCAATAATATGTTTAATTTAATGAAGAGGTTATAAAACAAAATTCTGTGGGGAATTGCAATAATTAGGGTAATGTGTCCACCCAAAATTATTCCAACTCTCCAACTTATTTACAGAACTAAATTGAGACAAATTGCTCTTTAAGTAAAAGTCACTGTGCTTTTGAAGGTCCAAAAGACGTAATTTTGTAGCACAGAACTCAGCATGCTACTTTGAAGTCGTGTTTCTTAAGACGTCTCTAAAGCAGCAATTAGCAGAATGTGATTGAGGAAATGCGAAAACATTCCACATTATCATAAAGGTGTTAAAATTGTCCAAATGTTTAAATAATGTACACTTAAAACATATTCATGACATGAAGTGCTTTGTGATCAGCATTTACTACATCAAATGACAATAAAAATGTGAAAGAATGGAGGGTATTGCACTAGAGCTGCATACACAAAGAATGAAACTCTCAAAAGATGTTACAATAAAATCGTGTTTTTTTCACATGTGGGAGGGATTCTGGGTTCTCAGCTGTAGGACTCCTGAGAGACCATGTTTTACGGTGTGTTACAGAGTTCCAGGAGGTGCTTGGCCATAAAACCCTTCTCTGCAGATCCTCTCCGGAGACTAGTGTTCCGAAGGTTCACACTTTGGAAACTTCTTTCCCAGAAAACAGTAGGCTTATAATGGTAGATGAAATCTTGGATGAGGATAAGATGGTGTATTAGTTTGCCACACTGCCATAACAAAGTACTACAAATTGAATGCCTTAAACAACAGAAATGTGTTGGCTTACAATTCCAGAGCCCAGAAGTCTGAGGTCAAGGTGTCAAGGTGTGTGCGGGGCCATGCTTTCTCTGAAGGTGCTAGGGATCTGTCCCAGGCCTCCCTCCTAGGTTCTGAGAGTCTTTTGGTTGATGGCTACACAACTCCAACCTTTCCATGGAGTTCTCTCTACATGCTTTTGTCTCTGTCCAAATTTTCCCTTTTTTATAAAAACACCAGTCCTATTGGATTAGGAGCCCATCCTACTCAAATATGACCTCATTTTAACTAATTACATCTGCAACAATCCTATTTCCAAATGAGGTCACATTCTGAGACACTGAAGGCTAGGACTTCAACACATGAATTTTGAGAGATCACAATTCAATCAGTAACAGATGGGATAACTCCAAGCTGTGTAGAAAAAGCAGTGAGTCTCTCTCAGCTTCAACATGACCGTGTTTGGGTGTGTGAATAAAGTTAGAAGGTGTGTCACAGGTAATGTTCCTAACAATAGCTGGAATACCTAGGTTTGCAAATTATTTAACTTTTTACATTAGAATAGACATAAGGCTATCCCTATGACAATGTTATTTTCACTTGTTTACACTCCTGATATTCTTATTAGAGAGGCAGTGAATGGGAACAGCGTTCACTTATGCATCAAGAATGGCACAAACCTAGCAACCTAGACTGCTGGGGACAGGTTTTGCACAAAATACCACTGGTCATGTATGCATAGTAGGAAAAAGATTGAGCACTGCTAGCAAAGATAAGGCCCAGCTCCTAAGTTTAGAATGCAAAGTTCCCCTAGGTCTAGCCCATTCCTACCTCTTTCCAAGCCTCCATCCCTGACACTCCTTGACTGAAATTTATATTCTACTAACATAAACTGCGTGCTTCCCACCTACACATGCTGTTTCTCAACTTCATGCCTTTACACATGTGATTTTCCTGCATAAAGTAACCTCCTGTTCCTTCTAAATGACTCCTGCTCATTCATCCATTAAATTCAGTTCAGGGTCATGTCTTCTACGAACACTGCCCAGATGACTTTAACCGATTCTCCACTGGTGTTTTCATAACTTCTTATCTATGCATCTGTTATTGTGCTTACAATAGTCTTTGGAACATTCTGTTTACATCTGCTGTCCTAGAACCGGAGATGCATGAGGGCAGAGACTATGTCTTATTTGTCTTTCTACCTCCAACTTGTAATAAAAAGCCTAACCAAGTAGGTATTAGGTGAACAACATAAAATTAAGCTGAAGGAGAAAAGGATTTCAGACTGATATTGCTAAGTAATAGACATTCATTAAAATCATGCTTTATTCAGCATCTTTATTTTAATGAAATATAGTTGATCCTCATTACATGCCGATCCATTTTGGGGAATGAACCTATTTATTGGAGTTTATTTGTAACCCCAGAGTCATTCATTGCAGTGCTTTCAGTAATCCTTAGGCATGCACAGAGTGTTGAAAAATTTGCCTGTTTTCATGCACGTTCTCAGCCCAGGTCAAACAAGGCAATGCTCTGCCTTCTTGTTTCAGCTCTCACACTGTAAGCAAGTGTCCTTTTTATGGTCTATTTAGTGGCAGTTTTTCACATTTTTGTGGTTTTCACTGGTGACAGTATTGTTTAAAACGGCCCCCATGCATACTGCTGAAGTGCTGTCTGTTGTCCTTGAGTGCAATAAGGTATCTTTCAATGAAAACACATGTAAAGCAAGTTTGCATACTGATTGTTTGATGAAAGTGTTGTGACCGGAAGCTCCCAGGAGCCTAACCCTATGGTTTTCCTAGGAGCTGTAGTTCAATATTAGCTAATTCAGTGTTCACAGTGACTTTATATACAACTACCATGATTAATGAGAATCAATTGTAACGCTATAAAGCCAGTTTCACTCTTCACATCTGTCTCACCATGAGTAGTTCTACTGTTAACTTATGCTTCAGTTTGCCATTTTTAAATCTTGTAATGGTAAACTGTTACACAAAAGAGATGTTAGTGGTGTTTTCTGTGAGCCAGCCTTAATATATCCCAATGAACTAGGAGCTGGATTTCCTGGTGCATATTTTGTTACACCTCCGAGTAAAACTAGTTTCTTTCTTTTTCTGACTAACCATAGAATTCTCCAGGCCATATAATTTATCATTTAAAAATATTCAATTCAGCTCTTTTTAATATATATAGACTTTTGCTATGTTTCCATAATTTCAAAAAGATTGTAAGTCCCTAGTGAGCTACCATACATTTCATATCAATTTTATATCCTCAATATGGCCTCACTCAGGTCCCATTACATACATAGTATAAGCTCAATAGAAATTTGTTGAAGGGATTAAATTGTTAACTACTCTCCAGAGAAAAATATTAAATAATTATAACTGGCAAAGACATCAGAATTCTACACAGATGAATACAAGATTGATAATCTACTCCCCAGGATATCTTTGACTATAAAACCACAAAACATATATAAATGTTACTACTTTTTATTCCTGGAACTTTCATCTCATCATCCCTCTGCCTCTGCCTCAGCACCCACCTGCTCCATTCCTATACTTCCTGATGGCTCTTCCTTGATTTCGTTGCTGGATTCATCCCTCTGCCCTTCTCTTACCTGCACTGACATCCCCCAAGGTTATATGCTTGGCCTGACTCATTTCTCCTTCTAAGCTATTTCCCAAATATCCACACACTGCAGTTGTTCACTCCAAAGCAGGTAATGATCAAGTAGACATTCCAGCTTTAACCAGTTTTTTTTCAAGCCCAGAGATGAACGTCCAATTTTTACTTATTCACACATAAACTCATTAATATCCCTAAAAATATCACTTCTCTCCAATCTTTATTTTGGAGAAAAGCATTATGATTTAATCCACTCAATTTTGTTTCTTTCCTCTTTTACCTCCTACATCCAAAACATTCCTAAATATTGATCATTCCTTTTTTTTTTTCCTTGACAGTGTCTCGTTCTGTCGCCAGGCTGGAGTGCAGTGGCACAATCTCGGCTCACTGCAATGTCTGCCTACCGGGTTCAAGCAATTCTCCTGCCTCAGCCTCCAGAGTAACTAGAACTACAGGGACATGCCACCACACCCAGATATTTTTTGTATTTTTAGTAGAGACGGGGTTTCACCATGTTGGCCAGGATTGTCTTGATCTCTTAACCTCATGATCCGCCTGCCTCAGACTCCCAAAGTGCTGAGATTACAGGCATGAGCCACTGTACCAGGCCAGTGATTCCTTCTTTATCTGCCTTCTATCTTTTCCTTCTTTCCATTGTTGCTAATGCTGACTGATTTCAAATTCTTAGTATCTTTGCCTGGACTATTACAGTATCTCCTTTATCCTCTTGACTGCCTACCTCATTCTCTTACCATCTCAAACTATTTTTCAAACTGCAACTGTCCTGAATTTCTCTCATTTGTCCCTTCAAATCTACTCTTCACTCCCCTCCACTTTGATCTGTTCTCCTGGAAGCTGAAGTGTGTGGAATATATCAAGAGCTCTTCTCCTCTAGCTCCCAGTTGGGTTTGACCACTGGGAAATGCTGGTAGGAGTTCAAAGGGTGGGCAGACAGGAAATCCAGGTTATTTAATTCTCCTGGCATGTTTGATCCTATTAGGTGGCCTTCTTTACACAGCTTTCTCTCCAGATTTTCTCATTTAGAGGTGTGAATGGTGAAGCCCCGCCCCCAGCCCCAGTTTCAAGTCTTAGAGGCTTTATTTCTTTTGATTTTCATCCAATCCGCCCACATCTTTTGCAGAATCCCTTTATTAAACTTTTTTCAGGTTACCTGATTTCAATGTGCCATCTGTTTTTCAACTGATGTACTAACCATTTATTTAGCAAAAGAGGTTTAATTATGCCACTCCCTTATCCCAAAATCTTGAAGTGTTTTTTCATTATCTGAGTTCCAAACTTTCTAGCCAGTATTCAAAGTCTTCCATAGTGTCTCCCCATCCTTCGTCTCTCATAACCACACCAGTCCATTTGACTCACCCATGATCACTGAGTCTACCCAAATTCCCTAAAAGCTATATATTGTTATACACTAGGCCCAGGAGTTCTTTCTATTCTTTTTTTTTCTGGTGAAAGTATATTTACATTTGAATGCTCTGTTAAAAATACTGTCTTGCCACATGCACGCATATATTTGTCACAGCAGTATTCACAATAGCAAAGACATGGAACGAACTTAAATGCCTATCAGTGGTAGACTGGACAAAGGAAATGTAGTACATATATACCATGGAATACTATGTAGCCATAAAAAAGACAAGATCATGTCCTTTGCAGGAGCATGGATGGAGCTGGAGGCCATTATCCTTAGCAAACTAATGCAGGAACAGAAAACCAAATACTGCATGTTCTCACTTATAAGCGGGAGCCAAATGATAAGAACACATGGACACAAAAAGGGGAACAACAGATACTGGGGCCTACCAGAGGGTGGAGGGTGGAAGGTGGAAGAGGATCGGGAAAAATAACTAATGAGTACTAGGCTTAATACCTGGGTGACAAAATATTCTGTACAGTAAAGCCCTGTGACACAAGTTTACGTATGTAATAAACCTGCATATATACCCCTGAACTTAAAAGTTAAAAACATACTGTCTTTCAATGAAGGCTTCTTTGTTTAAATCATCCCCTATTTTTTTGTTCTTTTACGTCTATTGAATCATTAATTAAATTCCAACTGAAGACATTATATTAGTAGTATTTTTCATATGTTCATATTTTTCTATGTTCACTTTAAAATGTTCCTTTTTGACATGTATATTAAATGCACCAAAGATTTAGCTTTCAGTGTGTGCCAGTTACCAGCAGAAAATGTGGCCTGAGTTGGGTGCTACACACAACAGTAGTTCTACCATTCATGTAAAAGCTGCACTATTCCCAATCATATAGCAACTTCTATGCTATTACGCATTATCAAAAAGTGATGATATTGAGAGAAAAATACAGATGTCAGAGAAAAATACATATACAGGCTGTATATGTAGTTTTTGGTGAGAAGGGAAAAAAAATCAGAAATAAATATAATTCTCAGAACAACATCTTAATTTCAGTGGAGAGAAAGCAAAGGACGTTGGCAAGGATGATGGATGGAGCCAAGGTAGAATAGTCTTCTATGCGTTGACTCATAACCATGTGAACTGGGAAAGGAAGTTGAGAAATTCCCCCAAGAGAACCACGGGATTTCTCCCTGGGGTATTCTGTGCTGAGAATGTGGAATAAATGTTACACCAATTTCTTCTCATACTAACATCAAAATTTCTCTGACTCTGGGTCTACGGTCAACTTTGAGACACAAAATATCAACAGCTACAAAATATACTAGGACTTGAGGATCTAGTTTCTATCTGAGGCTAGGATTAAACACCCAGGTCAAGTTGAGCGAGTGAAACAAATTTCAATATACTTCTATTTATTTATTTATGATCTATACTCAGTAATGCTTACATTGAAATCTGAGAGGATATATTCAACTCTCAATGATTAAAGCAAAGACTCAAGAGGTGGTTGCAAGTCTGAAGTTATAGATACTGAATTTGAAGAAAAAAAAGGGAAGGGAAGACAACAGTCTAAGCCCATCATTCACGTATTTGGGCTATAAGGTGAAATACAATCAGATACTTTAGAACAATAAAAATATTAGCAAAAAGTAAGAAAGTAGCATTTCCAGCCACACACACCTGGTGCTTAATTGGGTATCTGGGTTTTTTTAGCCACTACAGATAGAGAAAATGCTCAGCACAAAATGAAAGAGGGTGGGACAAAAAGTATTAGCAATGTACTGTCGAACATCAAAGCTCATCTAGAATTTCCCTTGAATCAGGCCTTTTCTTAAAATAAGGCACATGCATCCAAGGCTCTGTGGGATGACAGCATAAAGTCCAGACCAATTCATGGTGGAAGAAAACACACATGTGAAGAAGGTTGTCCCGCATTTTACCAAGCCATGTTGCTGCCATCTCTAATTTTGTGGAACTCTTTCTTGCCTTTCTGTGCACTTCTCTCCCCACAATTTCCGCAGTTTCCAGAACCCACAGCTTTTCCTCACTCCCCACTCAAGCCACTGCTGGCAGAACACATGATTAGACTAAAACCAAACTCAGATGCTGAAGTTAGAAGCGGCCCATCATGGAAGGAACACGGTCTACTTCCATCTTTCGGTAAACCTTTTAAACTAGAGGGGAAGACTTCTTTAGGAAAGAATAACTAGAACATAACATGCCCAGGAATCCACGACATTTATTTCCATGTAATGGGAATTGAGTCAAGTGTTATTTGGTACTCATAATTATTTCTATGAGTCGGATATAAAATCACATTACTCAGAAACCTGGATTCTATCTTCTCCTTGTAAATACATAATTAAAGCTTTAACTTGGAAGAGAAGCCTTTGCTTGTAGAAAGAAATAAAAGTGTATTTTAGTTTGAAATTGTAATCAAATCAGTTTTATGACCATCAGCTGTATTCACTATCAAATATTTATCTTGACAGCTATTTTTATGCTACATTTTAAACTCATACGTGATTGATCTAAACAGTCATCTTGGTTCCTCCAGAATAAGGCTCGGGACACAGCTGACAGAGGAAGAAACACTGCAAGGGGCTGGTGTTTTCATTGGAGTAGAAGTCACTGCCATGTTTAAGTTAAAAGAATATCGACACAAACTATTTTGTTACTTATTTTTTCACTAATCCACAATAGTGGCTTTGTTTTATCAGAAGGGAATTCTTTATCCAAATTTGTGGTCAATTATTGTTTCTTTTAAAATACCATTATTTTGAATTCTGGTTATAAACAAACTAAAAAAATATCCTTTTTCTCCTCTAAGGTTAAATATTGAAATAGCATCTCTAGAAGAAAATAAAGTTTCTGGGAGCAGTAGCTTTGTGTTAATTGCCAAAACAAAAATGAATGGTTGACACATAGTATCAAAAGTGGATATAAATATTCTAGTTTCACTATATTATTATATTTGAAAATCAGAATGGGCGGTTTGAATTTCTTCTGGTAGCTTTAGTTACTTTGCACATATATGCGACACTTATACAAAGTACCTCCTATTTTAGTCTAGATCAAATACAGTATTTTTCACGTTGCTTGAACATACAGGAGGAAAGCTTTCCACTGCTTCCATCACCATCCCCTGAGAAATGGGCCACATTGTACAACCACTGCATTAAAAATACTAATTGTAGGCTTGGATTAATGGAACTACAAGACAAAGCACAATTTAGGTAAACGGAATCAAGTTTACTAACCTAAAAGGCAAAACCACAAAGTACTGTCAGGATACGGGCAGAGAAACCAGTAACACTTTCCAAGAGAGAGGTACAAGCTTCCGAACCCCAAAATCCACACCAAGATTAAACAGATGAGAATAAAGCATCAGAAAGAATAAGACCTTTACTTTGTCTGAAAGTCCAGCTTCCAGGCCTGGACTTCAAGGGCCAGATTCATAAACAGATGTAACTTTTTTGCAGATGCTGAAATAATTCACCACATAGGCAACAGTAAATTGGAGACCACTTCTTCTGGTCTTAGAAACCTCGTAATATCTGAATTTTGCAATAAAGGTGTAACTGCACAGGGTGGCCCAGCATGCTTAGGCATGAACACAGTTCTCATTGATGAGTCTCACCTCTCCAGACTAACCCAGATTGACCAGGGCATATTGGTCAGTGCCACGCAACAAGGAGAAAAGTCAGTTACGCAGTTACTCTCTGAGAGTCATGCTAGTTGAAGAGAAAAATTAGCAAGAAAGGAACAATGCCACATTTCACATTGAGAAGAAAAGAAAGTAGAAAAGGAAAACTGTTTCTTTGGATCTCACACACTAGACACATGTCCCTCTTTCATTTATCTTAATAAATTTTGAGCACTTGTTTCATGCCTTGTACTGTTCTAGAAGCTGAGGAAAGAATTGTGTGCAAAAAGAAACATTGCTCAAATCAAGTTGACATCCTACTGGGGTTATCTTCTGTGTTACCTCAAGGTTATTGGATGTAGGGGGAAAAACTATTTACTAGACAGATTTTCGGGAAAGCTATCAAAGCTATGAGGAGTGAACATGTGGGAGATGAGAGAATGTTCAGGTACAAAATTTTAGTGTTTCCCATGGGCCTATTTGTTAACTTGTACTGAAAGTTTTAGAAACTTTAAAATAGAAATAACTCATAATACACAGAAAGTCATGGGGGACAGGGAGAGGTTAGCAGAAAATTACTTAAAGCCAGAGAGTATCAGATTTCTTTCTGTAGGAGGATAACCATTCTTAAAATTATTGTTAGTTAATTATGATCTTCTTGCAGACTCCTCAGTGTCTCTCTTGAATGTAGTCAGAGGTAATGAATAATGTGTGTGACTGAAGTCGTGGTGCTAGAAGCAACAAGGAGTAAATTGTGGAAAGCTTCTTCTCTCTAAAGCATTCAAACTTACTGTTTAAGAACATGGTGCAGGTTAAATTTGGCCCAAGGGCTACCAAATTACAGCCTCTGCCACAGTACTATGAAAATTTATGCTTTTTAAATGATAAAAATAGTAATAATCATTATTGTCATTTTTCATCAGAGAGTATTATTAGTGCACCTCTCTTATTTTTTGCCACCCAGAATCCAGTTACCCTTCCTTTCATGATTATAACCTATTTTTTCCTGAGTTGATGGCAACCAATGCATCCCCTAATTTCTAACCACATACTTTGAGTAAGCCTCCATCCCAGGAAGAGATGGAGCATTTGGGCCTAAGCCAAGAAAAGCATTATAATTACCTCAGAAGGGGTGATTGGTTTTGTAAGGACATGACCCAGTTAGACCTAGTGAGATGCAGTAAACTCTTATAAACCTGTTATTTGTGGAAAATAGATTTTGCTTTTTATGTTTGATGTGAAAATGGGGCATTGTAAGGTCTAAAGCTGTTCCCATCATCCTAGGACTGTGAAGGTAGAGCCTGTATGAATAAACATCACTGGAGTTTACAGATTTGGGTTTCCATGGCAATTTAATATCTCTGTGGCACAATTTCCTACTCTAAAGTCAAGGGGGATGGTCTAGATCAGTGACTCTTAAAGTTTTCTACCTACAGAGAAAAATAAATACTTACTCTCAAAGGGTGATGCAGTATAACTCCAAACAGCCTGTCATCAGTGGAAATTTGATTCAATTTTATGTTCTGTTTTAAATATAGGCACTTCAAAATTGTCATAATGTTTATCTCAATATAAACATAATTCTCCATGAAGACCTGATGTGCCAGGAAGATGGGCGATGGCTGTGTTTCTTCTGGAGCTTCCTCTAGCCCCTGGCCCATCACTCTTGCCTTGAGGGCATTGAGAAACATGGGGGGCACATCTGCTAAAGAAATGCCCACCATTAAAAGTCTGTTAAATTGCTTTTTTGAACACTTGACCTTAAAGATGCCCTACAAACTATTTACATGTAAAAGAGTGATATCATTGAGCTTTCCTGTAATTCAAATTAATAAAACATTACCAAATAATTATTTCTTCAGAATTCAAATGGGTCCTCTTTTTCTCTTTTTCTACTTCTCCCTATCACTACTATTCTGCTCCCTTGCCGTTTTGTTTTTGTTTTTGTTTTTTATCCCATTTTGGATAAAAATTATAAATTAAAATTATAATATGAATTTGAAGATTGCTACTCAGCTAGCATAAACAAGCAACCCTGTCTCTCCTTATCCAACATACTAATATATGTATTGTTTTCTTAAATGCAAATGCCTTAGGCTTTTACAAGTTAACAGGCTGTTTCACCCTCCTCATTCCCACCAAAGGAAGCTAAACAAACAAGGGAGGGTGGATGAGAACAAAACATGTTTTTACTTTCAGGAGGGCTTTATGTGAAAGCGTCCAGCTCTGAGGATGCAGTATGAGTCCTGCCAAGCTTCAGGCAAAGCACCCTCCAAAAACCTGAGGACATTCTGCTAACGTGGGGAGTAATTGTGGAAACAACATGTTACAGAGACACTGAAAACTAATCCTGGATTTTCCAGTGTAATGTACATTTGCTGGAACATTCAACTCTTCCCAGGCAGAAGTCAGAATGTTTATAGCTTTCAGCCTCACTGTTTGTAAATGGAAAGCTGAGCTCAGAATTCATAATAACTGATTAAGCTGCTGTTTTTTACCCAACCTTAGCAGGGAAAAAAGCAGTGGGTTCTCATACTGAACCATAAACACATGTTATGTTATGTGTAATAAATTCCCTAACATTGTACTTTTCTTGAAGGGGAGAATGAGGGATATAATAGAACATTTTTAACTAAAAGCTAAAAGAGACTGTCTAGTTGGCATATCAAGTTAGAAATGAAAAGAAATCCATTTAAGTACTGTAGCATATGTATTTCATGGGCTAGCATCATAGAATACTGAAGTTAGAAGAGCTGCAGAAGTACCTAATCCAAAATTCTTTCTTTACAAAAGACAAAACTGAAAACCAATGAAGCGAAATGATTTAAAGTCACATAGAGAGTTAGTGTCAACACAGATAATAGGCTCAATTCTCCTGATTTCTAATGCAGCAGACACTGATGGTAACTACTGATCAGTGCCACATATCATACAGGTCATGTCACAGCATTCTGAAACATGTAAGTTCTTTTTCCCACTGTCTTGACGACTTTAGACCTAGGTATGTAGCCTTTACCATCATGTGGGACTTTGTTTATGGAAACGGCCTTGCCCCACCTCCTCATGGCCTGAGAATGAATGCCTTTGGCTAAGTAAGAAAGCTCAGAAAATATCTGTGAGTAGGTCTGATTTTGATGAGTCAAGAAGAAAACTATTGATTATGAGCTAGGAATAAAAACAGTGGGTCAAAATATAGTAACCACTTTTCTGGTTTCTTGTATTTGATGCTTTGACATCTTGGAGACTTGCAGACTCTGGATAGACTGACCCTAGTTAATTCTTAGAGATAGGAAAAGACTGGCTTATGAGTGCACCTTTCATATGCCAAATAACCAATCCAGAGCCCACATCTCAACCACCTTCTTTATTAGCCCTTTACACTGAGGACCACTGTCCACCTGCCCTAATAACTCCAGACCCAGATACCAGACAACTAGGGACAGCCCGTAGATCCTATAGCGCACTTAAATTACTCGAACTCATCAATACCAAACCTGTTTGCCCTTCCTTGCCAGTCGCTTCCTATGGAAACCATAATAAAGACTTTTGTCCACATTTTCCCCTCACTCCCTCTGTCTCCTGATGCCAGTGCTTCCCCGGGGTGGCCGGGTGTGGCGTGGTGTACCCCTTCCTCCTGGAACTGTGAATAACAAACTGTCTTTTCAATGGCAACCATCTCCTAACCTGGTCACCTGCATAATAATAACAAAACCTACATTTTGAAACACAGAGGTCAAAAGCCAAGAAAATTAAAGGTGCCACAATCAGAGATAGGTTTGAAGCAAGCAAGAACAAACAAGAGATAAGTCACAAGTAGGGATAATGTGGCAAATGTCTAGCTCAGAAGGAACTCACGCAAACCCAGAATACTGATGGGACTATGCCTTTGGTGCCCTCCTGCTGATATGGGAGGGTTGCCTTCAAGTGTTAAAGTGACACATCAACAAGTTCCTCCTGAACACATGCTTAATAAGTGGCATGTGAGCACTTGAACATTCCTAGACACAGACTCACTATGCAGCGTTCCCATGACCGGCGCCCTAGTTCCAGTCCATAGCAGAAAGCTGAAACAGCCTCTTACTCATCTCTGCTTTTTTTTCCCACCCTTATTTAATTCATCTATTCTATCCCTTCTAAGTTACAGCTTGAGTGTTCGTAAGAATCTTCCATAGCTCCTCA
This sequence comes from Macaca thibetana thibetana, assembly GCF_024542745.1. Taxonomy (NCBI): domain Eukaryota; kingdom Metazoa; phylum Chordata; class Mammalia; order Primates; family Cercopithecidae; genus Macaca; species Macaca thibetana. The sequence continues at coordinate 16,327,677 of NC_065594.1, read as the reverse complement.
TATCTTCCTCATTTAGACTGAAGCCTCGCCATTACAGTCAGAACTTTCCAAACGGTGTCTCCAGCCTGTCCTCTAGTCCTGACTTCCACACTTCTGTTACATTCCCTACAATGTGGCAAAATTAAAGTATTCACTGTCCATAGCACATTATTCCCATGCACTGAACCACTTCATTACAAGAAGAACCACAAAATATATTTTACAACACTGATTTTGGACAAAAACATACCTGGATTTGAATTCTTGGCCACAAACTGTGGTGTGATCTTGGCACTCTCAGTCCTTTTTTTGCTCATGACAAATAGATTTCATAATATATATGTCATAGGATGATTAAAGAGGTTAAACGAGATAGTACATGTAAAGATGTCAGCACAATTTTGGTGTAAATTAACACTAGTTAACATAGGCTATTTTATCGTTGCTCACCTTAAGCATATTAGAGTTTTCAAAGTATGTCAGATACATAATGACATTTGCTACTCATGAATTTCTAACATGTATTATAACTGTTGCCGTTTTACAGATGAAAAACCTCAGACTCAAGAGAAGTGACTTGCTCCATGTCATATAATCAGGTAAGAATTACAAAAGTTCTCCCTTTTTTTTTTTTTTTTTTCTGAGACAGAATTTCGCTCTTGTTGCCCAGGCTGGAGTACAATGGCGTGATCTCGGCTCATGGCAACCTCCGCCTCCCAGGTTGGTTCAAGCAATTCTCCTGCTTCAGCCTCCCAAGTAGCTGGGATTACAGGTATGCACCACCCAGGTTGGTTCAAGCAATTCTCCTGCTTCAGCCTCCCAAGTAGCTGGGATTACAGGTATGCACCACCATGACCAGCTAAATTTGTATTTTTAGTACAGATGGGGGTATCATCATGTTGGCTAGGCTGGTCACGAACTCTTGACCTCAGGTGATCCACCAGCCTCGGTCTCCCAAAGTGCTGGGATTACAGGAGTGAGCCACTGCGCCTGGCCTAAAACAGTTCTTCACCTGCTTCTTACTTTCATTCTTTTCTTCTCTACATTGCATATGACATGATACCATATAAAGTCATTTAATGAAACGAATGGAAATAGTCATGTTTTATTCTCACATTACCTAAGAATTAAGAAGAAATTTTTTAAAAACTTAGTTTACTGATTATTTGCATGTGCCTAACACTGCGTTCAGTTTTACATAAATTTTTATGATTTAAATATAACAACACATCTGCAAGTTATATACTATTACAATATTTTCAGGTGAGAAAATGAAAACTTACAGAGATTAACTTGTTCATATCACACAGGTAGCAACTGACAACACTGTACTCATCTAAGACAAAAGCCAACATACTTAAACACTAGATTAAGTTGCTATTCAAATTAGGCATGTAATTAATTTCTATTGAATCAAATTTTAAATGACATATGGAAAATAAAACTGCCTTGCTCTGTAGTAGAGGGAAAAATAATGAGATTTTCTGGAAAACTGATTTGTGTGTGTTTGTGCCTGTGTGTGTGTGAGTAAAACAGATAAATAGATGATAGATGATAGATAGATAGATAGATAGATAGATAGATAGATAATAGATGAGAGATAGATAGATAGATAGATAGATAGATAGATAGACAGACAGACAGACATTGTGCCCAAGCGTATAAACATGTTTCAATAAGCACTCTTTCTTTTAACAATAATAGAAATCCAATTTAAGCCAAGCACATGGATATTTGGAGGGTGGGAGGGAAGACAATCTTCCAGCCTCATTTGCCACTAGCTGTAACCCTGTGGAAAGTTCTGATCAATGGAGTGTTAGGAGAGAAGATGTAAATAACTTATAAGATACACCTTAAATGTGAGTGCTAGTCACTTTTTTTCCCTTTCTTCTACCCTGCTTAGATCATGAATGTGATGAATGGAGGTAAAATGTAGATTAGGTGAATGAAAATTGCTCCTTAAGGGTGGCATTGTGGACACCTCAAAGTAGCCTGAGTCCCAGACAACTGTATGCCCCAAACGTTCTAGATCCTAACTTTACACGAGAAAAAAATAAGTGTCTATCTGTTTAAACCACTGTTATTTTGGTTCTCTATTACATACAGCTAGACAAATTATAACAATTCTTATATCTTAATTATTTACTTATGTATAAACCAAAGCTGAGAACAGAAAGAAGGAAACAATTGAAATATTTTTTGAGGGACTTATGGGTTAAGTGTCTAGCCATAGACTTAAGAAATTTCAGAGCTAAGAGGGACATTAACAGTAATCTAATCTATTCACAGATGCAACCCTCAAATCTACTGTCCAAAATTACGAAATCCAGTCATGGAGATAAGCTAAATTAGATGTATCTAAAATAAAGTGTTAATTTTCATAGTTGTCAGAGCCACATCTATGTAGTTAAGTATTCATCACTTGGATTGAAAATATACAGGGCCCTGATACTTGCCTAAAATGTACTGAGTCTATACGAAGTGATACAGGAAGGACAAACAACTGAAGTCATTGCAGGAGTTCAATGGGAGATATTAATCAAAAGAAGATTGCCAAATGGGCACATAAATTGACCACTATGGACCAGGCACAGTGGTTCACATCTGTAATTCCAGCACTTTGGGTGGCTGAGGCAGGAGGATCAGTTGAGTCCAGAAGGTCCAGTTGAGTCCAGGAGGTCAAGACCAGTCTGGGCACAATAGCAAGACCCCTTCTCTATAAAAAAAAAAAAAAAAAAGTACCACTATGCTATACCTAAGATCCTTCATTATCTTCATTTAGTTAATCTAACCTGGAATACTTTGTCTCAAATCCTGGAGACTTGAGGAAGCATTTTCTCCCACACATCCTAATTACACATTTTCAATGACTTCTATCATGGGAAGTAGGATCACATCACTTGAGACTCATCATGGTTTTTAAAATATGCGTTTTAGAAGAATTGCATTTGCATAGTTACGCAACATTGGGAGTGAAGTCATTGTTGCTGTACAAAGTGAATTGCGGTTTATTCTCATGTTTATGCTAACTGTTCAAAAGGAAAGCAAACAAATTAAAGGTGCTGACACATTGATAATGTCTTCCTCAGCAGAAAGTTCAACACCATACTCCTAAGCATTGTTACTCAGCATCTGCCCAGAGGCCTGACAAAGTGTAATACCCAGACACTAGGCAGAGATCCCAAGGATGGTAAGACATGTTACTTCCATCTGTTCCTTAAGGGGTGGGGTTGGGTAAGAGGCAAACAAGTTGCCCCATGAACAACCAGGATTTTTCTGTTTGACTCCTGAATTAAGCCCACCCCTCACCTGTACCCAACCCCACACTACCAAAGGAAGGCATCCCCCTCCATCTTCCTGAAAATACCCTAAGAATCCGATCAAAAATGGACAATTTAAAAGATGCTCTAAAGTCTGTTAAGAATTGAGTTTTCTTCATCTAACATAATTGCTTTCTCAAGCATTTTCTTCTTTTAAGCCATAATTAGAATGTTCTATTGAAATAGAAATACACTGTTGCAAAATGTACTTTTACAAACAAAAGCAGGACTGCCTGGGAAGTTTTGCAAGATTGTATTCACCATTGGTTATGTACTCACAAACAATGCTGTTATGACCTATCAAATGTATTTTACTCCTGAAGTACTTAAAATAATTTATGGAAGATACACTAAAACTTACAAGAAACACAAATATTTTATTGCATATCACTATATTGTGTGTTTACCATTAATGGTAAATATACTCACCATTGTACTTACCATTGTTTTTGTATTTTACCAATACAATTAATTTTCATGTTTTACCAATACAATTTTACCAGTTAATGGTAAGTGTACTTACCAATATACTTACCAATTAATGGTAAGTGTACTTACCAACATACTTACCAATTAATGGTAAGTGTACTTGCCAATATACTTACCAATTAATGGTAAGTGTACTTACCATAGTTTTTGTATTTTAAGGAAAGTAACACTAACTCTTCAGCAAAATAAAATTTGTTACTTAATAAATATTCTAAGCCTAATTATTTGGTTGAAGTTAAGTATATTTTATAACTTTTTCTCCTGGAAATACTTGCTCATTATAAAAAATACGTAAAATACAAGTAAGTATAAAGAGAAATAAAACTCACTTCACTCTAATCCCATAATATACATAAAGTAAACATTCAGGTATACTTTACACAAATTTAATATATCCCTTTATTTTATATTTAAAATTATATCAGAAGCATTTATCTATGTTTTAAGACATTTTCTGTTGCTCATGATATGTCTTTGCATTCTCTTTTGCTCCATGGACTATATTTTGTTTGGTTTTAACTCAAGTTTCTTGAAAAATATCTGCTGGTACTAGTGGTTAATTTAAGGAATCTTCTAAGACAAGGGAATTTTAATATATCTTGAAACAAAGAAAGTGAAAACACAGCATAATAAAGCTTATAGAATGCAGCAAAAACAGTACTAAGAGGAAAGTTTCTAACAATAAAAACCTACATTAGGCCAGGCGCGATGGCTCATGCCTGTAATCCCAGCACTTTGGGAGGCCGAGGCAGGCAGATCACCTGAGGTCGGGGGTTCGAGACCAGCCTGACCATCATGGAGAAACCTTGTCTCTACTGAAAAAAACAAAAAATTAGCTGGGTGTGGTGGCACATGCCTGTAATCCCAGCTACTTGGGAGGCAGAGGCAGAAGAGTCACTTGAACCTGGGAGGCGGAGGTTATGGTGATCTGAGATTGTGCCATTGCACTCTAGCCTGGGCAACAAGAGTGAAACTCCATCAAAAAAAAAAAGAGAGAGAAAGATACTGAGTAAACAAGTCAATTTCACACCTCAAGGAACAAGAAAAAAAACAAGCGGAGCCAAAAGTTAGCAGAGGAAAAGAAATTATAAAGAATAGGGCAGAAACAAATCAAACAGAAAATAGAAAAATAAACAAAACTAAGTGTTGTGTTTTTTTAAGATAAGCAATGTTGACAAACTCTTAACTATACTAAGAAAAAAAAGAGAAAAGACAAATAAAATCAGGAATGAAAGAGAAGACATTACAGCAGATGCCTCAGAATAAAAAGGATCGGGGGAAAACAATAAACAATTACATTCCAAGTTGGATAACCTAGAAGAAATGGATAAATTTCTAGAAACATACAAGACTGAATCATAAAGAGATTTGAAAATCTGAACAGACCTACTAAGGCTATTGAATCAATAATCTGAAACCTCCTAACAAAGAAAAGGCCAAGACCAAAAGCCTTCATGGTTAAATTCTGCCAAACATTTAAAGAAGAATTAATGTCAATCCATCTTAAGCTCTTCCAAAAAACAGAGGAGGAAACACTCCCAAAGTCATTTTATGAGGCCAGCATCACTGTGACACCAAAGGCAGAAACAGATAACACAAGTAAAGAAAACTTCATGACAATATCCCAAATAAACACATATGTAAAATTCCCCAATAAAATGGTTGCAAATCAGATTCAACAGCACATTAAAAGAATTACATACCAAGACAAAGTGGGATTTATCCTTGGGATGCAAGGATGGTTGAATACACACAAATCTATCAATGTGATACACCACAGTAACAGAATAAAGGACAAAAACCATATGACCACCTCAAATAGGTGTAGAAAAAGCATTTGACAAAGTTCAACATCCCAAACTCTCAACAAAATAGTTATAGAAGAAAATTTCTTCAACACAATAAGACCCATATTTTAAAAAAAAAAAAAACAAAAAACCTACAGCTAATATTATAATCAATGGGGAAAAACTGACACCTTTTTCCTCTAAGATCTAGTACAAGGCAAGGTTGTCGACTCTTGCCACTTCTATTCAGTATAGCACTGGAAGTCCTGGCCAGAGCAATCAGGCAAGAAAAAAAGATAAAAGGCATACAAATGGAAAAGAAAGAAGTAACTATCTTGGCACATGACCTGATCATGTATGTAGAAAACTCTAAAGACTCAAAAACAAGAAAAAAAACCTGTTAGAACTACTAAAGAATCACCAAAATTTTAGGATACAAAATCAACATACAAAAATGGGTGGCATTTCTAATCACTAACAATGAACTATTTGAAAAGGGAAATTAAGAAAACAATCCAATCACAATAGCATCGAAAATAATAAAATATTTAGGAATAAACTTAACCAAATAGATGACACATTTGTACACTGAAAATTAGAAAACATTGATGAAGGAAATTAAAGGAGACAGATAAGTTGAAAGTTATCCTATATTTATGAATTGGAAGAATTAATGGTATTAAAATGCCCGTACTACCCAAGTGATGTACAGATTCAATACAATCCTTATCAAAGTCCTAATGGCATTCTTTAGAGAAGTAGAAAAAACAATCCTAAAATTTACAAAGGACCACAGCCCCAAATGGCCAAAGCAATCAATAAACGGCTGGAAAAACTAGATCCCCACATGCAGAAAAATGAAATTAGGCCTTTATCTCATACCATATACAAAAATTAACTCAAAACATATTTTAGACTTAAATACAGACTTAAATGTAAGACCTGAAATCCATAAAACCACCAGAAGGAAACACAAGGAGAAAGCTTCTAGAAATTAGTTTTGACAACCATTTTTTTATAATACACCAAAAACACAGGAAAAAATTCAAAACTAGACAAGCGGGATTGCATCAAACTAAAAATCTGTACAACAAAGGGAACCATCGACAGAATGAAAAAGCAACCTACAGTATTGGAGAAAATATTTGTAAACCATATCTCTAATAAGGGGTTAATATCCCTTAATATTTGTTAATATTTGTAAACCATATCTCTAACAAAGGGTTAATATATAAAGAACTCATACAACTCAATAGCAAAAAATAAGCAAATAATTTGATTTAAAAATGGGCACAGCACCTGAATAGACATTTCTGCAAAGACGACATACAAATGACCAACAAGTATATGAAAAAATGCTCAACATCAATCATTAGGGAAATGCAAATTGAAACCAAAATGAGATATCACCTCACACCTATTAGAATAGTTATTATCAAAAAGACAAAAGGTAACATGTTGGCGAGGATGTGGATGGAGAAAAGGGAACTCATATGCTGTTGGTGGAAATGTAAATTGGTACATTTGAAAAACAGTATAGAGATTCCTCAGAAAATTAAACATATAACTACCATATCATTCAGTAATCCTACTGCTGAGTATATATCCAGTATAATCAGTATCTCAAAGAGATATCTGCATTTCCATGTGGATTTCAGCCTATTCACACTAGCCAAAATATGGAAACAACCAAAATGCCTGTTGTCAGATAAATGCATAAAGAAAATGTTACACACACACACACACACACACACACACACACTCATATACACACAGTGGAATATCATTCAGCCTTAATAAAGGACATCTTGCCATTCGTAATGGCATGGATGAACCTAAAGAACATTATGTTAGGTGAAATAAGTCAGATACAAGAAAACAAATACTGCCTCATTTCACTCATATGTGGTATCCCAAATAGTCAAACTCACAAGAGAGAGTAAAATGTGGTTTCCAGGGTTTGCGCCTGACAGAAATGGGGACATGTTCATCAAATGGCACAAAGTTTCAGTCATGAATTAATGGTGAATATAGCTAGCAGTACTCTATATTCGAAAGTTGCTAAGAAGGTAGATCTCAAGTGTTGTTACCATAAAAACAAAGACCACGCCACTGCTCCAGCCCAGGCGATAGAGTGAGACTCAGTCTCAAAAAGAAAATGGTAACTTTGTGGCTTTGTGGAGTGATGGATATGCTAATTAGCTTGATTGTGCTGATCATTCCACAATGTATACATACATCAAAACATCAAGTTGTATGCTTTAAATGAATACAATTTTTGTCAATTTACCTTGATAAAGCTTGATAAAATAATTTCATCATAGTGCTCTGTCAAAAGAAAGAATAAACGAACATCATTTAAGTGACTCCCTTGTATGGTAAAAAAAGAAAAGAAAAAAATAAAAAAAGGAATATTTAGGTTCCCTCTGCCCCTTCCTATAATGGTAGTTTCATAATGTTGGCAAGGCTGACCTATGGAGCTTGGAACTCCCTTTCCTGTATGTTCCTGGACAAGATACCATGGGCAGAATTGAAGGATGCAGTTTTAGTTGACACACATTGTCATTTATAAGCTGCCTCACTTCTTGGTGTGAGACAGTGGCTATGCCTGAAATTGCTCTACCTTCATCTAGATCCTCCTTCAGCTTCTCCAACTCCTGGGCCAGACCAGGTGTGTATGTTTAGCTCTGTTGATGAAGAGCCCTGGTTTCTGCAAGACAACTACACTGTCTAGTTCAGAGGCTCAAACATGACTGGTTTCAGTCCATCCTAGTGGCTCCAACTCATGTTTGTGGATTTCAGGTCATTGGGTGTTTTTCAACAGATTTATTAAACTATACATTATTTACCATAAAAATCACCCATTATAAGGGTAAATTTCATTAACTTTTAGTAAATATATGGAATTGTGCAACCACCAAAATAATTCAATTTTAGAATATTTCTATCACCCCCCCCCAAAAAAAATTTCCTTAAGCTCATTTGCAGCAAACTGCTTTTCCAACCATCAGCTGTAGGCAGCCACTTATCTGTTTTACTGTCTCTGTAAATGTGACTTTTCTGGATTTTTCATGTAAATGGCATCTTGCAAATACAGTAGTTTGTGTCTGACATCTCTCATCTAGTATAGTGGCTTTGAGGTTCATCCATGTTTTAATATATATCAATATTTTGTCCTTTTTTATTGTCTGCAAATGCTTTATATATTTTGCTTATACATTGATCAGTTGATAAGACATTTGAAATGTTTCCAGTTTTTCTCTATTTTGATTAAGGCTGCTAGGAACATTTGTGTTCAAGTCTTTTTGTGAATATATGTTTTCATATCTCTACTTGGGTAGATTCACCAGGAACCGGTTGTTGAATTCTATGGTAAGTTTTTATATAACCATTTATGAAACTGCCAACCTGATTTCCACAGTGGCTGTACCATTTCACATTCTCCCAACAATGTATGAGGGTTTCTGTTTCTCCACATATAGTCAATATTTCTTATTGACTTTCTTTCTTTATTATAGCCATTCTAATAGATGTGTATTGGTATTTCATTGTTTTTTGCTTTACATTTCTCTATTTATGATCATTGAGTACCTCTTCATATTTTTACTAGATATTTGTATGTCTTCTTTGATGAGATGCCTATTCAAGTCTTTTGCCCATTTTAAAAACTTGGTTATTTTCATAGTGATTGAGTTGTAAGATTTCTTTATATATTTCAGATGCAAATTATTTATCATATATATGATTTGAAAATGTTTTCTCTTGTCTGTGGCTCGAGTGTCTTTGGAAGCACAAAAGTTTTACATTTTTATAATATCTTTTTTTCCTTCATGGTTTGTGCTTTTTATTTCATTGCTAAGAACTCTGTGCCTAACCCAAAATCATAAAGATTCTCTCCTATGTGTTCTTCCAGAAGTTTTACTTTTATATTTAGCTGTATCATTCATTTTTATTTAATTTTTGTTCATGGTGTGAGGTAAGGATCCAAGTTGTTTTTTTTTTTGCCTATAGATATACAATGGTCCAAGAATCATTTCTTGAAATTTGTATTGTTTCATTCATTGCCTTGCCTTGGCACCTTTGTTCCAGCCTGTTCTGGCTCGCTCTCACTTTACAACAATCTTTGCTTCCTGAATGCCTGTTGTAAGTACATCAAACTACAATATTAGACATATAGAGCAGCTCCCGCAACGGTATAAGATCAAACCCTTAATAGATATAGGTACATGATTGATAGGTAGGTAGGTAGGTAGGTAGATAGATAGATAGATAGATAGATAGATAGATAGATAGATAAAGAGAGATAAGAATATTCCTTAGTGGTCTGCTTCTTTGAATCCTGACTGATAAACTAATCAAAGTGTGCAATGCTTATGAATATGTCTGGGATTTTCAACTGCAGGCTTTTGTCTTAAACATTATTCAGCCATCAAAGACTCACTATTTGTATTCAGAGTTATAAATATTCTTTAACTACTAATTAAGCATGACTCTAAATTCAACTGACTTTACTGTTCATATCTAAGATCTTTAATTTGGCACCTTCCAATTCTTGAGATGTTAAATTTATTTAATTTTTTAAGTATATGTGGGTGGTAAGTTGTTTTATGCCATCCATATCTGAGAGTGTCTTTCTGTTGAATTTATGCATAAATAAAAATTCACTTGTGTGTTAAATCCTTGACTTCAGGAATGTGTTTTGCTTCCATGGAAAAACTTCAGTAAACATATATAATTATTGCCTCATTCCTTTTACAATAAATTACTGACTCTCCTCTTTCATGACCTAAATGTAGATAATATGAGAAAAGTTTATAACTTCACATCAACATCACTTAATCCTAAAGTAATTCTTCTTAAAATTCTCCCTTTTAATGCCAAAATATCAGGGTAAATCCAGTACTAGTCAGCATTAAGCATTATCTATGACTTTTTAGAAACAATGGTTAAAACACTGGCATAAATCATGGGAAACAGCTCATGAGTTCATTTCTGTGTAATAAGTCGTAAGTTGTCCACAGTCTGACTGAATCTTATTTGTAAACAAATTATGTGAAACAATTCCAAAAGAACAAGATGTATTTTGTTCACTGGTAGAAGTGCCTGCATCTAAATTCCTGCTCAAGTTTAAAAACAAATTATTACACAGTTAAAATTTATTAAATTAATTTCTTGGTTTATCACTTCCTCTTCCTACATAATTCCCTGCAATTCTTTCTCTATGGATAAAATTATTTTAATAAATTGTATTTTATAATATTGGATTTATGCAAAAAAATATATATATATATATTATATATATATATATATGTTGGCTATAAGGCAGAATGAATACTTAAATGAATATTTGTGTGTCCAGTCCTTCACCCCACTTAAGATCTGGGACATTGTATCTGCCTGTGGGTTGTCCTTGTTTCCCATCCCCAAACCCCCACCACTCTGGATTTTGTGTCTGACATTCTATTTCCTTTTTTAAATTACTCTTACTGCAGTAATTTTCATTTACAATTTAATTCATTAGTTTTATTTACTGAGTTTTCACAAATGTTTAATCACCACCACAATCATAAAAAAGATTTCCATCACCCTGAGAAAATGTCTCCTCGTCTTTATAGTCAGTTTATTCTCCTGACCCTCTGGCTCCTGGCAAACACTGACCTGTTTTCTGTCCTTCTTATTTAGCCTTTTCTTGAATGTCATATAAATGGAACTTACAACATACAGTATAGCCTTTTGTGTCCAATCTATTTCACTTACTATAATGATCCTGAGATTCATCCCTGTTTGTGTGTGTACCATAGTACCTTTTTATTGCTGAGTAGCATTCCATTGTATGGATAGACCATAAATTGTTTATCTATTTACCAGTTGATGATGATTTGGGTTGTTTCCATTGTGGGCTATTAGGAATAAAGTTGCTATGAGCATTGAATACAAGTGTTTGTACTGGATACAATTTCATTTATCTTGTTTTCATTTCTTATTCCTGGAGGTGGAATTCCTGGTCAATATTATATCTTTAACTTTATAAGAAACTGCTAACCTGTTTTCCAAAGTTGCTATGCCACTTAATTTATTACTTTTTAAAAAATACAACTCCATCGTATGCCTATGTATCCCTAGGCAATGATTTTAGCTTTGTCTGTTTTAGAGCTTTATAAAATAGTATAACAATGTGGTCTTTTTTTCTCTGTCTTTTCTTCACTTAATCTTACACTTCTTATTGTCACCATCTTGTTACATATAGTCCTTAGTTCTGTCTTGTTCACTGCTGTATCATATTTGACTACGTAAACATGCCATGATTTGTTTTTTCATTCTATATGTGCCTATTAAATGTTTTCGAATTGTATTTGTCAATTCCATATGCTTGTGAAAATTTATGTTTCTATAACCTATCAACTTTGAGACATAATATATTGAAATCCCCCACTATAATAATTTTTATTTTTCCAGATGTTTCTGTTAATTTTCAATTTATACACTTTGAAGATATTTTCTTAAGCGCACATGATTAGAATTGTTGCAGTTATGGTAAATTAAAATGTTTATCACTAAGTAGTATCTCTCTGTACATCTTGTCAGTCTTTTTAATCGTAAAGTTTATTTTTTCTGACATTAATATAATTATTCCAGCTTCTTTTTTCCTGAAAAATATTTTTCCAGTTTTTTATGTTAACTTTTTAATTTTTTAGGTGTGTTTCCTGATAATAGCACATGACAGTAATTTTTACTTCATCCTACCTGATAATTGGCCATCTTTTAATTGTTCAATTTAGCCCATTTATGTATATTGTGATTAAGTTCTAGCATCTTCTTTCTTACTTTCTATTATCCCTATTATTTCTCTTCCTTTCTATCTTTCCTTTAGTATTTTAGGATTAACCGGGTTTTTTTGTTTGTCTTCTTTCTCCATTTTTCCACTTCTTACAGATATATAGTTTATTCTTCTTTATTTTTTAAAAGGGGTAACCTTTGAAATTTTACCATGCATATTTATTATGTATAGATTTCTGAAGATAGTATTTTAACCCAACTTATGAGCAACCTAAGCACGTTTGAACATGTTAAATCTTATCACAAGAGGGATTGAGGGCCCAAACGTGGACAAAAACTGTCGAGTCCTGAAACACTTCTTCAAGGCATAGCATATCTCAGTCTCTGTGAAATGTGTAAATCTCCCCAAAAGTTGATTGTGCCCTTGTCCCTGTTCCACATAACAAATATAATTGTTTCTTTGTGTGTATGTCACATTAAGTGTGACTACCCTGAGAATAAAGAAAACAACACCTTTACTTTTTATTTGTAGTTCTTGACATAGGACTCAGCATATCATAACATACATTTATTTTAGAAAATATTTCTTTTCAATTAAAAATTTTATGTTCCTATGCACTCATGACTTTTTATTTTCTCATCTTTCAAAGTGATAACCAACTTCATCAAAAACCTTACTCAGCATGGTCAGTGATAAAAGAGAAGGTCTGAATAAGCTACAAATGACGATTCTTATATTTTCTGTGTGTCTCTCCACTTTTGACATTTACTACTACCTGATCTTTGCTCCTAATTAATTCATCATTCGAACTGTCTAACTACAGTGACTTTAGTTTGAGAGAAGCAGGATTAGGCCTTGTAAGAACTATTCTATCAAATTAGCTCTGTGTCATAAGGAGTCCATGTGTTTCAGAAGCAAAGGAGTGGAAGATGGTCTAAGTCTGGCTGAGCCAAATGAACAGTGGTTATTCTTATGTTTATTCATATTATTTGGAAAGAGAAATGAAAAATATTAAATGCTTTCTTAAAACACTACTTGCACTATTTTCTCAAAATTCTATGTAACTTTCGAATTAGCATGCTGTTTTCATGTGCAAACTTTTCCCAAACTCCCCTAGGGAAGGAATCATGGACTGCAGAACTCTGCACCCACCCAGACAGCCAGCATAACAAGCAGTGGGCACCCAGTAGGTTCCTGATCATTCTGCACCCACCCAGACAGCCAGCATAACAAGCAGTGGGCACTCAGTAGGTTCCTGATCATTCTGCACCCAACCAGACAGCCAGCATAACAAGCAGTGGGCACTCAGTAGGTTCCTGATCATTCTGCACCCACCCAGACAGCCAGCATAACAAGCAGTGGGCACTCAGTAGGTTCCTGATCATTGTATCTATTATGAAATGAATCCATGAGTTAGTGAACAAATGGAGATACAAGAGAATGAAGATACAGTTGTATCTTCCCTGTGATTTTTTTACCTAGCCTTTTTTGAATCTTCTATCATTTAGCCTTAAAAATATTATTTAAGGCTGGGCGTGGTGGCTCACACCTGTAATCCCTCGGGAGGCCGAGGCGGGCGGATCATGAGGTCAGGAGATCGAGACCATCCTGGCTAACACTGTGAAACCCCGTCTCTACTAAAAATACAAAAAATTAGCCAGGCGTGGTGGCGGGCATCTGTTGTCCCAGCTACTCCGGAGGCTGAGGCAGGAGAATGGCGTGAACCCAGGTGGCGGAGCTTGCAGTGAGCCTCTGAGCTCGCACCACTGCACTCCAGCCTGGGTGATGGAGTGAGACTCTGACTCAAAAAAAAAAAAAAAAAAAAAAAAAGGGTGTGTGTGTATATATATATATATATAAAATTTAGATTTTTAACTGAAATTATTTTGAAATGTTATTTTATTTTTAGAAGAACTTTTATTTTTCTGTTTCATTGGCTGTTTTTTTGTTTTTAGCTAAAATTGAAACTAGCCTACAGAAAAGTCTATGTAACTGGCCAGGCTAAATGGTCACACCTGTAATCCCATCACACTGAGGGGCTGAGGAGTATGAATCGCTTGAGCCTAGGAGTTCAAGGCCAGCCTGGGCAAAATGGCGAAACCTTATCTCTGCAAAAAACAAAAAGCTTTGCCAGACACGGTGGTGCATGCCTATAGTCCCAGCTACTCAGGCAGCTGAGGTGAGAGGATGGCCTTACTCCTGGAGGTTGAGGCTGCAGTGAACTGTGATCGCACCACTGCACTCCAGCCTGGGCAACAAGAGACCCTGTCTAAAAAATAAAAATAAAAAAGTAAATGGTATCATAAATTTAAAAATGTTCTTTTTTAGAGATAGAATGGACTACACAACCACATTTTGAAGAAAACCCAGCAAGAATAGAGAAATGGAACAACTTGGGGAAAAGTGACAGATCAGAAGGTGGTAGAGGATCTTCAAGGCACATCTGCACATCCAGATGCAGGCAAAATCAAAAGTAAGCCACCTCAGACTATTTAGAGGGTATTTTGCTTTTAAATGTATGTAGAAAATAGTCTCCACAAATATCCTTCCTAAATTCTAGAATGGATTCCCAGTATTAAATCAGAACTCGTTATGATAAAAGCTCACATTAACGGATGTAATAAATGTCTTCTATAGATTGCTTCATTTGTTCCTCATGATCCTAAGACCTAAGAAGAAAAGAGAAAATTGAGGCTTACAGGGGCTAAGAAATCAGCAGAACTAGGATTTGACCCCAAGAAATCTGACTTCAGAGTCTACCTGCAAAATTACTACACTCTTGGCTTCCCCATACCATAATAAAACCATGTTTTCATAGCCAATTGATAGTACAATTAAATAACAACAGATCTTCCATCTCAAGAACTCTCAGTTTAATAGGCTTCACATATTTTAAGATTAGCTTTTGGAGCTAGTTTCAATTTCAAAAAGTAATGAAACAGGGAAAATACTGTAGTCCCTAATTTTTCCTTCTCTCTCCAACACCCACCCAAAACACTCATAACACACCCCATTCCCTCTACACACACCATTTTTTCAAGCTGTGCCTAATTTATTTAGTATCACTCTAAGGCCAGTTCTTCATATGTTCTTCTGCCATAGCAAATGGGAAGATAAAAATGCCAGTAGTACCTGAAATTTCCTTTTTCCAGGACCATCTACAAAGTAGGGGGAGAAGGTAAGCATGTGAGACAGTTTAGTGTTGAAGATTATAAGCTCCAAAGTTTGAGTGCTCTAATTCGTGGCCTCTTATCGCTACGTGTGAAACATCACACAAGTTTTTATCAATATCATCTGTCAAATTGACAATAAAACTATTTCCAATTGTTATGAGGATCTAATTACATAATCTCTACAAAGCTCTTCATGTTTTGTGTGATACGTAGTAAGCAGTCAACTAATAATAGACATGAATATTAATTCTTGTCTGGAAAAACATCCAGAGTTATAAATTATAACTACATAATTTATAACTACATTTGTTGTTGTTATTGTTGCCATTTTCAGCAGATTCATTATGCCAGCTATATAGAAAAATCATCTGTTATTCAAATGTTAACACATTTTTAGGGGAGTATTTTGCAATTCATCTCATTGGTACATAGTCATCACTAGAACTGAATGTGTAACAAGAACCATATTGAGTTTCTGTGTGATAGATGGAGGCATTTGATATTATTTAGATGTAAAACATTGGCGTCTCTTTTCAAACACAAATGAGGCTTGAACATTATTTGGAAATGTGCTGTATGGCTGCAGGCATTCCTCCAGTCCACCTTCATGAAGAGGTGGATAGCCCTCAATTAAGGCAAGAAAACAGGTCTGGAATTTCCACACCAAAATACCATCTCTGCCATTTACACAACTAGCACGAATCTCTCTAGTTTACCTGTCCTGGCTTTTTACTAGCGACTCCCATCTCAAATTACCCTACTCAGCTTTTAATAATGACCAAATACCTGATAATTGTAGCAGCTATGTATGCCCCTAAAGTCTCCAAGCTTGAGTCCTACATTAAACCAGATATCCATACAACCACAAAATTGGAACAGGTTATGCCTGACCTCATATTATGCCTTTCACTTTCACATAAGCTGCCTCCAATTGTTGCAAAAATATTATCAATGACATTACTCATTTTGTCATTAAGAAAACATGCGCATGACAAACTTCTCTCTAATCTCAGGGCCAGAATAAAAATGTAAATATAGTTGACAAACTGCTAAACTTCCCATTACTAGATAATGAAAGATTTATAACACTCTGCCTACTGGACTGAAGCTCTGAGTTAAATTTTGAGTTCAGTTCCGTTAGCTTTTCACTATCGCCTTTTCTTTCATTATTTTACATAGCTTCATATTTCTTAAATAATTTTTATTTGATTTTCATAATACCCAATTCAAAAATGGTTCCTGCAATCTCTGTCTGTTGAGGCACTAAGCTCCCTGCTGTCTGCATGTGGTCTTGGGTCTCCTGGAGCCACTTAGCTTCTTTGGATCATCTTGCCTGTTCTCATATCCAGCCTTGCTCAAGAGTTTATATTACTCATCTGTTTATAGCAAGCTCTGCTGAATCACTGAGAAAGTCTTATTCCCCCATGTAGTTTCCAACTCTGATCTCCGGTCTTCTTCTGAATGATCTCCTTTGCCTGTAGGTTATTGTCTCATTTTTCTTTGACTTTTTGCATCAAACATCCTTGAGGACTCATCTGTTTTTAGTGTCACCATTTCCTCAGCAAGCATTTTATCTGAAACAATTCGAACCCACTGCTCTACTGTGACTGCTCCTCTCAGATGGCTAATGACTTCTCAGTTATTAAATACAGATGGTCCCCAACTTACGATGGTTCAACTTAGAAGTTTTCTACTTTATGATGGTGTGAAGGTGGTAAGCATTCTATAGAAATTGCACTATGAATACCCATACGACCATTCTTATTTTCACTTTCAGTACACTATTCAAAATTACATGATATATTCAATGCCTTATTATAAAATAGGCCTTGTGTGAAATGAAATTATTTTGCCCAATTGAAGGTTAATGTAGGTGTTCTGAACATGTTTAAGGTAAGCTCGGCTAAGCTATAATGTCTGGTAGATTAGGTGTATTAAATGCATTTTTTTATTTATAATAGTTTCAACTTACGATGGATTTATTGGAATATAACCCCATCGTAAGTCAAGCAGCATCTGTATAATGGTTAATTCTCAAACTTTATCTTTCTTCCGTAGCACTTGACACAGGTGTTCACCCCCTTTTCGTAAGTACACTGTCCTCACTTCCTTCTTAGGGACTCCTCTCTTGCTCAATCACTGCTCTGTCTCCTGCATTAGCTCCTCTTCTCCCATTGTTAAAGTTGGAATCTTCCAACAACTTGTTCTTGAACCCTTTTCCATTATCACTTCCTCCTTTGTTGACCTCATCCAGACTCCAGACTTTAAATGCCATCTATATTCTGTTGACTATTGCCTTGACAGAGCCATTGGTCATAAACTGTCCCCACCCTATTATAACTGAGGCCAATTTTGTATTTAAATTTCCCCAGCCCTAAAATTATTGGAATAATACTTGATACTTGTGTCCTCTCTCTCACGCCATACATCCAATCTCAGAAAATACTATCAGCTCAAATTTCAGAACACATCGAAACCCCAATGCCCCTCACAAACTCCACTTAAGTTTAGGCCACCATCATATCTCATTTTGATGACCACAATAGCTCCTCACAAGTTCTATGCTTCTATCATTTTCCTAGTACAATCTATTCTTTTAAGACATAAATTAAGTAATGTTATAATTCTCAAGTCTCCAGAGGCTCCCAATGCCACTAGAGAAATAGTCTAATTCCTCCCAGTGGTGTACCATTATCTCTCTAAATTCATCCCCTTGCTCACTTCACACTGGCCTCTTTGCTATTTCTCCAGCACACATGGCATGCGGCCACCTCAAGGACTTTGCACAGGCTCTTTCCTTTTACTGGAATGCATTAATCCTTATTTATTTCATGAGGGTTATTTTGACCACTCAATTTAGAAATAACAACCAACTCTCCACACTTCTATTCCCTCTGCATTTCCCTTTCTCTTTTCTCTCATTTACATTTTAAAAATATCCATATAATTTAACACTTTCTAACATACTGCATAATTTAGTGATTACATTTATTGTCTATTGTCTGTCTTGCCTGGCATATACTAAAGACTAAATACTGGTTCAATGAACATGGCAAGGATATCTATATTGATAAGCATTCTTAAAGATGACAGAATATGCTCTAGTTAATTTGAGGAAAATTATGAGACAGTTCCCTTTATCTTTAGTACAACTGAAGTAAAAGAATAGAAGATGACTTTTTGTTAATTCCCAGAAGCACATGGTAAAATTTTCCAGCTGAAAAGGCAGCTGCTGTCAACACTTTGCCCCATAATTAGAAAGTAGCCAGATAAGGAAGCTGTTGTCACTATTTAAGCCCTACAAGAAAAGCAAATCCACTTGCCAGCATTCTTGACAGAATATCCCATCTCTTCACTCATGACTGCCATTCTGAAAATGTCCAGTTGGCTAAAACCCAGGTCATAAGCACAGCATAGCTGAAAAGCAATCTGATAAATGTAGCTTTTATCTTTCATTTATATTTGTAGGTACCACACACCCTAAGTGGGTGTGTAATAAGCCAATTGCACTGCCAGTCACAGCCCACCCTTGTGGCTACTCAACGTCAGTACATACACGAACTCCCACAATTAACACTTCCAGATAACAATAGCTACACACCTCACATAAAAGAAAATGCACTGACCTTCTCCCCAAAGTGGTGGTTCAAAAGTTCATCAAGCACTGCATCTACTGCTGGATGATTAGCTCTCCTCAAACTTAGACATGCTCCTCTCTCAAAAGGCTATAACTTTCGGGATAAATTATTAAGATCACCACTCTACCATGCTTACAGAAAATTCTGGTGAAAAGAGAGAGAAAGGAGGGAAAGTATCACATTTTTATTACAGCTTTGGTCTCATTATTTGTTATTGGTCTGTTCAGATTCTGGATTTCTTCATGATTACATCTTGGCAGGTTCTATGTATCTAGGAATTTATTCATTTCTTCTAGGTTTTCCAATTTATTGACACATCATTGTTCATAGTAGCCTCTAATGATCCTTTGAATTTATGTGGTATTGGTTGTAATGTCTCCTTTTTCATTTTTGATTTTATTTGGGTCTTCTCTCTTTCTTAATCTAGCTAAAGCCTTGTCAACTTTGTTTATCTTTTTTAAGAACCCAACTTTTTGTTTCATTGTTTCTAATTTTTTTTATTCCAATTTCATTTATTTTTTCTCTGATTTCTATTTCTTTTTTCTTCTACTAATTTGGGGTTTGGTTTGCTCTTGCTTTTCTAGTTTTTTTTTCTCTTAATTTTACCTTTATTTCATTTTTATTTTTCACATTTCTTCTTTTATTTTAATAGTTTTTCGGGGAACGGGTGGTGTTTGATTACACGGGTAAGTTCTTTAGTGGTGATTACTGAGATATTGGTGCATCCATCACCTGAGCAGTGTACATTGCACCCAATGTGTAGTCTTTGATCCCTCAACCCCCTCCCACTCTTTCCTCCAAGTCCCCAAAGTCCATTGTGCCATTCTTATACCTTTGTTTCTTCATAGCTTAGCTCGCACTTATGAGAACATACAATGTTTGCTTTACCATTCCTGAGTTACTTCACTTTGAATAATGATCTCCAACTCCATCCAGATTACTGTGAATGGCATTATTTTGTTCCTTTTTATAGCTGAGTAGTATTCCATGATATACACCAGATTCTTTTTATTCACTCATTGACTGATGGGCATTTGGGTTAATTTCATATTTCTGCAATTGCGAATTGTGCTGCAAGAAACATGCGTGTGCAAGTGTCTTTTTCATAGAATGACTTCTTTTCCTCTGGGTAGATATCCAGTAGTGGGATTGCTGGATCAAATGGTAGATCTACTTTTAGTTCTCTAAGGAATCTCCATACTGTTTTCTTTAAGATGCATTGTTAGGTTATTTATGAAGTTTTTCTACTTTTTTGATGTAATTGCTTATTGATATAAACTGTACTCTTAGAACTGCTTTCACTGTATCCCATAGGTTTTGGCGTGCTGTGTTTCCATTATATTTGTTTCAATAATTTTTTCAAATTCTTTCTCAATTTCTCATTAATTCACTGGTCATTCAGGAGCATATTGTTTAATTTACATGTGTTCGTATCATTTCCAAAATTGCTCTGTCATTGATTTCTAGTTTTGTTCCACTGTAGTCAGAGAAAATGCTTGATAGAATTTCTTTTTTTAATTTTTAAGATTTGTTTTGTGGCCTAACATATGGTCTATGCTTGAGAATGATCCATGTGCTGAGGAAAAGAATGTGTATTCTGTAGTTGTTGGATAAAATGTCCTATAAATAGTATTAGGTCCATTTGGTCAATAGCGTAGATTAAGACTGAGGTTTCTTTGTTGATTTTGTTTGGATGATCTGACCAATGCTGAAAGTGGAGTGTTGAAGTCTCAAGCTATTATTTTATTGGGATCTCTCTCTCTCTTTACCACTAATAATATTTTCTTTATATATGTTGGTGCTCCAGCATTAGGTGCATATACTTTTACAATGATTATATCATCTTGCTGAATTGACTCTTTTATCATCATATAATAACAAACATTCTTTGTCTTTTTTTATAGTTTTTGTCTTGCTATTTTTTCCAATATAAATATAGCTACTCCTACTCTCTTCTGGATTCCATTTGCATGGACTATCTTTTCCCATCCCTTTATTTTTAATGTTTATATGTTTATATATAGGTGAAGCATATTTCTTGTAGGCAACAGATCATTGGGTCTTATATTTGTATCTCTTCAGCTCTTCTATGTCTTTTGATTAGAGAGTTTAGTTTAGTTGCATTCAATGTTATTATTGATAAGTAATGACTTACTCCTGCCATTTTGTTATTTGTTTTCTTGTTGTTTTGTAGTCTTTCCCTCCTTTCTGTCTTCCTTTTAGTGAAGGTGATTTTCTTTGATGGTATTCTTTAATTTCTTGATTTTAATTTTTGACTTGAGGTTACCGTGAGGCTTGCAAATAATATCTTCTAAACCATTATTTTAAACTATGACAACTTAACACTGATTGCATAAACAAAATAACAAACAAGCAAAGAGAAAACTAGTAAAAATTTGACACTTTAACTTCCTCTCTTGGCTTTTTGATGTTTTGTTGTTTCTAATTTTATATTATTATACTGTCTATGTAATAAAAAGTTGTAATTATTATTTTAAGAGGTTTATCTTTTAGTCTTTCTACTCAAGATATGAGTCATTTACATGCCACAATTACAGTATTATGATATTCTGTGGGTTCTTTGTGTGCTTACTATTACTAGTGAGTTTTGTACCTTCAGATGATTTCTTTTTGCTCATTAATGTCCTTTTCTTTAGATTGAAGAAATCCCTTTAGAATTTCTTGTAGGACAAGTCTGGTGTTCATAAAATCCCTCCACTTTTGCTCATCTGAGAAAGTCTTTATTTCTGCTTCATGCTTGAAGTTTATTTTCACTGGATATACTGTTGTAGGGTAAAAGGTTTCTTCCTTCAGCACTGTAAATATGTCATGCAACTCTCTCCTGGCCTGTAGGTTTCCACCGAAAAGTCTGCTGACAGACATATTAGAAGTCCATTACATGTTATTTATTTCATTTCTCTTGCTACTTTTAGGATCCTTTCTTTATCCTTGACCTTTGAAAATCTAAATATTAAATGTCTTGAGGTAGTCTTATTTGGATTAAATCTGCTTGGTGTTTTATAACCTTCTTGTACTGGATATTGATATTTTTCTCTAGGTTTGGGAAGTTCTCTCTTATTATCCCTTCAAATAAACTTTCTATCCCATCTCTCTTGTTACCTACTCTTTAAGGCCAATAACTCTTAGCTTTGCCCTTTTGAGGCTATTTTCTAGATCTTGCAGGTGTGCTACATTCTTTTCATTCTTTTTTCTTATGTTTCCTCTGGCTGTATATTTTCAAATAGTCTGTCTTCAAGCTCACTAATTCTTTCTTCTGCTTAATGAATTATGCTCTTAAGAGACTCTGATGCATTCTTCCATATGTCAATTTCATTTTTCAACTCCAGAATTTTTGCTTTACTCTTTTAAATTATTCTAATTTCTTTGTAATATTTACCTGATAGGATTATGAATCACTTTTCTGTGTTATCTTGAATTTCACTGAGTTTCCTCAAAATAGTTATTTACAATTCTCTGAAAGGTCACATATCTCTGTCTCTGCATGATTGAACCTTGGTACCTTATTTAGTTCATTTAGTGAAGTCATATTCTTCTGGGTGGGCTTGATGCTCATGGATGTTTGTCAGCATCTGGGCATTAAAGTGTTAGCTGTTTATTGTAGTCGTCATAGTCTGGGCTTGTTTGTACCCACCCTTCTTGGAAAGACTTTTCAGGTATTTGAAGGGACTTGGGTGTTGTGATCTAAGTTTTTGGTCACTGCAGTGGATTCTGCATTAGAGACACTACAAGCCCAATAATGCCATGGCTCTTGGAGACTCATAGATGTACTGCCTTGGTGGACTTGGACAAACTCTGAAAGAATTATCTGGATTACCAGGAGTAGACTCTTATTCTCTTCCCTTACTTTCTCCCAAACAGATGGAGTCACTCTCTATGCTGAGCTGCCTGAGCTAGGAGAAAGGTGATACAAGAACCCCTGTGGCTGCCACCACTGGGATGGTACTGTGTTAACATAAAGCCAGCATAGCACTAGGTCTTGCCCAAGGCCCACAGTAACCACTGCCTAGCTACAACCTATGTTCACTCAAGGCCTTAGGACTCTACAATCAGCAGGTGGTGAAGCAAGCAAAGCTGTGTCCTTCCCTTCAGGGTGACAAGTTTCCCCTGGTCCTGGGTGGGACCAGAGATTCCATCCAGAAGTCAGGGCCTAGAGTGGCAACCTTAAGAATCTACCTGGTGTTCTATTCTAATGCAGCAGAACTGGCACCCAAGCCACAAGACAAAGTCCTTCCTGCTCTTCCCTCCTCTTTCCACAAGTAGAAATGTCTCTCCCCATGGCCACCACTGCTCCAGGCCTATGGAAAGTTCTCCCTGGCTACTGCTAATGTTCATTCAAGGCCCAAAGTCACTTCAGTCAGCTTGTGGTGAATGCTTCCAGGTCTGGGACTCTCTTTTCAGGTTAGTGGGCTCCCCTCTGGCCCAGGGCAGGTCCAGAAATGACATCCAAGAGCCAAGTCCTAGAATCAGGAACCCCATGAGCCCACTTGGTATCCCATTGTGGTCGAGTTGGTAACTACACTTCAAGATGAAGTTAAGTTCCCTTTACTCTTCCCTCTCTTTTTCTTAAGAAGGAGTCTAGAAGAAGAAGTCTTTTCCCTTGGTCACATCTGAGAATGTGCTAGGTCACACCTGAAGCCAGCATATCTCTGAGTCTCACCTAAGTCCCACCTAAGTCCCATAGTGAGTTCTGTGTGGGCACCACTACTCATTATTCAGAGACCAAGGGCTCTTTTGTCAGCAGGTGATGAATTCTTCCAGGACTGGGTCCTTCTCTTCAAGGTTATGGGTTCTCTTCTGTCCCAAGGTGTGTCTAGAAATTATTCTGGGGGCTGGGATGTGGAATGGGGACACTCTGCCTGGTGCCCTATCCTATTGTGGCTGAGCTGGTATTTGAAGTTGCAAGACAAAGTCCTCTCTCCTCTTCTCTCTCTTCTCCTTAAGCTGAAGGAAGGAGTCTCTCCTGGAGCTGCAGGTTGCATTACCCGGGGTTTGGGGAGAGGTGGTGCAAGTGCTCCTTTGGCTGCCCTGGCTGGTGTTTCATTGGACTGTGTGCCCCACTAGTCCACTGGCTCTGAGCCCAGCACAGCACCAGGACTTGCCTAAGAATTGGAGTCCTTGTGGCATAGACTGCCTTTCAAGTTTATTTAGGACCCCAGAACCCTTTAGCCCACAATGACAAGGCTTGCTGGAACTCAGAGTCCAACAGCTAGGAAGGGTGATTCCCCTCTGGCTAGGGCTGATCTAAATGCTCCCACTGCGGGCACTGACTGTATTGTCCAGGGTTGCTTTCTGCTATGACAGGGCAGCAGAGAGTTCTGATGCAAAGTCTCACAATCACTATGCTTTTCCTCCTCCAAGGGCACAGATTCTCTCTCTGCACCATGTCACTATTGTTGGGGTCTTGGGGAGGGATGGCATCAGCAATTCAAGATTATCTTTCCTACCCTCTTCAGTGTCCCTTTCAGCAATATGTAGTTAAAACCAGGTAATATGGTTGTTCACCTGATTTTTGGTGCTTATGAAGGTATTTTTGTGTGTATGGATAGTTGTTCTACTTGCTGTTCCTGCAGGGATGACAACCGGTGGAGACTTCTATTGGCCATCTTGCTCCTCTTAGTTTGATTTGCCTTGTTTACATGCAGCAAGTGAAGGAGGAAATTAGGTCATGTATTTTCCACTCTTCAGTCTACTGTAACATTGCGTGTTTCAGAGAATGTTCATATTTAGTCTTTACTTTTACTCTAAAGGTGTTTTTCTATCCTACAGTTTTATTTTTAAGAGAGATTTGAGTGCAAGATAACTCTGAGTGTGGTGGGCTAAATAATGTTCCCCAAAACATGTTTAAGACTTAATCCCCAGCACCTGTGAATCTATTACTTTACATCATAACAGGGATTTTGCAGGTGTGATTTCATTAAAGATCAAGAGATGGGGAGATTATTCTGGATGTTCTGGGTGAGCACAATGTATTCTCAATGCATTCACATGGGTCTTTATAAAGGGGAGGCAGACGGAGATTTTACCACAAGGAGGAATGTCACAATGAAGCAGTGAGAGACAAATCTGGCAAGCCCACAGTAACTTTGAAGACGGACACAGGCCATGAGCCAAAGAATTCAGGCTACCTCTAGGTGCCGGAAAAAAGGTAAGGAAATAGATTTTCCTTCCGAAGCCTAGGAGAAAATAAAGTCCCACTGATGTCTAGATTTTGGACTTCTGATTTCCTGAACTATAAGATAATAAATTTGTTTTGTTTAAAATCATTAAGTTTGTGATTTTTTTTATAGCAGCAACAGAAACTAATACATTGAGTCCCTCAAAGAGGATAATGGTACAGCATTGCGCCTTCCAAAGAACAATGCCCTCTCACACCAGCTCCAGCACTCTCGCCCTCCAGTTTTCTTCTCCCTCAGAGAGCACAATAATCTTTGATTACATTGCTTTATCTACAGTGTTTATTTACTTTCAAATTATTGTTTATTTTCTATATACACTTATTTTTATTGTTCCCTTGTTTTCTTAAGTCTTGGGTTGAGATGGAATGCCTCATCTCTTTTCATATTTAAATAAATGTGTTTTTTTCATTTTACATTTTTTTCACTTAGCCTCCGAGTTTTTGAAAACAAGTCAAAATCAGTAAGTGTAAGTTAAATATATTCATAAATCTAGTCATTTGGACATTTCATATTTTCAAATTCTACTTTAATATGTAATACTTATTCTACTGGCTTTATTTTTAAGAGAGTAGCTTAAATAAGCTGTATGTAGTTGCCAGGTTCATATATATAGACAATTGCAAAGAAAGGTAGGTAGCTAGCCCCCACAGGAGCATAAGAGGTGACTACTCCTATTTTGTATTTAGCTACAATAGTACTATATTTTCAAAATTAATCTAAATTACAGAATTTTTCCCCAACTTCCCCTATACCTACACACTCAGCTTATAACTTCTCCTAGTTCTCTTCTTTCCATCCTTGCCTTCACGTGTAGCATAAGGGTAGTCCTTCCTTTTCACAAGGTGAATAAACCTTATTTCCAAGAGCCATATTCACAGTACTGTTGTTTCTCTCTTGAAAAGGTCAGGTCTATCTGTTTGGAAAGCAGTTTTTCACCACTATCCCCTTTATTTCGTTGAGAAAATTTAAAGGGGACTTGTCTCACACAATGCTCAAAGTGTCACTTTACAAGAGTTTCTTAATTATAGAGCTTTTCATGATTTTTTTCACCTTCACCTCTAAATTAGCCATCATATTAAAGTGAAACCATCAAACTATTTCCTGTAAGTGAAATGAATACCTTGAGTATTTACAATGTGCTAGGCATTTGGCTTATTGTCTTTATATTTTTATTTATTTTTAGTAATTTATTTAAGATACACTAAATGATTATTTGTCAGTCACTGCCCTAAGCACTTTACAAATATTAACATCATTTTGAAGTTTCTTTCTGTTTATTTATCTCTAACTGGCAAATAATAATTATCTATATTTATGGGGTAAAATGAATTTTTTTTTTTTGAGATGGAGTCTCGCTCTGTCACCCAGGCAATGGCGGATCTCGGCTCACTGCAACCTCTGCCTCCCAGGTTCAAGCGATTCTCCTGCCTCAGCCTCCTGTCCTGGATTACAGGTGTCCACCACCACGCCCAGCTAATTTTTTGAATTTTTAGTGGAGACAGGGTTTCACCCTGTTGGCCAGGCTGGTCTCAAACTCCTGACCTCAGATGATCCACCTGCCCCGGCCTCCCAAAGTGCTGGGATTACAGGCGTGAGCCACCATGCCCAGCCAAAATGTGGTATTTTGATCTATGTATATATTGCAGAAAAATCAAGCTACATATCCATCACCTCCCCAACTTATGTTTGTCTGTGTGGTGAGAACATTAAAAATTTATTATTTGGCAATTTTGACATATACATTACTACTATCTGTAGTCACCATACAGTACAATAGATAATTCCTCCAGTCTAACTGAAACTTAGTACCCTTTGATCAATATCTCCCCTTTCCACATCCTTCATTTTCCCCATGGCCTCTGGTAACCACCTTTCTACTCTGTTTCTATGAAATCAACATTTTAAGATTTCAAACGTTAAGTGAGATCCTGCAGTATTTGTCTTTCTGTACCTAGCTTATTTCACTTAACATAATGTCCTCCAGTTCTAACCATGTTGTCACAAATGACAAAATTTTTAAACATTTTTAATTCATATAACAAAACCATGAAGTAGGTACTATCATTAAACATGGTTTTACAAATGCAGAATGTGAGAATGTATATAAAGTAGCCAAAAGACACAACCTAGTGAGTGGTAGAACTGAGAATGTAACACAGGCAGTCTGTCCCCAAGTCCCTCCTCTAAACCATCACACTCTCCTATTTTGCCAGTAACCAGCATCTCTCACTCTATGGATGCATTACACTATGTAACTCCTAAAACTAGTATATGAAGCGATGTGTCATTCTGGACATTCAGGGATAAATGCCTAGAACTCAGAGAGCACTAGCTTAAACATGGGAACTATTGGAATGATGTTTTAGTTCACAGAACTGAACCAGAACCAGAAGAGGGACTCCATCAGTGTCATTTCTCTCTCTCTCTCTTTCTCTCTCTCTCTCTCTCTCTCTCTCCCCCCCACCCCACGCCGTGTGTGTGTGTGTGTGTGTGTGTGTGTGTGTGTGTGTTTGGGGGGAAGGGGGGACTACAACCAGATTATAAAGAATACAAACACAGAATTTCTTTAGAATCACATCATTTGGAAACTTGTCCAGAAGACATTTTCCTACCAGCTCCAGCTCTACAAAGAACAAGTCACAGAGAGCTGTACAATTGGGACCCTGTTTGGGACTCCAGGGCATCCCTGTAGCCAGAATGACAGAATCTCCCGTTTGGGCAGCCTGAGACAAAAGCCCACTCTTGAAGCCTGGGGGTAAGATGGTGTTTAGCTCCACCCACCAAAACCACATTAGTGGAGTAAGTAAGAGTAGTTTGCTCAAAAGAAGGTGTGGGTTGGAAAGGAGACAGAGCCTGTTCTGATTTGGATAGACTAATTTTTTTTTTATTCTATGAATGAGTGTTATTATTGTCCCACTTACCAGTAAACTCTAGTAAACTCTGGTGAGCTTTGAGACGGTAACTTGTTCAAGGTTATGCAACAAGGAAGGAACTGAATCAGGATTTAAACTGAAAACAATATCCAGCTTTTAACCATTAGTCAGTTTACAGTAAGAATTCCTCTGTGTAGTATAGTTGTACTTAGGATCACACTGACTGGGGAAGAAATGCATTGCTTCCTGTGCCATTCAAAAGAAGGAAGGGAAACTAACCATACTGATAATCTGCTTTGAGCCACCCACCCTGCTACATGCTTTAACATATGATCTTCTCTGTTTCTCAGCTCAATTTTAAGGAGGAGGTATATTTATTTTATTTTTTAAACTAATTGTCGCAGTTAAGTAACAGGCTCAAGTCCATACATCCAATTTGATGTAGAACCATAATTCCGACTGAGATTTATTAGAAACCCATGTCCTTGAAGTAGCTCAAGAGATGCCCATGCTTTTAAATATTATGAACCAGTAAAATATTAAAAGAATAACAGTTAACTAACTTACATGAAGTATAGATTTTCTATTTTGTCATATTAGGACGTATAAAAACAAACTAAAACAGGAAAGAAGCAGAGAGAAAAAAAGGAGAAGGAGATAAAGAAGAAAGAAGGAGAAGGATGAGAAAAGGGAGGAGGAAAAGAAGAAGAAAATACACACAAACACCCTCCCATCTACTGTAATCTTCATTTCATAAAACGAATCATATATTGTACCAAACGCTAAAAGGATCATAATCTCTGTATAAAGGACAGTTCTTCACATTAATTAATTTCTCTATATAAGACTTTTTTTTCCACTCAGGACCTTGAAACACTTAAGAAGAGCTGCTTTTGGCACCAAATGCAGGAGGCACTCTGCTGTTCATTCACACCCTGCACACCAAACAAGTAGCGTTGCCTGGAAGTCAACTCTCCACAATGCAGGCATCTAAGATAGAAGCACTCTACCACATCTTCCACAGACGTTCCTCCTCCTCGTCAAGGCAAAAATGAATCATTTACGATATTTCCTTACTATTTTTAAGTTCAATTCTGCAGGTATTTCCCCTGTTTCTAGTTTAAATTATTACTTCCATCAAAATAAAATGCCTTCTCCGATATCTTATTGGTATGTACCAAAAAAAAAAAAAAATGGATTTGTGCCACATACTTAAATATATCTTGGTCATTGATTTGGGAGAATAAAATATTCTCTTGTGTTTTAATGAAATAAAAGAACCTCATCCATGTTGACTGGCAAGTGCTTTCTATGTGCCTTGAAAAATAAAATGTGTAGATTGGTCCTTTTTTGTGCTAAAGAGTTTATGTTAACTCCTATGTTGTTATATTATAGGAGAAAATGGTTTTTATTACTAATTGTAGGGTTTAGAGGAAGGGAAATACGTGTTATGAATCTCCACACATGTTGAAAATAGATGCATAAAGTGTTTAGTTTGAAGATAGGCTGCACTGATTCACTCAGCCGGAAGTTATAATTGACATGGTTTGCTGTATGCATTTGTTTGTGAAACATAGTGCATAGTATTGGCTAAGACCATTACCATGTCTGAAAACTAATCTTGATGGACAAATATTTAGCAATTCTGTGTAGCTTAAACATATTGAGTTTTCAGAGCAGATAATTCCCATAGAATTCTCTCACTTCTAGGGATTTGAAAATACCGAGTGACTTTTGTTTTTCTTCAATAAAAGTGTGTTTGTACGTACATACACACACGTATAAACACACATATATATATATGTGTACACACACACATATCTGTCTAATGGTGATAGATTACACTGTTCTCTAAAGTTCTGGATGGAAGAATTCTCTGCAGTCAAGTCCTAACACTTAACAAGCAAAAAGTTAATACTTGAGGCTGTTTCCTATTTATGTAGTTAAATTAATGGGCTTACTTGGTCCAGAAGGAAGCTAAACAGTAATCAAGGGTTATAAGTGTGATTCTTGCCTCATTTAGTTTGAAAAACCACCTATTAAAAAATGAAGAAAATAATAATCTCAGATTTATTTCCACATGCCAAGTTGAATACAGAAACTCATTGAAAAACTACTTCTGGAAATAACTATTACCAAGGACGTAATTAAATAAAACATTATTTAATATTATTTAGATTTAGAATGAAGCTCATAACTGGGCCCTTAACTTATACACAACTCAAGTCATTTGTTACACTGGGATTTCTTTTTCTTTCAAGTGTCATTGTCAAATATAAGAAGGGGAATTAAGATCCAAATATGTTATTTTAAATTATTTGTTCTTTTTTCTGTTGACAAATATTGACATATTTTGAAAGATACTCTTGAGAAAGCTTCCAAAAGAATGTTTACACAGGCATTAAAATCATAAAGGCTGTCATTATGGGCAATTTATTGAACTCTGTGACATGAAGATGTTTAAAAGACAGCATACCAGAGACATTTGATTCCACAATTCTTTAAAAAATCTAGCTTCAGTAAAAAATGGAGTACATTTATTTTATTGAATATATGTCCTGGCTCTTCTTGAAAAATATTAAAATAGTAATTCAGGTTTTACATGTTGGAAATCAGAAAGTACTATTACTCCCATCACACTTCGATATTCCTTTCCTACCCTTGTCCTATCCCCGTTCTTCAGAGTAACAGAAACCACCAGCAAAAAGCCTTCCTGGAAAGGTGAGACGTTCCTTAATATATATTCAGTCTATGACTTCTTAGCAAGGGATTTAATCACTGGTGTAACCTCCAGTGGCATCCTGCCATATTTTACGTTTCTCAAAGTGCTAGAGCAATTAAGCAGTAAGCAAAAGTAGAACTAAAATCCCTAAATTTTTTGTGTTCTATTTCATACAGATAAAATAATGCTTCTGGGCTGGCTATAGTGGTGTGAGCCTATAGTCACAGCTACTCAGGAAGCTGAAGTGGGAGGATTACTTGAGCTCAAGAGTTTGAATCTAGCCAGGAAAACATAGCAAGACCTTGTCTCTAAAACAATTTTAAAACACAATAATGCTTTTATTGTTGCACACTAAAAATTAAATGATCACCAAGCTCTACTGTTTCTTGGTCTAACTGGTGATAGTAAAAGCAATTACAACATTCTACCCTGCTCTAAAGCTACAAAGTTTGGGCAAGTTATATTAAATGCTCTGTACACTCTTACATTAAACACTCTTGACATATGCCTCATGCAGCCCCAAGGATGTTTTTGAAATGAGTGATAGTATCACTTTCATAGCTAACATGACAGATTTCCCCAATCTCAGGTATCCTCAAACTAGTGAATATTTATCTACTCACTATCACCCCATTGTTCTTTGTTGTTTTCCTACCTGACATCACAGAAGACAGTGTGTAGAGGAGTGAGAAAGGGTCTTGTAGGATTCAGCCCACCCTAGTTGTAGTTCTTAACTATCATAAGGACATGCTGTTGCAGGTTAGGTTACCTGGGAAGTTAACTCTGAGACAGATATCTTTGTGCTAGGGGAGGTTTGCCAGATTTAGCAAACTTAAATTCAGGATGCCTGGTTAAATTTGAATTTCAGATAAATAATAAAAATTTTTTAGGATATTTTATGTCCCACGCCATATTTGGGACATACTTCTACTAAAAATTATTTGTTTGAAATTCTAATTTAATTGTGTGCTCTGTGTTTTATGTGGCTCTCTACTTGGAAGTACTTTCAGGATCAAAAACAATGGGAAGTGAAGAAAGAAACACCCCACAGAAAAGGAAATTGCAATAGTAATTGTCTATCAATACCCTCTGGTTTGATCTTTCTAGATTATATGATTCCATTATATGATTACAGCAAAGGTCTCACTAGGCCCATTCTAGAGGGAGCTCTGGAGATAGATGACCCTTCAGAATGGTCCCCCATTAGGGAAGGGAGGATTCAGGCCTTTGGACCCCTTCACAACAGTCACTGAATGCACGTTGTCCCAGAAGGGGGCATGACCTCATCCAGGTGGCTCTTTTCAGCCAGGGAAATTCTCTGCTGGAATCAGCTGAGAGCAGTTGTCCTATTCAGGGGAAGGAGGGAACCTAACTGGCACATCGCAGCCTTCACTACACTTACCCAGTCTCATCCACTGACTACAAAAAAGAAAAAAGAAAAGTAGATATGATGATGGAACGTCTGGACATGAAGTTTCAAAGAGAAGGATTTTGTGAACCGGTTTTCGTTTGTAGCAGTCATTCTTTAAAATGCTTTAGGCCAGGCGTGGTGGCTCATGCTTGTAATCCCAGCACTTTGGGAGGTTGAGGTGGGTGGATCACTTGAGGTCAGGAGTTTGAGACCATCCTGGCCAACATGGTGAAACCCCATCTCTACTAAAAATACAAAACACTATCCGGGCGTGGTGGCGCACACCTATAATTCCAGCTACTTGGGACGCTGAGGCAGGAGAACCACTCGAACCCGGGAGGCAGAGGTCGCAGTAAGGGAGAGATTAAAGTGAGCTGAGATCGTGCTATTGCACTCCAGCCTGAGCAACAAGAGCAAAACTCTATCTCAAATAATAATAATAATAATAATAATAATAAAATGTTTTGCATCATAGACCCCTTGAACTTGGTCCCCTTCCCAGAATAATGTTTTCAAATTAAAAAATAAAATACATAAGATTAAGATGAAAAGCATTTATGATAAAGCTATCAACATTTTTAACAACTACATTTGCAATAGAATAAAATATAGGCTCCCTTATTAATACATTAAATAAAGGGATCTAGCAGGTCTAATAACTACCATAATTTCAAAGCACTGATGAATATAAATCATATTTCAAGACAGCTTCAACAGCAGTGATGTTAAATGAAATCTGTGGTTTATACTGGTAACCGGTCTCAGATGCTACACTATGGTTAGAGATAAATAAAAATAAAGATTTTTTTCCCATCCAAGTTTCTAAACCCCAAGTTGATATAGCAACAATTTACCAAAGATAAAATCCTTGATGGAAATGGGAAGTAAAAATAAAAAGGAAAAAATCCCAGTGGTCAAGACATTCTAATGAGAATTTCAAATAAAAGAAAGTATAACGAATAGTTGATAAGAATAACATTGATATCACAATGTAATCGGACAACTACTAAAAGATTGTTTGCATCCTGCAGTAGAAATAGAATCAGAGCATGTTTTCCACATCTGCCAGAGGTGTATTCTGGTCATCAGCTTCTTCATCTGTAAAATGGAGATAATCTAGCCTATCTACCTAATTGTATGATTAGGATTCGAAAAGTGAAATTAATCACTATTAACTTAAAAATGTTATTGTCCACCAAACATAGGATAACATTTTCTGCCCTCTGCAAATATAAAGATGCCACTTTGGCCCTCAAAGTGATCACAACTTAGAGGAACTCAAATAGACATCAGCAAACAATGGGGTGAATGTCCTACACCAGAGATAAGGACAGGGCAATGGATACTGCCTGGGCAAAACAGGGCTGATGCTACAGAAAAAAACAGGATGGTACTATTGTTTTAAAGAATAAAGATTTGCCAGTTAAAGAATGAGGAATTGAGGTGGAGAGTGAAGAGGAAGGATATTATAGGCAGACATTAGAAATATTTGCCCCAGTAATTGTCTATCAAACCCCTCTGGTTTGGTCTTTCTAGATTACATGATTTCATTTTTTCTTCCTGAAGAAAAAATAAGAACTCAAAAGTGGTTTTTAACTGACATACAGATACAATCCAGTTAAGTTTCTCAAGTGCGAAGAAAATATTTACAATAGCCAAATTCTGAGTGAGAAATGAAACAATTAGAAACATAATAAGAAGGTATTATTTTGGGATGGTATCTACATACTGTTCTTTAGGAAGAAAAACATATAATATGGCTATATGTAAATACTTTAATGCAGTAAGAGCATTAGGAAGAAAACCCATTATAGCAGTTTTTATTGCATAAATGTAAAATGTTGAAAATCACTTTAGTAAAACAAATAAAATTTCTATAGTAACAATTATTATGTATACTGACATAAAACCTTACGAATTCTGGTGGAAAAGTCTTTTTTCTTTCCAACACATTTTTTCTTTCAAACACAAGTCATCATTAGGCACATGGGAATTAATATGAACTAAAGTTATACATATTTTCCGTATTATCTAGGATCTCCATGGGGTTTTTAATTCACCAGGTCAAATGCAAAGTTCAGATATGTTTAGTGCTGTTTTCTCAGAGGCAATACATCTACAAATTTATCATCATATTTGTATCGCTTAGTTGACATAACAATTTAAATTGCACAATTTTCTAATAATTATTCACATGTCTCATCACTGTTCATGAATGTTAATCATGTAATGTCTATTTCTAGGTGATGTAATCAGAGAGATGAATTCTATCTCTTTCAAAGAAGTCCAGATGCTCTCAAGGCTGCCAAAATTCCAGGACAACTCCCAGCCCTTCTGTGACGTGAACTCTGTGGCATTTGACCTGTTGCTGATCATTGCTCTTTTTTTGTGAAATATTCTACCTTTGGCTCACACAATAGCCCTCTATTCTGAGTTTTCCCCAACTTCTCACATTCTTTCTCCCCAGCCTCATTTGTGGATTCTTGACCTTCTTCTGCAGGTTTCTTAAATCCCAACATTGCTGACGTTTCTATCTTCAGTACTCAGTCCTCTTAACATCTTACTTTCTATACTCTTCTACTCCTTTTTTTTTTTTTTTTTTTTTGAGTCAGGGTCTTGCTCTGTTGCCCAGGCTGAAGTGGTGCAGTGATAAGATCATAGTTCACTACAGCATCAAACTCCTGTGCTCAAGCAGTGTTTCCACCTCAGCTTCCCAAGTAGCTGGGATTACATGGGTGCCACATAACAGGGTAATTTTTTAACATTTTGTAGAGACAAAGGTCTCTGTTTGCCAGGTTGGTCTCCAACACCTGGCCTCAAGTGACCCTCTTGTCTCTCTGGGATTACAGGTGTGAGCCACCATACCTAGCGACTTTGCATACTCTTCTAAGAGGATTAATTCACTTTAAAATCCTCACCACCTTGTTCATACAAAAACCACTTTAAGCTGAAACTCTCATCCTTCTCACCTCATCAGCTCTTTCCCTTTATTTTCTCTGCCAAGGATAATGTCAACACCAATTTTTAGATGCCCAAACCAAAAATCTTGGAGTCACTTTGACTCTTCATTCTTTCACCCACCCACCTCCCAAAATCCAACTGACCACTAAGCTCTATACCCTGCATCTCCTTCCCACTAGTCTTCAGCACTACTTTTCTTGATATGACAACAGCACCTCTACCTCCTCGTTCCTTTCAACTCATTCTCCACACTGCAGCCAGACTGAACCTCCTAAAACGTAAAGGGAAACATGTCCCTCTCCTGCTTAGTGTCCTTATAAATAATAACCTAGAATCTCAGCATAACATGCAAGTTCCTTCACATACTATCTTCTGCTGCTTCTTCAACCTTACCTATTATTTTGTATTTTTAATTATTGTGGGTGTTTATGAGATGTATATATTTATGGGGCCTGTGTGATTTTGTTGTTGTTGTTTTTTTTTTTGAGATGGAGTCTCACTCTGTTGCCCAGGCTGGAGTGCAGTGGCGTGATCTCGGCTCACTGCAACCTCCACCTCCTGGGTGCAAGTGATTCTCCTGCCACACCCTCCCAAGTAGCTGGGATTACAGACTCCCACCACTATGCCTGCCTAGTTTGTTTCATATTTTTAGCAGAGATGGGGTTTCATCATGATGTCCAGGTTGCCTTCGAACTCCTGACCTCAAGTGATCCGCCCACCTCGGCCTCAGAAAGTACTAGCATTACAGGCATAAGCCACTGCGCCTGGCGCATGTGATGTTTGATACAGGCATACAATGTGTCAAAATCACATCAGGATAATTGGAGTACCCATCACCTCAAGCATTTATCCTTTCTTTGTGTTATGAACACACTGATCCCATTTTTTTTTTTTAGTTATTTTAAAATACACAATAAATGATTATTGATTGTAGTCACCTTGTTATGCTATCAAATACAACATATTATTTGTTTTATCTAACTCTATCTGTGAACCCATTAACCTCTTGTAGGGAGAGGTTTGGGGAGCTGATCAAAGAAAAAGATATGCTGAGAAGCAATAGCACACACAAGCTTTATTGGGTGATGGCTGGATGGGTGTGCATGTGGGTGAAGTCCCTAACAATAGCAGTCTGTCCCAGTGAATGGCACAGATTTCCCAACACAGAGGCAGAAGAGGGCAAGGAAGCCTCTGGGGGCGAGGCACACTGGCTTAGGTGTCTGCTGATATCCACTTGGCAGCACTGTGGGGAGTCTCTGGATCAGAGAGTTCCCAAGGGCAGAAGCAGGTTGCGGCTTTATGGGCTGGGGTTTATCTATCGCTTGCAAATGTGGGGTGAGGTTTTGCAGGGTGAGCAAAGAAGGGAGGTTCTAGGTAGCTAAAAATCTGCTTGTTTGTGCTATTTCTGAAATAACTGAATATGGAGAAATTTTGAGTTTGGCACTTGGTGGGTTTTTGTGCTGACAGTTCTCAGCCTGTGGGGAAGAAATTAACAACTTGGGGTCAATACACAGAGGCCGTCTTTGCCTCATTTATAAAATACTCACACCGCTTCTTGATAGAAAAATGTCCTTGATTTGCTTACTCAAACTATTTGGCTTTTTACAAATGAGTAATTCACTTTTATACATCTGCATTGTTGCCCAAAACACTCTTAGGGAACTTACTATTCAGTAGAGGAGGAAAAAAAGATTGAATAACAGAGTTGGGGGCCCGTATTAGAAGAAATAAACTCAATTCATGCTTACATACCCAAAGTGTATAATAAAAACCTTCAACAAACCAGGAAGACTAATGTATTAAACATATTCTGAGTCACCAGGATACCACTAAAGACAGCTCTCCAGGTCAGCACCCAGACAGATATGGATTAGACACCTCATGTAAGATCAATGAGTGCCTAGAGCTTCTGGTATGTGTTATTTACTTCTCGTATGAGTCATAGGAGCTGGCTATTAGAAGCTTTCTTTTGACAGATGAGGAAATTGGGGCTCAGGGTGGCAAAGTAACTTGCCAAAAGTCACAAAATTAGAAATTGGAAGTGTTGAACTTCACACCTAAATCTATTAGCAAAGCTTTGCTTTCTGTCGATACATGCTGACCATCAAACACCTACAAATTCATTCAACAGGACTTCTTTCCACCCATTTATTCCCATTCATCAATGAGATTTTCTTGTCCACATCTGCCAAATTCTTAGAAATTCCAGGTATGCTATGACAATGTTCATTTCTACAGACCCTCCCTCAATTGCCAGAGCACAAGTACAAGGTGTTCTGGAATCTCAGAAATGTGGAGCAGGGAATAAAGGGAGAGGTGGGCGTTTTCAGGAATAGCTATTTGGGACAATTTACATTAGATATCGTTTGCATATCATTAACATCAGTAGAATTTAATTCAGCCTAGGAGGCCTCAGAGCTTTAGGAGGCAAGCCCTAATGAAAGCAGTAGGGAGGGCCTTGGTTCCAAGCAATTAGTAAGTTTATGAAGGACTCTGGTCCAACAACAACAATAATGATATAAGGCAGTACTCAGAAGTTAGGCAGGATTTCAAGCCCCTGATGAGCAGTAAGCCACCTACTCCCAGACTGGACAATAATGCAGGAAGAAGGAGAAATGCTGAGGAACTAAAGAGATGCCCAGGGTTCATTCCTGGAACTCTGAATTCTAGATCCGGGCTCCATTACAAGGTTGGACTGATTTGGGAATTCAGCTAAGTCTGAGTTTGAAGGCGGACAGCACTGGTGACTGCATTTGGAGTCACCGAGAAGACAAAGGCAGCAGGTAAACCTAAGTCTTACAATAACAGTGGAATCTGCCTGTTTTCTTTTTTAAATCCGAGCCAGACAAATGAACAGCTATTGGCAACATAGACATAGACACAAATAACCATTAATGCATTGCCATATAAATGTTCCCAGTTTAAATCCATACTTATGAACATTGGGACAATACATAACTTTCTCTCTTCAGAATTCGGAGGCATATAGATTGATTAATAGAAAGATAACAACTTTCAGATTATTTCAGAAGTTTCAAGACTAAAGGATACATTTTCCAAAAATATTGTCACAACATGGTGGTTATTCAATGTTTGAGTAATTGTTGTTTGCCAATGGAAAGCTCATGTCTTGAGAAATTTGTGTACAAACAAGTAGAAGAATTAGCTTCTTCATTCCTCTGGAATGTGGGTTACTGGTGAAATACTGTAGAATATGAAACAATTTGCTCCACAGAGATGCTTTCCACGTTCATTTCCTGCAAAGCATCTCTAAAAACAGCAACTTTTTTTTTCTAGGATACAAAATGATAAATTTATTCTACTTTGGATGTTTACTGTTCAAATATATATAATCTAATTTCATTTGATATAAGTATTCTGTAATCACTGAGAAGGAATGTCTAACATATTAACTCAGTATTTAGCAGCTACTAATTTCCTTGATATGTTTCATAACTTCCCTTGATTCTAAATAAGATTCTTTTTAAAGCTATATTCATATTTCCAGGTTTTGTACTTTCTCAGTAATAGGGCTAATATTTTGTTCCTATACATTTACTAATATGTGTTGTTGACACACCTCAGCAATTAAGTGAGTATCCTCATAAATGAAGCTTAGATTTTAGACTATAAAATTTAACCAATATCACATAACAGGATTTGACACAAACTTTGGTTTGGTCTCAGTTACAGCAGTGCTGTTTTGTTTTAAAAGCCTTCATGAGATACAATTCACATGCCATATAAATCACAAATTTAAAATATACAATTCAGTGATTTTAACATATTTAAATATATGTGCAACTATCCCCCCCCAGTTATTTTTAAAACATTTCATCACTTCACAAACAAACTCCATATCCCTTAGATATCAATCCGCTGTCCCACCACTACCCACCATCCCTAAGCAACACTAATCTGCCTTTAACCTCTATAGAGTTGCCTATTCTGCACATTTCTTTCTTTTTTTAAAAACAAATATACTTTAAGTTCTGGGATACATGTGCGGAACGTGCAGGTTTGTTACATAGGTATACACATATCCTGGTGGCTTGTTGCACCCATCAACCCATCATCTACATTAGGTATTTCTCCTAATGCTATCCCTCCCCTAGCCCTCCCATCCCCTGTCAGGCTCCTGTGTGTGATGTTCCCCTCCGTGTGTCCCTGTGTTCTCATTGTTCAACTCCCACTTACGAGTGAAAGCATGCGGTATTTGGTTTTCTGTTACCGTGTTAGTTTGCAAAACAGCAAGCTTTTAAGAGAGACTGTTATAAAAAAAATGATGGCAACTTGTTAGAAACTAAATAGATTTTTTTGAAATTTTATTTTTTTTGTCTTGAATTCAACCATTAAATAAGGATAGTATATTCCCTTATGTGGAGGCTACTTCTAGCTGGCTTTATTTATTGGAGGATTATGAGGCCAGCTGCAGTCTCCTTACAGACCTATGTGCTTCATTCACGCTGCTGTAAGACAATACACTATAGCCCTAATCATAGCTAAACATCATAAGGGTGAAAAAGCCAACAGGCAAGAGAAGAGTTATCGTGATGGGAAAACCACTTGCTGTTGTCCTTTTGCATGTCTGTAAGCTTTACTGTATTATGCTGAGATACAGTTGTTCCAATGAGACTTCAGAGGAAAGACCAGGGTAGAAAGACGCTAAAAGAGCCTAGAATAACAGGCATTCCTGACGTGATTCACTGGAGAATAAGCATATCCAAGAACAAGCTACCAGAACTTGGGAAACATAATTTAAATAGGCAGGAGAGGGGCCTCCCTTCTGTTCTAGAGCTTCCCTAGACTTAACTTTGGACTTTATGAAATGCAGACTCATGTTAAAATACCTCCGGACAATGCAGCAGGTTGTTAAATGTAACATTTTTTGTTTTCTCAGAATTTCAACAGAGGGCTCATTATCACAGAAGTAAAAAAGGAAACACCAACTACTTCTGTATCTTAAAGCAAAGTGTTGGGCTACCTATGCAAGGTGGACTAAGGGATTTTAAAGCAGGTTCTGCTGGTTTCAGCTCATCACCTACTTCCAGGATAAGAGGATAGAGAGATGGGTTTATTTGAGAGGTTTTAAAGAGATTGAATATGACATTAGTAAGGTTGTTTCAGAGAGATTTGTCAGAGTATTGTGGATTGTTTCTCCCCTTAAGGGAGAAGAAATGGGATGCTTCCCTCGCATATCACGCTGGGAAACACCTTTGGATAGCTTAATAGGTGTTCCCTGAAAATTGAGGGATAAGGGGGCTGGTTTGGTCTCCCACCTGGAGTACAAAAGAAAGGCATTGTGTTAGTCAGTTGTCCTTGGGCATTAGAGCAACACACAACAGCTAAGTTAGAATGTCCTGTACATTCGAGGCTGTGTGAGTTTATCTAGAGTTGAATGGGAACTCCATAGAAAGAAGCTGGACTGAGTCATCTTTAGTGGCCCTCTGCTAAAGAGGAAGGCTTAGAGGTATGAGAGGATCAAGCAGGAATTATCAGATCCATTGGTAGGAATCCAAGGGCCTTGGAGGAAGATTGTAAGCAATTAACAACAGGAGGTATTTACCATGTCAAAGGAACTGAAAGGGGAGTCCACAAGAGTCCATAAAAACAACAACAAAATAACGTTTTGAGTCAGCAGCTTCCAGAGGACATCAACACCAGATGCACCTCACCTAGTAAGACCTTTCTACATCTTATGTCTCCTACCGCTCCTGCTCTGAATCTGGAAGAGTCATGTACCCAGCAGAATAAGAGAATTAGTAGAGCTGAAGAAGACAGACAGACAGAAAAGACACTGACTATATTGACTCCCTTACTGCAGGGGGTCTGAGTCTTACAAACCTGAAATATACCTGAACTGGGGGAAGAGATAAATTTGAAACTGCACAACAGTGTGGCATAACATGACTATGCTGAAGTGGACTTTTTTTTTTTTTTTTTTTTTTTTTTTTTGAGACAGAGCCTTAATCTGTCACCCAGGCTGGAGTGCAGTCTGCAGTGGCACAATCTCGGCCCACAGCAACCTCCGCCTCCTGGGTTCAAGCGATTCTCCTGCCTCAGCCTCCCGAATAGCTGGGATAACAGGCACCTGCCACCACGCCTGGCTAATTTTTGTATTTTTAGTAGAAACAGGGTTTCACCATGTTGGTCAGGTTGGTCTCGAACTCCTGACCTCATGATCCACCCACCTCGACCTCCCAAAGTGCTGGGATTACAGGTGTGAGCCACTATGCCTGGCCCTAAGTATACTTTTCATTGTTTAAGAGTAACCAGAAATATCATGGCACATGGCCATGATGCAGGTGCTATTTGATGCAGCTTAATGAAGTGTGGTGAGAAATAACAGATCTTGTACCTAGCAACCAACTTGTTCAATAAACTGATAGCATTAAGGATCACAGACACTCTTTGTCCTATGCAATCAGGAGATTTAGCTGACAGAAGTTCATCACTATCGCAGAACACAAATGAGGATGAACAGAATCTGTTGTGTCATTTCCTGTAGGTGCATGTTGCTTTCTAGTTATTTCCCTTGTGTTTGCACTAAGCATTTAATAATGTCTTATTATAATGTTCCAGCCTGGTACTACCTGGTAGTGTCTAGTTAGTCAGAGCCTTAAAGGAGTAGGAACTCATGTCCTCTAGGCCAGTGATGGCATTAATAGCCTCCAGGAGGAGACGCATCACAGTGGAATAAGAATAGGAACTATGAGGTGCAACTGCCCCACTTTAGATGCATAGCTCTTTCCTTTGTTACAAAACTGGAAAGATTATATTGATTATTATGTTAGGGAGCCAGGAAAATTCTCAAAAATATTATTAAAACACATGAAAGGATACATCTTATAGCTGGTCAGTTGTTATGGATAAATGTTTGTAGCTCTCAAAATTTGTATGTTGAAATCTTAATGTCCAAGATGATGGTAGCAGGATATGGGGCCTTTGGGAGGTAATTAAATCATAAGAGTAGAGCCCTCATGAATGAGATTAGTGCCCTTATAAAAGAGGCCCAAGGGAGCTGCCTTTTTTCCTTTCCGCCATGTGAACATATAAGACATCAGCAGTCTGCAAAGCAGAACGCGGCCTCGCTCAGCCTCCAAACCTGTTGTTATAATCACTTGTTCTATGATTTTTTTTTATAGCTGCCCAAAGTGACTAAAACATTGGTTATATTAGAGCAATTCAAGAGTCATCTTTACTTAAGAGCAAAAGTATTTGATGTGTTAAGTGAAGAAAGTATACATCCAATGTTCTGACACCAGGCAAATTGAAACATGGGAAAGTGCTGAGGATCAAGTGTTTCAGGAACTGGAGGTTGCTGTGGGGATCCCAGTCCTCACTCCACATCATCATGAACAGCAGGATTTTAGATTTACTTTTGTCCCATGTTGTGACCAATTTGCACAATAGTTACACCTGCCAATGTAACTACTAAACGACGACTGTGAGGCACACACTATGGCAAAAGCAAATGAATTATCAGAATGGAGCCATGGATCAGCCAGGCATTGGTGTATCCAGTATTCATACTCCTTTTCTTCCAAAGTCTGTGTGTTTTCTAGATTACCCCTTACGCTTCTGAAACTGGTCTCCGACTTCTGAAACCACAATCTTTACAGACTAAAGTCAATGACTTCATTGCCAAAGCTAAGGGCCTTTTCAGTTTTCATTGCATGTTCTTGTTTTCACATTATAATTAATCATTTTGTGACTATTTGTTAAATGCCTGCCTTCCCACAGAAAAATAGGTGGTTTCATAAGGACATATCACTCTAGCTCATTACTCTATAGGCAGCACCAAACACAATATATACTGCTTAAAAACTAAGCAGATGTGGCCAGGCATGGTGGCTCATGCCTGTAATTCCAGCACTTTGGGAGGATAAGGCGGGCAGATCACCTGAGGTCAGGAGTTCAAGACCAGCCTGGCCAACATGGTTAAAACTCGTATCTACTCAAAATACAAAAATTAGCTGCGTGTGGTGATGGGTGCCTTTAATCCCAGCTACTTGGGAGGCTGAGACAGGAGACTTGCTTGAACCCAGGAAGTGGAGGT
This sequence comes from Macaca thibetana thibetana, assembly GCF_024542745.1. Taxonomy (NCBI): domain Eukaryota; kingdom Metazoa; phylum Chordata; class Mammalia; order Primates; family Cercopithecidae; genus Macaca; species Macaca thibetana. The sequence continues at coordinate 16,284,290 of NC_065594.1, read as the reverse complement.
TTTAGTGAGCCAAGATAGCATCATTGCACTCCAGCCTGAATGACAGAGTAAGACTTCATCAAAAAACAAAACAAAACAAAACAAAAAACTAAACTGATGCTTGAAAACTAAATTATTAAATAAATAAAAAGTATTTAGGAGCTACCTTGTAAAAAGTTTTAATGCCAAACTTGGAAACTTGGATACATACTTTATTAGGCAGTGGGGAAACACTGAAGATTCCTTAGCTTGTGCCTCTTAAGTTTGACAAATACTAGGACAGCTGTTCTGGTAGAGTGGTACAGAATCATTGGAATGGGAGAAGGGTCAGAGATCTATTCCCTACCAACAGAGCCCACAGCAGCAGACATCTGGGCTCCAGTAGCACACAAGTGAATGTCAATAAGTGCTCAAGCAAATAAATCAGAAACTAGCTTGAACATTCTTGTTTGTTTTGTGTATTTATGTGTATACTATGCTTCTACCCTACTCCCTGAAGTGACTGGTTAGCTGCCTGAATTGATTAAAATCACAGATAGTTAGAAATACATGGCCTGAAGCTGAAATCAGATGAAAGTGGTTTCTAACCTATCCAGTAGGACCTACTGCTAAAGAAGTCTTAACTGGACACTAGCTTTGTAAATGTCTAAAAAGGGCCGGAGCATCTGTCCAGTTTCTCTTTCCAGTAATTTTATACTCCTTCAAGTGAAAAGTTGCTAATGTTTCACTCTCTGGACTGGAATGGATGGCAGCCTCTCCAAGCCAGGAAAAAAAAAATGGTCTGGCTGGCGAGACTCTGACCTCAAGCTTGGCTATCCCTTGCGAAACAACCTCAGTTACACAAGAAAAAAATCAGGCTGTGGGTCCATCTCAATCAGACTGTAGCGGACTTTTATACCACGAATAAACATCATCATCATTTTTTCATGGGATCTCCTGCTCCATTTCTGTAACCCCATCCCTTTTAGAAACTCACATGTAATTGATCCAGTGGATTTACTGAAGCTTACCTCATCTCATGAGTCATGAAACTATATTTTATAAACTATATGGAAAAGTGCAGTTGACTTATTTTCAGTCATTCCTGACCTATATAACTCAATGAACTGTTCTATTTTTCCCCTAAATTTTATTTCAATAAAGTTGGTTAGCCAAGGACTCCAAATTCAGCATTCTATATCTGAAATACCAGATGAAGTATACTCTATATTCTAATACTTGAAAGTACTAGGATTATTTCTTAAGAACTAACCTCCTCTCAGTCTTAAAATAAGAACTTTCAAAATATGATTTCCACACAAGTTATTAGGACAACATGTATTATATAACCAAAGCAAACATTTAGAGTCAAACATCAGATAACCCTAACAACTCAATATTTATGAGTATTCTTTAAAGATAACTAGGTTAATAATGAGAGATAGGAATTATAGGTGAAAATGTATATTAAAAGCCAGTCATTAATATTACAGTGGTCTTGGTACTTTGGTGTACACTATATAGGCATACCTTGGAGATATTGCAGATATTCTGGACCACCATGGTAAAGCAAATATCAAAATAAACCACAAATTTTTTGGTGACCCAGTACATACAAAAGTTCTGTTAACATCATACTGTAGTCTATTAAGTGTGCAATAGCATTATATCTAAACAATGTATATACCTTAATTAAAAATACTTTATTGGTACAAATATCATTTATTCTTACTCATATGTAGGAGCTAAAAATGTTGATTTCATGGAGGTAGACAGTAAAATAATGGTTACCAGAAGCTGGGAATATAGAAGGGGACTAAAGAAAGTTGGTTAATGGGTGCAGACATACAGTTAGATGGAAGAATAAAGTCTAGTGTTTGATAGCACAGTAGGGTGACTATAACTATAATTAACAATAATTTATTGTACATATCAATATACAATATCTGGAAGATTTGAAATGCTGTCAACACAAAGAAATGATCAGTGTTCAAGGTGATGGGTATCTAAATGTCCTGATTCGATCATTACACATTGCATATATGTAGCAAAATATCACACGAATCCCATAAATATGTATAATTATGTAACAATAAATTACTATGTCGAAATTTTTTAAATTTTATTTTATAATTTTTTTAAAAAAACTATTGATATGTGTAGGAAAGATGAAATCCAAGGGGATATATAGACGACCCACAGCATCACTGCTCAATAAATATTTGTTGACTGGAAAAAATACATTTTTGCTAAAAAATGCTAATGATCATCTGAGCCTTCAGTGGGTTACCCTGTTTTTGTTGGTGGAGTGTCTTGTCTCAGTGTTGGCAGCTACCGACAGACCAAAGTAGTGGTTGCTGAAGGCTGTGGGGGTTATGGCAATTTCCTAAAATAAGACAACAATGAAGTTTGCTGTATCAATTGACTCTTCCTTTCATGAAATATTTCTCTGTAGCAAGCATTTGATAGTATTTTACCCACAGTAGAACTTCTTTCAAAATTGGAGTCAGTCTTCTCTAAACCTTCCACAGTTTTATCAACTAAATTTACGTAATAAATTTTTTATTGTCATTTCAACAATGTTCATAACATCTTTACCAGGGGGTAGCTTCCATCTCCAAAAAACATTTTCTTTAATCATCCATCCATAAGAAGCAGCTCCTCATCCATTCAAGTTTTATCATCCATAAAATTGCAGCAATGCAGTCACATATTCAGGCTCCACTTCTAATTCTAATTCTTTTGATATTTCCCCCAGACATACAATTACTTCCTTCACTGAAGTCTTGAACCCCTCAAAGTCATCTATAAGGATTGGAATCAACTTTCTCCACATTCCTGTTAACATTATTATTTTGACCTCCTCCCCTGAATCATGGATGTTCTTAATGACATCTAGAATGATAAATTCTTTCCAGCTGTTTTCAACTTAGTTTGCCCAGATCCATCAGAGGAATCACTACCTCTGACAGCTAGTCTTACAAAATATGTTTCTTAAATAATAAGACTTGAAAGTCAAAATTAGTCCTTGATCCATGGGTTACAGGATGAGTGTTGTGTTGGCAGGCAGAAAAACAACATAAATCTCCTTGTACATCTCCATCAGAGCTCTTGGGTGATCAGGTGCATTGTCATTGAGCAGTAATATTTTTGAAGGAATCTTTTTTGCTCATCAGTAGGTCTCAAGAGCAGGCTTAAAATATTCAGTAAACCATAAAATAATCAGATATAATGTCTTCCAGGCTTTGTTACTCCATTTATAGAGTCCAGGCAGAATAGATTTCGCAAAATTCTGAAGAGTTTTAGGATTTTCGAAATGAGCAATGAGCATTGGCTTCCACTTATAGTCACTGACTGCATTCGTCTCTAACAAGAGAGTCAACCTGTCCTTTGAAGCTTGGCATTGATTTATCCTCTTCAGCTAGAAAAGCCCTAGATGGCATCTTCTTCCAATATACGGCTGTTTGTCTACATTAAAAACCTATGGTTTAGCATAGCCACCTTCAACAATGATCTTAGCTAGATTTTCTAGATAATTTTTTGCGGCTTTTACATCAGCATTTGCAATTTCACCTGCATTTTCATGTTGGTTTACATTATATAAATAGTTTAGTTTCCTTTAACCCTATGAACTAATTTCTGCTACCTTCAAATCTTTCTTTTTTTTCTATTTTATTTTACATTCAGGGGTACATGTGCAAGTCTGTTATACAGGTAAACTGCATGTCATGGAGTTTGGGGTACAGATTATTTCATCATCCAGGTAATAAGCATAGTACCTGATGGGTAGTTTTTTGATCCTCTCTCTCCTCCCACCCTCCATTCTCAAGTAGGCCCTAGTTTCTGTTGTTCCCCCTCTTTGTGTCCATACACACTCAATGTTTAGCTCCCTCTTATAAGTGAGAACATGTAGTATATGGTTTTCTGTTCCTCTGTTAGTTTACTTAGGATAATAGTCTCCAGCTCCACCCATGTTGCTGCAAAAGACATGATCTCATTCTCTTTAATTACTGCATAATATTCCATAGTGTATATGTACCACATTTTCTTTATCCGGTCTACTATTGATGAGCATTTAGTTTGATTTCTGCCTTTGCCATTGTGAATAGTGTTCCAAAAAGCATACACATAGTAGAACGATTTATATTCTTTGGGATATATGCCCAGTGATGGAATTGCTGAGTCAAATGATAATTCTGAGTTATCTGAGGAATTGCCACACTGCTTTCCACAATGGCTATACTAATTTAAGTTCCCACCAGCAGTGTATAAGCATACTCTTTTCTCAGCAATCTCACTAGCATCTGTTATTTTTTTACTTTTTAAAAATAGGCATTTTGACCAGTGCGAGATGGTATCTCATTGTGTTTTTGATTTGCATGTCTCTAATAACTAGTTGAGCATAAAATAAAATACCGAGCATTTTTATATGCATGTTGGCCACATGTATGCCTTCTTTTGAAAAGTATCTCCTCATGTCTTTTGCTCACTTTTTAATAGGCCTGATTGTTTTTTGCATACAAATTTGTTTAAGATACTCACAGATTCTGGATATTAGACCTTTGTCAGATGAATAGTTTGCAGATATATTATCCCATTCTGTAGGTTGTTTGTTTACTCTGTCGATAGTTTCTTTTGCTGTGAAGTAGCTATTTAATTAGGTCCCATTTTTCAATTTCTGTTTTTGATGCAGTTGCTTTTGGTGTCTTCCTCATGAAATCTTTGCCAGGTCCTATGTCCATAATAGTTTTTCCTAGGTTATTTCTGGGGTTTTTATAGTTTTAGGTTTTACATTCAAGTCTTTAATCCATCTTGAGTTGATTTTTGTATGTGATGTAAGGAAGGGATCTACTTTCAATATTCTGCATATGGCTGGCCAGTTATCCCAGTGCCATTTATTGAATAGGGAACCTTTTCCCCATTGCTTGTTTTTGTCCACTTTGTCAAAGATCAGATCTATGTAGATGTGTGGTGTTATTTCTGGGATCTCTATTCTGTTCTACTGGTCTATCTGTCTGTTTCTGTACCAATACCATGCTGTTTTGATAACTATAGCCTTGTAGTAAAGTTTGAAGTTGGGTAATGTGATGCCTCAGGTTTTGTTCTTTTTGCTTAGGATTGCCTTGACTATTTGGGCTCTTTTTTAGTTCCATACGAATTTCAAAATAGATTTTTTTCTAATTCTGTGATGAATGTTATTAGTAGTTTGACAGGAACAGCGTTGAATCTATAAATTGCTTTTTGTAGTATGTCCATTTTAACAGCATTGATACTTCCTATTCCCCGTGAGCATGGAATGTTTTTCCATTCGTTTGTGTCATGTCTGATTTCTTTCAGCCGTGTTTTGCAGTTCTCTTTGTAGAGATCTTTCACCTCTCTGGTTGAAATACCTAGATATTTTATACTTTCTGTGGTTATTGTAAATGGGATTGCACAACTGATTTGGCTGTCAGCTTGGATATTATTGATGTATAGGAACACTACTAATTTTTGTACATTAATTTTATATCCTGAAACTTTGCTAAAGTTGTTCATCAGGTCAAGAAACTTTTGGGCAGAGACTATGAGTTTTCTTAGGTATAGAATCATCTTGTTTGCAAACAGGAAGAGTTTGACTTTCTCTGTTACTATTTGAATGCCTTTCATTTCTTTCTCTTGCCTGTATGCTCTGGCCAGAATTTCCAGTACTATGTTGAATAGGAGTGGTAAGAGAGGGCATCCCTGTCTTGTTTTGTTTTTCAGTGGGAATGCTTCCAGCTTTTGCCCATCCAGTATGGTGTTAGTCATGGGATTTCCATAGACGGCTCTTATTATTTTGAAGTATGATCCTTCAATGCCTAGTTTGTTGAAAGTTTCTAACACGAAGAAATGTTGAATTTTATTGAAAACATTTCTGCATCTATTGACATAATCAGTGGTTTTGTTTGTAGTTGTGTTTATGTAATGAATTAAATTTATTTATTCATGTATGTTGAACCAACCTTGCATCCCAGGGATAAAGCCTACTTGATGATGGTGGATTCGCCTTTTGATGTGCTGCTGGATTCAGTTTGCTGGTATTTTGTTGAGGATTTTTGTATTGATGTTGGCCTGAAGTTTTCTTTTTTTGTTGTATCTCCGCCACATTTTCATATCAGAATGATGCTGGCCTCATAGAATGAATTGGGGAGGAATGTATTTTCCTCAATTTGGGGGGACAGTTCTGATTGGAATGGTATCAGCTCTTCTTTGTATAACTGGTAAAATTCAGCTGTGAATCTGTCTGGTCCTGGGCTTTTCCTTGGTAGGCTTTTTATTACTGATTCAATTTCAGAACTCGTAATTGGTCTGCTCAGAAGTTCAGTTTCTTCCTGGTTCAGTCTTGGGAGGTTGCATGTGTCCAGTAATATGTCCATTTATTCTAGGTTTTCTAGTTTGTGTGAATAGATGTGTTCACAGTAGTCTCTGAGGGATTTTTTTGTATTTCTTTGAGATTAGTGGTAACATTCCCTTTGTCATTCCTGATTGTATTCATTTTGATGTTCTCTCTTTTTTCTTTGTTTAGCTAGCAGTCTATTTATCTGATTAATTTTTCAAAAGAAAAGATTCTTGGTTTTGTTGATGTTTTGTATGGTTTTCATATTTTAATTGACTTCAGCTAGCTCTGATTTGGGTTATTTCTTGTCTTCTGCTATCTTTGGGATTGGTTTGCTCTTGGTTCTTTAGTTCCTCTAGTTTTGATGTTAGGTTGTTAATTTGAGATCTTTCTAACTTTGGGGTGTTGATGTTAAGCACTGTAAACTTCCTTATAACACTGCCTTAGTTGTGTCCCAAAGATTCTGGTATGTTGTTTCTTTGTTTTCATTAGTTTTGAAGAATTTCTTGATTTCTGCCTTAATTTCATTTACCCAAAAGTCATTAAGGAGCAGTTTATTGAAATTCCATGTAACTGTATGGTTTTGAGGTTTTTTAGTATTGATTTCTATTTTTATTGTGCTGTGGTCTGAAAGGGTGGTTGGTATGATTTTTTTTTTTTTAACGTACTGAGGATTGTTTTACATTCAATTGTGTGGTCAACTTTAGAGTACGTGTCATCTGGTAAAGAGAAAAATATACATTCGATTGTTTTGGATCAGAAAGTTCTATAGATGTCTATTAGGTTCATTTGGTCAAGTGCAGAGTTTAAGTCCTAAATATCTTTGTTAATTTTCTTCCTCAATGATTTGTCTAATATTGTCAGAGGGATGTTGAAGTCTCCCATTATTATTGTGTGGAAATCTAAGTGTCTTTGTAGGCCTCTGAGAACCTGCTTTATGCATCTGGGTGCTCCTGTGTTGGGTGCTTATATATTTAGGAGAGAGTTAGGTTTTCTTATTGAATTGAACCTTTTACCATTATGTAATGCCCTTCTTTGTGTGTGTGTGTGTGTGTGTGTGTGTGTGTGTGTTTTATTTTTGTTCGTTTAAAGTTTGTTTTATATGAGATTAGGATAGCAACCCCTGTTTTTTCTGTTCTCCACTTGCCTGGTAGATTTTTCTGCATTCCTTTATTTTGAGCCTATGCTGTCCAAGAGACAGCATATCATTGTGTCTTGTTTCTTTATCTAGCTTATCACTCTGTGTCTTTTAATTGGGGCGTTTAGCACATTTACATTCAAAGCTAATATGATACGATGCTGATTTGATCTTGCCGTCATGTTGTTAGCCAGTTATTATGCAGACTTGTTTGTGTGGTTGCTTTATAGTGTCAATGGTCTGGTACTTAAATGTGTTTTTGTAATGACTGACAATGGTCTTTCCTTTCCACACTTAGCATTAGTTTCAAGACCTCTTGTAAGGTAGGTCTGGTGGTAATGAATTCCCTCAGCATTTGCTTGATGAAAATGACCTTATTTCTCCTTCACTTAGGAAGCTTAGTTTGCTTGGATATAAAATTATTGCTTGGAAATTCTTTTCTTTAAGAATGCTGAATGTAGGCCCCCCAAATCTCTTCTGGATTGTAGGTTTCTGCTTGCAGGGTTTAGCCTAATGGGGTTCCCTGATCTGCCCCTTCTCTCTAGCTGCCTTTAACATTTTTGTCTTTCATTTTAACCTTGGAGAATCTGATGATTACATGCCTTGGGGATGGTCTTCTTGAGTGGTATCTCACAGGAGTTCTCTGCATTTCCTGAATTTGAATGTTGGCCTCTCCAGCAAGGTTGGGGAAGTTTTCATGGATGATATCCTGAATATATTTTCCAAGTTGTTTGCTTTCTCCCCATCTCTTTCAGAGTTACCAATGAGTTGTAAATTTTGTCTTTTTACATAAACCCATATTTCTCAGAGGTTTTGTTCATTCTTTTCTAATTCTTTTTTCTTTATTTTTGTCTAAGTTAGTTCAGAGAACTAGTCTTCGAGTACTGAGATGCTTTCCTCTGCTTGGCCTATTCTGCTGTTAATATGTGTGATTGCATTATGAAATTCTTGTAGTATGTTTTTGAGTTGCATTAAATTAGTTTGATTCTTTCTTCTAATGGCCATTTGTCTATCAGGTCCTGTAACATTTTACTGGCATCCTTAGATTACTTGAATTGAGTTTTGACTTTCTCTTGCATATTGATAATCTTCATTCCTATCTATGTTCTGAATTCTATTTCTGTCATTTCAGCCTGGTTAAGAACCCTTGCTGGAACTCGTGCAGTTGTTTGGAGAAAAGAAAAAGAGTCCTCATTCTTTCTCATCTTTGTGGGTTACTGTTCTTCTAACTGTGGTGTAACTTGGGTACAGTTGACTTCTTTTCTGGATGTTTTCAGGGGGCCCAGGCTTTTGTGACAGTTGTTCATTTGTAGCTGATTCTTGTCCTTGGTTTCATGGGAGTATATTATAAAGTATTTTTGGTGTCGATGTTTTAGGCTGTGATACAGTAGGTGGCACTTAAGTGTAATGGCCAGTATGTAGGCTCTTGTTCAGTCACGTAGCTCCTCTATATTGCCTCAGGATTGGAGTGGTGCTCCCTCTCAGTGTTCTGAAAATGAGGACTCCTCTCCCACTTGAGTGCTGGCTGCAGATCTTGGCTGGGCATTCCTGAGCTGCATACCACAGTCTAGGGTTATCTCAGCCAGGCTTTATGTTTCCCCCCCATCCTGGAGGCAGCAGGAGAAAGGACCTTAGAAGTGGTTGTGACAGATGGTCTTTCATTTGTCTCTTGGGGCTCCACAACGGAGAGATGCAGAGCCGCTGTCAATCAGTGTGATCAGCCAAAGATGGGGCAGCTGTGCTATGGGCCCAAGCTGGGGGGCCCCCGTCTGGTGATGAGCAGGGGTGAGGGGTGGGATGCAGGGGAGACAGTCTGGCCTCTTCTCCTTAGGGTGGCTGTGGTGTGCTGGATATGTGTTTAAACCATGCAGGGTCTCTGCTTCTTCCCTGATCTTAGGGCAGCCAGGGCAGCACCACTGCCAGAGCTGCTGCTACCGGGAACACTCAGCCAGGGGTTGGGGTGGCTACATTGCTGGCCCAATCTGGGGGCTCTGCTTGGTGATGAGTGGTGGGGGACAAGGGCTCACAGCAAGGAAAGACTAGGCTCCTCTCTCTATGGTGATTGTCATGTGCTAGAAGCATGATTAAAGCCTTCAGCCTCTGTTCCTTCTCCAGTCCAAGGGCAGCAAAAGCAGGCTGCTGCCACCATGGCAATGAAAGAGAGGCCATTGGTTGTCTCTGGGAGCCACTCCCCAGGGAAACGTAGAGCCACTAGCAGTGGGTATGCTGAGCCAGGGGTAGGCAGCTATTCTGTGATCCTGAGCTAGGGGCCTGCCTGGTGAAGAGTCGGGGAGCCCAGGGAAGGGAGACTGGGATCCTCTCCACGTGGTGGCTGTGGTGTGCTGGAGGTGCTAGTGTAGCAACCAGGCTCTTTGTTCCTTCCCCAGCTGGAAAGCACCAAGGGCCAAACCACTGCAGTTGCAGTGCGAGACAGGCTGCGGGTTGTCCCTGGGAATTCCTCCTCAGAGAAATGCAAAGCCTCCACTGACTGCAATGTTCCGATGGTGACAGTTGTGCTGAAGTCCTGGGTTGGGAGGCCCTGCCCTGTGAGAAGCAGGGCTGAAAACTGAGGGTTCCTCCGCTTTTTAGACCATACTGGATAACTTCCTGACGTTGCCATGGCATTTGTAAACTGTCATGGCGCTAGTGAGAGTGTCTCTTAGCATGCTAATGCATTATAATTAGCCTGTAATGAGCAGTGAGAACGACCAAAGGTTAGTTTCATCGTCATCTTGGTTTTGGTGGGTGTTAGCTGGCTTTTTTATTGCACACTGTTTTATCAGCAAGATCTTTATGACCTGTATCTTGTGCCAACCTCCTTTCTCATCTTCTGACTTAGAATGCCTAACTTAATAGGAATGCAGCTCAGCAGTTTTCAGCCTTATTTTAAGGCTGAGGAAAGTCCCAGCCCATATTCAAGATGGAGTTGCTCTGGTTCAAATGTCTCTGACATACCCAATATATTAACTGTAACTATGTCAAGGAAATAATTTTCCTCTTATTACAATCCAACCAAAGAATTTGGATTTTTGAAAGAACTATGAATCACACTAGAAATTATAGATGTTTCAAGCAGCACAACAGTTTGTATAAATAAGTACCACCTACCATAATACAAAGATTTTGCAATCATTTATTCATCACAGATTTAATATTCCAATTTCCTGAGAAAAGCTAGAGAGGCCCTGACACAAGCCAGACAGATGGAAAGTACTCATTCTAATCTGTGTTTGCCCCAAGTTATCTTAATCACTAGTGCTTTAATTCATTTTTCAAGAAAATCCAGACCCTGCTTTATAATTCAACCAACATCAAACGTCAGGCACTTAGTGGGAGGCAGCAGTCCATTATGCGTGGACACAACCTCTGCTTTCTAAGAGTCTCTGATTCATTCAAATCTTAAACAACAACTTAGTTGTTTAATAAAGGCTCTTCAACATAAAGAAAGTAAAGTGGCCGGGTGTGGTGGCTTACGCCTGTAATTCTAGCACTTTGGGAGGCCAAGGCAGGCAGATCACAAGGTCAGGAGATTGAGACCATCCTGGCTAACACGGTGAAACCCCCTCTCTACTAAAAATACAAAACATTAGCCAGGCGTGGTGGCGGGCGCCTGTAGTCCCAGCTACTCGGGAGGCTGAGGCAGGAGAACGGCGTGAACCTGGGAGGCGGAGCTTGCAGTGAGCTGAGATCCGGCCACTGCACTCCAGCCTGGATGACAGAGTGAGACTCCGTCTCAAAAAAAAGCAAAGTGGGGATAACAAGGGCTCTCCTGATTTGCAGGGCATACAGTATTGTTTGGTTCTTTAGAGCTATTAAGGCAATTTGGAAACTTGAACAAGCTAAGTTGATTCTCTGTTTTCAAAAGTAATTACTTCACTGTTCTTCTCTTTACCTCTTTAAATTGCATCTGTTAAGTCAATAAGTTTAATACCTTGAAAAGATAATTATTCATTTAAGCCTTCAGATAATTTCTTTACATTTTTAGCTAGTATACTGACAGAGGAAATGAGGTAAACTACTTACTATGTTCTGGATTCTCAGAAACCTCAATATTAGAAATTTATAAATAAAAGCTTCAATCTGGCTATTTGTTGTAAATCCAAAAATATGAAAAAAAAGTATAATAGTATATGTGTATACCTTATACGGCATATGTGTCACCTTTTATTTGCAAGCCACTGACTACTGTTACCACTCTAAACTAATTTTATGTCTTGGAAGATAAACTAATTTTATGTCTTGGAAGGGAAATGAAATGATCAATGGTTCCCACAAACATGAAAATAGTCAGTTTACAGTTAACATTAATTCAGACAATCATTATAATCATTTACTGAATTCAAATGTGCCAGTCACTACATGCTTTCCATGCAATATCTCAATTCTCATGAAAACACTGAGGGGAGGAAAAAAAAAAAGAAATGTCATTATCTGCATTTTGCAGAGGAGCAAACTTAGGCTCAATAAGATCAAATAACTTGCCCACGGTGACACAGCTTGTAAAAGCCTGAACTGAGATTTAGTCTTAGGCTGCCTGATTCCAAAGCCCTTATACCATAGATACACTGCCTCTGTCATAACATTTCTAAGATTCCACTAATCACAAAACAAAACTCAGGCAAGATGGAGCGCTTGATTCTAATGAGGGAGACAAGGGGATTCTACAACTTCCCCTGGGAGCTATCTGTAAGTTTAAATTTTTGAAGAGTATCAGGTTGGACTACCCAGAAATCATTTAACTCAGTAAACAAAACTATAGTAAGTTCTGATAAACAAATCTTTCGGCAAAAACACAAGTTTCCTAAGTAAGCCTTCATTCGTCTGACCCAGAGAAGGGTTTCACAATTGTGTCCACTGGTCTTGACTTTCAAACCCATTAGGCACCTTCCCATCACAAAATGGGAATATGTGTGATATATATTCAGGTTCTTCAGCAGAACTTTTGTAAAAATACATGGAAAATGTTCTGAAAATATGGCAAATATGTTTCTTAAAAAATATTTTATGCAAAAAAGTGTCCAGTTAAAATAAGCACTTCTCTCCAAAAGATCATATCTAAAATGTTATCTTATATATTCATGAGGTTCAGAGATTGATGTGGCTTCCGGTTTCCTTTCTTTTCATAAAATTACCATATTTTCAATGTTTGGATAAGGTAAAGACAGTTTATTCACAGTCCTAGAACTGAGATTCATACTAAACTCTGCTATTCTTACTTTAGTTGCAGTCCCAAACCACTGAACCCCCTTTCAAGAACAGCAAACCATGCCACCAAATACCCAAAGGGGCATCAAAGTTTGGAAAGAGAAATCAAAAAGCTTAAAGGGTTTTCGCCATCCACAAACAGTCTGTATGGTACACAAAGATTTGCATCAAAAATAAATGCTGACATTTGAGAATAGTGGTTTAGTATTTGTCAAAAATATAGCTCTGGCAAAACCACGGGTAAGCCTTACAGACTCCGAGAATGCTAACATTCCCAGATGGAAAAAAATGTAGTTACTTCCCTGACTTTTTTTCTATAAGGTTTAAATAGTTTGTGAGTTATACATCTAAACTTTACACATCTAAAGGAGGAAGAATTGTAACATAGCCGCAATTCTTGGGCATTGATACAGGCAACTTAAAGAGTAATTTAAACTTCTTGTTTCCTGAAATTTAAGACACTGTGTTATTAACTTGCTGCTTTGCTGATCAGAATCATTACACATTAAGTAGTGTTGACTCTCCTCTATTAAGCTGGTAGAATTATTAACATTTACAGTTCCTTTCATTGCCCAGATACATTTATCCAGATGTTTGGACATTTTTCTCCATCACCTAGCCTTGCTCCCCAACCAAACTCCAGTATGCCCAACTTGCGTCAGTTTACTGGATCCTCCCATGAGACACTTGAATGAAAAGTTCTCCAGAACTAGAAATAGATATTTTTAGATATTTTTCTTCCTAGTAAGGAAATTGGTTTTTTGATGACACGAAAATCATTTCTCTGTAATGGAGATTTTTTCCCCCAAGGAATTTTAAATAAATAACACTTAAAGCCACATTTAGTCTGAAATTTTTCATTCAGTCATCTTCCAATCTGGGTGAGTCATGACAGAAAAAAAAAAATATGTCCTCCACCAACTTATGCAGACAATTTCTTCAGAATGAGCATGACCTAGATTTCATGAGGTCAAGTAACTAGCAGGTAAAGTAGCTAATCAATATATTGGAGAAGAAAGTCAAATATACAATTGTTAAACTACTTTGTGTCATCATTAATCTGTCTTTGTGACATAGGTCTGAATTAGACCTTTCAAAACATTTGAAAATTTTAGATAATAGGTAATTAGAAAGCAATCAGAAAGCAAATACCGATCACAAATTACTCTTTTCCCAAAGACACAATAATGGAACAGACACCCAAAGTTGAATGCCAAACACATTTAGTGCTAACATTCAAAACTCCAAATATCAGATGGTGATATAATCCCACATCTGCATACTATCATAACAACCAGAAATGATAGACTCATGTAAAATAAAAGTCTGGTAGGAAAGTTTACACAGGTGCAAGAAAAAAAAAAAAAAGCATTTGCAATATGTATAGTGTATCTTAATTATATTTAGTTTAAAATAAATATTCTGCTTGGGGCCACATGAAAAACCAGAAAGATTTTGTTACCACATCATATTGAAATAATGTAAGTCCTTTGAGAGTGAAGAACATTTCTTATTTACATGGCTGCCACGAGAGGACCTAGCACAGTGCCTGCCTCCCAAGACAGTGCAAACCACCTGCCCCTATCACATAGGGAGTTCAAGTGCACATTTGTAGGCCTCACCTCTCGTATCTTAAAACAGAAACTTTTGGATTACAGAAACCTGCACTTTTAACAAGTTCTCCAAGTATTTCTTATGGACACTGAAGCTTAATAACTACTAACAGAAAAGTTACTCGGTAAATGTTTGATAATTTTGGGACACTAGTGTATAGAATCTCGAAGAACTACAGTCAAACTTTCTATTGGAAAAATGGTGTCTGGGCACTAAGCCCAGTATTGCCCTCAAACAGACTGATAATACTGTCACCAGGGTTTTCATTCTTGCTTTTACTGGTTAACATCAAAACCTCAAATCACATCTGCTCCACATCCCAAACCCTGGCACTAGGCCCTCTGGAACTGCCTTTGTGTAATCAGAAATTTGTTTGGAATTCTCTGTGTCTTTTCTTAGCTTCCCCCTCTCCCCCATATCCTTAACTTGTCTGATGGTACCCATTTCCCCTGCAAGCCTCACAAGTGAGTGCTCACACTAAGGACCTCAGCATGCAGAGGAATGTTGGTGCTGTGGACTGAAGGTTGTGTCCTGCCCAAAATTCATATGTTGAACTCCAAACCCCAAGGTGATGGTAGTTGGAGATGTAGCCTTTAGAAGGTAATCCGGTCATAAGGGTGGAACACTTATAAATGGAATTCGTGCCCTTATGAGAAGGGACAGGAGAGAGATGGTGTCTCTCTTCAACATGTGAGGATACAGCAAGGTGTCCATCTGTAACCAGGAAGAGAAACCTCCCCAGGAACTTAAGTCACCAGCACCTTGATATTAGGCTTCTCAGCCTTCAGAACTGTAAGGATTAAATTTCTATTGTTTAAGCCACCCAGTCTATGGGGTTTTACTGCTATAGTAGCTAGAGTTGACTAAGACAGTTGGTATCGTACTCTTTCCCCACTGCCACTTACAGACCAATAAGAAGGATGATGCAGTAAGCCAGGTGAGAGCTGATGGCAACTGAGAATGGAATGTGTGGCATTGAAGATAGTGAGAAGTGCTTAGCCTTGAGATATTTGGGACACTGGTACTCTTGAAGACTTAGAGTTTTCTCTGATCTCTGTATCTCCTTCCTTAAGCAAGCTCATCGAAGTCCATGACTTCCATTACTGCATACATGCACTTGGATGGTTCACCTTTCATTTCTGTTTTCCACTGATGCCTCTCATTTGATATCCAGTCCCTTAAAATAAATTGTCTAGTTGGCATCTCCATTTAGTTTTCTCAAAAACATCTCAAAATCAACAGTTCAAAAGTTGAAGTTATAATCTCCTCCAAAGTTTAACACACCCCTAACCTGAATAGTAGCCTGTTCCTCTTCCAGTGTTTCTCATCTCAGAAATAGTACCCCCATCCATCCAATTACATGAGCCACACACCTAAAAGTCATTCTGGACTACCCCTGTCCCCTTATCATATAGTCTATCAATGAGGCTGTCTATTTGCCTCATAAGTATTGTATCAATAGACTTTTCTGTATCTCCATCACTTTCTTCTGGTCCAAGCCACCATTTTCTCTTGAAATTGCCCACTGGTTAGTTTCCCAGCAGATCACTTTTATTCCTCCTTGTCTCTTCTCTACAATAATGTAAGAGTTAAGAACAAATGCCAATGGCTTCTTATTGATTTTATGATGAAAACCAAAAATTTGGATGTCATTACAACATACTCTGGTCCTCTGTCCCGTTCCACACATATTTCCTAAAGTGCTTCCCTTAAACCCAGGCCACAAGGACGTCTGGTAGGGCCCTCATTTTAGAAGTTTCCCCATATCACAAACACACACATCTACAAGCACACATGGGCATGCATGCACATAGAAACTATGTTAAAAAGCCCCTGGAGCTTTTATCAGTAAAACAGGCGCCTAGCCAGACATACTGCAACCCATATCCTTAAACACCTGCTCTGAGACTAACACTCGTAAGGCCCTGGGGAACATTACTCCACATCTCTTCTACTATGCTTTCAAAACAAAAGGCAATGGCCTCCCAATGCCACCACTGCCAATTGCAGGAGCAAGACACCAAGAGTGGTGGAGGACTTCGGGCAAGTTACTTAAACACTCTGAAATTTGACATGTCACTCAAAACTACAATAAACATACCTACTTCATAAGATTGTTTACAATAACATAAACCCTGCACATGGCAATTCAATAAATAGTAAAAGATAGTGCTGATCCTTAACATGATCATGATTTCCCAGGTCCCACCACATTTAATGCTCCACTTATTTTTCCAAGTTCTCAGAACAGTCTGCCTGGAAATGAAATCATAGCGTGCAATTACCCTGGAAAACTAAATCCAATCCCCTTTTGTTTTTGCTGCCAGAATTTTTTTAAAACATGAGAACTACAATGAACCAGTATAGCTGAATTTTAATTATGGAAGAAATATTTTGTTAAGTGAATCTATCATGCTGAAATACATATTGATCTTGCACTACACTGCCTCCCTTGGCCACTCATTTATAACTTAAAACTCTTTAATACTCTTCTATTTATCTGCAGATAGCATTTGAAAAACACATCAGAAAATCACATTTGAAATTATATTCCATGCGGAGTGCTTATTATTGACGGCCATAACTTTTACTATACAGATCTTCAAATGTGATTCTAATTATATTTGTGTGGCTATAGATGTGTTTCCAACACTCTGGTTGCCAGTGCCTTGACCACCTTCTCTGCCAATGGCCTTGTCCTCTACTCCACTTCAACCACTCACTCACATGGCCATAGCCTCGAACTTTTCATTACCAATGTTCGCAGACTTACCATATCTGAATTTCTTTTCTTTTTTTTTTTTTTTTTTTTTTCCTTTTTTTTTTTTTTTTTATTATACTTTAAGTTCTAGGGTACATGTGGATAACGTGCAGGTTTGTTACATATGTATAACATGTGCCATGTTGGCGTGCTGCACCCATCAACTCGTCAGCACCCATCAACTCGTCATTTACATCAGGTATAACTCCCAATGCAATCCCTCCCCCTCCCCCCTCCCCGTGATAGGCCCCGGTGCATATCTCAATTTCTAGCCACCCCTCTCCTTTCTTCTCAATCTCCAACATCTTGTCACCTATCCACACACTCAACTGATAATCTTACTTCCTATTTCCCTAAAAACTAG
This sequence comes from Macaca thibetana thibetana, assembly GCF_024542745.1. Lineage (NCBI taxonomy): Eukaryota > Metazoa > Chordata > Mammalia > Primates > Cercopithecidae > Macaca > Macaca thibetana. Next base: position 16,266,895 of record NC_065594.1, on the reverse strand, counting down.
AAGCAGCCCTTCATCTTCTTCTCAATACTGCAGCCACACTGGTCTCATTAAAATGTTAATCAGATTGTGTCATTTATCTCATTAGAACCCCCCACCCCACCACCGTCAGTGACTTTCCATCATGCTCAGCAGAAAAGTCATGCCCTGCAATGGCCTAAGAGTAGAATGAAAAAGGAGCACCATTGATAACCACATCAGAACAATGCACATTAGTTGGAAATTTGGGCAAAGTGAGAAGTGAATTTCACCTATGTGGATTTGGATCTTATGATCTACTAGTTTTCCCTTGCTTACCTTACTACAGTTGCATGGTGCTTCTCACTGTTTCTTAAATACACCTAGGCATGCTTCAGCCTAGGCCCTTTTCATCACTATTCTCTTTGCCTTAAACATTCTTCTCCAAGATACTCTGTCAGTCTGCTTCCTCACCTTTGAGTCTTTACCTTCCTCAGTGAAGTCTGGTGTCCCCTTGATCCGCTATCTAAAACTACCACATAGCTAATCTCTATCCTTCACCAGCTTCATTTTCCTCTTTGGCCATTATTACTATCTAACATGCTATATATTTTACTTATTCATTTTGTTATTATCTGTGTTCCAACATAGGCACTCAAATATATACACTCCATACAGGCAGGGATTTGGGAAAGGAGCTCCCTCAATAGACATTTACCTCTGAGTCTGACCAAGAGTGACCAAAGTTATTCAGTTCAAGTTGCCTCACTTCTCCAATATGGTCCATCTCACAAGAAACAAGACTTTCAGCATCTGGAATGTGGACTGGTTAGGGAGCTAGAAGAGCAAAGAAAGCACTCAATGAATAAGGATATACTTACTCATGACAGGAGCAAAGGAAGGTGAGAAAAAAGAGAGAACCTTGGGGGTTGGCGTAGGAGAGAAGCCTCATAGAGAGGGAAATGGCTCTTAAGCTTGGCCTTGAAGAAAATGGAACTGGGAGGAATGAGGAGGAAGAAGAAATTTCTGAGCAGAGAGAGAAAAGTTGGTAAAGCAGGAAGACAGATATGATGACAGTGTCTTAGTTTGGATTATCCCTCAAGCCGACCTGGGGGGAGGACAACTTATTTCCATGTAATTCCAGGAAGCACAAGTGGGGAAGGAGGGAAAATGACACAGAAAAGGGACAGAAACTAATCATGTGTATGACAGTGACTGGGGTAACCACTATGGGCATTGTAGCTCAATTCTCCTGGAGAATCTAACACATTCTATTAGTTTTCTATAGCTGCTATAACAAGTTACTACAAACTTAGCAGTGTCATATGACAGAAATTTATTATTGTATAGTTTTGGAAGTAAGAAGCACAAAAGTAGGTCCAACAGAGCTAAAACCAAGGCACCAACAAAGCTGTGTTCCTTCAGGAGCTTCTATGGGAAAAGCTGTTTCCTGGCCTTTTCCAGCTTCTAGGGATTGCCCACATTCCTTGACTTGCTGCCCCTTCATTAACAGCCTCACTCCACTTCCATCATTACATCTCTTTCTTATAAGTCCCCTTGTGATTACACTGAGACCACCAAGATAATTCTCCCCATCTCAAAATTCTTGATCAGTCACATCAGTCATCAAAGTCCCCTTTGACATGTAAGGTAATTTAGTCACAGGTCTGCGGGTTAGCATGTTGGTATCTTTGGGGGACCATTATTCCGCCTACTTAGATACCATGTGGAAAACACTTCAGAACCATTCTCCCACCACTACTAGGATGGGAAACTTGGGGCACATTACACTAATTTCTAGCTCAGACGACTGGTTGCAGGTTGCCCTGAGCTGTACCTGCATACAGCTGAGCAAATTCACAGATGCAGGAGATAGTCACAGGCAAAGAAGAAGGCACCAGGGATGGGACACTGCTAGTGGTCAGAAATTGTTCCAAGGGCAGGGCACCACTGTACCTGGTAGCCACGATGCAAACAGAGGTTAATTAGGGAGTATGTGTGGGGAAACCATAGGAACAGTATTGAACAGGTAAGACTGGCACAGATGATGCGGTGCCCCAAAAGCCAAATAATTGACATTAGGGAAACGGGAGTTTTTAAGAGAGGTGATGAAAGCAGTATTTTAGGGAGATTTGTTTCACAGGAGAATGCTAAGAGTCCAATACAAATGAGCTAAGATGATGAAATGCTATGATTCAAAGTATAGATCCAAGAATTGAAAAGCAGCAGCAAAGACAAAAAAAAAAAAAAAAAAAAAAAAAAAAAAAAAAAAAAAAAAAAAAAAGGTCTTGGTACTAAAAATAGGATTAAATGAGAAAGAAAAATCAATCATAAGTTTTCTACCTTAAAATGCTGAAATAATAGAATCTATAGGGAGTTGAGAATGAAAATTAATTTGGAAGAATAAATTGGTTCAATTTCAGGTTCACTAAATGTGAAATAAGGTGATGATAGTATACCCAAATTGAGCTGTCAAGTCACAGAAATTTTTCTCAATAAAAATTTTTCTACACCTTTCTAATTAAATTAGAAATCTTATTCAAAACAACCAAGATCATTACCATTTTATTTCATGGGTAGATGGGAAAATATTGTAAGACTACTCATTATTCCATTTCCATTAATATATTTCCAAGCAGCTCTCCAAATTCATCTGTATCTCTTTTATTACACATTGAATAGGAAAGCAGACTTTCTTGAACCCAGAGTTTTGGACTTCTTGTTACAGTATTATTAAGATACTCTACAGACAAACAAGAAGGGCTGGTCTTGGAGTTCCAACATCTGGATCACAGTCTTACCCAGCCCTTACAGCACCTGACTGTGCAAACTTGGGTGAGTCACTTAAGTGATTTCAGTGTCTGTTTTATTGTTTGATACTGAGGGAGCTGGAATGTATTACTTCTAATGTTTCTCCCAGCCCAAGAAGCCTCAGCTGTCAGCAGATAAACTGCTAAATTCATCACCAATTTGGTCAAATTCTAATCACTCCAATATCATACACATGTTATCTGAGTAGATTATTGAATTGTCTATTTTTTAAAGCCAAAGTAAAAAGAGTTAAGTGAATGCTGTGAATTGGAACTACTGCGAAGCAACCTGCATTCGTTTTATTAACAATGTCTTACATTTGGTAGCACTTTACAGCAATCTTTTATATATTCTTCCCTTACTTTACCTTAAAAGCTACTTCATATGCATGTTAATATTTGTCTCATTTTACAATTCAGAAAACTGAGACTCAGGTGATTGCCCAGGATTAAACCACCAGTGATAGAGTCTGAACGCAAAATCAGCACTGACACCAAGTCAAATAGTATTTTCATAACACTAAAATATTTCTCTATGCCAGACATGTAATGTCTAAATATAATTTGAGACTTTAAGATAGAGATTTATTTAAAGATAGTTTACTTACTGACATAGAAGTCTTATATTTTGTAATTACTACTTGCTATATTGTAGAGTACATAGCATTATATTTTTAAGAGTTTACATCATTTACGTATCTATCTGGTGAAGGAGACTCTTAGGATAGAAAACATGCTTATCTGTATCTACCATGTGGCCTGGCACAAAGTAGGTTCTAAAGAGATTTGAGGTATGACTATAGTGAGTTTAAATGGCATATCCACGGAGTATTTTATTTATGTTTAATACTTATAATTGTTGTCTACTGTCTTTATTGCATGAAAGATGTTAAAAGTTACTGTATATTTTCACAAGGTACTTATTTAAACTGTCATACAAAAAAAGCTGTAAGTCAGAGAATAGACAGATCCACAATAATAGGCGAAGTCTTTAAAAATACTCTCCCAGTAATTTATTGAACAATGAGGCAAAAAAGATAAGAATATAAAAGATCTGAATCTATCAATTTTACATAACAAACTTTTTATTCATTCAACAACTACAAAATGCACATTTTTATCAAGTACACAGAGAATGTTCACCAAGTTAGAAATCTGTTTGACTACAAAATAATTCCTAAGAAGTTTTAAAAGATTGAAATTTATAGAGCATGCTCTCTGATCACAAGATTTAACCAGAAATTGTGAATGAAAAGATATCCACAGGAAATGAAATCAGTATGCAAAGAGATATCTGCACTTTCATGTTTATTGCAGCATTGTTCACGATAGCCAGCATATGGCCTCAACCCAAGTGTCCATCAGTGATTAAACTGGTAAGGAAAATGTGCTATATATTCACAATGGAATATTATTCAGCCATAAAAAGAAGGAAATCTTGCCATTTGTTACAGAATGCCTGGAATATTTGGGGAGGGGATTTGGGATGTTGGTCAGAGGACACAAAATTTCAGTTAGATAGGAGGAGTAAGTTCAAAATATCTGTTATGCAACAGGGTGACTATAGTTAATAACAATATATTGTATTCTTTAAAAATGCCAAGATAGTGCACATTAAGTATTCTCACCACAAAAGTGATAACTATATGAAGTAAAGCATATGTTAATTACCTAGATTTAGCCATTCCAAAGTGTGTATATATTTCGTGTTGGATGTGACAAATACATATATTTTGTGTCAATTTTTTAAAAAATATATACACACGTACACATGCACCTGGGGAAACCCCATTTAGAATGGAAAAAAAGTATAAATAAAAAACAAATCACAGATGGAATAAGAAAACATTTTTAATGGAATGACGATTTAAAAATTTGTGTGTTTGTAAACTTGTGAGTACCACTAAATCAGAGTTTAGAAAAAAATTGATAGATTTGTTTATTTTGTAAAGAGGAGAGGTTCAAAATAAATTATTTATGTGCCTCCCTACAGAAATTAGAAAACAATAAGCAAATTAAACCTGAACTAAGCAGAAAGAAAATAAGCGAGGACTCAATGAAGCAGAAAACAAACGGTGGAGAAAATTCACGAAGCTAAACGTTAGCTCTTTGAATCTAAGACCTTTGAAAGATTAGTGAGGAAGACAAGAGAGAGAAAACACAACTTACCAATAATATGATGAAAGAGAGGTTTTCCCTGCCGCTCCTATAGATATTACAAATACAATGAATGAGTGTTATTAGTAATATTATGGCAACAGATTTAAAGGCACTGAGATCAGAAAAAAAAGAAAGAAAACTGACTCAATTTGAAGACGATATAAAACTCTCAGGAGTTAAAAGAGAAACTGCTAAAACTAACAAGTGAATAAATAACATTGTAAGATACAAGGTTAACATACAAAATATAATTACAGTCCTATATACCAACAGCAAAGTTTTGGAAAATAAATTTAAAACAATTTTTTAACACATGGTAAAAAAAAAAAGCATTAAATATTTGAGAATAAATTTAACAAAATGCACACAAAACCTGCACAAAAACTCTTTCTGGAAGAAATTAAAGATCTAAATAAAAGGAGAAATATATAAAAGTTTATTGATTGAAAGACACAATATTGTTAGGATGTTAATTCTTCTTAAATTCATTTATAGATTTAATACAATCTCAATACTAACACAACATAATTTTTAATATACTTTGATAAGATGCTCCTAAAATTTATATGGAAATGCATAGCCAAAACAATCTTGTAAAAGAACAAACCTGGAGGACTTATGGGTCCTCACTTGGAGATTTATTACAAATCTACAGTAATGAAAATACTTTGATATTATTACAAGGACAGGCAAATGGAGAATAAAGTCCAGAAAGAGACCCACACTTAGCCAACTGATTTTTGACAAAGGGATTAAAGCAATTAAAAGAAGAAAGGAAAATCTTCTAACTGATGAAATATAAAAAAGTCTATGCCATACGGTAAAAAAAAAAAAAAAAAAAACCCTGAACTCCTACTTACACCATACATAAAATCAATTTGAGATACATCATAGACCTAACTGAAAATTCAAAAACATACAGCTTTTAGAAGAAAAGATAGGAGCATAGTATTACTATCTATCAGTAGGAAAAGATCTAGATTAGACACAGAAAATAGTAAGAAAAAAGGAAAATATTGACATACTGGACTTCATCAAAATTAAATATCTGCTTATCAAAAGAAATCGTTAAGAAAATGAACACGCAACCACCAGTGGGAGAAAATATTCACAAAACATATTTCTGATCATGGACCCATATCCAGAATATATTAAGAATTCTTAGAATCCAAAATTTTAAAAGACAACTCAGTTTTTTTAAATGAACAAAAATGTGAACAAACACTTTACAAGGAAAGATGTACAATAGTCATTAAGGTCAAAAAAAGTGCTCAACATCATTAATTCATCATCAGGATATTCAAACTAAAGTCACAATAAAATACCATTTACAGCCACTAGAATAACTAAAATTAAATAGACTGAAAATATCAAGGGATGCATATGATGTAGATACAATTTGAATTCTCATTCATTGCTGATGAGAATGTAAACGGTACAACCCCTTTGGACAAGCATTCCTCAGTTTCCTGTATAGTTAAGTATTCACCCCTACTACAACTCAGCACTTCGTTTCTGGGTAGAGAAATTTAAAAATATCTGTTTACACAAAGACTGGTACACAAACATTTACAATAGTTTCATTCATTATCGCCCCCAAATGAAAAAAATCTCAAATGCCCATTAACAGGAAAACAGATAAATTATAATATATTCACAAACGGAATACTATTCAGCAACAAAACAGAACTATTATAATAAAACATGAATAAATCTTACAGATACTGTGCTGTGCTAAAGGATTTGGATAAAGCAAAGTACATATAAATGAAGTTCCAGAACAGGAAAAATTAATCTGCGGTCAACAAAATCAGGAAACCATAATTAAATGAAAGGCAAGGGTATTGACTCAGAAGGGGCTTCAGGCAACTTTCTGAGATGATGAAACTACTCTTTATCTTGCAGATGTGTGTGCTTCACATCAGTGAACGCATTTGCCTAAATTTGTTGTATTTTACACTGAATTTTGTGCATTTTATGGTATATAATTTTACCTTCAAAAAATTTTGCGAACAAATATTGAACTCTTGTTTGGAGACTGGCTTTTCACAGTAGTGCGGGTTAGCAATTCTGAAACTATTTTCTAGGCATTCTAGTCTAGAAGGGTGTATTAGGGCTCCCAAGACAAACAGAACCAATCGGATGTATCTAGATATAGATACAGACAATAGATGGACGTAGATATAGATATAGACATAGATATAAAGATATAGATGTAGATATGAATACAGAAAAAAGAGCGATTTATTTTAAGGAATTGGCTCACATGATGATGGAAGCTGGCAAGTCTAAAATCTACAGAGCAGGCTGGCAGGCTGGAGACCCAGGGAAGAGCTGATGCTGTAGTCCTGAATACAAAGGCAGTCTGAAAGTGGAATTCCCTTTTCCATGAGGGATCTCAGTCAGATGAGTCCCACCCACCACATGCAGAGTAATCTGCTTTACTCAAAGTCTACTGATTTACATGTTAATCACACCTAAAATACCTTCACAGCAATATCTGGACTGTTGACCATATAACTGGTTACCATATTCTGGCCAAGTTGACATATAAAACTAACCATCACAAAAGGATTTACAACTATGAAAATGGAGAAGTTTAAAATGTATCCTGTGATACTGAACTGGAATTGGAGGTATCCGTATGAATTCATGGTTTCAATAATTATACAATGATAAGGTAAGAAAATCCCCAAATTTAACTAGTATACAAGAAGAATTATTGTAAAAGGGCACAATATCTCCAGCTTATCCTAAAACGGTTAAGAAAATAAACTAAGATCACATATACAAGTAAATACAGATAGAGCTGCATGTACACCCACATTCACACATGCACATTTCCTGCCTCTGTTTGCTGACAAAGCCTAGGAACAAGGACAGGCCCGTAGTAGTGACCATACCTGGCACTCAGATTTTAGTTTCTAAATACCATTTCACACTAACCAGCATCAAGGCTCCCTAGAGAAAGGACTGATTCTAGGTCTGGGACAAGGAGGGCACAAATGAGCCTAGAATATCTGACTTACACCACAAGAAAGGACTCAAAAAATTGTGTAGACATAACAAAAGGACACAGAGACCAGTGTGAAGAGACTCCTACCAGACAATGAAAAAATTCTGGAACAATGAAAACATTCTGGAACAATGAATAAATGGAGGAGAAGAAAACACCCTTTGAGTAGTGGAATGCTACTCTAATAAATGTAGAAGTAACAAGGAGAAACACATCCATGAATGCTAAAATCAGTGAATGAAGATTTTAAGGAGCATCATTTACATGGTATCAGTGTATCTCCCCACAAGCTACTTGTTAAATCAAAAGGAAAATTATTTTACAATGGAGATACCTGGCTGACATGACCTTTATGATAAGCAGTTTTGGACGAAGCCAGCATCACATGATTCCTGACATGCTGCACTCAGAAGGACACAAATCCTGCTGTGGTATTTCTGCTGAAAATAGATGGCTTTAATCTAATCATGAAAAACTGTCCCACAAATCCAAATTGAAGGTCATACTACAAAGCAGCTAGTCCATAATCCTTAAAAAATATTAGTCAAAACAGTCAAAAATGACTCACAAACTGTTCTAGCTTAAAGCTGGCTAAAACCAAAGGCAATGGATGATTGGATTGGTTCATTATTAATTTACTATTAGGTGGATCCCGGATCATGGAAAAAATAGCTATAAAGGAAACTATTGGGACAACTGATGGAATTTAAATATGGGCTTTGTTCTAGATAATACTTCTATTGCACCAATGATAAAGCACATGGTTTCAATAATTATACAATGATCAGGTAAGAAAATCCTCTAATTTTAGCTAATATACAAGAAGAATTATTGTAAAAGAGTACAATATCTCCAGCTTACCCTAAAATGGTTAAAAAAATAAACTATGATCACATATATAAGTATATGTGTAAATATAAATATTAAAAATACAAATAAATTATACATTTATATTATATAACTTATGAATTTATAAATTCAAAATTACAAATTTAAATTACATATATTCATATAAATTTTATAAATACATATAAATATAAATGATAAAGCAAATTAAATAAATGTAAACAATTGGTAAACATAGATTAAAGAATATCCAGGGTACTTCTACTGTTCTAACAACTTTTCCTTAAATTTACATATAAAACTAAAAACAAGTCAAAACTTTAAAACTACCAAAAAAAAACCTACAGAATATTTTTAAATGAATACGATGTTTCTTATGCACAGAAAAATACTTACCACAAAAAAGGTGTTTAATATATGTTTATTAAAACTTGAATGAATAAAACTATTTTCTTGCAAATATAAAAGCTCTTTGTAAGTTAGGAAAAAACTATGAAACAGTAAAGGTTTTATTAAGAATTCGAGATCCAATCTTTATAATTCATACCACATTTTTCAGTCCCAAGATAATTATATCACAATACATACCATGCAAATATTTTTACTTGATTGGACAAATTTGAGCACAAAGGTAAAAAACGAGTCAATTTATCCCCAAAATCATTTTGGCTTTTCTTCCCAGTGGATTTAAAGAAAGGTTAAAAGGCTAACCATGCAGTCACTTTCTACTTCAACCCGAATGTAACAAATTAGCCCTTAACTCTAACTCTCATGGAGCGTGCAACTTTTCTTTTGTGTAAAATATTTAACATCTATTCGATAAGGTTTTGGGATGCCTTTCAGAATAGGAAAACATAACATATTTTCTGTTTCCCATATGATCCCTCTGTCATTTTTACTGCTTGATACAGCATGTGACTAAATTTGTGAGAAATCCATTTCACAATTACACCATCCAGACCACTTGGGTCAGAGTAAAAATCTCTCTTCATGAAGATTTATAAGTTGTTAAAAACGAACAACTGAGAATTTGAATAATGATGTACAGTAATTTTTATTACAATTTGATCACTATAAACCCTAGAAAATGTTTATTAAAATCTTATTTATATTTTGAAGGAATGATACCAGAAAAACAAAAATATTATTTAGTGAGAAAAACATTCTTCCAATATCAGCAAAGCTATCAAGATTTTTATAAACAACTGGCAAGCCTATTTCTATCCAAATCTAGGCAATTCTTATGGTAATGCACATTTGAGAGCAAAAGCAATATTGAAACTAAGGCTCTGTTTAAGGAAGGAAGCAATGTGAGAGATGCTGGCAATAGTTATCGATGGTTTATTATCTGCTAGGGACTACATTCAATATGAATATGCAGATAACAAGACCTTTGCCCTATCACAGTATACAAGCAGGAAATGCTATAAGGATCATTGGAAGAAACCTAACCCCACTTGAGGTGGCACGCCTCAATAATTCAGTGAAGGTGTCCAATGGGAGCTAATTATGCCTAGGTTGAGTTCTGAGGGCTCAGTGGGATCTATCCAGAAAAAGAAAGCAAGGGAATGTCTTTCTGGGGAAGGGAGCAGCAAAAATTAAGGCAATGGGGTAAGCAAAGACATGCATGCTTGGAAAACTGCAAAGAGTTTGATAAGCCTGGAGCAAAAGTTAACAGCAAGTGTGATGACAAATCAGACTGAATAGTTAAAATGGCTAGAATGCCATGACAAGACAGCATGGATTTTGGATTACATTCAAACAACTATGGAAAACCAATAGGGGAATTTTAACTGAGGGGGTGACATCATCTTATTTTTAAGAGAACATTTATTCCAGTGTATTTTAAGTGCAGTCAGGCAGTCATCAATTCAATGTAGGTATCTCAAAGGCCTGATTAAGTTGATGATTGAGGAGAATAATATAGAAAAGCACTTCTTTTTCCTTCTCTCCACATTTCCCATCGACAACACACAAAAATTACAAACACCACCAAAAAAGTATGGAAGGTGGCTTCAGACCTCCTCTCTACCACTCCACCAACCCATCTGCTTACTCTGTTCCCAGGAGGAGAACTGATTAACCCAATGGACAGCAGAGAGGAAAGGAAACAGCTCCACTGTGCAGGCTTTGCCTCTGGTTGCCTCTGGGGACAGACCTGCATGAAGGAGGAGTCAATGCCCTTCTCCACCGGAGTCCACCACACACTAACAAACCCGTGTCAGAGTCCAGGGACTGCCTTTCAGAGGCCAGTCAGCAGGCCCATGTCTTCTTAGAGATCCCTGTTCTCAGGGTTTCTCCTCAGGGGTGTGAGGTGACTTCCTGTTCCCTGTGCTGCCTGCTACCTAGTGTAGGCTGTACCATGGTCTCCCCACATGAATCCTGAGATTCAAACCTGGAGAGAGCAGTGGGGAGCCTCATTGTGACCATCAATTCAGGCTTCATTTTCCAATCCAGTTTTAGCAATAATAAAGGTAATAATCTTTATCAGACTTCCACATCTAATTCTGGTTTAGTATTCAGAATCAGAAAGACAATTCCCAACAATAGGGAGAGGAAGATAGAGTTCATAGAACTACAGATGAGTATAAGGAGGAGATAAAGAAAAGGATGAGGTAGTCAAAGGTGACCCCTGCGTACAACACTTTGTCAACAGCTTCTCCACCATAGTCACGGAGAGCTGAAATTCAGTGAAAAGGCAGTGATTCATCCAGTTTGGAAAAGAAATTTTTCTCTAATATGCCATCTTTGGTCTGAGTGTATTCAGGCAGAAATGCCTTGGCAGGACATTCGAGGAAAGCAGGAATGCCAGAATATACATCTTCAGCCCACAGCACTAAGAGGAGGCAAGCAGAGGGGAAACAGTTTTATGAACACCACATACTTACTGCCTTCCTTGCAGGTGGGCTGAGACCTGGGACCTCAAATTAGGGACTCAACCAGCAGTGATTCACATTTCTGAGAAAAGTGCTGGTAAGACATTAAGTGACATTCAAAACAAATTTGTTATTTAAGGTAAAATTAAATAAGTGTCACTGACATCTCACATTATGCCCATATGTGTAAGGCATTCTATTTTTCCTTTCTCGACATTAGGATTTGAAATCTACGCAGAGCCAAAATCCAATACTCCATCATCCATTGACTAATATATTTTCCAGCTCCTTCTAGGCCTGTTTTCTCATGTTGTGAAATTTAAAACTATCCAAAGAAAATGTGTGTTGTGGATTGACAAATTTCTCAGATAACTTGCCACTTCATTATTTTTTGGTGTATAATAATATTAAGAATTAGGGCAGATGCTGTAATATATGAACTGAAATCAATATAGCATTTTGGCAGAGTATGGAATTTCATGTTATCCTAATATATCCTCAGAGATCAAGCTTTTTTAAAAATTAATGCTTGAAGAACTTAGTAAAAACAATAAATTCATGTCTTTAATATATTAAATATTAATAAACAGTACCACACAAAAATGTGATTGCCATATTGACTGAAAGACATTAACGTGTTACATCCTACTGTTTTATAGCCTGGAATATCATTAATTTAAGAAGATCTTATTCATATTAGTTCTTGCTACTACGAACATAAAGAAATTTCTTACACAGTCTACTTTTTACATAAATGAACACTTTGTTTTGTCTTTCCCAGGAGAGTAGGCATAAAGAGTGATGTGTTTCCACTTGGCAGCATTTCTTCTTTTTTGTTTTGTTTTCAAAGGAGCATTGGCTCGCTTGATACACAGCCTTCAAACAATATTTGTTGAATAAATGAATGAATGAATGATGATCACATGTGATCCTGATTGATCGATACAGACAGGAGAGAGGCAGTGTAGGCAAAAAAGGTAAAATAAAACTTTTTAATAAACAAAAATCCTACTATTTAAAAAGGGAAAGTGCAAAGTGGAAAACCAGCAAAGAGTATCAGTCAAGAGTTATTTTTTAATTCGGCTACATGCCACGACCCCTCCCTCCGCCCCACCCAAACACACACACACAAACAGAGGCTACCCCATCTATATCACCCCTCAGATAAAGCTAAAAGTGGGTCATAAGGAAAACTCTGGAAGCACAAAGAGCAGGAAATTTTTATCAGTGCTTTTTTTCCATTCCACAATACATTGTCCTAGTGATCGCTCTTTATTTAAAGAAAAATAATTGTCAATCAAGAGCCCTTGGTATTCAGGAAAATGGTGTTCGTAGAACACATTCAAGTTTCTTAGAGTAAAACATAAGTTGGGAATCTGGAAAACACACATTTTCTAAATTCCTAATAATATATTCATATGGAAAACTTACTTTCACGTTAATAATACTCTAACCCAGTTGACTCCACTAAGAAACAGAGACTACCAGGTTTATAATTTAGATAAATAGTAAGCTATTTGTATCAAATTTACAAAAGTTCAACATCATACATGCTTCAGAAAATTTCTCACATTTGGAATGGTAGACTAAAAAGGCTATACTCGCTCTTAGCTGTACGACAACTCAATAGAAATCCTGCACTACGTTTGGTTAACACAGTGTTCCATCCAAAAAAAAAAAAAAAGCCCTCAAACAGTACAAATAATCTCATAAAAAAGGCAAATAATGACGAACAGGCAAATAATCTCATAAATAAGTCATCAATAGTATTCTGGTTGCCTGAATCACATTTGCAATGGTTTAGATTTATCATTAAAGAATGGATTTGACATTCAAATGTAAAACATATAGATAAAATTAATAAATATTTATCATTATGTGTGTATCTTGCTAATAGTTGGTTAATAAGTAGGACAAAGTTCTCAAAAACATCTACTAAGTTTTGTTAGTGATTATGTCTGTGTACTTGGATTAGAAGTGATATCTTTTTGCTTATCTGCATAATTCAAATTTATTTTTATAATACAACGTTTTTAAAAAAATTATGTTCATGTTCATGATATATGGTAATCACTTGCTAATTGAAGACAAAAAATTAGATTCACTTTCCTTTGAATTTCCAAGAAAAAAAAAAGGCTCATGGCTACCTACTCCTGTGTCTACTACAGGAAGTCTGAACTCTGGAAATTCCTGTCAGTCCTTCCTTTACCGCCAACTTTAGCAACTGCTTTTGTTCATTTTGACAGCTCGGCTGCCTCTTTATTCCCTACAGATCAATGGTGAAGCTCAACTACATGAATCATAGTCACTTACCACATTTTATTAATTTAGTCTAACTGGGTATTTCTTAGCTGTGGGTTTCATTCAACTTTCACTTTTCTCTGTATAACAGAAAGAGCAACTCACTGAGGATGTGCAGCTCCAACTTTTCTCCGACTGACTTTCTGCTCCTGTTGGAAAATCCCATCTGCAGAAGAAAACAGCAATTTGACAATTTGATTGAATGTGTTCCTGCATGTAACCTAGAAGGAGCTTCAGGGATAAACTCCGGATTATAGTTCAAGGCGGTAATTTTGTCAGCTTTCATGCTTATAAAAGTAGGACATTATTTTCTTAATTAGTAATTTAGAACAGTTTTCACGTATTGAGTTCAATGGTTCCCTCACTGTCGACACCAGGATGTTGAAGCAAGCTCAGTTTCCTTTTGCTCCTTCTCCTCCTCCCCTATCCGCTTATGATATCCAATAACTACTCAAAGTGGTTAGACCTGCGTTACTCCAAGGACAGTCTTCAAACTCTGTCTACCCTTTCCACAGCTGGATGAAGCTAGCCATGTAGGTAACAAGTTTATATTTTCCAGTATATCTTTATTTCCACACAGACAACCACACTTCTCTGTGGATGTGAGTCTGAGGTGGGATTTCCCTATCATCTCTGTGAAAGAGTGATGAGAGAAGCTGAGGTCCAGGAAAACGAAGCAACTTGGCAAGACGTACCAGGTTCACTCTCTTCAGCCATGACCATCCCCACCGGGAACTGACAGCTGACGGCTCTCTACGGGCAGTAGCTTGCGGAGTGAGTCCTGCGTTCCTGAATGTCCAACGAACAACGTCATAAGGAAGATGGTGGAGCCGGAATTAGCCTGGGAGTATACTTACCTCAAGCCTCCTTCTTCCATTTAATTGGCTGAGCACTAAACTCATTCCAGCCAATAATCAACCACCACACAGGCTCTAGGGCTTCGTGACCAGAAATGAACACTCACGAGAACAAGAAACCAGAGGTTTCCCTCGGCTTCTCTTATTGCCTTTTTAAATATCAAGATAATTCATGTGTGCCCGGTGAGATGGCTCACGCCTGTAATCCCAACACTTTAGGAGGCCGAGGCGGGAGAACTGCTTGAGGCCAGGAGTTGGATACGAGCTTGGGCAGCATAGTGAGACCCCTTTTCTACACACACACACACACACACACACACACACACACACACAATGGCAGGAAGGTCCCTTGAACCAGGAGTTCCAGGACTGCAGTGAATTATGATCATGCCACTGGACTCTAGACTGGGCAAGAGAGTGGACTTTGTCTCAAAATAATAATAAGAAGAAGAATTCATGTGCTTAGCTTTAAAAGATAGTACTACAAAACTTATAATGAAAAAAAAAAAAAAGAGTCCTTTCTATCATACCCACCCTTTTAGACCTCCCAGGGCTTTCTCCAGAGGAAAACAATTTCAACTCCTTTTAGCTGTTTCTTCTGGTTTCTGTCTCTGTATTTCTAAATGACAGACTTACATATCTATTTTCGACTTCACAGTTTCAAACATTATTGATCAGTTTCCTCCTATGAAGGATGGATATTTACCTGTTTTGTATTCCCACAAACTTGCTCTCTCACTCCTCTTCTGCCACCCCCCCCTCAATATCACTCTTCTCAATATCACAAATGTTACCGCAATGGCCCTAGCTCACATTAATAGGACTTAAATATTATTCACAGCTGATTCACATCATGTACTAAAATTTTGTTCCTCTTAGAATTGTCAATTTTTGCATTTTTCTTGTTTTCTATACACCTAACACTAATTCTTACCCAAATTATTTTAAAGGACTATTAAAAAAACAAAAACAAAAACAACAAACTCTAATACAATCAAACGTCCCAATCAAACAGTTCCAACTTCTCTTTCTTTGCTGCATGGCTCCAGGAGCACTCCCTGTCCTGCTCCAGCCTGTTGTCAGCTATGCCTGCTGCTCAGCTCACCCATGGTATTTCTCTTTATCCACATCCTGGGGATTTCTTCTCTCCTGCTGGACTCTATTTTCTGGACCCCAGGTCATCCTCATTCACGGCTTCTCCCTCTTTTTGTTGTAGCAGATCAACTGTTCACTTCATGAGATAAGAGTGCTTTTAAGAGACATACATTTTTTAGAATTCCCATGTCTCAAATTGTCTTATTATAGCTGCAATGTATGATGTACAATTTGGCTGGATGTATAATTCTAGATTGAAACGTTCATTTCCATGGTCAACTTGCTCCTTTGTCCACCAGTTAATATTGTCGCCCTTGAAAAGTCTGTCATTCTGATCTCTGTCCCTTTGTGTATATCCTCTGCTTTGATTCTCTTTGGAAGATTTTAGGGTCGTCTTCTTGGTATTCTGGACTCTTGCAGTGATGAGGCTTAGCGTGACTGATTTCTCATTTATGTGCTGGATACCTGGCCAAACCTTTCAGTCTAGAAACTGTTAACTTCAGTTATAGAACATTTTCTGACATTGTGTTGCTATTTTTCTTTTCTCCATAATCACTGTCCTCCTTTCAAAACTAAGACTAGCTGAATGTCAGATCTTCGAGCTCGACTGTCTACCTCTTGTATCCTTTATATTTTTGCTTATATTGGATCCCTTTATTTACTTGTTTAGTTATGAGGAAATTGCATTAATATCTTCCAAACTTTACTAATGTTTTTATTCCTGCTCTAGTGTTTTTCATCCACAGGAGCTCTTTTTACTCTGCAATGCCTTCCTTCTGCTTTTAAAGTATTCTAGGATAACTTTTCCCAAATCTGTCTAAGGATGATTTTGTTTTACTTTTTTTTTTTTGTACTGCTAACTGTACTGTTTTTCCCTCTACTCCAAATTTTCAAAGGACTTAAAAGCTAGCATTCAGTAAACAACTTATTTTTTTCTCAGGAAAATATGTAAGTGATCATACAGCTGAGGAGACATGGGTTATTAAATATTTTGTATTAATGATGACTCTGACAATTTAGTATCAAAATAAACTTTTATTTATGCCCAATCAACAGCACAAATATGAATAAATGCTAGCACAGAAAGTCAGAAATTCCTGACAACTATTTAATCAATAGTTGCTCCTTGTCAGACATCAGTGAATGAGTGAGAGCATCTCAGTGACCAGTCCTCAGTCAGAGAGATTCTTTTCCTTCACAATTAGCCCTCCATAAACAAACAAGTTGACACTTGTGTACATATTACATATTGTTTATTGTTTACTTAACCTTGAATAACTTCAAAAAAATCCAAAATGAGGTTAGGTGATGCAGTAAGGCTTTGAGGTTTGGTTTTTGGTTTTCCTTATAAAAGTAAAGATTAGAGGTTGTGGAACAGCTTTTTCCAAAGAAGAGGAAATGAAACATGTTGATAAATTCTTAGGAATTTGGGGACCAGAAAGTGTATTTTCCAACAAGTATCTTAAACATATTCCCATGCTTACAATCTACCTCTCTAGCAATTTCCCTAATAACTGAAGAGGATATGCTAGTTCATTTTTCCATTTATAAGAACTTAAAAAAAAAAAACAAGGTTTTGAGGGTGAATTATCCCTTGCAGCAGCTCTGCTTTCTCATGGAATGTGATCTATTCACTGAAAACAGGCTACAGAATGAAAAAGCAAAGAAAATTCACAAGGAAACAACAAAAAAAATGAAAACAAGATAAAACTTAAGGCACATACTGGAGCATATTTTCTTTCTCTCTCTCTCTTTTTTTTTTTTTTTTTTTTTGTTATTTTACTACTCACTTCTATTTAAGCATGTGAACATTGTTAGGAATGTTTTATTTCCATAAACATGACCCTATCCTTAGTTTACATTGTGTCTTATAGTGCTTCAGTTTTGCTATTACATAGCCTAAGGAAACATTTTGGAAACATTATATCATTTATAAAATCCAGAATACTTATTAACTTCAAATAAAGCAATTATTTCTTAAAATACAAAAAGCTAAAGAATAAAAACTAAACTTTTTTTTTTAATTTTATGATTTCTACTTGCAGAAAAGGGAGTAACAGAATTGTTGACTAAAACTACAACATGTAGTCCCATAGTGGGATGTTTCTCTAGTTTGTAGCTAATGATTTTAAAATGCACACTGAATTCTAAATCTGTGCCTGTAAGGCTTTCATGAAAATTTGTAGGTTATTTTCATATAATAACGAACATAAAAGCTCCATTAATCTGATCATTAAGATGAAGTAATTCATTAATAATGGAAGAGAAATCCAGTAGCATATACAGGAAACAGGGGCAGGGGTACCTCTAAATAAACTCACAGCACAATTAAAACCCAATTTCACAACCTATTTCTAAGAAAGTCGATTTCTAATAGTCAAAATATTCATAGATTAAGTTAACAAACATTTATTTGCTACTCACTACATGTCAGCCATGCGCATGGGTGTTGGCAGCATGGACATAAACAAGACAAATTCCATTTCTCCTGAAAGTCATTACTTGACTGCTAGAGATTTCCTGCAAATGACCATCAGAGGAGGGTCAATCTGCAGTATCATCTTCCACTTCCGATCCCCAGTAAGAGCCACTGGATAGCCAGACAATCTGATATCGCACTCACTTTGGTTTCTGTTTTGTCACCTACTTGTCTTCCATAATTAATTAGCAATCAAATCATCATGTCATGCTTACCTCTTTCCTCTTAGGGAAGGGTGAGTTTACTTGTGGATGCCCAGACACAAGCTCAACCTTCCAAAACACTTTCAAAAAGACACATCGATGTGCAATTTAAGGACCTGAGTTAGGTATCTTCTCTGGCTTTAGTAGGTTGACATTTTTTTCATCTGTGGCTTATTTGAAGTGTCCAGTGTTAGACTTGACCTTTTACTTTTTTCTTTTTTTTTTTTTTTTTTTTGAGATATAGTCTCACTCTGTCACCCAGGCTGGAGTACAGTGGCGTGATCTCAGCTCACTTCAACCTCCACCTCCCAGGTTCAAGAGGTTCTCCTGCCTAAGCCTCCCGAGTAGCTGGGCCTACAGGCACCCACCACCATGCCCAGCCAATTTTCATATTTTTAGTACAGATGGGGTTTCACCATATTGGCCAGGCTGATCTCGAACTCCTGACCGTGTGATCTGCCCACCTCAGTCTCCCAAAGTGCTGAGATGACAGGCGTGAGCCACCGCGCCTGGCCTGACGTTTTACTTTTTGGCCCACCCTGTTGTCAGACTGCTCCCTTCTCAGCCACTCCATTCTAGTGTTTCCATGAGTTAAACTACAATGAGGAAACAGCTGCTGAGACTGTGAAAATCACCCCTGGAGAATAGGCTGGCAGGAATAAAGGTGCAGATGTGGGAAAGTACCTGGAAAGCCCAGGCTCAATAATGAAAAACAGGACTGAAGAGGAGAAACCAAGCAGTTGGGGTAGATCTATTTTGCAAGTTGAAAATAAGGATATTATAGTCCTTTTGAACTTGGGGAGCTATTCAAAATGTTTTGACCAAAGGGTTCATGTGCTTGGAGCTATTAACAATTTTTCAAACTCATCATATCTTCAACCTGATGTGCACTTTCCCAATCCATCCCCATATTCTTACTCCTTTCCTTATCTAACTTGGATCTGACGGCTTTCTTTTTTAACTATTTTCTCTAGTACCTCCAACCCCCCTAACAGCTCACTCTCACTGACCTGACTCCCCTATTTCCAGATCTGGGTCTTACCAGCATTGGGCTCTTGCTGCCCTTGCCCATACACAGCCAAGCCTTCCTGGAGAAAGTCACCCAGCTGTCCTGGTTGGTACCATTTCAAAGTTACAGTTGCTAACACCAACGAGGCCTTCGAAACTGCTAGACAACTCTACTTATCCCTTGTCAGCTTCTTTTCTCTGCTCCTCTACATGCCATCCCAAACCTTTACCACTGTCCTCAAACCTCTGATTTAATCCCAGGTTCCTTTGAAATCACTTTTAACTTCTCTGCAAATTTATTTAATCTCCATTTATCTTTAAATCCCACCCTTTTGTTTTAACCTATTAGTAAGCAGTGACAAGCATGTAGCCAAACGAACCTGGACTTTCTAATCATAGTTCCGAATTCCTGACTTTCAGACTCTCAGTTTCTTCATCTATAAAACGGAAATATTAATTAGTTAATGCCATTGAAATCAAGATTAAATAAAATATGTACAAATTGCTAGCATAGTCCCTACTGTTGAATCTCTTGGAAAATCACAGAGAACAGGGCGGACCCAGGTCTGGCCCGTACTGTGTTTATAACATAGCAAGAAAAATAAACAATAAAAACGATGCAGAAAGGATAAAGAATGACTGCCATTTCACAGAGAAACTAAACCTGGGTTTAGTTTAGGCTGAAACTAAACCAGTGCATTTCACAGAGAAACTAAACCTAGGTCAGGGGATCAAGGAGGAACTCCTGAGAAGGTGACATAACCTGGATCTTTAAAGTATAAGCTAGAGTTAGAAGGGCTTAGTGAGGTGACAGACTCCCAAGGGCAGCGAGAGAAAGTGCTGCAGGCAGGTGGAGCAACATGTGTGGTAAGTCCTGAATCAGAAGCATAGCAAGGAGGTGAGAGTGCACTTCAGTGTTGGGGTGCAGGGGTTGGGGAAACATGGAAAAGGGCTAGATCATGCAGTGACTTCGAAGCCATGTTAAAACTGGGGGACATTATGCTAAAGCAATGGCAACTGCTGGAAAGTTTCAGCACAGAGATGACATTATCAAATTTACATTTTTAAAATATGCTTACTAAATCATGGTTCTCTAAGCCCACCTCCTTCCAAAACTAATGTACTGATTTCTCATGTTTATTATGGCTATGCCTTCCAAGACTGATAAATTGGAGATTTTAAAATACGAAGTTTGAAAATTAGTATGCGGATGAGTTAGTGAAGTTCAGTTGTCTTCGTTTGGGCTGCTAGAGCAAAGTACCATAAACTGGGTGACTAACAAACCACAGAAATGTCCTCACAGTTCTGGAGGCTGAAAGCTCGAGAGCAGAGGACCAGCATGGTCCGGTTCTACTAAAGACTCTTGACCGGGTAGCAGATGGGCCAACTTCTAACTGTGTTTCCACATTAACTAACTCTCTGGCCTCTTCTCATAAGCGCACTGATCCCATTCATGAGGGTTCCACCCTATGACCTAACTACCTCCAAAATGCCCACCTCCAAACACCATCACATTGGGGATTGGATTTCAACATATGAATTTTGAAAGGAGACAAACATTCAGTCCATCGCAACCATTAAAGTCCAGATAACAAGTCTGAAAAGGGAAATAGATTGTTTCCATTTTAAACGTTGTGTAAATGTAGTAAATTACTGGATACTTGTGTTCAGGTACTTACTACACCCTGTATTTCACTTGTGTTCCGGTACTTACGATACCCTAAAATCAGCTTATGATGTCTGTCTTATACCTAAACAGAGGCATAAATAATCATAATATTTCTTCTCTACTATATATTGAGTTCTAACGTCTCTTTTTATCACTAAACTCCTTTACACTTATGAAGCACAGACCCCAAATCGGTAGGGCTGACTGTTGTCATGAATTCTCAGCTCAAATATAATGGAGAAAGGCCCTCCTCCACCACACTACAAAAATAGCACCCTCTCTATTATCCTCCAGTGACAGATCATTCTTCACAGCAATCAGTACAATTTCAAATGAACTGTATTGTTTACATTTTATTGTCTGGGTTGCCCTGGGAGAGTACAAACTCCGTAAGATCACAAATCTTATCATCTTTTTCTCTGCAGTATCCTCAACACAAAGCAAGTGACTCAATGAATATTTGTTGAATTAATTAATGTAACTCCATTTACACTTATATATCCCTCAGTTTTTATTTAATCATCAAAAATATTCTGTGCTGTGATATTTTTATCTTCAATTATAAAGAGATAAAAATTGGTAAAGAATGAAAACCAGATTTGAAAAAAAAATATTTCTCTAATACTTCCATTCATAAACAACCCAAATATTATCTAATATAAATAAACATTTCATTAATCCAGTCCTGCTAGCCTCTATGACATGAATTTAACTTTATTTTAAAGGGATGTGTGGGATAGATACTTGTGATAGGTAATAATAAAAAGTAAATTTCAAAAAAAGCAACTCTATTTTTAATTTTTATGATTATTTGCACATTTTATTTATTTTTTTTAAATTAATTAATTAATTTATTGACTTATTTTGAGAAGGAGTCTTGCTCTGTCACCCAGGCTGGAGTGCAGTGGTGCAATCTTGGCTCACTGCAAGCTCCACCTCCTGGGTTCACGCCATTCTCCTGCCTCAGCCTCCCGAGTAACTGGGACTACAGGCGCCCGCCACCACGCCCGGCTAATTTTTTGTGGTTTTTTTAGTAGAGACGGGGTTTCACCATGTTAGCCAGGATGGTCTTGATATCCTGACCTCGTGATGTGCCTGCCTTGGCCTCCCAAAGTGCTGGGATTACAGGCGTGAGCCACCGCGCCCAGCCTGCGCATTTTAAAGTATAAAATTCAAAACTTTTTAGCAATTCTAATGATTTACTTAACAGTAAGTACCTCTATTCTTTCAATTCTTCTGAATTATTTCTCATTAACAATCAAAAATCACATCAACAAAGATATTTATATACTTAAAATATACATTCAAATATTTTTGTTATATGGTGTATTTACTTATGCTTTCATAGAGAAGAGAGTTCTTACTATTTTAAAGATACCACACTGAATTCTAGACCTGTGCAGCCATGCAAAATGAAAGTCAAATGAATCCCATTACATTCTTATTGGTATTTTCATGCCTCCATCTGTCTTTTAGAACATAAAAGTCATCCACTTTATACTCTGTACATGTATGTGCCCTTTATATTCCTGAAAATCACAGACAGCAGGAATAATAAATAAATGCCATCCTTGTTTTTTCTATCTTTTCTAAAACCCATTTACCAAATGAAATCATCTAATTCAATTCCAAAAATAGTTAAATTTTTAGATTTTTAATTAGTTGCATAAGTTGTTATGTCCAGGAAAACTTGTGGAAGTCCTTCTTCATGTCATTCAATGACTTTGATTAAGGAAACAATGATAAATGTTTCCAAAAAATACCAAATACCCATCCTCCACTACATAGTTACCCTTTTATAATAATTATGTGCTAAAAAGTTGCTATAAATCAGTTCTTGGGTATGTTTCAAGTCTAATCAAGTCTTCTGACACATTGCTAAATAAAGTTAAAATTAATTTTTTGTTTGTATTATAGACAGGAAACAAACACTTGTATCCAGGCAACAACAATGTAAGTTAGATTTGTTTTGTATGGTAAAGTCAAGCAGGGGCCATGCAAAAATTGCACTTCTTTCTCAACTGTAGCTGGATGTTACCATCTTGAAGACTGGCACCAGCTAGAAACCAAAAGCCAAGAGATTTTGCTGTTTGCTCCTGCTGAATGCAGCCATTTCATTTCTATTAAATTCTGTGTTTTGGACTGAGATATACTGGATATTTGTTTTTTGGTTTTTGTTTTTGCTTTTGAGATGGAGTTTCACTCTTGTTGCCCAGGCTGGAGTACAGTAGCACCATCTTGGCTCACTGAAACCTCTGCCCACTGGGTTCAATCGATTCTCCTGCCTCAGCCTCCTGAGCAGCTGGGATTATAGGCACCTTCCACCAGGCCTGGCTAATTTTTTGTATTTTTAGTAGAGACAGGGTTTCACCATGTTGGCCAGGCTGGTCTCGAACTCCTGACCTCAGGTGATCCGCCCACCTTGGCCTCCCAAAGTCCTGGGATTATAGGCATGAGTCACTGCGCCCAGTCTATATACTAAATATTTAAAGTGGCTATTGTGTGTTGGCCTTTTCCCATTAATCCACACCTTAACCGCCAAGAGACACGTATCAGAATATAATCTTATAATTGGAAGATAAATGAAACACTTTGGTTTTGATAATATTCGCTGTAGAAATTAAAGTCAAATCTTCTTGGCCCCTTGGAAAAATATTAGAAAATGGGAGCACAAAGTAGGGCTTGCACCTTCTACATTCACAAGGAGAAAGCATGAGTTCAAAAAGTTGAGAAGCACCGAGCTAAAGAATGGGTGTGCCATGAACTGCCCCAGTGAGCTTACAGTGATGACGTGAGAGACCAAAAGAACAGATAGTCAGTGTGGGTGGAGCAGAGGAAACAGATAGAGGCTGGAGATTTGGATGGAGGCCAGATTACTAGGGTATTCTTGGTCATAAGGAATTTAGATTTTATTCCAACTAGAGAGGAAAGTCACTAACGTGTTAATTGCATATGATTGTAGTGGATTAAAACAAGATCGAAAGTGTTGGAAGAAATAATAAAAAAGCATTCCCTGTCCAGAGGAATCATTTTTATAAAGTGAAAGAGATCTAGAACACAATAGCAAAAAAAAAAAAAGAAAATACAATTAGAAAGTGGGCAAAGTATGTGAATATACATTTTCTCAAGAGAAGAAAAATAAATGGCCAACATACCTATGTAAATATGTTCAAAATCACTAATCATAAGGGAAATGCACATCAAAACCACAATGAGATATTATCTCACATCTGGCAGAATGTTTTTCTTTAAAAATACAATGTATATAGTAATTTTAAGTGTTAGCAAGAATTGGAGAAATTAGAATCCCCGTGCACTGTTGGTGGGAATGTAAAATGGTGCAGCCACTATGGAGCACAATAGGAAGGTCCCTCAAAATGATTACAATTTAAAATGTAAAAACTATTTTTAAAAAACATGATCCAGTCATCCCATTTTGGGTACTTATCCAAAAAAATATTTAAATCAGAATTGCAAAGAGATATTTGCACTTACATGTTCACTGGAACGTTATTTGCAATCCAAGATATGGAAACAACCTAAATTTCCAACAGTGGATGAATAGATAAGGAAAATGTGGCATTTACATACAATGGAATGTTATTTAGCCTTAAATAAGAAGGGAATCCTGTTATATGTGACAACATGGATGAACCCTGAGGACATTAAGCAAAATAAGCCAGTCACAGAAGAACAAATAGTGTATGACTCCATTTATACTAGGTATCTAGTGTAATCAAATACATAGAAACCAGAGAGTTGATTGGTGGTTGTCAGGAGCTGGAGCCGGAGGGGATAGAGGAAATGTTTGCCAAAAGATAGAGAATTTCAGTTACAGAGGAAGAATAAGTTCAAGAAATGAATTGTGCATCATGTCTACTATAATTAATAACAATATGTTATATACTTGAAAATTGCTAAGACAGTAGATTTTAAGTGGTCTTCACCACAAAAACATAAGCATATGAGACAATGCATATGTTAATTGTTTGATTTTGTTATTCCACAGTGTGTACAAGTTTCAAAACATATTATACACCATACATATATATAATTTTTTATTCATTAATTAAATCAATAATTTAAAAATAAAATTATTTTTTTGAAAAGAAAGATAAACTACAGACCACTATCTCTTATGAACACAGATACAAAAAGTTTCAACAAAATATTAGCAAATACAATCAATGCATAAAAACAACTACGCATCATCACCAAGTGGATTTTATTTCACATATGAAAGCCTCGTTCAACATTAGAATATCAGTCTTATCCATTATATCAACAGGCTAACGAAAGATAACACTTTTTAATCAACTGATGCAGAAAAAGTATTTTGACAATCCAAAACCTGCTTACGATAAAAAAACTCTCACCAAACCAGGAATAGCCGAGAACTTCCTCAACTTGATGGAGAATATTTATGAAAAACCTACAACTAATATTAAACTTATGGTGAAAAATTAAATGCTTTATTGCTATGATTAGGAATGAGGCAAGGATGTCTCCTCTCACCCTACTTTTATTCAACATTGTACTGGAATTCCCACGTAATTCAATAAGACAATAAAAGCAAATAAAAGGCATATGGACTTGAAGAAATGAAAGAAAGGAATATATAACTAGGTTGAAGGTAAGAAGGGCAGGCGGGAGAAGCAATGGGATTTTGTGATAGGTTTTGGTTTCTGGAAGGGAGCACGTTGAGTATGCCTATGACCTCGGACAAAGAAGTTATAAAAACAAAGATATTTAAGATCTATAAGACAAGAGACAATAATCTATAAAACCATGCTCCTCGGAACCAGTAGGGAACAGGATTCAGAGTAGAAACAAAGGAAAATAAAGTTAAATACCCCCAGAATTGTCTCAATCACGGACAAATAGGGGCAGTCAAAAGGGAAGAACTGGGTCAATGGCTCTCCAGAATTCTGGGGTTTTCTACCTTACAAAAAGAAAGAACAAAAACTCTAGGCTACCCATTTGCATTTCTTGAAGTATTTATTCTTTCTCCTTAGCCTCTAAAAAAAAATTCAAGTGAAAATTTCTGTTCTCCCTCTCTTCCAACCCCTGACTCATAGAATTGTTGCAGTGTTTCAACCATATGCAGTTTTGAAAGATTTTTATCTCCAATTACTAATTGTTCTGGACTTTTCACTTACCTATAGTCAATGGGAAGAAAATCCCCTGAGGAAAATGAATTATGGTAATTTATAATAATATTGATAATTACTTCTTACTGAGCACTATTTTGTGGCAAGGTAAACTGTATCTGCTCTGATGCTTCACCTCACCCTAGCTGAAAATTAGATACCACTGCCTATTAGATTTCCAGGCAATTTTTAAAGTGCAAGGCTTGTTTTGAAACTATTCTTAAGTTGAACTGGTATATAACATGAGATAAATTTATTAGGTATGGTTATGGAGGAAAGGTAACTTTCATCATATTTTATGCTTTTTAAACTATTACTGGTAAAATATTACCTAGGCTAAAGAAAAATTGGCTCACTGATCATAGTAACTCATTAGAAGTTGGACAGTAGAATCGGTTTCCTGGCAAATGTTTTCTCCTGAAAACTGGAAAGAATCATTTCAGCTGAAGCCAAAGTAAAAAATAACTTCATCACGCCATATTTAAGAATGTCAAATAAGCAGAACATTAGTTGAACTAAACTTAGCATTGTATTAATAGATGCCAGATTAGTTTATTATCACCATGATCATCATCATCATCATTGAAATTAAATTTTGCTTTAATTTAATACATAGCTTGAAGATGAATTTTTTCCTCACATAGTTATGTGTGATTTTAGTATCTTTCTGATGGTTAAATCATCCTTTTTGATAACCATTATTTAATTGCTAAAATTTGATCTATGGTATAGTAGTTTTAAAATATTTAATTATTAAAATATCCAAGATAAACAGGATTTCTAATGTAGAACTACTTTTAAGTAGGCAGTATTTACTACTTAGATTTTTAAAACTATAACTTCTAACCAGCCAAGTAAAAATAAAGATTAAGATGCTGTATGTCTGTAAATATAGGTTTTTAAATACTTTGCTTTTTTGTTTTAGAAAATATGTTGCTCCCTGAGGAACTGGAAAATGGCAATGTCTGGGTCTAGTGCTTGAATGTCAGAAAGGGAAGGTAACCTGCAAAAGAAGCCTTGCACCCAGGTCCAAAATGCAGCTCAACAAATGAGCAAGCACAAGTATTCAGAGAACCAAGACGAAATAAACCAGGAAGCCAGAGAGAAAAAGAATGAAGCCAGGATCAAACCAGAGAAAACCTCCAGGTAATAGAGGAAAGATATCAAATTCAGAGATTTGCAGATCCCTTTTACTCCAACAAGGTTGCTTGCTGGTCAAAAGTGTTTTCTTGCTCCTGGATCAGGATGTTCTTGAGGCATTTAAAGGGTTAATGTGGCCTAAGAAAACAGTAATGGTAAAGATTAGTATGTTAGTACCCTGAAAATACTCCTTTTTTCCTGTCAATGACTTTTATCTACCTTCATTAGGGATACACTACAAAGGCAGAAAAATAGACTTTAATATTTCTAAATTTCTCTGGGGTTCTTGGATAAAAGGAACCACAAATGAACTACATTAATTTGATCTCTAGAGTTTATTTTTGAGATACTACCAGTATTCTAGGACGTAGATAAGAGAGATAAATGAAATTAAATGCGTGCTTTGGGAATTTAAAACAGATTTAGTCATTCATTCACCCCTTTGTCGATTCATCAGACATTTGTTGAGTAATTACCACAATCAAGGGAAAGTGCTAGACATTGCAAATACAGCGGGGGATATAACCCCTGCCCCAAGGGATTTATAGTCTAGTAGAAAATATAATGATATAAAAGCAGATGTAGGCCAGGAGTGGTGGCTCACGCTTGTAATTTCAACATTTTGGGAGGCTGAGGGGAGTGGATCACTTGAGGCAGGAGTTCAAGACCAGCCTGTCCAACATGGTGAAAACCTGTAATTTTTGTAGTTATACTACAAAAATTAGCCAGGCATGGTGGTGCATGCTTGTAATCCCAGCTACTCTGGAGGCTGAGGTACAAAAATTGCTTGAACCCAGGGGGTGGAGGTTGCAGTGAACCAAGATCACGCCACTGCACACCAGTGTGAGACTCTGTCTCAAAAAAAAAAAAAAAAAAAAAGCAGATGTACATAGTATACAGGATACATATCAGAAACCCCTGTCCCCAACACTCCGTAAGTCCATAAGGAAGATTACAGGATAGCAATCAGGGAAAGCTGTCCAAAGGTTGAAATCAAAGTAATATTTAGATGATAATATTTCTGGGCAAAGGTGGGAAAGGTTGTGAGAGAGAAACAGAGAAAGATGTTGTTTCAGGCAAAGAGAAACATATGAGATGAATCAAAGACAAGAGCCCAGTGCATTTGAGGAAACAAACAAAAAAAATGCATTCATACATTTATTCAACAAATATGTATTGAACCATTAGGTGGCTGGGAATAGAGCCATGGAAGAGCCTCTGGTCTATTACCGTTTACATTTTGGTTAGGCAAAATACATTTACGACAGAGAAAACAGTAAAAACTGCAAAGCCCTGATGTGTTTGAGAAACAAAGAATGGACCAGAGTGGCTGCAATATACTGGCCAAGGAGAACAGTGACCTGCAACAAAGTGGGCATCCAGGCAGAAATCAAGTCCTATATGGCTTTCTTAGAATAAGAGATTTTTATTTTATTTGCCACCAGAGGCTTTAGGCAGAGGAAATATGGAGTCTGATTTACATTTTCCAAAGATCACTCTGACTACTATATAGAAAATGCATGGTAGAGAGCTGACAAAGGAAGCAAGGAAATCATCAGAGTCTACCATAGTCAGCCAGTATAGAGAGAATGTTGGCTCAGTCTAGAATATAAGCACTGGAGATGACAAAAGTGGTTGCATTTTGGATATAGAGTTTTGGAGTTAACAGCACTTGTCCATGAATTCAATAGACATGAGGAGCTAAGGGGAAAAATAAATCAAGGTTAACACGAGTTCTACATGGCTGGAATTTAAAGAAAATGATGACGCTAGTAAGAAAGATGAGGCTGGGGAGAGAAGAAACAGTTTAAGAGAAATATACATCTCCTGTCAAAGTCTAAATGTTAATACCAAGGGTAATGAAAATATCTTGGAAGATTCTAGGCAGCTCTCTTGCTTTGAGCAAATAATGCTCAAAGATCATTGAGTGATTTGAAAGGTTACTCTAGTAGAAAAATTCTTATTCAAAATAGCCTGAAAAATTATAAGATACTCAGAGAAACTCCTAAAAATATTGAAAACACTTTCATAGAGAAAAATATAAAGCATTATTAGAGGAGATAAAAGAATAATTAAATGAAGGGATATACCATATTCATGGATTGGAAGACTCAATGTTATAAAGATTTCTATTCTCACCAAAGTTAATGTATAAATTCAGTGAATTCCAATTAAAATCCCCCAAAAGAATTTTTAAATGTAACTTAACGCATGGTTCTAAATTCGTATAGAAGAGAGCCCCAATAACAGATAAAATCATTTTGAAGAAAAGAATGTGTAGAAAGACTTGCCCTTCAGATACCAAGATCTACAAAAAAGCTATAGTCATTAAATTATGTGATAATTGATAAATGACAGAGAAATAGACTTGTTAACCAGAGAGAGAGCTCATGAACAGAGTAAGCATAAAAGGAAAAAAATACAGTAATAACTTTTTCAAAAAATCCTGTGAGGAAATTACTTAATCAATACATGGCCTTGGGACAACTAATTATTCATATGGAAAAAGTAAAATAAAATTGGTCCCTAGCTCACAATACACCCTTTGACAAAAGGAAAACAAAAGATTCAAAGGCTGCTGTATTTTAGGGTTGGTGGCAGAAGGTTGAGGTGTTCTCACCTGGTGGTTTCTTTTTTTGTGGGGTAAGAACATCCAATGATAGTGACAGCAAAAGTAAGAGAAAAACATGTTTGAAAAAACAAAGAGCTTTGTAAGTTGTGGAGAATAGGAGAAAGAGTTGTTCCAGGCAAAGGTAGAGGAAATTCTGGACAGTATTAAAATACCATAAGAGATAGGAGACTGAATTTATGGTGGCACCCATCTCAAAGCTATTCAGCTTTCCAACAGCTTTCTGGTATACACTTAATGGAGACATTTTGGGTAAGTTGCTGATCACAGACTAAGAAATTTAAAAATGGGTTGAAGGGAGTCAAGAATAATGCCAAGAGCATGATAAAAGTGATTGAGTATGAACTACAAGTTGGTTAGGAAAGAAAACAGACACAGAAGGAGACAGAAGAATAAATATAAATCAGATCAAGGACCTGGGAGTCTCTTTATTTAATTTTAATAGAGGCAAGGTCTCACTCTGTCAATGAGGTTGGAATACAGTAGAACAATCCTCAGCCTCTGAGTAGCTGGGACTACAGGCATGCACCATGACACTTGGTAATTTTTTTTTTTTTTTTGTAGAGTTGGGGGTCTTAATGTGTTGCCCAGGCAGATCTTGAACTTCTGGCCTCAAATGTTCCCTTGCCTTGGCCTCACAAAGTGCTAAGATTACAGGCTTAAGTCACCATGCCAGACCTATCTATCCCTTTATTTTAGCACTGATGCGGTGAAAGACACTAAATGAGAAAGAATGTCTTAATTTAAAGTTTCAGTGGTAAAGTGTCTAAGTAATGACAAGGCCAAGGGAATGGTCATGAAAATGAGTGACGGAAGTGGAGTAGAGGTAAATAACATGGGAAACGAGGCCCTCGAAGAACTGGGAATCCAGCATTTGGATCCATCATCATCAGAACTGTTGAAGTCAACCAGGATGAAGACAGAATGTGGAAAAGAGGGGAAAACAGGAAACTACATGCTTGTCTTCTCAAAACCCATGAAATAAACATTTCCCTTTTCTCCGTGGTACTTATTGACTTTTGGGAGGAGCAATTAGAACCCATTTCCCAGTTTAAGCCAGGTATCTTGACAGTGCTAGAAACTCCTGTAAGGTTGACAGTGGAGAAAAATGTAGAGAAAACTATAAATAACAAAGAGAAAAATTATAAAAACGTAACAGCCTAGGACCATTTACCACAGTGAAAAAAAATAGCCCTACATACATCAGAGATCCAGAAGATAATATCTGAAGCACAGTATGATACCATAATGAAATTCCAACAGTCAGCAAAACTTAGATTCTAGTCCCTGTTCTCCCTTGGGACAGCCTCTAGGCTCAGTTTCTGCAACCATCTAATGAAAAGATTAGACAAGACCATTTCTAAATTTATTTCTAGCTCAAAGAATCTGTAATGTAATGTCCATAATGTGATCCTGATATATCACATGATAAAAATAAGAGATTTTTATTAAGGAAGAGAGTATGTATCATAAAAATATCAAGGTGGTACACTTCAATTATTTGAAAAAATTTCCAAATGGGATATTTTATTTTCCAAGAATCGAGATAAATTTTTAAAAACATTGTAATAGAGACCTAAGTGAATTGCGGTATATCAGAATTCCTTTAGTCCACAATCTAACAACATCTTGTACAGTGTACTCTTTGCTTTATTTGTGTTAATATCTCTCCAAAATTAGACTGTGAGTTCCTTCAAGATAATCTTACTCAGCAGTTCTCTTTTCTTCTCCAAGGCTGTTCTCACAGCTCTGGGTATATGCAAAACACAATATTTTTAATGTCCAAAATGAATAAAGACCACATCTGGAAAGTGTTCTCTAAAAGTTTCAGAAGAAAAAGAGTATGATTATACCCACACACATAATACCCTCAGAACTTCAGCCCAGAGCCTGTAAT
Source organism: Macaca thibetana thibetana (assembly GCF_024542745.1). Taxonomy (NCBI): domain Eukaryota; kingdom Metazoa; phylum Chordata; class Mammalia; order Primates; family Cercopithecidae; genus Macaca; species Macaca thibetana. Next base: position 16,234,804 of record NC_065594.1, on the reverse strand, counting down.
TGTCTTATCTATTTCAACAGAAAACACAGGAGACTCCTGATATCCCACATCAAAGAGTTGGGTGGGGTTGGGGTTATGTAATGTTAAATGGATTTTTGCACATCAAACAAACCTATCCCTTGCCATTCCCATTTCTGGCTCATATATCAAGAACTGGAAGTGTTTTTAAAGCATATTTTCTCCTTCTCTGCTTTCCAATTAAGTTTTAAAAGCATGTCAAACAGACACCTAGAAATTTACAACTGTAGCAGAAACCTAGAGTTGAGATTATTCTTACTTTCCCCGATGTTTTTCAACACAGATCACCGACATAAAAAATTATTGTAAAAAAAAGTTAAGAAAATGACAGTTCATATTTTAAAGAATGCAAAACAAGGTACTAACTAAGATGACAACAATTCTTTAGGCTAGGCTTAATGCTTTAGTGAAAAGATGATGCCAGGCTGCCACTCCTGGCAACTAAAGCTGCACCCATCCTTGGCAAGAAATAACAAATGGCACCAGCAACCTCAAGCTCATGTGCCGCATTCCTCGTTTTAACTTTGCCTTTTCTGGTTTGTCTCTCCATAGAGTACTGAGAGCTTCTTCCAAGAAACTTCAAAGACCCCTCGACAGCAAAAATAAAACACATCAGGAGGATTGGGCTGTTGGTAGAACAAAATTTACAACACTCTCTACCATAGGATTTGAACATCTCTTATTCTATGAAGATTCTGGCATTGAAAGAAAAATAAAATCCTTCATTCATTTTATTGTACTTAAAAACCTGATGCATTTTCAGTAGATTATCCAAGTATGGACATAATCCAAATTTGTACATGGTTTTTTTTTCATTCATCAATATAACTCATAATCACAAGATACTAAAGACAGAATGGGATAAGAAAGGAATCATACAAAGAAACCGAGGCCCAGAGATCATCAAAGGGCAAACACATAGTGACAGAACTAGGGTTGGAACCCAAGGTTCCTAATTGAGAGTCTAATTTTCTTTCCACTACATCAAGATGCTGATTGTGTCAAATTTCATATTAATATATTCATAATTAATAAAAACACCTATTTTAGGGAAAAGCATTTTCTTTTTTTAAAGTGTGGCCCACTCTTTAAAAAGTATAACAGTAGTTGGTGACTTAAAGATTTTTATGTCATTCTGATACGTGTTTTTTAAAATAGGCTAATATGAAAATCACTTATCAATACTAATCATTATAATTGCTGTAGCATGTTTATACAGCTACAGAAATATAGTAAATGGGACCAGAAGCTGTTGATGTTAAAGAATATACACATAAACTCTTACCTTTTCTTTCTCATGTACAATTCTTTTTTTTTTTTTTTTTTTTTTTTGAGATGGAGTCTCGCTCTGTCGCCCAGGCTGGAGTGCAGTGGCGCGATCTCGGCTCACTGCAAGCTCCTCCTCCTGGGTTTACGCCATTCTCCTGCCTCAGCCTCCTGAGTAGCTGGGACTACAGGCGCCCGCCACCACGCCCGGCTAATTTTTTGTATTTTTAGTAGAGACGGGGTTTCACCGTGGTCTCGATCTCCTGACCTTGTGATCCGCCCGCCTCGGCCTCCCAAAGTGCTGGGATTACAGGCGTGAGCCACCGCGCCCGGCCTCTCATGTACAATTCTGAAGTACAAAGTAGTAAATGAAAACTTCACTGAATTCAATTATTAAGAGAATAGTAGAAGCTTCCCAAATGTGCACACTGCTATTGGTTATAGAGATGGTGATTTAATATTTTTACAAATCACCAGAAATCCATATATTCCTAGAATCCTCCTAATTAAACTTAAAAGGCCACCACACTCTGAATCTAAATATAATGTCAAGCATAAATAATTTCATTGTCGTTATTCTGACAACTAGGGAATTCTGGATGTATAAACAGACTTAGCTAGAAAGAAAAAATATCCATAGTACATTCATACTATACCAATTCACCAATATATTACAAATTACATATAAATGGGTATAAAAGCCACCACAAAGTTTGGCATCTGCCTACGGCCAAGAGAATTCAACTCCTATTGCATTATTAAAAGCTAATGTCTGTCATCATTCTATTTAGGACCTGCCTCACAGGATAATGGAAATGACCTTTCATACAGCAAACTTGATTAGAATCAACCCCAAGAGAATATCACATGATTTGAGATTATACAGAGTTGGGACTACTGCTCCATTTTTCATTTACTCTACACACTTCCCCTAGAGCTACACAGGATGCTAAAAAATTAACTCTTTCACTTCCAAAGTCACTTCCAAAGGTTAATCTGATTACATGTTGTTTTTTTCCAAATCAAGGGCACAATAAATAAATAAATAAATAAACAAATACAGCGTAAGATGAGCATTAAAAGTTCTTTATAACTACCATAGTGTAAAAGCTACTAAAAAATTTCCCAGGTACAAATTGTATAAAATCAGGTATAGAATACCTCTCATAAAAGACAGTATGGTAATTAAAAGTGGGCCTTTAGAGAGGAGAGATGTTTATCATATCCAGTCTTTCTGAAGTCTTAGTGAATTTTCCCTCTCTGTGGTTTCTTCTCCAATTATCTTGAAGACACCATTCTCTCTTGGTTCTCCCCTTGTCTCCTCCTTTCTCCTTCTCAGTGCCCACTGGGGTTTGTCTTCCCCTCCCTCCCTATAGATGTTGGTGAGGCTCACTGTTTCAACTCAAGCATTTTTACAATCTCATTTTATATATCCTCTTTTGATGGGTTCATCTATTTTTGTGGATATATCTGTTACCTACATGCTGATGAAACAGCTAAATATTAATACATATTCACTTCAGTGCCTACTTCATTTACTTAACAAATACAGCATTTTGAATATTTTTCATGTGCTGAGCACTGTTCTAGACTCTGGAGGTAAACTGTTGCGGGAAGTCAGGGACCCCAAATGGAGGGACCGGCTGAAGCTGCGGCAGAAGAACATAAATTGTGAGGATTTCATGGACATTTATTAGTTCCCCAAATTAATACTTTTTTTTTTTTTTTTTTTTGAGACGGAGTCTCGCTCTGTCACCCAGGCTGGAGTGCAGTGGTCAGATCTCGGCTCACTGCAAGCTCTGCCTCCTGGGTTTACACCATTCTCCTGCCTCAGCCTCCTGAGTAGCTGGGACTACAGGCGCCCGCCACCTCGCCTGGCTAGTTTTTTGTATTTTTTTAGTAGAGACGGGGTTTCACCATGTTAGTCAGGATGTCTCGATCTCCTGACCTCGTGATCCACCCATCTCGGCCTCCCAAAGTGCTGGGATTACAGGCTTGAGCCACTGCGCCCGGCCAAATTAACACTTTTATAATTTCTTACACCTGTCTTTACTGCAATCTCTGAACATAAATTGTGAAGATTTCATGGACACTTATCACTTCCCTGATCAATACCCTTGTGATTTCCTATGGCTGTCTTTAATCTCTTAATCCCATCATCTTTGTAAGCTGAGGAGGATGTATGTCGCCTCAGGATCCTGTGATGATTGCGTTAACTGCACAAATTGTTTGTAGAGCATGTGTGTTTGAACAATATGAAATCTGGGCACCTTGAAAAAAGAGCAGGATAACAGCAATGTTCAGGGAACAAGAGAGATAAGACTTTAAACTCTGACTGCTGGTAAGTCAGATAGAACAGAGCCATATTTCTCTGCTTTCAAAAGCAAATAGGAGAAATATCGCTGAATTCTTTTTCTCAGCAAGGAACATCCCTGAGAAAGAGAATGCGCCCTGAGGGTAGGTCTGTGAACGACCCCCTTGGAGGTGGCCATCTTTTACGGTAGAAGCCAAAGGGATGAAATAAGCCCTGGTCTCCTGTAGCGCTCCCAGACTTATTAGAACAAGGAAATTCCCGCCTAATAAATTTTGGTCAGAGAGGTTGTCTGCTCTCAAACCCTGTCTCCTAATAAGATGTTATCAATGACAATGCATGCCCAAAACTTCATTAGCAATTTTAATTTTGCCCCATCCTGTGGTCCTGTGATCTTGCCCTGCCTCCTTTTGCTTTGTGATATTTTATTACCTTGTGAAGCAAGTGATCTCTGTGACCCACACCCTATTTATGCACTCCCTCCCTTTTTGAAAATCGTTAATAAAAACTTGCTGGTTTTATGACTCAGGGAGCGTCACAGAACCTGCCGACATGTGATGTCTTCCCCGGACACCCAGTTTTAAAATTTATCTCTCTTGTACTCTTTCTCTTTATTTCTCAGACCAGCTGAGATGCTTAGGGAAATAGAAAAGAACTCATGCTAAATATCACAGGTGGGGTTTCCCCCAATATGCAACAATAAATAAAAGGAGGGGAATTCATTTGTGGTTCATTAACAAGTACAAACAAATGTACAGTTTGATGGAAGAAATAAGATCTAGTGTTTGATAGATCTGTAAGGTGAATATAGTTTATAATAATTGGTTATACTTTCATTTTATATTAAAATATGATCTACTCTTTATATTCAAAATAGTTAGAAAAGAATAATTTAAATGTTACTAGCATAAAGACAAATATTTAAGGTGATAGATATCCCAATTAATGGATTTGCTCTTTACAAATCACGTGAATGTATTAAACTATTATATGTATCCCAAAGATATATGCATCTATTATACATCAATTTAAAAAAAATTTTAAGTCACTTTCATCTTGGAGATTGCATTCTAGTGGAGGAAGGGAAAAGCAACAATAAGCAAAATATATAGTAGATGGTAGTAAATGCTATGATGAAAATAATGCAGAAGGAAGAAGATGGTACTTATTTGAGCATTAAACAATAGGAATTTAAAGTCCAGCGAAATAAAATCTTTCTGCAACAAACTTTGGAAATTTCAAGTATATTTATTGGGCCTCATGTAATAAAACAATGCAACATCTCACATCTTAAATTAATCCAAAAAGATTAAAAACTGTCTTTCAGTCTAAAGTCCTTAGACCTTCTCCAGATAATGCTAAGTATAAAGTATGATCAGTGTCACAGAAATCTTCTTATCAGTAAATCATTTTAGTTTATTTCCTCTGTCCTTTGTGGAAAAGACCACTGGGCACAGTCCTCTGTCCCAAGAATGTCATAATGCCAAACCACTAGTGTGGTGAGTTCAGAGGCAATGGACAAACCCCCTAAAGCAGGATTTTCAGTAAAGCTTTCCATGAAACACATACTCTGATAAATATTAAAAGGTGATATAGAAACAAATAATACTGTCACAGGATCCTCAGGGCATTACTTTTCCCTGGAAACCTCCGTGACTGAAAACTCCTTTGCCCAAGTTTTGCTTGGAACCCCCTGGCTCGTTCCACCACTCTGCCTGGTAGGCTGTGCTCAGCTCTCACTACTGGCCTGGATCCCACACCTGCAAAGGTCGAGCCAGGTGCAGAGTGGCAAACGTTGTGTGAGCAAGCCAGCATGAGGTTAAGCCACTGCACACAGGCGGTCACACTGGCTGTGGAGGGGAGGGCAGCTCCAGGTGCCAGCATGGGTGCCGGCTCCCTGTGAGGCTATGGCTATACCAGTCACACTGCAAGTAGCTTCCATGGCTGGCAGCAGGGAACTTGGTGGCACCCAGAAGCTTGGAGACACCACAAACCACAGAGCCCCAAAGAGGGTGTCACAGCCCTGGGTCAGGGAGCTCCTAGGTCATCACTCACAACATGGTGAACAAGGGGCAAGTTTCAGCCTTTTTTTCAGGCCTGCCCATGGCTGCCCACGGACCAATCAGCACATACTTCCTCCCCTCTGCAGCCCATAAAAACCCTAGTTACAGCTCTTTCAGCCCCACCATTTGACAGGTCCCCAGTTCTTGTCCCATGTCCAGAAAGAATGAGGTATGCCAACAAGTAGACAGTAAGCAAGGTGAAGAGGTGCTTTATTGAGTGATACAACAGCTCAGAGGAGACCTTCAATGGATAGCTTCTCTCTGCAGGCAGGGCATCCATTGTCTGTTCAGCTCTCAGCAGACAGGAAACCCACAGTGGGTAGCTTCTCTCTGCAGGCAGGTTGTCCTTTTGTCTCTCAGAGTCTGGCTGAGTCTGGGGTTTTTATGGGCTTTAGAGGTGAGGAAGTGTTTGCTGGTCCATGGGTGGCCATGGGTGGACCCAGAAAAACACCATAAGTTCTCACTCTGATCCACAGAATTGGCAGCCCAGCCCCCAGCCCTCAGGTCGTCCATGGCCTGAAGATGGGGTTTCACTGGGGACCCATCCCTTTCCATCCTGAAGCCTGTCTGCCTCCTGCTGCCATTAACCTGCTATCCATGGTGCTCATGACACCGAGGCTGTTTGTGCTGAGGGGTGCCTGCAGGCCTGCACCAAGCTGCCCTTAGTCCCCCTTGGCCTCCCTCCCATGCTCATCAGTGCCCAAAGTTTGGAAAGGATTGAGACAGCAGGGTACCGGCATGTCAGCACGGCCCCAGGTGCATGCACACTCGGCATGACAGTGCCTAGGCTTGGCCACAACTTTGCTCCAAATCAAAGCAGGTGCCAGGAGCAGGGAAAAGCCAGGCAGCGGGAGCAGGCACTTCCAAGCCTGCAGGGGAAGAGGGGCTTCCTGAGCCCCCAAGAGAGCTGAGACGCCCGGATCTACAGCCATGGCTGGGTGACTGCCATCCAAGAAGGTGGAGCTCCTGCCCCTCCAAGTTGGAAGGGGGCAGGGCTTCTGCATGTTCCTGGCTACCGCCAGGCTCCATGGAGCATGCAACCCCAGCTGCACCTCCCCCATTGCAGCTGGCATCATGGCAGCAGCTGCTCCAGATGAGCTGCTGCTGCCATCAATAATCATTCCTTGATATCTTTGAAGAGTTGCTTCCAGGAATCTCCATGGATACCAAAATGTAAGGGTGCTCAAGTCCCTGATATAAAATGGTTATTTGCATATAACCCATGCACACCCTTCCCTATACATTGAATCACTGCTGGATTACTTATAATACCTAATACAATGTCAGTGCTGTGTAAATACTTATTATACTGCACTGTTTAGGAAATAATGACAAGAAAAAAAGCCTGTACATGTTCAGTACAGGCACAACTTTTTTTTTTTTTTTTTTTTTTTTTTTTTGAGATGGAGTCTTGCTCTGTTGCCCAGGCTGGATGCAATGGCACAATCTTGGCTCAGTGCAACCTCCACCTTCCAGGGGTTCAAATGATCCTTGTGCCTCAGCCTCCCAAGTAGCTTGGATTACAGGCACCCCACCATGCCCGGCTAATTTTTGTATTTTTAGTAGAGATGGGGTTTCACCATATTGGCCAGGCTGGTCTCAAACTCCTGACCTCAAGTGATCCACCTGCCTCAGCTTCCCAAAGTGCTGGGATTACAGGCATGAGCCACTGCGCCCAACCCAGGCACAACTTTTTATCCAATATTTTTTGATCTGTGGTTAACTGAATCTGTCAATGCATAACCCACAGAAACAGGAGCCAGCTGTAATTGCTTTTCATAGTCAAATACAATTGCCAAATGCCATGTTAAACAGAATTAAAGAATTTTTTTTTTCACAAACTGAGTCTTTACTGTCCAAAAGTGAATACTGAAATCCCAGTATAGGGATAAATAACCTTTACTAAACATTTGACCATGGAACCTTCTTTTAAAAAGTTGCTTAGGACTCGGCTTCCCTGAACATTCTTTCAGAATTGTAGGCTTTAACTACTTATTTTTAGTCCATGCCTCCTATTAAAGGTCCTCAAAAGAGCTTTATAATTTTGGCCAATCTTTTTAATGTGGGGTTATTATAGCAAGAAATATGTTTAGAATGATATGAGTGTGTCATCCTTAATGTATGACTGAGGGCAGATTTATTTTTTAGTTGACAAATAAAAAGTATACATATTTTATGGGGTATGATATGATGTTTTAAAATGTGTATACATTGTGGAATGGCTAAATAAAGCTAATTAACATATGCGTTGCCTCATATTCTTAACTATTTGTAGTTAGAACACTTAAAATCTACTCACTTATGTGTGGACTCTAAAAAAATCAAACTCATACGAACAGAGGAGAAGGATGGTACCAGAGGCTGGGGATAAGTAGTTAGGGAGATGTTGGTCAAAGGGCACCAAGTTTTAGACAGGAGGAATAAATTTAAGAGATCTTTTGTACAACATGGTGACTATAGTTAATATTAATATATTACAGATTTGACAACTGCTGAGAGAGTAGATTGTTAGTGGAGATTGGTGATGGAAGCTACCCAGGAAATAAAGAGTTGATATATTGAAATGGGTGGAGGCAGAGCAAGATCATAAAGGGAGAAGAAAGCCAATAGATTATCTCCCTAGAGGCAAATTTCTCTTACAGTTTTGCTAAGAGCTAACCGTAAATAGAATAAATCCATAGGCTTAATAAATATTAGTTAATCTTTCCTCAAGCCTTCCTTCATATTTAAAAATTCAAAGTTCCTTGAGGATACTGGCCAATCATTTAATAATATTAATGGTTCTCTCCTGGCTCAGTAAAAACTTAAAATGCAAGTTGGGCATCTACTATTTATAACCTATCATATTAGCTTGTTTACATGCAAAGGAAAAAGCCATTGAAGCAGAGCTGAGGTGCTCATGTGTACAACACATGTAAAGAAAAAAATTGGAGTCGATGTTGCCTCTAGATCTTTTTGAGATCACAACTCTTCATATATACAGAATTCATGTATATTAACATTACCTATAACTGGCAAGCAAATGACCTATTCCAAATTAGCCATTATAATATTTGTGTGTATCTATAAATGTAATCAAGTGAACACATGTTTTTCTACTTAATACCTGAAGGAATTATGAATCATGTTACTATGCTCCTGTGGAAACCATGTATGTGTTTGCTATGTGGAAGGAAACAGGAATTTGTATCAATCAGACTGCAGTCTGTACCTTCCTTAGCTACAAGCTATGGAAATTTGGCAAGACTAATATTCAAGGCTGTTTGAACTGCAGCCAGCCACTTCCCCACCACCATCTTCCCTCGTCTTAGGGTTTTATAAACTTACATAATTTGTCCAGACCTATAGGAAATTACGCACTGCAGAGAAGGTTGCTGTTGTATGAACTATGTTAAAATCCCCTACCCATCCTTCACTGAAAATTACTTTTTGTCCTGCTTTGGCACAGAATAGTAGGCTTTAACTACTTATTTTTAGTCTATACCTCATATTACCTACAAACAATACAATAATTATACCATAATTTGTATAATATATGTAGAAATATGTATGAAGATTGGAAAATTTTTTAGCTAAAGAAAGAACATAAGAATTGCTTTTTAAATAAATGATGGATCCAGAAATCCGTCTCAGTTAAGTACTTTTTCTATCCTTTGTGCCCTACCCAGTGCTTTGGTTCACATTGTAGTTACTCCCCACATCTCACTCCTATTGAAGGCTTAGAGACTCAGGCTAATTGTCATTCATCATTCCATTTTTCCCAACAATAATAATAATGGCAATAATTATATGATACATATGTTTATTATTTTATATAATATGCAAAAATACAGTAACCCCATGTATCTACTGGTTCCACATCTGCAGATTCAACCAACAGATTAAAAGTATTTTGAAAAAGATAGAAAGATACAAAAATTTTAAAAATACAAGTTTAAAAACAATACATTATAACTACCATTTACCTAGTATTTACATGGTACTAGGTATTATAAGTAACTTTAAGATGATTTAAACTACAGGGGAGGATTGTATAGGCTACACAGTATGCAAATACTATGCCATTTTATATAAGGGACTTGATCATCTGGGGATTTTGATATCTGTAGAAGTCCTGGAACCTATTCTTCATGATACCAGAGAGGACTGTGTATACAAATAATATCTTTTGGCAAGGAGCCTGGCCTAGGCCACTTGTTCTAGGGACACAAGGACTTATCTAGCAATGCTGTATCTAGAAAATGCAAAATTATAAACTGCATCTTCCTAAAAGAAGACTCAGACACAATAACTAGAAATATTTTCCTTAGAATTTGAAAAGTTATGCGTTAATACACAAAACCCTATTTTCTTCACTTTTTGTGGATTGTAACAAAGTTTTGCAAAAAGTATTTTCCTTTTTTCCACATTTTGGGTCTTTCTTTCTTCACATTATCCATCAAAATCAAATTAGAAGACTTTATTGAGGATTAGTTGTTGAAGACAGCATTTCACAAAACTCTTTCTTACATTTCCAATCAAAAGCAGCATTATTCATTACCTAATGCAAATTTTAACGAACGATTTCAGGAAATGTTTATACATTTCATATATATTTCATTTATATGAAAATGCTGATGGTGTTTGCCCATGCATGCACATATGCACACATATGCACATACAACCACACCGAAATTATCTATATGGAAATTGTTTCAATGCTAGGGTGCAGGCACTGAAAAATAATGAAACAATTGCATATGTGTATAAAGTGGAGGTTTGAGATTGCTTTGAACAGACATAAGACCAACACTATAAAATTAGCAAAGCACATGAAATACAGGAATCTGCATTTCGTTAACGAATGCAATTTTAAAATATATAATGTTATAGCCACCCTATATTTTCATACTGTTTTAAAATTCATTTACAAAATTGACCATTAGAAATCTATTGGGTTGCCTATTGTTCTCATATCTATTACTATACAAAAGGTCTATCACATCATTTCTAATAACCTGATATATATTTATGCTTACTTGTCCAATCCACATCTATTTCTAGTTGCCTATCAAAGGATATGTCCACCATGATCTTTAAAGTACCAGTTACTAAATGTATGCTGCCTGAATGGGAGTTCACATTAGGAGAAATCGTCTAGGAAAGTCACTACTCCTTTCTATGTCACAATATGAGTAATACTTTTGACACTACAGTTAAGGCCCAGGTTATTTTCAGCTTATATCACACTTCCTCATTTACTCTAGTCTATAGTTTGTAATTAGTCTTGGCACAATATCAATACATTAGCTAAGGTCATTTCCCTCATTCCTTCATCATATACAAATAAGTATATGTCACTTATTATAACACTAGTTTTATTCTAGTGTATATTCATGCTTTTGTTCCCTCTTTTTCCTGAACTTACACAAATAGGCTTGTGAGTTCATTTATGTCAAACACACTCTTTTAAATATCAGAAATATTTTATATTTCATTATATCTTCTTGCATACTTATGCTCATTTTCAATTAAAATGCATACTACTTTACTAAAATTATTTTTCTTCTGCTTCTCTTCATATCAAAATTAAACCCAGATACTTATAATAATTATAGTTAAATTGTGTGTGTAGGCATATTATATTACCTGTGAATTTTATTTCAGTATGGTAAGAGAGAAATTACAAATAATTTTTAATAAAGAAAGGGTTAAAGTAAATTGAAAGCAAATTGTTTTACAGTGTAAAAGCTTTCAAACAAAGGAACTAAAACATGTCTTTTTAAATAAATATTTATGCTTTAAACAACATTGGAAACAAGATTATTCCATATAGAAATTCATGAGGATTAACATGTCGACAAATTCCTATTATATATTCATAAACAGCATATAAAGAATAATAATGGAAATCCAATGAACAATATTTTATTTACATTAGTTATAAATTCACCAAATTTGGGCCCCAAATTTTAGGAGTTTTGTCATTACATGTTTTTAAATTATAGAAATAATTTCAAATTGTTTTACACAATAAGAATAATACTTTTTAACAAGCAGTTGCCTTAGACTCAAAGAACACAACAAAAACTATGTATGTACTTCAGGCTTTTATAAATATGCACATATGTCATTTGAAAACACCAAAATATTTCATACCTTATTTTTTTCTTTAGTTAGCATTTTTCCAGTTATTTCACAATATTCATAGCCATCATTATGTCATCATAGAGCATATTATTAAATAGATAAATTGTAATTTACTTAAATATTGTCCCAATATTAACCCTTTATATTGCTTCCAGTATTTCACTGCTTTAAGTTACAGTGTCATACACACATTCAAGCATTTGCATTTTCTCCATATTTCAGATGACTTTATTAGACTAGCATCCAAGAAGTGTGATTATCTGATTAGATGTAAAGAAAAGTTTTATATCTCACAAAAGGCAGCAGAAACTGCTGCAGACTTAAACATCCCTGTCTGATAGCTTTGAAGAGAGTAGTGGTTCTCCCAGCATGGAGTTTGAGATCTGAGAACGGACAGAGAAAATGGGTCCCTGACCCCTGAATAGCGTAACTGGGAGGCACCTCCCGGTAGGGGCCGACTGACACCTCATATGGCTGGGTGCCCCTCTGAGACGAAGCTTCCAGAGGAAGGATCAGGCAGCAACATTTGCTGTTCTGCAATATTTGCTATTCTGCAGCCTCCACTGGTGATACCCAGGCAAACAGGGTCAGGAGTGGACCTCTGGCAAACTCCAACAGACCTGCAACTGAGGGTCCTGATGGTTAGAAGGAAAACTAACAAACAGAAAGGACATCCACACTAAAACCCCATCTGTACGTCACCATCATCAAAGACCAAAGGTAGATAAAATCACAAAGATGGGGAGAAACCAGAGCAGAAAAGCTGAAAATTCTAAAAATCAGAGCACCCCTTCTTCTTCTCCAAAAGAACACAGGTCCTCGCCAGCAGCAAAACAAAGCCGGACAGAGAATGACTTTAACAAGTTGAGAGAAGAAGGCTTCAGAAGTTTGGTAACAACAAACTTCTCTGAGCTAAAGGAGGATGTTCAAACCTATCGCAAAGAAGCTAAAAACTTTGAAAAAAGATTAGATGAATGGCTAACTTGAATAAACAGCATAGAGAAGACCTTAAACGACCTGATGAAGCGGAAAACCATGGCATGATAATTACGTGAGGCATGCACAAGCTTCAGTAGCTGATTCGATCAAGTAGAAGAAAGGATATAAGTGATTGAAGATCAAATGAATGAAATGAAGTGAGAAGAGAAGTTTAGAGAAAAAAGAGTAAAAAGAAATGAATAAAGCCTCCAAGAAATATGGGACTAGGTGAAAAGACCAAATCTACATCTGATGGGTGTACCTGAAAGTGACGGGGAGAATGGAACCAAGTTGGAAAACACTCTGCAAGATATTATCCAGGACAACTTCCCGAACCTAGCAAGGCAGGCCAACATTCAAATTCAGGAAATACAGAGAATGCTGCAAAGATACTCCTCGAGAAGAGCAACTCCAAGACATATAATTGTCAGATTCACCAAAGTTGAAATGAAGGAAAAAAATGTTAAGGGCAGCCAGAGAGAAAGGTCAGGATACCCACAAAGGGAAGCCCATCAGACTAACAGCGGATCTCTCAGCAGAAACTCTACAAGCCAGAAGAGAGTGGGGGCAAATTTTCAACATTCTTAAAGAAAAGAATTTTCAACCCAGAATTTCATATCCTGCTAAACTAAGCATCATAAGTGAAGGAGAAATAAAATAATTTACAGACAAGCAAATGCTGAGAGATTTTATCACCACCAGGCCTGCCTTACAAGAGCTCCTGAAAGAAGCACTAAACATGGAAAGGAACAACTTGTACCAGCCACTGCAAATACATGCCAAATTGTAAAGACCATTGATGCTAGGAAGAAACTTCATTAACCAATGAGCAAAATAACCAGCTAACATCATAATGGCAGGATCAAATTCACACATAACAATATTAACTTTAAATGAAATGGGCTAAATGCTCCAATTAAAAGACACAGGCTGGCAAACTGGATAAAGAGTCAAGACCCATCAGTTTGCTGTATTCAGGAGACTCATGTGCAGAGACACATACAGGCTCAAAATAAAGGAGTGGAGGAAGATCTACCAAGCAAATGGAAAACAAAAAAAAAAGCAGGGGTTGCAATCCTAGTCTCTGATAAAACACAATTTAAACAAACAAAGATCAAAAGAGACAAAGAAGGTCATTACATAATGGTAAAGGGATCAATTCAACAAGAAGAGCTAACTATCCTAAATATATATGCACCCAATACAGGAGCACCCAGATTCATAAAGCAAGTCCTTAGAGACCTAAGAAGAGACTTAGACTCTCACACAATAATAATGGGAGACTTTAACACCTCACTGTCAACATTAGACAGATCAATGAGACAGAAAGTTAGCAAGGATATCCAGGAATTGAACTCAGCTCTGCACCAAGCAGGCCCAATAGACATCTACAGAACTCTCCACCCCAAATCAACAGAATATACATTCTCCTCAGTACCACACTGTACTTATTCCAAAATTGGCCACATAGTTGGAAGTAAAGCACTCCTCAGCAAATGTAAAAGAACAGAAATTATAACAAACTGTCTCTCAGACCACAGTGCAATCAAACAAGAATTCAGGATTAAGAAACTCACTCAAAACCACTCAACTACATGGAAACTGAACAACCTGCTCCTGAATAACTACGGGGTACATAACGAAATGAAGGCAGAAATAAAGATGTTCTTTGAAACCAATGAGAACAAAGACACAACATATCAGAATCTCTGGGACACATTTAAAGCAGTGTGTAAAGGGAAATTTATAGCACTAAATGCCCACAAGACAAAGAAGGAAAGATCTAAAATGGACACCTAACATCACAATTAAAAGAACTAGAGAAGCAAGAGCAAACACATTCAAAAGCTAGCAGAAGGCAAGAAATAACTAAGATCAGAGCAGAACTGAAGGAGATAGAGACACACACACACACAAAAAAAAAACCCTTCAAAAAATCAATGAATCCAGGAGCTGGCTTTTTGAAAAGATCCACAAAATTGATAAACCACTAGTAAGACTAATAAAGAAGAAAGAGAAAAGAATCAAATAAACGCAATAAAAAATAATAAAGGGGATATCACCACCAATCCCACAGAAATACAAACTACCATCAGAGAATACTATAAACATTTCTACGCAAAAACAACTAGAAAATCTAGAAGAATGGATACATTCCTGGACACATATACCCTCCCAAGACTAAATCAGGAAGAAGTTGAATCCCTGAATAAACCAATTAATAGGCTCTGAAATTGAGGCAATAATTAATAGCGTACCAACCAAAAAAAGTCCAGGACCAGACGGATTCACAGCCAAATTCTACCAGAGGTACAAAGAGGAGCTGGTACCATTCCTTCTGAAACTATTCCAATCAACAGAAAAAGAGGGAATCCTCCCTAACTCATGTTATGAGGCCAGCATAATCCTGATACCAAAGCCTGGCAGAGACAAAACAAAAAAAGGGAATTTGAGACCAATATCCCTGATGAATATCGATGCAAAAATCCTCAATAAAATACTGACGAACCTAATCCAGCAACACATCAAAAAGCTTATCCACCATGATCAAGTTGGCTTCATCCCTGGGATGCAAGCCTGGTTCAACATATGCAAATCAATAAACATAATCCATCATATAAACAGAACCAAAGGCAAAAACCACAGGACTATCTCAATAGATGCAGAAAAGGCCTTTTGTTTCATGCTAAAAACTCTCAATAAACTATGTATTGATAGGACATATCTCAAAATAATAAGAACTCTTTATGACAAATCCACAGCTAATATTGTATTGAATGGGCAAAAACTGGAAGCATTCCCTTTGAAAACTGGCACAAGACACGGATGCCCTCTCTCACCACACCTATTCAACATAGTGTTGGAAGTTCTGGCCAGGGCAATCAGGCAGAAGAAAGAAATAAAGGGTATTCACTTAGGAAAAGAGGACATCAAATCGTTCCTGTTTGCAGATGACATGATTGTATAGTTAGAAAACCCCATCGTCTCAGCCCAAAATCTACCTAAGCTGATAAGCAACTTCAGCAAAGTCTCAGGATACAAAATCAATGTGAAAAAAATCACAAGCATTCCTATACACCAATAATAGACAAATAGAGAGCCAAATAATGAGTGAACTCCCATTCACAATTGCTTCAAAGAGAATAAAATACCTAGGAATCCAACTTACAAGGGATGTGAAGGACCTCTTCAAGGAAAACTACAAACCACTGATCAACAAAATAAAAGAGGACACAAACAAATGGAAAAACATGCCATGCTCATGGATAGGAAGAATCAATATCGTGAAAATGGCCATACTGCCCAAGGTAATTTATAGATTCAATGCCATCCCCATCAAGTTACCAATGACTTTCTTCACAGAATTGGAAAAAACTACTTTAAAGTTCATATGGAACCAAAAAAGAGCCTGCACTGCCAATACAATCCTAAGCCAAAAGAACACAGCTGGAGGCATCACGCTACCTGACTTCAAACTATACTACAAGGCTACAGTAACCAAAACAGCATAGTACTGGTACCAAAACAGAGATATAGACCAATGGAACAGAACAGAGCCCTCAGAAATAATACCACATATCTACAACCATCTGATCTTTGACAAACCTGACAAAAACAAGCAATGGGGGAAGGATTCCCTATTTAATAAATGGTGCTGGGAAAACTGGCTAGCCATATGTAGAAAGCTGAAACTGGATCCCTTCCTTACTCCTTATACAAAAATTAATTCAAGATGTATTAAAGACTTAAATGTTAGATCTAAAACCATAAAAACCCTAGAAGAAAACCTAGGCAATACCATTCAGGACATAGGCATGGACAAGGACTTCAAGACTAAAACACCAAAAGCAATGGCAACAAAAGCCAAAATTGACAAATGGGATCTAATTAAACTAAAGAGCTTCTGCATAGCAAAAGAAACTACATCAGAGTGAACAGGCAACCTACAGAATGGGAGAAAATTTTTACAATCTACCCATCTGACAAAGGGCTAATATCCAGAATCTACAAAGAACTTAAACAAATTTACAAGAAAAAACAAACAACCCCATCAAAAAGTGGGCAAAGGATATGAACAGACATTTCTCAAAAGAAGACATTTATGCAGCCAACAGACACCTGAAAAAATGCTCATCATCACTGGCCATCAGAGAAATGCAAATCAAAACCACAATGAGATAGCATCTTACACCAGTTAGAATGGTGATCATTTAAAAAGTCAGGAAACAACAGGTGCTGGAGAGGATGTGGAGAAATGGGAACACTTTTACACTGTCGGTGGGACTGTAAACTAGTTTAACCATTGTGGAAGACAGTGCAGCGATTCCTGAAGGATCTAGAACTAGAAATACCATTTGACCCAGCCATCCCATTACTGGGTATATTCCCAGCATGATTATAAATCATGCTGCTATAAAGACACATGCACATGTATGTTTATTGCAGCACTATTCACAATAGCAAAGACTTGGAACCAACCCAAATGTCCATCAGTGATAGACTGGATTAAGAAAATGTGGCACATATACACCATGGAATACTATGCAGCCATAAAAAAGGAGGAGTTCATGTCTTTTATAGGGACATGGATGAAGCTGGAAACCATCATTCTGAGCAAACTATTGCAAGGACAGAAAACCAATCACCACATGTTCTCACTCATACGTGGAAATTGAACAATGAGAACACTTGGACACAGGATGGGGAACATCACACACCGGGACCTGTTGTGGAGAGGGGGAGGGGGGATAGCATTAGGAGATATACCTAATGTAAATGACGAGTTAATGGGTGCAGTGCACCAACATGGCACATATATACCTATGTAATAAACCTGCATGTTGTGCACATGTACCCTAGAACTTAAAGTATAATTTAAAAAATTAAACTATTTATTGAGCCTGTATTATGAGCTAGACATTGTAATAAAGATATATATATATATATATATAAAGAAAATTTTTACATCTCTTGGTAAACATTGCCCACATTTAATTGTCATAACCAATACACGGTCTCAACATAGTTGTCCAACTTTGGAAATCCAGCATTTTAACTGAAAGATCCTGCAAAAATGAATAGGATATAGCACTTTGCCTTAAGGAATTAATAATACAGTAGGAGAAACAGAAACCTAAATAATCCAAACTAAATAATAAGCATTGGGGTAAATGGTGAAATGGAATCATTAATTTATAAAAATCTTGTTATAAATTAACATTTGTATAAACATGCATATTTATGTATTTTTCCGTTCTCTCTTTTTCATTGTCTTATTTAAATATATAATTTCTTAGATCTTTTTATCTATAACAATATTTGCCTCACAAGTGGTGGGATTTCAAGCTAGGGCCTATGTCATCTGAGAAACTGTCTACCAGTGACAATCACGTTTCTGTTTTGATTCAACAGTGATAATCATGTTTCTGTTTTAATTCTGAAAATTCCATACAGTGTATTAATGAAATATATCACACAAAAATTAGAAAAACATTTATTTTGTGAATTTATTCATGAAGTGTTTGCACTTATTTTCCAAAATCATGATGGCCAAAAGATAAAGGACTATATGAAACGGCCTACACTTGAATTTATAAAGACTGACATAAAAGGCAATTTCATTGATTCAACACAATATACGTGTGTGTGTGTGTGTGTGTGTGTGTGTGTACTTTTGTTTCAATAATTATGTATACATTCCACCCGAGGAGAGTAAGGATGCAGCAATCTCAGAGGAAATTACATTTGTGCTGGTCTCTGCAAGATGCACAGGAATTCACCAAATAAAGAGACCAACTTCCTAACAAAGAATTCAGAATGAGCAAACCCATGGATGCATGAAAAAATCTGCTATGGCTAGGCAATAAAAAGGGCCCTGCTTGTCCAGTGTGCAGTTCCTCTATGAGAAAGGGATGGTGACTGGAGGTAAATAACAATCTTTTGGCCCTAAAAACTGTAGCTAATTCACAGCAATGTCCTAATCATTACCCATCCTACTTAAAAATTATTGTTCTGTTCTAAAAGGCGATGCATCACATGTTTAGATATATAAATATGCTTACTCTTTCACTTAATGGCCCCAAACTCTATACTATAAATAGTTCTTCTCTTCATTGACATGATATTTTCCTCCCTTCTCTAACAGTCAGTCATCATATCACTTCCACCTCTAAAAGTTTTCTACTACCTCGGGCCACCTACATGTTATTTATCAACAGGAGGCTGAAACACTATATAACATACTAAGATCACGTCTAGTTCATTGATATAATCCCCAGATGAAGGCCTTTTTAATGAAAAAATGTGAGCTTTATTACTGGGACTTTGTGAATATAATTTTGACTTTCTGCAGTCTTTTTGGCTTACTTTATATTCAGAATTGTGTTCCACAGTCAAACATACAAAACACTAAATTCTTGATCATTTGGGGTGACATTTACCTACTGGACTGAGTACTTTGATATTCACAAACCTAATTTCCCAGAGCCAAGTATAATAACCTATCTAATGAACTATGGAACTATTGTGCTTCTGGGCACTGAAGTCTGAGAGGTGCAATGAGTACAAATGCCCACCCAGATGTGAATATAAAAGAAGAGGAAAGTACCTCGTCCAGAGAAGAACCACTGGAGACTGAATCTGTATTATCATTCAGAGTAAAGTTTTCTATTATTTCTACTCCTTCGCTGTCTTTTATCCTTTGACCGGCCTAAGTTTGGAACACAAATGCACCCCTTATGTAAATCTAGCTCTGCTGAGCTGAATATGCCATCAGTTATCAACACCTGTGGTATATTCAAATTTTAGAACAAAAAGAGGAGAATTACTAACTTTACCAAAAGTAATTCTAAAAAAGGCATATTTACTAATACAATGTTAATGTATTTTGAATTGGCCCAGTATGCTCCACTTGGTAAAATCTGATCCTACAACTATGAATGCAAATCCAAATGAACTGCAAAATCTGTGTTGGTTTGCTGGGCTGATTATTTTTTAAATTTGCTCTTTGTAATTCAGAGACTTGTATGGAGAAATGCAGATAAATGAAAGCAAGTAACACCAGAACTAGAAAACATTTTTCCGTGCTAAATCTGATCAAAGCCCTCAATATGCAGCTTTTGGAGTGGTTTGATATATAATTCCTTGATTTATCTTGGTGAGAACAGTTAAGATTTCTAGCTATACATTTCCTTAAAGCTAACAAATAAAAGTTCGTATATTATGCTTGGAGATAGCCTTACAACATTTCCTTCAGCCAAATCGATTTATATCCAATTATTATTATTATTTGACCATTATTATTAAGGTCTTACTGAGAACTAGTTGTTATCCAAGTCCACATGCCAAGCAGTCAAATTCTTACTGTGTTGACAGTTTTTGCCGCAATGTCAAATATGTGTCAAAAGCATTTTTCTCCAGTACCAATGAAATTAAATATCACAAACACACACTGAAATAGTGATAGCTATAGGAGACAATCACAATCAAACTTCCAGCTTATTGACAAGAGAAGTCATACTAATTCTCAGGTTGATGCATTAAAAGATTGCAAAACTCAAAAGATGAAATGCATCCCCGAGACCAAAACTTTATGGAACAAATTTTTAAAAAAGAAAGGAGACAAACTCTATGTAAACATGGTAGATTACGCATACAAGTTTATCTCTGTTTCCTACTGAAATCGCACAGAACAGAAAATTAAGAAATTCTCAAAGGAATAAGACAACTCTTAAAAAAAGAAGAATGACAGTTAGAAAATATCATATAAGTGGTGGAAACAAGCTGAAAGCTAATACGTGTTTGTTACCTAATTCAGCTAATCTGAACAAGCCCAAAGAAGGAGGATTCCACTATAGGTTGCAACAACTGCTGGAGACACTGGCATCCTGAAAGCTGTCTGGAGTTTGTTCCTTCCAGTAGGTTCAGGTTCTCGCTGACTTCAAGAATGAAGCTGTAGACCTTCGTGGTAAGTGTTACAGTTCCTAAAGGTGATGTGTCCAGAGTTCTTGCGGTGGGTTCGTGGTCTTGCTGACATCAAGAATGAAGCTATGGACCTTCCCGATGAGTGTTACAACTCTGAAAGGTGGCATGGACCCAAAGAGCCAGCAGCAGCAAGATTTATTGTGAAGAGCGAAAAAACAAACCTTCCACACCATGGAACGTGACGCAACCAGGTTGCCGCTGCTGGCAGCGGTGGCCAGCCTTTCTTCCCTTACTTGTCCCCACCCATGTCCTGCCTACTGGTCCATTATACAGGATGCTGATTGGTCTATTTTACAGGGTGCTGATTTGTCCATTTTACAGAGTGCTGATGGGTCCATTTTACAAACCTGGAGCTAGCTACAGAGCGCTGATTGGTGCGTTTAACAGAGCACTGATTGGCGCATTTTACAAACCTCTTGTAAGAAAAGTTCTCCAAGTCCCCACTCGACCCAGGAAGTCCAGCTGACTTCACCTCTCAAAAGTGTGTGGGTCGTGACTAAGCCCAGGAAGGTTGGTTTAAAAATCAGATCCGGCCGGGCGTGGTGGCTCACGCCTGTAACCCCAGCACTTTGGGAAGCCGAGGCGGGCAGATCATAAGGTCAGGAGATTGAGACCATCCTGGTTAACATGAAACCCCGTCTCTATTAAAAACACAAAAAATTAGCCAGGTGTGGTGGCGAGCGTCCATAGTCGCAGCTACTCGGGAGTCTGAGGCAGAAGAATGGCGTGAACCCTGGAGGTGGAGTTTGCAGTGAGCCCAGAATGCGCCACTGCACTCCAGCCTGGGTGACAAAGCTAGACTCTGCCTCAAAAAAAAAAAAAAGGCAGATAGATCCCTAGACACTTTGACTATCCTGCACAACCAGGCAACTCTCCTTCTGCTACTCTGGCTGAAAATGTGAGATTTACTCTCTGGAGAGTTTAGTCCAGAGCCGCTCTGAGCTGAAGGATAATGGTCTGAGCTAAAATTAAAAAAGAAATGCCAAACTTAGAAATGAGAATTTAACATACTGAACACAGAACAGCATGCATGCATTTATACCTCTAAGGATGAGAGATTTAAAGATTCTAAAGAAACAGATCAACTCAAGGAAAAAAACCCCACAGAATCAAACATTTGGTGGTTCCTCAATGAAAAAATCGGAAATCCACTTGGCAGCCCTACAATCCATACAGCCCCAATAAGCTTTTAAATGTCTTGTTCTTAAATGTAAATAGCCTACAATGGCTAGATATTTAAGGACGCCATCCAACTTGAAAGAGATTCACTAAAATAAAACAAAGATGCTGCGGAGAACAGGAGAAAAGTTATTTTCACAAAATGTTAAGATCCTCAGATAAGAGAAAATATTGTATTTAGGAAACGAGTAGGATACCATAAAAAAAGTTTTTAAAATGTCCACAAAATACAAAAGAACTACCAAGAGTTTTTAAATGTGGTGGTATAAATGTAAAAATTCAACATAAGTTTTGTATTACATGGTAGGGAAAATCTCCAGAAACTAGCAAAACACAGAGACAGAAAATAGGACAGAACCTTATAAGATCCAATAATTAGCTAATTCAGTCTTTGCAAGTCTGATAGTTCACAGAGGTTTAAATGAACAGGTCTTAGAAATATACAGTATTTTGAATAATGCCTAAACCTGTAGAAATTTTAAAAGGCTAAGATAGATGATGATAATTATACAACTCACTTAGGCATATTTTTCTACTCTTCATAGAACTTTGGTGACTTTCACCTAGCAAAGTTTAATGTTTCTGAAAGAATGAATAAAAACTGATCTGGGAGGCCGAGGTGGGCAGGTCACGAGGTCAGTAGATCAAGACCATCCTGGCTAACATGGTGAAACCCCGTATCTACTAAAAAAATACAAAAAAATTAGCCGGGCGTGGTGGCAGGCGCCTGTAGTCCCAGCTACTTGGGAGGCTGAGGCAGGAGAATGGCTTGAACCCGGGAGGCGGAGCTTGCAGTGAGCCGAGATCTGCACTCCAGCCTGGGCGACGGAGCAAGACTCCATCTCAAAAAAACAAACAAACAAACAAACAAAAAACTGATCTATATCACTCACTGACTTTTCTTTACATAGCCAAGTGATTCCCCTAGATAGCAGGATAAACTTATATAATTTAAAATGTTGTCTACAGGAATAATATTCTGTGTAGGCTACTTGGTAGAATATTAGACTTGGAAACAGAAAGATACGAAACTTTTTTTCCTATGTCCTTTTACCTTTATCCCTTTGCAAGCAACGTATCTGTACTCTGCCCAACTTTATTTAACAGGACAGACAGTAAAATTGGAATTTTCCTCACCACACCACCCTCAAATAGATGGAATTGGAAAGGGAATGGAGGGTTCAGGTTTTCTTTATGTATGTTCTTTCCTATCCAGAGAACAAACATAAGAAAGTTCTGTGATGCCCTAGCACATATTTTGGAGCAGGAAAAAAGAGAAGAGTAATTGATTGCTCTTTTGAAAAATCGGAAGTTTATCATCCGTTTAATAATTTAGAGTTTATGGAAATCTTTTTCTTTTTCACAAATATTATCCTAAATCAAGTTTTAGCTTCTTTTAGCCTAATATTAAATAACCTTTGGAATGCAGTATTTATCACTGATTCCATAAATGTTTTCTCCTTAAATTACATTTCCTAAATATATCTGACTTTAATGGAATGAAGTTTAAAAACAAAAGAAAATGAAATAGGACAAGAAATATTTTTAAATAGCTATAACACTAAGTATATCAAACATTCAACTAATTAGATTTCCAAAAAAGGCAAATAGAGATAGCATAGAATGGTAGATAATTGAAGGAAATGTATTTTTTTATTGAAATGTTCAAGAGTCAGAAAGGTATCTGAAATCTCAAGACCAATAGTAGAAACTAGGAAAAAATATTTTAAGAGATAATAATATTCACCCTCAAATTACACATTCATCCAAAGTATCAATCGAGAGTATAGACATAAAAGCATTTTCAGACATGCAAAATCTGAAATGTACCCCTGCATATACCTTTTCTCAGAAAGCTACTATAGAATATGCTTCACCATAAGAAAGGAGTAAAACAAGAAAGAAAGAAACATAGGGTCTAGGAAGCACTAGTAGACCAAAATAGGGAAGGGGAAAAAAAAGAAAATTCCAAGTTTGATGGTGAAGAGATATCCCAGCACAAGAGCCATGCAATAAGCCTGGAGAGCAGTTAGTACAGTTTGGAGGAAGAGAGAGAAGACTGACGGTACAGTGGGAGGAAGCAGGGTATATAACAAAGAAAAATAAATGAAAATGAGGTTTTACCTCATATAATCTATCAGATTAGAATCTAGAGATCTGAGAAACAGAAACACATATTTGAAAGCTTGATACACGATTCTAAATCAGTGGGGAAATGTAGGATTAAGCAACAAATAATGCTGGGGCCGTTGCTTATTTATATGTGAAAAAAGAAATTGATCCCTTTCTAACACTAAACCAAAATGTTGATTCCAGATGGGTTTTAAATTTTTTTAATTTGGAAGAAAATATAGAAGAATATCTTTATAATATGGGGGTAGGGAAGAATGTCTTTCAAAAAGACCTGAAAAGTGCCTTCAGAAGGGGAAAACTAACAAGTCTGACCTCACTACAATTGAAACTTCTGCTTATTAAAAATTATTTAAAGAGAATAAATTTCCTGATGTTTTTGGTTCTATTGAGAGGAGTCTACAGGGTAGAGAGAAATATAGAAAACTAAACAAACAAAAACTAAGGTAATTATTAAGTTCAGGAAAAACTATTTAAATGATGTATAAGAAAGAAAGAGTGATCATTATATAGTAAGTAGCTAATAGATATGTAGTTACAGTGTTATTAATCTTAGCACTAAATATTGATTTATTTCAAAATCATCATATAATAATATTGAGAAGAATGTAGAAGTGATGTATGTAGGGAAATGTAAAAACCAATCTTTCTTCTCCCATAACAGTAATTAAAAATTAAAAAGTAACAGCTAGGTACAGTGACGTGCACCTATAGGTCCAGCTACTTGTGAGACTAAGATGAGAGAAACACTTGAGCCCAAGACCTGGGGGACATAGCAAAACCCTGTCTATAAAAAGTAAAAAAGAAAAATTAAATTTAAAAATATTAATGAATTTTAAAAGTAACAATAACAACTGATATGGTTTGCCTGTGTCCCTACCCAAATCTCAACTTGAATCGTATCTCCCAGAATTCCCACATGTTGTGGAAAGAACCCAGGGGGAGGTAATTGAACCACGGGGGCTGGTCTTTCCCATGCTATTCTCGTGATAGTGAATAAGTCTCATGATATTCGATGGGTTTATCAGGGGTTTCTGCTTTTGCTTCTTCCTCATTTTTCTCTTGCCACCACCATTTAAGAAGTGCCTTTCACCTCCCGCCATGATTTTGAGGTCTCCCCAGCCACACAGAACTGTAAGTCCAATTAAACCTCTTTTTCTTCCTAGTCTTGGGTATGTCTTTATCAGCAGCATGAAAACAGACTAATACAACAACACATTTAGCCCTTACATTTTATATATATTTATTTAATCTTCCCAACATTCCTATAAGGTAGGTGCTATTATCACTCACATTACTTTAATATTTAGAAATACGAATTAAAGGCCAAAAGAAGAGATAAAAACAATTGGAATTTCATTTTCAACCTATGTCATATAAAGTATTAGAAAAGGAGGATTCTGATTAAGTTATCTTATACTAATATTTGATTTTTTTCACCAAATACGTACTTTGATAAAATAAAAAGTAAAAATCAACTAAAAAATTAAACTTGCTAACTCTTTTACCAAACATATTGTCCTTGTTTACCACCTACAGTAATGTAAATAACCTAAGTAAAAGGACAGATCTTGATTCTAGGTTTAACTTACCACTTGCTACTCTTATATAACATGGTACTTAGATCTCTCACACAATGGTCCTTATTTCTTTGTTATAAATTTATTCCCAATTACTAAACGTTGCAGTCAGAATTCAGTTGTTGCTCTCCCAACCTCTTGTCTTTTTATACTCACTCCCTAGGTGACCTCATCTGATCCCCTGGCTAAATACTCATACACTGATGACTTCCACATATAACTCTAGCCGTTAGTCTTTTCATTAAATTCCAAATTCTTACATTGAGGGTGACCACTCAGCCCTGGGACAGTTCAAGTTCATACCTGTCTTAGCTTCCCACAAGTTAGTAGCCCTTTTTACTCTAAAAAGTGCCCTGTTTAAAATGATCAATTATTTGGTCACCCTATTATATCTGACTTACTAATAATGTCTGCATTTGAATTGTAAATAAACCTCCGAAATCTAAATAACCAAAACATAACTTTTTATTCCTTTCCATAAAACCCATCTTCCCCCATATTCCACATGCCAGAAATGTAACACCATTCATTCTGTTTTAAATAACCATAAATCATAAAAGTGTGGAGTCATCCTTAGCTCCTCTTATACCCCATAGTCAATCAGTTATAACTTTAAAGGGTATCTAGGATGTGAGCATTTTTCAACCCCTCCTGCTCAAAGATCTTTGCCTAAGTCCTCTCACATTTCTCTCACCTGGGCTATTGCCACTTCATATGTTTACCAATGGCCTGAATGTATGTTCGCTCAGCCCCCATACCTTCTCAAAACCTTTCAGTGAATTTCCATTCCACTAAAAATAGAATTCAAAGCCTTACTCAGTTTAGCACCTGGCGCCCTCTTCAATCTCATCTCACTACTCTGTTCCCTCATTCTGCTTCATCCACACTGCCCTCTTTGCTGTTCAACAAACTGAAAATGCTTGAAGCCTTCATAATTCCTTTTTCCTCCAGCTGACATGCACTTCTCTCAGCTAATAACAAGGTTCGTTCCTTCCCTTCAGTTAAGTCTCTCCTGAGACTCAGTAATAGCTACACAGAGGCATCTCTGACCATCTAATCCAGCAGCCCCTATCACTCTTTGACCTTCGCCTTGCTCTCTGTCATAGCCCTTATCTCTACGTGACGTTAGATGTTTACTTCTTTTGTATACAGTGTACGGTCCCACACTGGGGTGTACGGTCCCACACTGGGGTGTACAGTACCACACTGGGGTGTACGGTCCCACACTGGGGTGTACGGTCCCACACTGGGGTGTACAGTACCACACTGGAGTACGGTCCCACACTGGGGTGTACGGTACCACACTGGAGTGTACATTACAAGAAGGCAGGGAGTTTGTCAATTTCATTTACTGCTGTATCTCCAGCACTTAGAATGATGCATGATTAAAACTATCTGAGAACTATCAGTAATTTACTAAGAAATGAATAAGGATTGTATGAAAAGTCTTCTGTGGGCTAAAACATAAGGAAACTAGCACTCTTTGAGTGCCCGCTGTGTAACCGGCACGTTACTGATGACAATGAGGAGCATTTGCTGCATGTTTGTAACACAGCAGTCATGGTACTAAGTGCTGTGCTTCCACTAGCCCAGAGTTCTCACAGAGACTCCAAGAAGGAGTTGTTTCCCTTTTTAGAGATGATGAAATAGGTTCTAAAAAGGCCAGTAATTTCCATCCACACAGTCACACAGCTACTTAGTAGCTACACCAACTTTCAAATCAGAGCATGTGAATTCATGGAGTATGCTCAGAGCTGATGCCTTTTTTCTTCCCAAGAAGTTTAACAATATATATGCATTATTCTCTAAGTGTCAAACAATAAAAACACTCTAATCTGAAAAGGAGAAAAATAAACATAAAGGGAAATGTATTCTTTTTCATATTACTTCTACATAAATCTCTTAAATTCATTATTACCATTTAATTTGTCAAAGTATCATTTAATCATTATGACTAAAGAAATTCTAGAAGGACATTTACAGAGAATGTAAGTTATCTCCTACCTTTTTCACTTTCCTACCCTCAAACATACAGAAACATACCAATATCTGCATGCAGAGCTCTCTACACTGTTTTTGTTTTATATTTAAAAAGGTATTTAATTATAAACATTATTTAAATCAATTTGCTCCTTCAGTTAAAAGCTCACGCCTGTAATCTCAGCACTTTGGGAGGCCGAGGCAGGTGGATCACGAGGTCAGGAGATCGAGACCATCCTGGCTAACATGGTGAAACCCCATCTCTACTAAAAATACAAAAAATTAGCCGGGCGTGGTGGCGGGCGCCTGTAGTCTCAGCTACTTGGGAGGCTGAGGCAGGAGAATGGTGTGAACCGGGGAGGCAGAGTTTGCAGTGAGCTGAGATCACGCCACTGCACTCCAGCCTGGGCGACAGAGCCAGACTCCATCTCAAAAACAAACAAACAAAAAAAAGCAACATGATTCTTCAGTTAAAATAATCATCTCCATTGGTTCACCAGGAACATCTCCTAAGTGAGCCAATAGAGATCTAAATCATTCTTTTTAATAGTTAAATAGTATTCCGTAGATTGAATGTAGAACAGTTTCTCCAGCTGCTCCCCTAGTGAATGACATTTGGAGTGTTTTAGTGGAGTTTTATTATTTGTGGGTTTTTTGGAGATTTTGACACTGTTAACAATGCCACAATAAACAGCTTTTAAAATAACCTCTTAAATACTGATGTTTTAAATTCCGTAAAATAGATTTTCATATGTAGATGAAATATTTTCATGAATATGCATACATTAATTTTAATAGATACTGCTAATCACATTTAAAATTATTACAGCAAGGCCATGCATGGTGGCTCACACCTGTAATCCCAGCACTTTGGGAGGCCGAGGCAGGCGGATCACCTGAAGTCAGGAGTGGCCAACATAGTGAAACCCCATCTCTACAAAAAATACAAAAATTAGCCAGACATGGTGGCAGGTGCCTCTAATTCCAGCTACTCAGGAGGCTGAAGCAGAAGAATATCTTGAACCCAGGAAGCAGAGGTTGCCGTGAGCTGAGATCGCACCACTGCACTCCAACGTGGGCAACAAGAGCGAAACTCCATTTCAAAAAAATAAAAAGAAAAGAAAAGAATTAGAGCAACGTATAAAATATACCATATCATCATAGATACTAGGTTTAACTATCCTTCTGTCAATTTAATGGATACGAAATACCAGCTTATTATGTCTTCAATTTGCATTTTGAAGACAACCAGTGAAGTTGAGTGGCTTCATTTTATTCCTTGGTCATTTGGATTTTCTCTTCTGTAAAATGCCCACACAAATTGTTACGCATAAAAATGAATTCCTACAAAAGGTAGACAAATGATAGATGCCATTTGTTATTTCCACAGGCATGAAGTTGTTTTTATCTAGGAAGGTAGATTTGGTATGTAAAGATCCATCTATCTAATGCCATACACGTGATTCTTTGAAGCAGCGCCACTTGTCTTTTCCATTTCAACTTTAATATGATTATAACTAGATATTATTATTTATTGTAAAATTTTTCTTATTCATATTTTTGCTTTCTTAAAAAAATGAGTCCAGACAAATTGACAAAATAGCATTTTTATTAAAAGGCTTAAGTTTCATTTCTGTATTTTACATTACTATATGAGGCTCAGAAACAAAATTATCAAGAAAATGAACACTACTTATTCAATTAAAAACCTTTCCAAGTCAATCATTACAAAATTTATTTTGATTAGAAACTATGAAGTAAGCCTTTTATTGAGACAGAATTTTAGCACAATTTTTAAGTTCAAAGATATCTATACTTTTGGAGAATGGGCCATAATGGTTATACTATTATTACTTTTTTTTTTTTTGAGACAGAGTTTCATTCTTGTTGCCCAGGCTGGAGTGCAGTGGTGTGAGCTTGGCTCACTGCAACGTCCGCCTCCCAGGTACAAGCGATTCTCCTGTTTCAGCCTCCCAAGTAACTCAGATTACAGGCACGCGCCACCATGCTAATTTTTTTTGTTTTTAGTAGAGATGGGGTTGCACCATGTCGTGAACTCCTGACCTCAGGTGATCCGCCCACCTCGGCCTCCCAAAGTGCTGGGATTACAGGCATGAGCCACCACACCTGGCCAATTGTATTGTTTACTGGAGACATAAGTAGTAAAAAATTAGAACTGAACCACGCTTTCAACATTGCTATTGAGCTACTTAGCAATTCTCAATATCAGTTTTATAAATATTTAATATTTGTGTAAAAGTTTAAATAGCCATATAAGCATATCATAATAATATTTTTATACCACACATGTCATTTATCAAGGTGTTATTTCTCCATCTTAAGAATACATTTTCAGACATACTTCAACACTTCTAGGTGTTCTATATTCTAAATAACATAGCTAAGTATAGTATTGAATAATTTTTATCAGATATAATCATGACTCATACAAATATAAATACATGTCAAATATTTTATTTAACTTGTGAGTTAATGAAGAAACAAGTAAGATGTTATAACTGCTGAAATTAACTTACACAAATGAAAACTTAGCTTATTCCAAAAGGTGAGAACAGGGAATCAATTGCACCACACTCAGATGATATTCATTTGCTGCAGGTTTTCATGGATGGCTCTTATTATTTTGAAGTATGTTCCCTCAATTCCTACTTTGTTCAGAGTTTTCAACATGAAGGTATGTTGACTTTTATCAAAAGCCTCTTCTGCATCTATTGAGATAATCATATGGTTCTTGTTTATGTGATGAATCGCATTGATTTAGTTGTATATATTGAACAAACCTTGCATTCTAGGAATAAAAACTACTTAATCATGGTGGATTAACTTGTCGGTGTGTTGCTCGATTTGGTTTTCTAGTATTTTGTTGAGGATTTTTGCATCTATGTTCAAGAGAGATATTGTCCTAAAAATTTTTTTGGTGGTTGTATCTCTGCCAGGTTTTCGTAACAGAATGATGCTGGCCTTAAAGAATAAGTTAAGGAGGAGTCCACTCCTCCACAGATTTTTGGAATAGTTTCAGTAGGATTCGTACTAAGCTCTTCTTTATATGTCTGGGTGAATCCATCTGTGAATCCAGCTGGTCCAGGAATTTTTTTGGTTTGTAGACTTTTTATTATTGATTCAATTTTACAACTTATTATTGGTCTGTTCAGGGTTTTCATTTCTTCCTGGTTCAATCTTGGAAGTTTGTATGCTTTCAGGAATTTATTTCTTCAAGGTTTTCTAGTTTCTGTGTACAGAGGTGTTCATAATAGTCTCTAAGGGTTTTTTGTATTTCTGTGGGGTGTCAATGGTAGTGTTCTCTTTGTCATGTCTAATTATGTTTATTTGGATCTTTCCTCTTTTTTCCTTTATTACTCTAGCTAGAAGTCTATCAATCATATTTATTATTTCAAAAAACAAAGTTTTCGTTTCATCAGTCTTTTGGATGGTTTATTACATCTCAATTTCCTTCCATTCAGCTCTGATTTGGGTTATCTCTTTTCTTCTGTTAGCTTTGGGATTTGTTTGCTCTTCGTTTTCTAGTTCCTCTCAGTGTGATGTTAGGTTGTTAATTTGAGATCTGTCTTATTTTTTGATATGGGCATTTAGCCGTATAAACTTTCCTCTTAAAACTGCTTTAGCAGTCTCCCAGAGATGCTGGCATATTCTGTCTTTGTTTTCATTAGTTCCAAAGAATTTCTTGATTTCTACCTTAATACATTGCTTACCCAAAAGTCATTCAAGAGCAGATTGTTTAATTTCCATCTAATTGTTTGGTTTTGAGAAATCTTCTTAGTATTTCTATTTTTATTGGTGCTATGGTCCAAGAGTGTGGATGGTATGATTTCCATTTTTTCCATTTGTTGAGAATTGTTTTATGACCAACTGTGTGGTCTATTTCAGAGTATGCACCATGTGCATATGAGAAGAATGTATATTTTGTTGTTGTTGGGTGGAGTGTTCTATAGATGTCTGTTAAGTCCATTTGGTCAAATGTCAACTTTAGGTCCCAAATATCTTTGTTAATTTTCTGTCTCAATGATCTATTACACTCAATGGTGTGTTGAAGAATCCCACTATTATTTTGGGGTTATCTAAGCCCTTTTGTAGGGCTCTCACAACTTGTTTTCTGAATCTGAGTGTTCCTGTGTTGGGTGTACATATATTTAGGATGGTTGAGTCTTCTTGTTGAAATGAATCCTTTATCATGTAATGGTGTTGTCTTTTTTGATACTTGTTTTAAAGTCTGTTTTGTCTGAAATTAAGATAGCAACCCCTGCCCTTTTTGTTTTCTCTTGGCTTAGTAGATTTTTCTCCTTCCCTTTAGTTTGAGCCTATGTGTGTCATTTCAAGTGAGATGGCTCTCTTGAAGACAATATACAATTGGGTCTTGCTTCTCTATTCAACTTAACACTCTGTGGCTTTTAAGTGGAGCATTTAGCCCATTTGTGTTCAATGTTAATATTGATATGTACAGATTTTGTCCTGTCATCATGTTGTTAGCTAGTTATTATACAGACTGAATTGTGTAGTTGCTTTATAGTGTGAGTGGTCTGTGTACTTAAGTATGTTTTTGTGGTGACCAGTAACAGTATTTAATTTCCATGCTTAGCACTCCCTTAAAGACCTCTTTTAAGGTGCGTCTGGGGGTAATGAATTCCCTTAGCATTTTCTTGTCTGAAAAGGATCTTATTTCTCCTTTGCTTATGAAGCTTAGTTTGGCTGGATATAAAATTATTAATTGGAATTTACTTTCTTTAAGAATTTTTAATATAGGCTCATTCATCTCTTTTGGCTTGTAGGGTTCCTGCTTAGAGGTAAGCTATTAGGTGTCTTTATTATTATTTTTTTTCTTTCTCATTGACCTTGGAGAACCTGATAACTATGTGTCTTGGGATGGTTGTCTTGTATAGTATCTCACAGGGGTTCTCTGTATTCCTTGAATTTGAATCTCAACCTCTCTAACAAGGTTAGGGAAAGTTTCATGGACAATATCCTCAAATATGTTTTTCAAGTTGCTTGCTCTTTCTCTCTTTCAGGGATGCCAATGAGCCATAGGTTTAGTCCCGTACATAATGACTTATTTCTTGGAGGTTTTGTTCATTCTTTTGTATTCTCTTTTCTTTAGTTTTGCCTGACTGACTTGATTCTAAGAACAAGTCTTTGAGCTCTGAGATTATTTCCTCATCTTGTTCTATTTTGCTGTTAATACTTCTGATTATAGTATGAAATTCTTATACTGCATTTTTCATCTCTGTCAATTTGGTTTGGTTCTTTCTTAAAATGGCTATTTCGTGTTTCAGCTTTTGTATTGTTTATTGGAATCCTCAATTATTTTTTGGATTGGGTTTTGACTTTCTCCTGAATCTTGCTAATCTTCATTGCTATGCAGATTCTGTATTCTATGTTTGTGATTTAAGCCGTTTCAGCCAGTTGAGAACCATTGTCAGGGAGTTAGTGTAGTCATCTGGAGGTAAGAAGACATTCTGGCTTTTTGAATTGTCACAGTTCTTGCACTCGTTCTTTTTCATATGTGTGGGTTGATGTTCCTTTATTGTTTGAAGTTGCTGTCGTTTGGATGGGTGTTTTGGGGTTTTGTTTTTAGTTTATTTTGTTTTGTTTTTGTTTTTATATTCTTTGATGTCCTTAAGGGTTTGACTCTGGTATAAAGTGGGTTCTGTCAACTGACTTCATTTCTGGAAGATTCTAGGGGGCCGAGACTCAGTTTAGCACTCCTGAGATTCATGCTTTAACCCTGCAGGGCAGACACCAAGCACAGGGCTTTGTTCTCTGGCCCCTCGAGGGTAAGCACCTGCTGTGCTGAAAGAGCGAATGTGTTCCTGGTCTGCTGACAATAACACTCGGGGATGCCAGCTAAAATGCTTTATTGGGGTGGTGGCAGCAGAGCCTGCATTCACAGGTGCATGCCAGCAGCAGTGGCATGTGGTGGCATGTGGTGGGGGCATGCATTGGTGGAAGCAGAGCACTGGTGGGGATCGAGTAGTAACATCCATGTGGAGGCAGGGTGGTGTCTGACCAAATGTGTTGACAGCAGAGGCTGTGCAGCAGGGCACACTCACATCATCAGGAGCAGGGTGCCAGCAAGGCAGGTGGGTGGCATCTGCACAGGGGCAGGACAGCAGTGTGGGTGTGCATGCCTTGCCAGTGCATGGCAGGGTACGTACACTTACGCTGACAGCAGCTGGGTGGTAGGGTCCACATGTGTGTGCCAACAGGGGAGGGCAGTGAGGTCCACTCATTCATGAGCACTGGCAAAGCAGTGGTGGGGGCACAGTGGACGAGTGTATGGCAGTAAAGCAGTGGGGAGAGGGGCTGCAGGTGATTGTACATCAGCAAAGCAGTTGGGGGAGGCTGTAGTTGGGGAGGCTGCAGGGAGGGTGGGTGCCTGTCATTGGGGGCTTGTTTGCTGGAACCCCTCAATGGTCAGGTGCAGTCTGCCACCAAAGGAGCTATGGTGGCAGCTGCTGGGAAGTACCATAGTTGGCCATTCCAGGCTGCACTGCTAGTGGGTGCAGGCAGCCACCTTGAGAGAAGCTGACAGAAAGGGCAGCACTCAGATCAGACTGGCCCCATTCCACATGCCAGACCACCGTGCTCTGTCCAGGTTTGACAGTCAACAAGGGCCGAAGCTACCTAGAGGAACTGGGTGAACCTTGGGGGATGGCCATCCCTGACCGTGCCCTACTGCAGTCGTTCTTGTGCTAAACCCCTTGGCTCTGTACTGGCTGGAGTCCTGTCCCTGCCACCTCTCCCAGTAGCTCTCTCTGTCAGCTCAAATGTCTGTGGGGGACGTGGCATTCCCTGCTGCTGGGATTCCGGCGGTCTATGTCAAGAGTGGGCCACTTCTCACCTACTTAACTCACGCCTTCCCCAGGAGCCGCTGGGGGTCAAGTATAAGTCCTGATGCCTAGCAGTCCTATGAAGCGTTGCTAGTTTCCTCCCTCTTTCAGCCCAGGGTCTGCATCCTGCCTTTGACCACCCTCAATGCCTTCCTTCTGAAGATCTGCTCAGAGTAGTGTGGTGTGTCAGTCTTCTTGACAATCTGGTCTTTCGCTGGGAGAGTCTCTTTCTGGCTGCATCTAGTCGGCCATCTTGGCTCCCTCTCCCAGGTTGTTTTTCCTGGGGAAGTTTTTATCATGAGTTTGTTACCATAAAAGGCTATAACAGGCAAAGTGAGAAATTGAGCTTTTACTAAAACTCAGTGAAGTAGACAACAAATTCCAATTTTTATTTTCAACATTATGAATATGTTTTCTTCGAAGATGC
Source organism: Macaca thibetana thibetana (assembly GCF_024542745.1). Taxonomy (NCBI): domain Eukaryota; kingdom Metazoa; phylum Chordata; class Mammalia; order Primates; family Cercopithecidae; genus Macaca; species Macaca thibetana. The sequence goes on along the minus strand of NC_065594.1, from coordinate 16,199,897 downwards.
CTTTGGATAGGTAAGAAACTCAACAGACAAAAAAAAATAGTGGTATTGGCAGAATTAAAAGGTCAATTTTCACCAATAAAAGACAAGCTATAGCACTGATTTGCTAGTGGAAAGTCAAATTTAGGTAAAACCATATAAATATTTGCTTTACTTTTCACTGAGAGAAGAAATATTAAATAAAATATATTACCCACACCGGAACACTTGGTAATACATAAGAAGCTATCCAAAAAACACAACAAACCTACTGGCAAGAATTCTAGCACTGACTCGCTGAAAACATTCGGATAGCATCAATGTGCATTGATTTCTGGCAGTCATGTGGTTGGTTTGTTCATAAAGGAGACTAAGCTGCTGTGGAATTTCATTTCAGAAATCAAGTTTTAACTAGTCCTGCAGAAACGTTAATATTTCCCCTACATCTACCAAGACACCTGTGTGTGGAATAAAGGGCTTACTATTGCATTCCAAACCTAGTGGAATACTCCTAATGTGCCGAACAAAAAAGACGGATAGGAGCCTACCCTGCAGGCTTAGAATTTAAATTGTGCTGAGAGGCAATCAGATTTGTTCCAACTTTTTTGAAAGCCAGAATCATGCACCTGGATTCTTCCCCACAGCTTGTCCTGTACCTTCTGAGATCGGTGGAAGAGAACTGAAGGAAGCTCCATTCACTCAGGAAACTCTCTTCATTCAAAGGGGTGTCTTTAGGAGACTGGGTTGCCTCTCCCCTCAAGATACAGCTGCAGCCTGGTCCTTCTTGGTGCAAGGCTGGTCATCTACAAGATGGCTGAGTTAATGTTTCATGTAAGGCTGGCATGGTCTTTCAGGTTAGCTACCTCCTCTATATTCCAAGGGCACACAGGTCCAGATATCAAATTCACATAAAGGAAACTAGGCTCAAAGAAATAGGTTTGTGATAACTTAAGCAATATTGATAGCCACTGGACTAGCCATACGTGTCAGTCAGATAATCAGTTTCTTCTTCTTAAAATGAAGTTATTTGGGGAAGCTAATTCATAATCAGACTTCTGCTTAATGATAACCAACTCAGGGCAAACAAGTGAAGATTTTTATCAAGCTATAGTAATCTTTTGATTCTCCCTTTTCTCACTCCAAAGAGTGTAAATACCAACCCAAACAGGATCCTCATGTCAGTAGGTCAAGTTATCTCCTCCTTGTGTAATACTGAAGTCACAATGATATATTTTTACTTTACATTCTTTTTATACACAAGGGTCATAGCCCATCTGCTTATACTTGCTATTACAACATCTTTCTTTTTCTGTAATCTTGTACAGTTATTACCAGCATTTAACTTTATAAATTCTCTTAGATTGGTAACATTTTGGGGTGAGGACTTTCTGATAATGTGTAGAGTAACAGTCTATTATTTTCTATGGCTACAGCCAATTGTCACCAGGGAATGGTTTCTAAATTTGTAAAAATCATTTTTTAGCTTATCTTCTAATATTTGCCTATTTCTCTTTTCCCCTAATATTTAATGTTCATCTTGTAATCTGTTGTGACATATTGCAGGGGATTGGAGGGCTCTCTCTCTCTTCCTTTAAACGTGTGTGTAGGGGTGTGTGACTAGATGTTATAAGAAAAATCTCCTGAGAGGTATTAAAAATTTTCAGAATTAATCAAACTTGATCTTAATTTGTTTAATAAGTAATTCAAAGGGACTTATTCTATTGTCTTGGAATTTGAACTGAGGCTCCCTGTATTAGGATTCTCCAGATAAACAGAATCAATAGGATATATACATATATCTCTTAGGTAGAGATAGAGAGAGATTTATTTTAAATAATTGGTTCAGACAATGTGGGGAGCAGACAAATCTGAAATCTAGATTTCAAGCATGTTGAAAATTCAGGTAAGAGTTGTTTCAGTCTTGAGTCTGAATTTGGCAGGGCAAGAGGCTGAAAAAATAGGTAGGGTTTCCATGTTATGGTCTTGAAAATAATCCCTCTTTCTTCAGGAAATCACCATGCTTGCTCTTAAGGCCTTCAACTAATTGGATGAGCCCCCGCACACACACATTATGGAGAATAATCTGCTTTAGTCAAAGTCTATTGATTTAAATGCTAATCATGGCTAAAATATATACCTTCACAGTAATATCTATACCGATATTTGAGCAAACAACTGGTCACCATAACCTGGCCATTTTGCCACACATAATTAACCACTATGGGTTCCAGAGCACAACAAGTGATAGGTATTTTTGTATTCTAAAGAGAGGCAGCAGGGAAATCTCCAAGCTGATCAGAAATTTGTTGTATCACTAAAACTTCAAATAGCCTTTATAAAACTCCAACATTTTTGGATATTCACATATTCCATGTTTTCACATTTCAAATGTACAAACACAATTTCATTTTTCTTACATACATAGTCACCATAATCTTTCTCCAAAGTGTATATATTTTCTGAATTCACTGCAGTTGTCATTGTGTGATATCTTGCTGACATAGGTACTATGAGGGAGGCAAATTAGTCAAAATGTAAACAATACTGATTATTCTGACTAGGTGGCTCCATGTTAAGTAGGATGGTGTTAATTCAGGGAGATCATATGCCCTGATGCCTATATTCTGCCAATGACAAATCACTGGAGGCCAGGGAGTTTTAATCTCTTGAACCACAGGTATAATAAATAGTGTCAGGCAAGGGTGGTATGGTTACCATAAAGCACAAATTTCTTTTCCTTTTTCAGTTTATATATATCAAAATACTGGGTTTAGGCAGCCATCATATTTTACTAGAAAAGTATTCATTCAAATTCTGGTAACCTATGGGCAACTTTTAAATGCCTCATATTACACTAAAGTTGGAAGAAGTGCTTAAGAGGAAATGGAGCAATCAAAACCAATGTGATACGCCTTGTTACTTTTCTACAAAATTCTAGAATTGCATATTATCTGTTGTAACAAATCTCTGTAATCCAGAGTCTCACACAATTGCACACCACAAAGTGAGGCAGACACCTGAAGAAGACATCCCCACCTTTTTGCTCTTTGCCTTAACTATGGCAGTGTACCTTCTAGAGTGTGTTTACAAGTGACAGAAATCTTAATGACTTAGATCAGACATTTGACAAGTCCAGAAGTAGGCAGTATCAGTGTCGATTCAACCATTAAACAATGCCATCAGTAAACCTAGGCTCCTTCTGTACTTTGCTTCACTATCCTGAATATTTTGACTCCTTATCCTTAGATTTGTCTCCTCATGAGCATAAGATGGCTGCTGTAGAGCCAGATGTTATGATTGCATCCAAAAACAAAAAGCAACAAGTAGCCAGAGTGCTCTCCTTTCATGGCACACTCTCTATGTGTGTGTATTATAATGTAGAGAGAGAAAATGTTTCCCACAATCCCTAGATACCCAGATAGACTTATATCTCATTAATAAGAATTGGTCAAATGCTCATCATTAGAACGTCATTGGCAATTAGAACATCATTGACAGAGAAAAATAATATCCTCTACTGATGGAAAAGGAAACTACCTTCCTAAGAACATTACTACCTGCCCAATACCTAAACCAACGTGAGTTTTGTCAAGAAAGAAGGATTGGGGCAATAGGCAATAGGTCAGTAGGCAACAATGACTGCCACTAGCACCTCACTGTCCACAAATTCTTTATGAAAGTCCAGGCCATCCAAAACATCTTTACCACAAATGCTCTCTCCTCACCGTGAACATTCTTCATGGGTCTCTACTTTCACAGTTCAGTTCTTGAATTTTCTATTTTCATTTTTTACCTGGGATAATTATCATTTCCAGATGATTTTCAAAATTGGAGCTTATGGATGATTATTGCCAAAATTTAATTTTTTCAAGCCTCCCTTCACAGTATTTTGGCCATCCCTGAGGTGTTTTTTGGAGTGCATACAAAATATGCCAACTGGTGGCATATAAATGTAAGTAACAACCCTCAAATGAGAGTAAGAAAAATATTGGAATATTCAGTTATGTTTATGATAGCATAAAACACTGGCAAGAGTAAAACAAAAAATTAAGGAAAAATGTCTGCAAGCTTTTCCATTTTTAAAACACAAATATAAAGCACTGTAATAGTCACTGGCAATATAAAGGTAAAAAGAGACTTGGTTGTTTTCAAAGAATACAGTTTGAGGAACAGAGAAAACAATGAGCTATTCCTTATAATACACTGTAAAATCAGCTGTAATTGCAGTACCAATAAGATAATATGTGAACACAGACAAAGGAATGGCTAAAAAAAACAGGAGTAACTGGTAAAAATCAGCAGACAAAAAAATGTGTTTTAATTCATTTTAATGCCAGAGTAAGGCAGAGGAGAAAACAATGTAGGTGACAAGATGTATCTTAAGATCAGCACAGGAAATAAGGAAAGTGGATCTGGAATGCAGGACTTTTTTCTTTAAAAAATATGGAAATAAACAGTTTATAATAAAAATGCTGTAATATTAAATTTATTAAGTACAATAAATTATATATTTCTCGTTCAAAAATGTATATTGCACACCTACTCTGTGCTAACATTGTGGTAGATCTTCATCTATGACAACAGCGGGTAAAACAGACATGGCTCTCATGGAGATTACAGTCTAGCAAGGGAGTCAGATCTTACATAAGCAAAAGTAAGGAAGGGTGATCAGCATTGTAAGAAGGCATATTGGTTAGGACACTTCTTTAGTTGTAAGTTAAACACACACGCATACACACACAAGTTTGGCTTAAGCCAAAAAAAAAAAAAAAAAAAAAAAAAAGGGGTGAGGGAAATGTAATGGCTCATACAACTGAAAAAAATTTAGACATACACTTAACACCAAGTGATGTTTGATAGAGAAGTTCAAATGATGTCACCCCAAACCTTTTTCTTTCTCTCCATCCTCTGGCTCTCATTCTCTGAAATGATGGCATTATTCAACTAGCTCTCACCTCATGGAGACGAGATAGCTATAGTAGCTGTAGCCTCATATCATCAAAATTTCAGGAACAGCAGAAGACAGCCACTTTACCAATAGGTCCCTCAAGAGCTCTGAGATTCACTCTGATTGTAGCTGCTTTGATCTTATTAATAGATGCATTCTGAGCCAACGATCATAGTCTGGAGAATGTGATTGACTAATAGGCCAATATTTATGGCAATTGTCTCATGAAAACAGATACCATATTATGTCAGATCCAGCCAGCACACTCACAATTATTTGTGTAGGCCTAGATTTAGACATCAATGTGTGCATGTTGTTATTAAGCATTGTGAGAAAATATGAACACCTTACTTTGAGAATACCTTCCTGGACCATTTCTCCTTTCCTATGTAACAAGGACTCATCTTAACAGAAATGTATTGACAAATACTGTATTTTCCCCCTTTTTCCACCTTTATACTTCAAACCACAAGAATCTAAATGAAGCATTCTACTATCAAAATGCTATAATCCAAGAATCAGGTTCTTTACCATAGCAGATGGTATTTAATATAAAGTATTATTTAACTATAATTTTGTTATGTGTTATGGTATTAAACATTTCTAGAACCTTATGACTGCCACACATTCTATAACTGGACAAGTGTAAACGCCACCATGTAACCCAAAGATATGACATTGTTTTGTAATATCCATCTGAGAGAAAGGATTGGGAAGCCTAAAATGGGAGATTCGTTGGGACAAGAGAAACCTGGCAGTGCCCTGACTGTCAAATAATTTAGGGGTCCCCAATATATATGATCAGCCCCAGAACACAGACAGAGTGAATGTCAAAAGACACCTGCAGAATCACCTGCAGAACAGAACTTGAAATTCCCTATGGATCACAAATTTGTCCCAAGGTTTATGTTTACATTTGGGGAGAGGAAAGAAGGAGATAAGGAAAAGGGGAAAAATTCATACAAAAGGAGAAAGAAGAAAGTCAAACACCTTGACACAAGGTGCTTAGTCCTCCAAGGCAGAAGTTTATAAATATTCATGTACATCAGGTCACCAGGGAAACATTTAAAATGCAGATTTTTGAGCCCTACTCCCAGACATTCTGATTTTATATGTTTGGAAGGAGGCTAAGATCCTATCTTTTTTTGTTTGTTTGTTTTGTTTTGTTTTGTTTTTTTGAGACAGAGTCTCACTGTGTCACATAGACTGGAGTGCAGTGGTGCGATCTCAGCTCACTGCAATCTCCATCTCCCTGGTTCAAGCAGTTCCTTGCCTCAGCCTCCCGAGTAGCTGGGATTACAGGCACCTGCCATCATGCCTAGCTAATTTTTCTATTTTTAGTGGAGACGCTGTTTCACTTTTTTGGCCAAGCTGGTCTTGAACTCCTGACCTCGTGATCCACTTGCCTCAGCCTCCCAAATTTCTTTAGGGTTAAATCAAAAACTGCTCTAATAAACCCACAATTTTAAGAAGAACTACAATGTATTGTAAGAGTAGGGGAGAGTGGACTTACCAGTTCCATCCTTCATTCCAGAGTAAACGCTACCAGCTGGTTCAGTTCTGTTTTACAAATACAAGCCTGCAGAGAACAGAAAACATGGATGAAGATCAGTTCCTAGAGACGCACAGAGAGCAGAATTTATGATGAACACAAAGACTCCTGAAAACAAACACCGACGTGGTGGGGACATGATGCATTTTTGAGGTGAAGACGGTGAGCAGGATTATATAAAACAAAGGGCTTAAATCTAGAAAGATTACTTGAAGGTCAGGCGCAGATGTTTCTGGAACAGGCATCAGATCAGCACTATCTGCTCTACCTGTAAGCATTTTAGCAAATGTTCCTAACAAATCTTGAGCTTTGGTTGATTTCCAAAATGACTTCAGGGGATTTGGGAATGTCTGTAGAAGCAGTGACTAGTAGGAAATTGTGGTCATCCACATCTCCCCATTCAGATCCAATTTCTGATTCATCGGGTTACATCATGTAATGTGACCAGAGAAAAGAGCGAAGTATAATAAGCAGTCAAACTACTCCTCATGCAAATACCTGTTCATTTTGTAATCTACTAGTAATCCAAGAAGTCTGCAGTGGCTTTACACTCTCCATTAATTTTTATACCCAGTCTATCCCCATAAAGTTGATTTCTGCTGGACCTGCAGAAATTTTCTGTACTATATATTTTCACAAAGCCCAAAAATCCATGGATAATAACTGAAAATCTAGAAGATTTTATCTCTGAAACTTACAATACGGCCTTATACACATATTCAAAGACAGTTTTAATAATAATTCACTCAGAAAAAAACTTTATACTGTGATGACATATACTATGTGTGTATAAACAGTACAGTAACAAATGTATATATTCAGTGTATATATGTGTGTGTGTGTGTGTATATGTATACTCTTTTTAAATCAATGTTAATTTTAGAAGCAGCAGGAGAGGGCTAGAATCAATACAGCATAGTAATTAAAAGCAGATTTTGAATTGAACTTAAAGTTCAACTCTGCTACCACTTTTGAGATTTGGGGTAAGTTGCTTAAATCTCTCAGCATCAATAGTCACACTCTAACAAGGGCACAAAAACATCTACCTTACAGGATTATTGAGAGTATTAAAAGACATAATGTGTGCAAAGCACAGTGACTATAACGTAGCAGGCAATTATAATGATGATACTGATGAAATAATTTTATTAAATCTTAGAAGTATCAACTCAAATAGTTTCAGATTTTATTCAAAAATGTGTTAGGTGACCTAAAAGCATGCTGTACTTCTTGGTGTCACAAAATAAGGAGGCCAGAATGGCACAGAACAGCTTTTTACCTACTCTTAACTATAACCCATGGTGAACATGTGGATTCTAAAACAGCTACTCTCTTAGGTGATGTTGACAATCAAAGCATGTAACATTTCACACATCCAAGAGTACTGTGTTCATTAGGATAAAACAATTAAAAACTGAAATTCACCTCTGAAAGGACAACCAGAATACATACGAGTCTAGATACACTGCATGTTTGAGAATGCTTGTTCTCCAAAAATTATTCTGCTCTTCTATCATGTTGACAGGACACCTCATTTCAACTGGGCATTTAGCTAGCCACAATAAAGACTCCCTTACAAGTAGATTTGGCCAAGTGACCTGGTTCTTCAGGTCAATAAGAGGTAAGCAGAAGTTCTTTGAGGGAGCTTCGGAAAACTTGCCTTAAAAGGTAGGCCGGGCATGGTGACCCACGCCTGTAATCCCAGCACTTTGGGAGGCTGAGGCAGGCAGATCACTTAAGCCCAGGAGTTTGAGACCAGTCTGGGCAACATGGTGAAATCTGTCTCTACCAAAAATATAAAAACTGAGGCAGGAAGATTACCTGAGCCTGGGGAGGTCACAAGGCTGCAGTGAGCCATGATCACGCCACTGCACTCCAGCCTAGGTGACAGAGTGAAACCCTGGTCTCAAAAAAAAAAAAAAAGAAAAGAAAAGAAAAAAAGAAAACTTTCCTTAAAAGGCAGCTGATACATGATCTTCCCTTTCTTCCCTTTCTTTTTTATCCTTTGCTTTTACTTACTAGCTAGAATATGAATATGATGGCTAAAGAGAAAGCTGCCATTATGGGCCATGAGGTGACTTTGGAAATGGAGGACATCACAGAAAAACTGTAAGCTAGAAAAAATCTTAAGTCCTTAATGCTTTGTGAAGCAAAGTCACCACAACAGGGCTGATCTACATACCTACAAACCTTTGCCTTACACGGAACTCACTTTCTAACTTTTTAAAGTTACTGTCATTTTGGTATTCATTATTGCAACAATTATGTCAAATAAAAAATTTTGTATTAATATAAAATTTTTTTAGTATTTTGCCACCTTTAGAATATGATCTAGTATTTACTATAGTTATACACATTATTTTATTCAAATATTTTAAAATAATTTTTCTATATGTTTAATGATTCTTTTGATTCAGTGATTTATTTTAATTTATAAATTATATACTTAAGATATTTAACATCACAGATTGAACAATTTCCAATATTTTATGCTCCACAGTCACCAGATTTTAAAATAAAGGCTCAGAAACGTAAACAATCACTTGTCTGGGACACATAATTCTTGGGATGCCTCCTGGTAGAAAGAGAGAAAAATTCATGACATATTAATAATTCTCTAAAGTTTATTCTGTGCCTTCAACATGTTACAATTTATTCTCCTCACTTTCTCTTTAATTAACATTGTGATTTTATTTCTGGGTTGAATATAGAATGTGGAGGAATGTATTATTTACAAATCCAAAGAGATATTAATGAGAGAAAAATTACATTATCCTACCATTACTTTTTCTTTCTTCTCTCTCCTTGGCATGGGGCACACATGCTAGTCCGTTTTCACCATTAGCAAAAGATCCATTCAGGAGACCCTCTCTCCTGGTCTTTCATCCTGTAGTTTGGTTCATTCATGTCACAGCACTTCTCTGACACTCCTTATACAATATTTTAATACTTTCAGTGTTCTTCATTTAATACATTTAGTGCTCTTCTCTGGCACTTTCACGTATCTTTGTTCATCCAAAAAATAATCTTTGTCACTTTCTAGACTTTGAGGATATCCACATAGCACTTAACTCTTCCCCACTAAAGGTTTGGAAAAATAATAGCGTAATGTTTTGGTCTGTTTCTATAGAACAACACTCTTATCTCATTTAATACTTTCAGTGTGCTTCTCTGACACTTTCAACATTAGGTTACATATTTCTTGAGTTTAAGAGAATTTTCCAGTGGAAAGTGAAGAAAGAAGGGAAACCATAATATGAAAGAAACAAATTGTTCAGCCAAATGATGCTTACTGTAGGAAAAACCAACTGATGCTTACTGTAAGAAAGGAGATTTCTTTTCCTACAGATAATTACATATGCCTAAGGTGAAAGGAAACTTTCAAATAAGCACTGCACCCCTTTCAGTGTTTCTATGCTAACGGCAATGAAACAGTAAAGTAAGTCATACATCTCTCCTTCTCCTTCATTACCAGGATCAGGGATTGACTGGAGAATTGGAAATGGACAGTTGAACAGAAATATTTTCCTGGGGTCACATCCAAACACAATCACGGACCTAGTCCCCCCACTTCCTAGCTCCTCCACTTCCTAGCTCTATAACCCTGGATAGTTAATCTTTCTCTGCTTCAGTGTCCTCATCTAAAAATTGGGACTACCATAGCACCTCTGAATTGAGTTATCAGAAGGACTAATGAGACCATCTCTATAAAATAATTACCATGGTATTGGGTGCATATCAAGCACACAATAAACAGCTCTTCTTGCTTTGTGTCACTATGATTTTGCCACCCTCTCACCAGGCCATGGTGGCAGCTGTGAATGACACTGATGGTGTATTTGGATGCTTACTTGTGAACATAAAAATATAATGCATTGTATGCAGCCTATTTCCTAAGATTCTTTAAATACACCCACCAAAATGATTTTTATTAAAATATGCATAAAATACACATTTTTAGCCCTTCACTCTTAAAATATAAAACTTCAATATTGACTGTATTATATCTTAAAGGAAGGATCACACACCATCAATGTGTTTAGCACTGCTTGAGATATCTTGAAGAATGTAGCAGACATACGATGGAGCCTGTCTTCTAGAACTCACCTTATGCTAATACACCCAATGTATTTCCCAGCTTATAACATCAAACGCACTATTAATACAACATAAGATTAAAGGATAAATTGTATTTGAGGAATTTCAAATATTTTTCAGGGCAGAAAAGGATAAGATAATTCAAGATGTGAAGAAAGATTCTATGAAATGTCTTGGTATTAAACTAAGCATTAAAGAATTCTTGACTAAGTCTTGGCTGTTTCATTAGATCAAAAACTGCCTCTGAATATGGGTTAGGTTTCACGCTTCTCTTGCACATTTTTATTCATTGAAAAAATTTCTGAGCACTTTCATGCATCAAGGGTTGTGAAAGTCACTGGGAGTATAACATGAAACAGTACTTTTCTCCCACTGAAAAAAGCCCACAGGATTTCCTGTTCCTGATGTCAGTGCAGAATTGCAGAACAATTCTTCCATAACCTTAGTCTGAAACAATTAGAAAAGTTGGAGAAAATACAACATGTATTTGTTTGAAGATAATAATTTGAGAATTCCAGATCATAAAGAGAAGGGAAGTGGAACATAGCGCTTTTCCCCTCCAGGCATTTGTCAGGCTCTAAGAAAAGCCAGGTCAAGAGGCCAAGAAGCAAAGCAGAAAACAGTGACCAAAACCCTGAAAATATGAGTTGAGTTGAGTTTTCCCAACAGCCTAATGAACCTGAGGAGGAAAACATTGGAGTTCCGGGGCTCCTGAAGAAGACAGCACCGATAAACAACCCAGACCTCTGGAAAAGACTTTGAAAGGACCAGACTGTAGGATTAAGAACAAAGCTCTTATAAAAATCCAGTGTTGAACGAGCTCAATCCTAGATTTGGTAAAAGTAATCTGCTCCTGCTCTAACTGCCAGGTGGATTAACATTAAGTCCTCCCTGGAGAAAGAGGCAAAACTCTACAAATTATGTCTATATTTTTTCAGTCCTATCTGGCATTTAATTTACAACATTATTAGGTATACCAGAAGAGAAAGAGTTAAATGTTCAGAAATCAAGAAAAAGTTTAAAAAATAAGATACGGGAAGAGATGCCAGGTAATGTAGATTTTTGAGTTCTCACAGGTGTTAAAATAAGTGTGATTAACATTTTTTAAAAATAGATGGCAAGATAAAGAAACTGACCAAAAACTATAATCATTTAAAAATTCGAAAATGAAAATGGCAAATATTAAAATTAAGAACTTTATTAAATAGATTAGAATTTCCAGATTAAATAAGAGAAGAGAGTATTGGAACTGGAAAATAGGTCAACAGGTCAATTTGAAGTATCCAAACTAAATAACAGAGAAGGAGAAAAAAGATGGAAAATAAAGAAAAGGTGATAAGAAACTTACAGGACATGATTCAAAGATCTAACAGACAAGTTACTGAAACCCTAGAGGGAGAGGAGCTGGTAGGGCACAAGTATCTCAGATGACATTGCTTGAGAATATTCCAAAACAACGAAGGCATCAATCCACAAATTCAAAAGGTCTATGAAACCCAAGAAGGATAAACACAAAACAACATATCCAGTTTTGTATCATAGTAAAAATGCCAAAACCCAATGACAAAAAGAAACATTTTTAACTAGCCAGAGGGGAAAATAATAGTAGCTCCAAAGAATAAGGCTGACTTTCAACAGAAATAATGGAAGCCAGCTGGGCACGATGGCTCATGCTTGCAATCTCACCACTTTGGGAGGCCGAGTCAGGCAGATCACCTGAGGTCAGGGGTTTGAGACAGCCTGGCCAACACGGTGATGCACCGTCCTTACTAAAAAATACAAAAATCAGCTGGTTTTGGTTTGGTGGGCTCCTGCAATCCCAGCTACTTGGGAGACTAAGGCAGGAGAACAGCTTGAACCTGGGAGGCAGAGGTTGCAGTGAGCCAAGATCGTGCCACTGTACTCCAGCCTATGTGATAGAGTCAGACTGTCTCAAAAAAAATAAAAATAAATAAAAAAAAGAAAGAATGGAAGCCATGAGATGATAGAAAGATGTGACTGATGTGCTGAAAAGAAACTGCTAACTTAGAGTTCTAAATCTGGAGAAAATATTTTTCAAAAAAGAAAATAAAATAAAGATGTCTTTAGACTAAGAAACATTGAGAAAAATCTATCTCCAGGAGAACTGCACCAAAAAAGTATACTAAAGAGATTTTTTCGAGCAAAAGGAAAAATATCCTAGATGAAAGCATGGAAATTGAGAGACAAATGAACAATAATAGAGTGTAAAAATATATGAGTAAATCTAAATGACTATTATATAAAAATAATATTAACTTCTTTGAATTTAAAATGTATGTCATAAAATCACAAAAGGATGGAAATATGCTGTCCAAACATGATCTAGAAAGTAACAAAAATGCTGTTTTGGGGTAAATCTAGTATGTCAAAAACATATGTATAATTTCTTAGCAACTAGGGTAGAAATTCTGTTGCATTTACTATTTTTTCTATTTTAATTGGATTTACTTTCCTAATTTTTTTCTAATTTGTGGAGATGAATATTTAAATCATTAATTTTATTCCTTTTTCCTTTCTAGTATATGCAGTTATAGCTCTACATTTGCCTCTTTAGTTATTTCCCACAAGTTTCAATATGTCCTATTTTCTCTTTTGTTATTGATTTATTTTTCTTTTTGAGACAGGGTCTTACTCTGTCACCCAGGCTGGAGTGAAGTGGTGTGATCTCGGCTCACTGCAGCCTCGAACTTCTGAGCTCAAATGATCCTCCCCACTCAGCTTCCTGAGTAGATGAGACTACTGGCGTGCGCCACTACGCCTGGCCAAATTTTTTTATTTCTTATAGAGATGAGGTCTCACTATGTTGCCCAGACTGGTCTCGAACTCCTAGGCTCAAGCAGTCCTCTGGTCTCGTCCTCTCAAAGAACTAGGATTAGAGGCGTGAGCCACCTTGCCGAGCTTAATATGTCCTATTTTCACTATCGTTCACTTCAAAATATTTTCTGATATCCATTTGACTTCTTATTTGATTCAGGTATTATATGTAAGAATATCCCTTAATTTCCTAACAGTTGGAAATTATTTTTACTGTTTTCTAACTTAATTTCATTGTTTCCAGGGAACAAACTTTGGGCTATTTCAATGGTTTAAAATTTCTTGACACTTATGTAGTGACCCACTGTACAGTCAATTTTGATAAATATTTCTGCACACTTGAAACACATACAGAAATCCCTGAAGAATCCACATATACACACATATATATATATAAACTGTTAGAATAAACAAGTAAATTTAGCAAAGTTGTTAGATACAAATAATATATTTAAAAATCAATTGTAGTCCTATATTGTATATACAATAAACAATTCAAAAATGAAACGTTTTTAAGTGGTGCCATCTATAAAAGCAAGAAAATGATAGACAAAAAGATGAGTCATTAAGATCCGTCTTAAGGAAAGTTTTGTTGTCCTAGCTGCTAACAGTGCTGTTAGCAGACAGTTTCCTATCTCTCAGTCCCTTTGTGATTTTCCTCAATATCAAAGAGCCACCTTGCTCAAGATCTTGCGTGCCCTTCCTGAGGCAGTTCACATACTATAACTGATCATCCTGGAAGGCAATGAAACTGCCTTTGCAAAAATTATAACAGTAAGAAAAATCTGACATGGGAAAATTATGACAGTGAAACAAATCTGACCTTATCAACCTCATCTTGCTTCTAACCTCTAAGTGGCCTTTACTCATTCCTAAGCACAGGCCGAGCTAACTAGAGGAAGAATTTACAGTTTAACTTTTAAACAAAGATAATAACAGCCCCTTCCTAAAACAAATCCTGTCCTTGTTTGGGGACCAAAAACTGGCTTCATAAAACTAAGAAATTGACCACAAGATTAGAAATTATGGCTCAGGAGTTATCCAGGCAGAGCCCACAAGATTTGTAACCTCTGCAATTGCTCCTATGGATAACATCACTACGATAAAACCTAAGGTTGGTGTTCAAGACATTCTTAAGACCCTGCATTCCCTTGGACCATCCAGTGCCACCCAGACCAATAAACTGGCTCCACCAGGACCGTAATCCCACCCAGGAACTGAAAACAGAAGGAAGATCCCACTTTGACCCCCTATGATTTATCCCTGACCCAGTGAATCAGCATTCTCCATTCTGTAGGTCCCCACCCACCAAATTATCCTTTAAATGCCCCAATCTCCAAATCTGGGAAAATTGATGTGAATAACAAACTGTGGTCTTCAGTTCAGCTGGTCCTGCATTTGTTAAACTCTTTTACTGCTGCAGTTCCGCTGTCTCAGTAGATCAGCTCTATCTGAGCAGTGGCCAAGAAGAACCTATCAGGTGACTGCAGCAACTCTGATAAGACTTACCTGCTTAGAAGTTTCCCTGGGGCTGACCAAGGCTTTGTGACCACACTGTGACAGGCATGGAAACTGGGCTTGAAAACAGCATGGAATTTAGGATCTCTGACCCCTCAGGATTAGCTCTAAAGACAAGCTGAGACTGAAGGAAACCTGGAATACAGAGTGGGGGCAGGAAGTGGAGGTAGAAGGGACAATGATATGGTTTGGATGTGTGTTCCCTCCAAATCTCATGTTGAAGTGTAATTACAGTGCTGGAGGTAAGGCTTAGTAGGAGGTGTTTGGGTCATGGTGGTGGAATCCTTATGAATGTCTTGGTGCCATCACTACAGTAACGAGTGAGTTCTCACTCTGATAGTTCATGTGAGATCTGGTTGTTTAAAACACTGTGGCACCTCCCCCATCTCTTTCTCTCGCTTCTGCTCTCACCATTTGATGCACCTGCTCCCCCACTCTGCCTTCCGCCATAATTGTAAGCTTCATGAGAACTCATCAGAAGCAGGTGCCAGACATCCTGTCTAACCTGCAGAACTGTGAGCAAATTAAACCTCTTTTCTTCATAAGTTACCCACCCTCAGATATTTCTTCACAGCAATGCAAAAATGAACTAACACAGACAACGAACACCAATTCCAGCCCAACACTATCTGCACTGTTGGGGAATATAGTTCTTCCTACTAAACTTCCTCTTCCAAGTTCAGGTCCACCAGAGTCCTGAAGGAGCTGCTGCTTAAATTACATGAAGAACTGGACTTAAGTAGCATAAAAGGTCTTGTGTGATGGATACACCACAGTGGGTAGATAATACTGGACATAGAGATGCACCACCTAGATCCCACTCCAAAGAAGGCCTTATTGTCCTAGGGGCTGGGAGCTCCTTAAAGGTGTCAGCTGCAAAGAGCCACCTCACACAAGTGTGTACTTTTCCAAGGCAGTCCATGCCTAATGACTAATTGCTGCAGAAGCATAAAGGTCTGACCATTTCAGCCCATCAAGGGTCTTCTCTGAAGAGACATATTTGCTCTCGAGCGTCTCATTGGGTTGGCTGAGTCTTTGTCACATTTACATTGCAGTTTGACTTCTTCATCTTCCCAGTCCTGCCTCCTTTTCTTTCCTTCCACAGGTGTTGACCCCTTATAAAAAGCCTGTTCACCAAACCTTTTCTTAGCTGCTTCTGAAGTACTCTGCCTCTGATGATCATCAAAAAACACTGAATGGCCAGGTGCGATAACTCATGCCTCAGCACTTTAGGAGGCCAAGGCAGGCAGATCACATGAGGTCAGGAGTTCAAGACCAGCCTGGCCAGCATGGTGAAAACCCATTTCTACTAAAAATACAATAATCAGCTGGGTATGATGGGGGCACATGCAATACCAGCTACTCAGGAGGCAGAGGCAGGAGAATCACTTGAACCCAGGAGGCAGAGGTTTCAGTGAGCTGAGATTGTGCCACTGCACTCCAGCCTGGGCGATGGAGCAAGACCCTGTCTCGAAAAAAAAAAAAAAAAAAAAAAAAAAATCACCAAATATCCAAGAACAACAAGAACAAATCTAATGAAAGACGCATGAGTTCTAAAAAAAATGCAAAATTGTATTAAGAAAAATTAATGAAGATAAAGTAAATGAAGGGATAATTCATGTTCATGGATTGAAAGTCAATATTGCACGGATGCTTATTCTCCCCAAATTAATATACAAATGAAATGCAATCCCAACAAATACCTCAGCAAGTTCTATTTGAAAAAAATTTTCACTGGGCACACTGGCTCACGCCTCTAATCCCAGCACTTTGGGAGGCTGAGGCGGATGGATCACAAGGTCAGGAGTTCGAGACCAGCCTGGCCAACATGGTGAAACCCCGTCTCTACTAAAAATACAAAAATTAGCCAGACATGATGTTGCACATCTGTAATCCCAGCTACTCGGGAGGCTAAGGCAGGAAAACTGCTTGAACCCAGGAGGCGGAGGTTGCAGTGAGCCGAGATTGTGCCACTGTACTCCAGATCTGGACGACAGAGCAAGGCTCTGTCTCAGGGAAAAAAAAAAAAATCATGCTGATTCTAACACTTACATAGCAAACACCTCCTCCCTCAAATGAAGAAGAACAAATTTGGGGAATCTACATAATATATGAAATCATAAGTTATAGAACCACAGCCATGAAAAGAATGTGGTAATGGCAAAAAGATAGGTAAATAGACCAATGGAATAGAATAGTGTGTTCAGAAACACACAGACAGACACTTGATTTATGGTGATGCTGAAGAGCAACAGGGGAAGAATGGTCATCTCAACACAAGGTTTTGAATCAATTCATTTGTATATGAAAAAAATGAAACTTATCACCTATCTCATCTCATACTCAAAAATCGATTCTACATGGACTGTAGATATAAATATAAAAGAGAAAAGAGTAAAGCTTCCAGATGATAATATAGAGAAGTATATTTATAACTTTAGTATAGGAAAAGGTCTCTTAAACAGGACACACACACACACACACACACGACTGATCACCTGTTCACCAAAAGACACCGTTATGACATTAGAAAAACACAGAATGGGAGAATCCACAAGGGCTTTGATTCTATATAGTCAAAGGACAAGCATAAGTCAATAAGAAATAGATAATCCCAATGGAAAGCTAGGCAAAAAACTTGAAAAATTATTTAAAAGAATTGGTTCATATGCAAATAAATGACCATTAAACTTATGAAAAAGTGTACAATTTCATTAGTCATTAGGAAAAAGCACTTTACAACTATGAATGGTAAAACTGAAAAGAACAGCAATACTAACTGTTGGTAAGCACCTACAGAAACTGGAACTCTCATATATTGCTGATTGGAGCATGTGTTATGATTGCTTTGGAAAACCTATCAGCAATATCTTCTATAGCTAACATAAACATATCTCATGACCCATAAATTCTACTTTTACTTTTATAGTTAACGAAAATGCATATATAAATTTTCATCAAAAACTATACACACAATCACAGATGCCTGAGTTACAATAGTTCAGAACTGAAAACAACAGAATGGATCAACAATTTTGCTGTACTCATACAACAGAACACTATCTATGACAAAATATAACAAGTTATGGCTACCTACAATAAAATGGATCATCTCAGAAACTTAACTTTGAATAAAACCAAACCCCCAAAAAGTACAGACCGTATAATTTCATTTATATAGCTTCAAAAGTGTGCATGGAGATTATTCAGGAAAAGGAGCAGCAGGTAATGACGATAAGGGGCACAGAAGGAATCCTGGGGTGCTGATGAATGTCCCATTTCTTGACATGGGTAGTTGGAATATGAGGGTGTTTACTCTGTGAACATGTATTGAGCAGTACACATATGATCTGTGTCCTTAACTTTTAAAAAATAATAAGTTGTAGGGCCAGTACAATACTAGATAAAAGGAAACATTTATCTATTGGTTTAATTTGTGGACTTCACTTGTCATACCCACAGTGTATCAAAAGAATGAGAGATCTGGGCACAGGAACAAAATTTGAAAACCAGTACATTCTTCTCACACCTGTGGAAAGTCAGACCCTAATGTCTGTGCCAAAATCACTACATCCTTGGCACAGCTGTGTGTATGCCCATGTGCCACTTTGTAGAAGAACTCACAATCACTGTGTAGAAGAAAATGTTGCTCTCTGAGGCTGTAGGCCCAAACACAAAATTCTGTTTCTAAGATAACATCCTGTACCATACCTTATGCTTTACTTTGGCAACAGAACCGGAACAGTCATCGCCTCTCTTATTTTTAATTGAAGGGCTTTTCAGTGCTACATTTAAGAGTTTCTCATTTTTTTAAGCGGATAAAACTGGCCCACGCCACAGCCCTAAATACTTTTACTAGTACAAGTACTATCCACTGCAGACACGTTCTTCACAGAGAAAAAAATCTGTCTTCTCGATACTTTGGTCTGGCCAAAAAGACATCCCACCAGGTTTATAGTGAAAGAGCAGAGTTTGCTGACAACAGCATGAGGAATATTTCCCATCCAGGGATGAGTGACTTCTGACAGGAGTTGCAGGTTTGGCAAGACATCGCACAGAGCAGGCCAAACCAAACACTGAGTGGAAAACTCCACTCAAACAGTGTACTGTGGGCGCAGGCCCCCTGTGGCCAGCCCACGTGTGCAACCTACTCTGGTTAGTAATGAAACAGCAGCCCGACAGTACTGCACATACTGTACAGAGGATGTGCCTCAGCCAGGTGGAGGCAAGGATGACAAGATGGCTGGGACACCATTCCAGGCCTAATCAGAAGAGTACACTCTGAGTTTTTCCAGGACCTCGTAATGCCAGAGATATTTTAATCATGGCTTTAAGGAAATATTTTAAGCATAAATGGCTTTTGTGACCCATACGTCTAAATATGTTCCCTTTTAGGCCAGAAGAGAAGACACCTTGTCTTCACATCTCTACAAAGTGGGGAAAAAATTAGAAAGAGAAAAACTTAACTCACAAAATGTATCCTACCAGATGCACCATCTATTCTAGCCCTTCTTGTTCTTCAATTGCAAATTCAGTAGTTAGAAACAGAGTTTCTATACACCTTGCATATTGACAAGTACATGGTTCATAGTCAGTTAATGAATATTTACTCACACAATCTTTAAATCTTCTTTGGTTAATTTATTTCAAATGCCACTATGTGGAAGTTACTCATGATGTCTATAACTGGAAAACATGAGCATGCCTGTACACGGCAAATGCAGAGCAAGATATTCTCCCGAAACAGACGGGAAATCACTTTACATATAGCATATTACAGTAGACTTCATGGAGCACCTGAACATGCCAAAATTTCTTCAATGTGCAAAGAAAGCTTAATTATTAAAATTCCATGACTTCAAAGATTTGGGAAGCTATGTAAATAAGGTTACTCATGTCACATGTACTAACATTCCTATGTCTCACAATGGCTATTTACATTAAATTTACAAAACGATACATACTTTCTGACACAAAAAAAATCTTATTACTGAAACAACATATTCTTTCCAAATAAATGTACTGAGGTTATATACAATACGTTAAATAAAATAAAATAAAATCCTATCTGATCTATGTCTTATCATGCAAAGAATAGGAGAGAGCCAAAAATTATCATAAGCTGTTAATTCTAACAAAAAGGTCAGTTCCACCTTCTGCTGTGTTTCTTCATGTCTTCCTCGGTCCACATCACTCTGCTTTGCAACTCTATTTTTCACTGTTGTCTCAGTAAAAATTCAGAATTATGACTCTTCTCACAAGTGGCAACCAAGGGTGAAAGACTTTACCCTGGGTGAGTTCCCTTGCCAAAGCAGCTAAGATTTCCTCTGCACCCATTTTCTAATGTCAAAGAGTTTAAGAGGAAAAACAGATTATTTTCTTCCACCCAGAAAATATTTTGACATTTTTATATCTTTTTTTATAATAATATCCAAACATGTTTACAGCCATTTATAGTTTAGAAACTGCTTCCCCATAACCAGAACTCTACAAAGCATATGTTCTGACCACTGTTTTGCAGATGCAGAAATAAAAGCCAGAACCTGATTCTAAGCCCCGACCCTCAGCACAAAGCGTTTTCTGCAACTGCTCTGAAAA
The DNA here is from genome assembly GCF_024542745.1 of Macaca thibetana thibetana. Taxonomy (NCBI): domain Eukaryota; kingdom Metazoa; phylum Chordata; class Mammalia; order Primates; family Cercopithecidae; genus Macaca; species Macaca thibetana. The sequence continues at coordinate 16,179,372 of NC_065594.1, read as the reverse complement.
TGTGAAAGGGATGAGGCATTGGGTGAGATGCAAAAAGAAAACACATGATCTAAAAGGAAGAGAGACTAATGGAGCCTCAAAAGATCCTTAGCAATTCTGACTAGGTCTCTGACAGAAAATTGTTAATAAAGGAAGGATAGCTGAGATGGAAAGTAGTAATTTCAACCTCTAAGGAATTCACTAAAAAAATGAGAACTGCTTTAGCATTAGTATGACTGACACTAATGCAGAAGTCCTGGCAGGTGCTATAAAAAAAAGAAGAATATGGGATTAGAACACCATGATTTCAGCCACAACAGGATAGCTGTGGGTGAAAGCTGCTTGTAACAGGTCATTAATATCTCCACCATAGTCAAGTAAAAACAGAGTTTAATAGAATTTGAGTGTAATTGTAAGACTCCCAAAAGACATGAAAATTTGAAAATGGCTTGTGAGGAAAATAACAGTAGTATCAGGCAAAGGGAAAACTCACAGTCTGGAAGTTGATTGTAACTGAAAAGAAAATCTTTAACCACCTTCAACTGATCAGGTCGTATAACTATGCCAGTTGTGTCAGTGGGAGTTACTGGTGGATATCTCGTCCCACTAAATCTGAATGAGACTTCAGCCCACAATTCCACAGCTATGGGAGTGTGTTAAGCCTTCCTACGATCTCCTTCTGCCTCATCCTCTCCTTCCCCATGGACTGTCTGTCTCAGTGTTTCATGGTGGCAACTGAATTGTGAAAACATACCTTCCACTGATTTCAAAAACTTAAAACAAACATTACCTTATGTAAAAAATTATACTCACACTGACCTTTATGAGCAAAGGAGATTGCATTCAAGATTTCAGAAGAGAAGGATGTGGCATAGCTCAAATTTTAAATTCCATCTTTCAGACACTCTTTTTTTCTCAAAATTTCCCTGACGAACATGGGTTTTGGAATTGCTTTCTTTACCCCTTCTCCAGCTTGTACCTCATCTGGTCTCCCAGCCTCACGTCTTCCTAACTGCTCTTACTTCCCACTGACCTTTTTTCTTATTTTCTTCCCCCTCCATCTTAGGAAATGAACATTTTTTTCTTCTCTATGGCTTAACAATTTGCTGACTGTTTTTCATTGTTGAAATATTCACAAGGTCTCACCACCCAACCACGAGCTTTCCCAAGCGTTTTTCTCCAACAATAGCTCTTAACAATAGTAAAGGGAAAAGGAAATGGGGCAGAGTCATAAAGGACCAAATGACCCTGGCTGGCCATTAATTTCCAAAAAATGTACATTTAACAATTAATTTAGATAATGTATGATTTTTGTTATGTATTTAGTATTCATAGTTGTTTTAGAAGCAAATTGCTTGGACATATCTGGATCACAGCAATCTGAAGGACCAGCAACCAAAGTTCCTCATGCAGAGTCTTGAGCCGTAATTGAGAACACAGCATCCAAAGCATGACAGCTGAGGTGCAAATTCTGACTCTCCAGAATTCTTAGGCAAGTTACTCAACCTCTCTGATCTAAGTTACCATATATGCAAGATGGAATGATAATCATTGTTTCTACCTCATAGGGTTATCATATGGATACAATTAGTTAATACATGTGAAGTTCACATGTATAGAACACTGCCTGGCCCATAGTAAGTGTTGAATAAATGTTGGCTGATGCTAGAATTAAACTCACCCCAGAAGGCAGTGGTGTCTTTCTGCCTTACTTCTCCTCTTAAGCACTTACTGGTTTTACTATTTAGTTGTCAATTATTAATGTGCTGCTTTGAAATAACTTATACATCTGTATTATAATAGACTGCATCTTACATGCATAGCTGTATTCAATGGTATATGTACAACTACATGTTCTAGATTGTAATCCTCTTACACACATTGAGTCAATTTTAACATCTTTGTATCTACCACAGTGTTCAACACAGTACTTTGCCCAAAATAGGGATCTAATTAATATTTATTAGTTTATGTTATAATAATGTCAATTGTGTTTTGATATATTTTTAACCTGGGTTATGGCCTTATCTGAAATCATCTTGAATGATATTTACCAACTAGTACTTGCCTTTTACTTTCTCTTTATTTCTGGAGACATTCTAATTTTTATTTCCATGACTTTTTCACTGTCCCTGCTGAAATTTCTACCCCCGCCAAAATGAAAGCAAGAAGGCTAAATAAATACTAGATTAATGAAGATGCATCTATACCAATGGTAAAGAACATATTTCTGTATTTTCGTTTTTTAGTAATTTTGATAGACAGCATATTTTCAATGTAAAATGTGGAAACAATTAAAAATGAATACTTCTTCTTGCCATTTTAAAATCTCTTGGAAAATGTGAACATACTTTAGGATGAGATTTTTCTCTTGTGTTTTTTATTTTCCTTGAAAATTGCTTTATTTGTATGCAGCCAGAATTGGGGTAGGATTAATTTTTAATGGCCATTTTAGCTATTGTTCCCGGCAATGAGAAAGTCAAGGATTAAAAACTACTTTCTAAACGCTTATGTCGTGTTACCTCTTCATTGCTCTACTTACATCTCTTAGTCTTATCCTCATCTGTACCCAAACTCGACCTTAAAATGAGTTTTCAGACTCACAGATTAATTTCATGAACTAAAGGAAGTCAGCCAAAGGGGAAAAGGGGAGGCAATTTCAGGTCTCTGATTCATTTTGGTCCGCAAAATCTGAGGTTTGAGTTGCCTCCAAACACCTGCACCTAACTAGGAGAGCTAAAATGTTTTGTGGCTCTCTAACCAACCACCTCTTAATGAAATGAATATTGTCATTTCCACAGAATAATTTTCATGGAAATGCACTTGGCTAAGCAATGGTAAATACATAAAGTCCAATTATTCACATATCATGCCTCTCTATTCATGAAGATAAATATATATCAGATTATGGAGATACATATACAACTTGTCTTCTATAATAGTAGTAAATACCCAAGAGTGTTTAGAGTAACACTGAAAAGAAGTAACAACGAAAGGTACACAATCTATGGTCTAAGGCAGACTAAGTCAGGGCTCATCACCAGCCATCATCCATCAACCCTCATTCTGACACCTACATCCAAGATAACCATTTGCAACAAGTGATATACATAGGAGCTTGTGTTTTGAAAGAAGAATAAGAAAACGGAATTTGTGACTGGAGTCTTATACTCTGAGAAGAGACAAATGGTAGGGATGCTATCACGTCTGTTCCAAACAGAACTACTGTTCTATGTTTCGGCCCATATAACTAGTGGGATGAGGTCAAAAATTACTAACCTCTTCTGCATGAAAGATTCTGTAAGATGTTGAACCCAAGAAGAGGTTCTCTGGGACTTTAATTTTATTTTAAATTGAGGGATAGTATTGGGAAAAGGCCATTCATGAAATCCTGCAACTCAAGGGTTATAACTTGATGCAAAGTATTTTGGGGAAGACATTTATCTTAAAGTAAATTAGTAAACCATGATGTGCAGTGACAATAATGAACCTTCTCAGGTAGCAATTCTACACACTTGGGAGCTTAAACATATGAAAAAGTCTGGGCACCAAAGGACAACTACATCTAGAGTGTGGACATTTTGAGACCTCATCCTGGAAATATATGGAAATAACTTGGAGGTATTAAGATTCTGCTGTTACGTAGATAGAGGCTAACAAGTCAGCAGATATGTGGGTTAAATGTATAACAGGATTTTTTAAAGCTAATAGATGAAAACGTCCTTTTCCCTCCTAACTACAGAAAAGTTTGCAAGATTAAAGCAGGCTTTAGGCAGAAGGAAAACAGAAATAGCTTTTATTACTAATGGATTCGTGAATGTGGCTTCAGTGTTCAGTAATCATGAGCTGTGTCTAATACTGGATCCTCAAATTAAACAGAGTTACTATCCAGTCACAGGCAATATTGAAGGCTGTAGATCTCTCCACTGGAATAGAAGGAAGGTCATATACAAATATGTTCTGTCTGCAGGCAGATTCTGATGAGATAAAAAGAATTAGGCTACATATGCAAAATTCCTCTTTCCAAACTCACGAGTCATCTTGGGAGCACTGAAGGAGAGAGTTGGATAAGCCACCAAGAGTTTTATACTTGTGGAATTCCTTCCACATGGAAAGATAAACTCTGCGGATAGGACCTTTCTCCACTGCCAGCAATGTGCAAAGAGCCTGGCACAGGGCCTATCATGTTGCAGACTACAAAAAACCTACCGTGCTCCAGGCACTTACTTGCTAACAACATGAGTTGGATATCAAGAAATATTTGTCTTCCTTACTCCCAAAACGTAGTATATACTGGATATATGCTGAATTCTACTCTTCTTCCTTTTTCAACAGGTTAGAAGAAATATGCTTTTTAAAAGTAACAATTGGTAGTAAATAAGGCTATTTAGCAACTCTACAATTACAAAGGTGATGTGAAAAAGATTTCTACCTCGCAGTTGGATGATCCATGGAGGTAAGGACAGAGGAGCAATAGAGACTATATTTAGATTCAAAATAACTTTTATCAAGTGCCCACTGTGTCAAGTACTAAGCTAATACTTTCATAAATGATTGCATTTTTTACAATTAAAGACTTAACCACATCACAAGAAGAAAAATTGAGATGCAAGAGTGTTAAGTAACTTATTCAACAAGTCATAAAAAAGAAGACATAGAATAATACTTTGAACTAAGTATGACCCAGACTCATTTCATTCCACTATATTACACACAACATCGGCATATAGATATAAAGAAAATTATCGCTTTTTTAAAATGGATTTTGTGGGAAAAGCAAAAAAAAAAAAAAAAAAAAAAAAAAACTTGTGCTACTTTGAATCATACTATTAGGTAAATTAAAATGATCTATTTAATATTATATCAGTCCTTCTAAAACTAGTGTTAAAGGATTTTTAAATCCTCAATGCATATTGTTAAAAAAGAGTTTAAAAGACCAACAGCTATGTGGCCAATATATCAATAAATACTCTTTATTTCCCTTTAAATCATTCTGTATGTGTTCTTCAAACCCAAACCTTGGACAGTTACCAAAATTAGAGAAATTTTCCTTTACACTGCTGAGATACAGGATAACCCAGCGATAATCACTCCCTTGCAGGCATTTCACATGAGACATTTTAAACACAGGTGGAGATAATCTACGGAGGCAAACCAGCATAAAGTCTGTAGTGGAAGAAAGCAGAGCCCCTCTTTTGTGAAGTGATAGCTCAGAGAAGCAGTACAGAGTGTCTAGAAGGAATATCAGGAACCTTTCAGCATAGCCTGCTTTGATTGTTCCCAGGGGCTCCCTTGGCTGTTCTGCACATTTCCTCTTAGACTTATTTTCCACCACAACACTTCCCAGAGTGATTAGAAGCAAATAACAATGCCAAGCAAGTTCAAGTACGCCTCAGATCCTCCCAAATAGCTGGCACTTCCTGCTGCTTTCATTGGCAACTGCATAATGTAGCTTACTAGAGAGATTTTAATTTGAGTTCAGCTAATGCAATAATTTGAAATTTTTATTGATTCATTTTCAAAATTATTTCTAGTTTCCTATTTAGAAAGAGCAAGTTATACTTTGGGTTAAGAGACAGAGGTTTTACATAGTGCTAGCCTTAAATATAAATGGAATAAGCCATAATCTGAGGAGTATTATTTGAGAGACATCCATGGAAGTCTAAATTATCTAAATTTTTTTGCCATCCTTAATTGCCTTGACATTTCTCACCTTTTTAATCCACTTTACCTTATATATATTCATTGCTAGAGTCTCTCTTTTAAGTTGGAAAAATAAAATTATTTCTGAAAGGCTATTAAAACACACGTGATATAGAAATAAATGGAGAAATATTATATGCAAGAAGATTCAATATTGCATTGAGAAATCATGATAATTTCTTTGTGAGGCTACAAATTTTTCATCTTTAGGAGCGCAGATTGAGGAGAACATATGTAGAGTGCACCAAATTAGAGAAAACATGCCAAGCCAAGTTTGCTAAAGAAGTTTTTCACATAGTTGTGGTAATTATGTCATGTCTCTTGTTTCTAAGACCTGTGAGTACATTAAACTTTGTTGCTTTGAGTTTGTCCTATGTCCCCTCTTGTGGAAACACCTTACTGATAATCACAAAAAAAAAAAACCGGAGGACTATGGACATAGCAGGGAATGACACTTGAGAAATACCTACTTTCCTACTTGGGTTGACCATAAGTCTCTGTACAGGCAGAATAAAAACTAAACGGAGTTGAAAACTACCAGGACAGTGAAGGTTATGTTCCAATTTTTACACAGAGACACTCGACAAAGGTTGGCAGACAAAGTGGGTAAGGTAATAAGAACATCTCTATCCAAGCTTTGGCTTCCCACAAACTTAACCAAGTAGAGACTTCAGTGGTCACATATGAGAAAGAATAGAGACTTTAGAAAATTAGTTCAGGAAAGTCACTAAACAAACAGAACCAACAGCAACAACTACAAGATAAAAACAGCAATAAAAACACCTTAGAGAGGAGATATGAGTTCCAGAGTCACCTCATTATATTATCTTAAATGTTCAGTTTTCAACAACAACAACAACAAAAATATGAGACATGCAAAAGACAGGAAAGTACAACTCATATGCAGGGTAAACCAGTCCCTTAGGAAGCCTATGTTGCAGACTTACTAGACAAATATTTTTATTTCCTTATGATAAAGAAATAACAGAAACCATGTCTAAAGAACTAAATGAAAGCATAACAATGATATTTTACCAAATAGAGAATATAAATTAAAAGATATAAATTATTTTTAAATGAGCCAAATAGAAATTCTAGAGTTGAAAAAGAATAATAATTTAATTTATAAATTCACTAGAGGGACTCAACAGCAGATCTGAGCTGGCAGAAGAAATAATCAATGAACTTGAAGATAGGCAAATTGAGATTATCTTGCATGAGTAGCAGAAGAAAAAAGAAGCAGCAGCATGAAAAGAGCCCTGAGACCAGTAGTACACTATCAAACATAGCAACAAACACATAATAACAGTCTCACAGGAAAAGAAAAGAGAAAACTGACAGAAAGAATATTTGAGGTAAACAATAACTGAAAACATCCCAACTTGGATAACAAACATCAACCCATACATATAAATAGCTCAACAAACTACAAGTAGGATAAACTGAAGGAGATTACCTAGATACAAAATAATCAAACTGTCAAAAGGCAGACAGAGAACTTTTGAAGCAGTAAAAGAGGTGATTCAACATTTAAAAATGATCATCAATAAGATGTACAGGCAACTATTCATCAGGAACAATGGAGGCCAGATGGCAGTGGAATTGCATATTCAGAATGCTGAAAGAAAAAGACAGCTAACCAAGAATGCAATATCCAGGAAAATAACCCTTCGAAAACAAAGACTAAATTAAGACATTTCCAGGTAAACAAAACACTGAGAGCACTTGCAGCGCTCTAAGAAACAATAAGGAAGCCCTGCAGGCTGAAATGAAATGATTGTTCCCAGGGGCTCCTAGGGAGCCCTGGAAACATGAATCCATACAAAAAAATAAAAAACTTTGTGTAGCTAAACATGAAATACAGTATATGTATCTTTTTCATTTGCAACTATTTTCTTTTTCTGAGTAATTTAAAAGAAAATTGCAAAAAGCAATATTTATAAAACTGTGTGAATGGACTTGTAATGTTTAAAGATGTATTTTACGACAATAGCACAAGTGGGGAGGACATGGAGCTCTATACAGAAACGAAGTTTTGTATACTATTACAACTAGTTGGTGTTATTTTTGAACTAGATTGATATAAATAAAAGGTTAATTGTCACCCCTAGGAAAATTCCCTAAAAATAAGTATGTCTAGACCTAACAGATATCTGCAAGACACTCCACCAAATCACCAGAGCACACATTTTTCTCAAGTGCACAGAGAACATTATCCAAGATATGCCTTATTTTAGGCCACAGAACACCTTTAATAAATTTAAAATGATTTAAAAGGATTAATTTTAAATAATTTAAATTACACAAAGTATGTTCTCCAACCACAATAAATTGTAAATCAATAATATAAATTTGGAAATTTCACAAATATGTAAAAATTAAACAATACACTGCTAAATAAAGAAGAAGTTAAAGAAGAAATTACCAGGGAATGAATCACAAAGAGGAAATAAAAAGTCTGGTCTGAAATTAGAAAACACTTTTTAAGATAAATGAAAATAAAACATACCAAACCTATAGAATGCATCTAAAGCATTGATTACAGACAAATTAGAGCTTTAAGAATATTACATTATTTTAAAAGTAAAAATCTGATTATAAAAAAAGGATAAATGACCCAAATTTTCACCTCAAGAACATAGAAACAGAAGTGCAAACTAAACCTAGGAAGGAAGTAATTAAATAACAGTGAAACAAATTAAATAGAGAATAGAAAATAATAGAGAAAATCAGAGAAACCAAATACAGGTTGTGAATAACCTTTCCTAATTGGATGACCCCAGTAGTAAGAGTGACCACCCAGAACACATGAGCAAAACATCAGTAATACCATCTGGCAACTTCTCTGAGTAATAGGAAGAGTGTGTGTACAGGATGAGAAGGCCACTATCATTATAACCTAGCTAGCCCCAATAGTAGGATCCTGCACCCTATCCTACAGATGTTCCAGTTTTGACAGGAGGAGTTTGCATTTAGGATGACATTTTGCTCCTGCAGTGTCAGAGTCCAACAGAAAGGCATCAAGTCTAGATTAATAAGGTTAGGTACTTGAAGTATCAGAAAAGTCTATGGTTAGGGAAACATCCATCTGCGGCACAGCAATCAGAGCATTACTTAATTTTCTAGCATGAAGGGTTTAAAATAAAAATAGTCAAAAACAACAACAGCTACAATTAGTGGCTAAGTAAGATATAATAGATAAAGAAGCAAATTACAGCCACAAAATACAAATTACGAGTGGAGGGAAAAAGTATAGAGTACTTTTATGCAATCAAAATTAAGTTGCTATCAGCTTAAAATAGTCTATTATAACTACAGTACTTTTAATCCTAGCCCCATGGTAATCACAAAGAAAGAAATTGCAGCAGATATGCAAATAAGAAGGAGGAAGAAAACAAAGTTTGGCACCACAGAAAACCACCAAACCACAGAGGTAAACAATAAGATAGGAAGAAAAAAACAAAGGCTGTGCAAAGAAACTAGAAATAATTAACAAAATGGCGGAGCAAGTCTTTACCTATCAATAATAAGCTTGAATGTAAATTGATTACATTCTTCAACTAAAGAATGTATATTAGCAAAATTAATTGTTTTTCAAGACCCAAATATGTGCTGCCAAGAAGAGACTCACCATGCTGCTAAAAACAAACAGAATAAAAGTAAAGAAATGGAAAAAGATATCTCATGCAAACAGAAACCAGATAAAATAGACATTAAAACTTGTAAAAAAAAAAAAAAAAAAAGAGACAAAGAAAGTCATTATACAATGATAAAGGGACCAATTTTACAAGAAAATATAACAATTGTAAATATATATGCACCCAACACCAGAGCACCCAAATAAATAAAGCAAACATTACTGGACCTAAGGAGATAGATAGCCTGCAATACAATAAATAAAAGTAGAAGACTCCAAAACCCCACTTTCAACAATGGCCAGATCATCTAGACCAAAAATTAACACAGAAACATCATAGACTTAAATTGCACCATAGACCAACTCAACCTAACAGACTTTTAGTTCAGGAACAATTCAAAACAATTACATTATAATTCAAAACACTTTACAGAACATTCCATCAAATAACTGCAGAATAAATATTCTTTGTAACTGCACATAGAACAGCCTCCAGTTTAAATTAGATGGTAGGTGACAAAACAAGTCTTAACAAACTTAAGAAGATAGAGATTGTATCAAGTCTCTTTTCTGACTACATGGTACAAAACTAGAAACCAACTACAAGAAAACTCTGGAAACTTTACAAATACATGGAAATGAAATAACGTGCCCCTAAATTGGCAATGAATCTCTCAAAAAATTAAAAGAAAAATAAAAAATTTCCTTTAGATAAACAAGAATAAAAACACATCAAATCAAAACCTATGGGACACAGCAAAAGTAGTTTGAAGAGGAAAGTTTATAGCAATAAACACCTACATGAAAAAAACAAGAAAGTTTTTCCTTTCTGTTCTTTTTTTTTTTTTTTTTTTGTTTTCTTTTTTGTTTTTTTTTTGTTTTTTGAGATGGAGTTTCGCTCTTCTTGTCCAGGCTAGAGTGCAATGGCATGATCTCAGCTCACCACAACCTCCACCTCCCAGGTTGAAGAAATTCTCCTGCTTCAGTCTCCCGAGTAGCTGGGATTACTGGCATGCACCACTACGCTGGGCTAATTTTTTGTATTTTTAGTAGATGCGGGATAACCTAATGATGCATCTCAAGGAACTAGAAAAACAAGAACAAACTGACCCAAAATTTGGTAAAAGAAAAGAAATAATAAAGATCAGAGCAGAAACAAACCAAAGAAGCTGAAAAAGCAATTCAAAAGATTAACAAAATGAAGAGATTATTTTGTGAAAAGGTAAAATCTACAAACATTTAGCTAGTCTAAGAAAAAAAAAGACTCAAATAAATACAATCGGAAATGAAAAAAGACATTACAATTGATACCAGAGAAATACAATGGGTCATAATCGACTGCTATGATCAGCTACATGCCGATTAATTGGTAGCATAGAAGAAATGACAAATGATTGAACACAAACAATCACCTAGTTTGAATTATGAAGTAATAGAAAATCTAAGCAGACCAATAACAAGTAAGGAAATTAAATCAGTAATCAGAAGTCTTCCATTAAAGGAAAGCCCAAGACTCAATGGCTTGATTGTTGAATTCTACCAAACATTTAAAGAGGAATAATACTAATTCTCCTCAAACTATTTTATAAAATTAAAGAGAAAGAAATACTTCTTAACTCAGTTTATGAGGCCAGCATTACACTGATTCCAAAATCATACAAGGACACTACAAAAAAAGAAAACTATAGGCCAATATCCTAGATTAATATAGATGCAAACTGGATCCCATAGCACATTAAAAATATCATTCACTATTATCAAATGAAATTCATCCCAGGGATGCAAGAATAATTTAACATACACAAATCAATAAATGTGATACACCATGTTAACAGCAAGGCAAAAATCTTGTGATCATTTTAATAAACACAGAAAATGCATTTAACAGTCTTTAACATCCCTTCATAATAAAAACTCTCAACAAATTAGGTATAGAGGTAAGTACCGCAATACAATAAAGGCCATATATGACAAATCCACAGCTAACATCATACTGAATAGGTAAAAGCCGAAAACTCTGCCTCTAAGATCAGGAACAAGCCAAAGGTGCCCACTTTTACCATTTCTATTCAACACAGTATTGGAAGTCCTAGCCAGAGCAGTTAGGTAAGAGAGAGAAATGATAGGCATCCAAACTGGAAAAGAGAAAGCCAAATTGTCCTTTTTTGCAGAAAAAAATGATCATATTATGTAGAAAATCCTAAAGATCCCGTGAAAATACTGTTAGAACTAACAAACAAATTCAGTAAAGTTGCAGGATACAAAGTCAATATAGAAAACATTGGTAGCATTTCTATATGTTAAGAGTGAACTATCTGGAAAAAATCAATAAAACAATTTCAATTACAATAGTTACAAAAGGTAATAATATACCTAGAAATAAATGTAACCAACTAGGTGAAAAAAATCTATACTGAAAATTATAAAATTTTGATGAAAGAAACTGACACACATAAATGAAAAGGTATCTCATGCTTATGGATTGGAAGAATCACTATTGTCAAAATACCCATACCACCCAAAATGATCTACAGTTTTAATGTAATTTCTATCAAAATACCAAAGGCATATTTTCAGAAACAGAAAAAAATCCTAAAATTCAAAAGGGCCTAAATATATAAAGCAATCCTGAACAAAAAGAACAAACTAGAGACATTTCACTCCCTGACTTCAAAGTATACTACAAAGCAGTAGTAACCAAAACAACATGATACTGACATAAAAACAGACACACAGGGTGATGGAATAGAGCCCAGAAATAAATTCATGCACCTTACAGCCAACTGATTTTTGAGAAAGGTACCAAAAGCACACATTGGGGGAAAGGCAGCCTCTGTAGTAAATGACTCTGGGAAAATTAGATACGTACATGCAGGAGAATGGGACTAGATCCCTACCTCTCAACATATACAAAAATCAACTCAAAATAAACCAAATAGTTAAATGTAAAACTTGAAACTATGAAACTACTAAAAGAAAATGTTGGGGAATCTCTTCACAACATCAGGCTGGGCAAAGATTTTTTAAAATAAGACCTCAAAAGCACAGGCAACAAAAGTAGAAACAGAAATATAGAATTACATTAATGTAAAAAGCTTCTGCATGTAAAGAGACAACCTACAAAATGGGAGAAAATAGTTGCAAACTACACATCTGACAAGAGGTAAATATACAAACTATACAGGAAACTTAACAGCAATAAAATAAGTTGATTTTATTAAACTGAGTTAACTTAACACCAACTAAAAAAAAAAGGGTGAAAGACCTTAAGAGACATTTCTCAAAAGAAGATATACACATGGCCAACAGGTGTATTTAAAAATGCTCATCACTAATCATCAGGAAAATGCAAATCAAAAGTACAATGAGATATCACCTAACTTCAGTTACAATGGCCATTATCAAAAAGACAAAAGAAAACAAGTGTTAGTAAGGATGTGGAGAAAAGGAAACATTTACATACTGTTGATGGGATTATAAACTAGTACTGCCATTATAAAAAAAAGTGTGGAGGTTCCTTGAAAAATTAAAAATAGAACTATCATATGATCCAGCAATTACCCTCCAGTATATATACCAAAAGAAAATAAAATCAGTGTTTTGAAGAGATATCTGCACTCCCATATCTATTGTCACACTATTTGCAGCAGCCAGGATATGAAATCAACCTAAATGTCCAACGACAGATGAATAGATAAATAAAATGTGATAAATATACACAAGGGAATTCTATTCAGCCATAAAAAAGAATAACATCTTATCATTTGTGACAGCATGGATGAACCTGTGGCACACCATGTTAAGTGAAATGAGCCAGAAAGGAAAAGAAAAATACTGCATGATCTCACCTTTATGTGGAATCTAAAAAAGAGAAAAAGTTATGTTATAGAAGCAGAGAGAGTAAAATCGTGGTTACCAGAGACTGCTTGGGAGGCAGTGGAAGAGGGGATGATGGGGAGAGGTTGGTCAACGGGTACAAAGTTACCAATTAGATATAAGGAATAAATTCTGGTGTTCTTTTGCACAATAGGGTGACTACAGTTAACAGTAAAATATCGTGTATTATAAAATAGCTAGAAGAGAGGCTTTGAATATTCTCACCACAAAAAAATGGTAAATGCACAAAGTTATGGATATACTAACTACACTGATTTGATCATTTTGTAACATAGATATGTATCAAAATGTCAAATTGTACCCCATAAATATGTATGAGTAAAATGTGTCAAATAAATAAAGTTAACCAGAAGAAGCCATCATAGAACTAGGGCCATTCATGTTCCCCCATTGGATCAGTGGAAGTAGTAGCTTCTGGAAGACAGAAGGACATTCCTGAGACCTTTTCATACAATTGGGAAATCCCATCCAGAGTTTTTCTCACTCCCGACTGAGTCATTTTCATTTCATTAAAGAGAATTCCTGAGCCACCCCTATCTTACAATTGAGGCTTCTGCTTGGCTCCTCAACTTGATTGGGATTTCTGATAATGAGACCATTTCACAGCCATGGGTCATGCATTCAGAATCCACTAAGGCCCAATAAGAAGCCAATAATTGTCTCTCAAAGGGTGTATAGCTTTTAGGTGATTCTGGGAGCTCATGGGTCTAAAAGCCCAGTGAGAATTACTGGGTGGTAATTACCCATGGTGTTGCCCTTCTGCCACCATTTTAGTCAGCAAACAGAGATTGCTAAGACCTGTAACTCAAAGGGCAATTTGGGTATGTGAGGCCCAGGGGAAGGGCAGCCTGAATGTCTCATTGGAAGACTTAGGACATCCTACGGGTCATGGCCTCACTCAAAGGTAACAGCAGCCTGTCTGGTAATTCAATAGAAGAGTACTATCAAGATTCTCACATACCTTCAATAAACTGTAATGCCAGTAGCCACACAGGTCCTCCAATCACTAGGTTTTTAAAAAAATTTGTTGGGGTAGAGAAGGCTAAAACTTGGCAATCATCTCTGGAATGAGACATTTTTCCCCTTTTCAGATTATGCCCAAGAATTTCACTTAGGTACTAAGTCCTTCTACATTGTCTGTGTTAATGGCCTAGTTCTGTTACTGCACGTGGGTCAACAGGATATCCACTTCTTACCAGGCAGTTCCCTTTTCTGGGCTAACCAAGAGATCAATAGAGTGAAAAGCCAGTGCTCTACTGGGAAGCAGGACTTTTATTAGAGCATGGCATACCCACTGACAGCAAGTAGACAAGAAGTTTAGGTACCTTTGTGAATGGACATCAGAGACATGATGCTCCCACTTCCAAATAATGGCAAATTGATCCTGATCACCTAGATGGATGATTAGGATCAATTTATCAGCTATGCAGAAGACATTTGAGATGTCAATTGTTGTACACCAAGTTCTCTCAGATTGGGCAACAGCATCTGTGACAGTCACATTAGGTTCTGCCAGCGCCAAAGCCAGCACTGTGTTGAGCGACCTCCATGGTGATTTTTCAGCTACCCAGTGCCTTCTCTTACACACAAGCCAGCTGGAACTACTGAGTGGAAAAATAGTTTCACAGGGGATTTTGGCTTCCTTAAGCTTGACAATGTGAGTGCAGTTCTTTCTTTTGTTTCCCCAATGTTGTCTGGGAAAGATAATGGTACTGTGTGCGGAATTGGTGGGTTCTTGGTCTCACTGACTTCAAGAATGAAGCCACGGACCCTCGTGGTGAGTATTACAGCTCTTAAAGATGTTGTGTCTGGAGTTTGTTCCTTCAGATGTTCAGATGTGTCTGGAGCTTCTTCCTTCTAGTGGGTTCGTGGTCTCACTGTCAGGAGTGAAGCTGCAGACCTTTGTGGTGAGTGTTACAGCTCATAAAGACAGCGCATCTGGAGTTGTTTATTCTTCCCGGTGGATTCGTGGTCTCGCTGGCTTCAGGAGTGAAGCTGCAGACCTTTGTGGTTAGTGTTACAGCTCATAAAGGCAGTGTGGATCCACAAAGCGAGCAGCAGCAAGATTCACTGCAAAGAGTGAAAGCTTAAAGCTTCCACACTAAGGAAAAGGACATTACTGGGCTGCCACTGCTGGCCCAGGCAGCCGGCTTTTATTCCCTTATCTGACCCCACCCACATCCTGCTGATTGGCCCATTTTACAGAGAGCTGATTGGTCCATTTTGACAGAGTGCTGATTGGCGTGTTTACAATCCCTGAGCTAGACACAGAGTGCTGATTGGTGCGTCTACGATCCCTTAGCTAGACATAAAAGTTCTCCAAGTCCTCATTAAACTCAGGAGCCCAGCTGGCTTCACCTAGTGGATCTGCAACCGGGGCCACTGGCGGAGCTGCCTGCCAGTCCCACACGTTAAACCTGCACTCCTCAGTCCCTGGGCGGTTGATAGGACCGAGCCCGCGGACCTGGAGTCTATGTTCGTAGGGCAGGCTCAGGCCACGCAGGAGCCCACTGGGGACCTGGTGCACCCACCGCAGCTGCTGGCCTGGGTGCTAAGCCCCTCACTGCTCTGGACTGGGGGCGCCGGCCAGCCGCTCGGAGTGTGGGGCCCGCGGAGCCCGCACCGGCATCTGCCAGAACTTGCGCTGGCCTGTGAGCCCCACGGGCAGCCCCAGTTCCCGCCAGTGCCTCTCCCTCTGTGCCTCTTCCTCCACACCTCCGGGCAAGGAGAGAGAGCCAGCTCCGGGCCTCGGCCAGCCCAGAGAGGGGCTCCCACAGTGCAGTGGTGGGCTGTAGGACTCCTCAAGAGCCTCCAGAGTGGACTCCGAGGCCGAGGAGGCGCCGAGAGTGAGGGCCGCTAGCACATTGTCACCTCTCAGTACTAGGCACCTGTAGTCAAGTAGCTCATGGTCTTTTACATACCCTATTAACACAATCTTAATTGCAGCAATTCCAATCAGAGGTTGAGGAGGAACTTAGTCATGAATGCACATAGACAATACATCTATAACGTTAATAATTTTGGTAGTGGAGGCCATAACAATGGAGGTTTGTGGGAGCCCGAAAGTACCCAGGCAAAAGTCTCAGTGATGCTAACCTTAGCATCTAAAACCTAAACAGAACCTAAAATCAGAGAGCATCATCTGCTTCACCCACACTCTACTACCAGGGGTGGGGAGATCTCAGCTTGATTCTCTAGTCCTCTTTCTTTTTGAAATTTTAGAGGTCTGGGTAAGGACTGATGTGGTCTCTGTTTCCTCCAACTCACTGGAAAGAATAGCTCTTGTCACAGGGACTGTCCTCACACAGAACCTAGCAAAGCTGATTATCAGAACCCACAATGGCCCAGTAGCTGGTCCTGAGTTCCTGGTTAGGAAACTCATCAATCTTCTCCATTAAGTCCCATTATCAAGTGACCAAATCAGAGATATTTTTGAGAAGGCCCTTCCCCAGGTCACCCAGAGAAGGATGCCCTGTTACTACTCTTAGAGTACTCCTTCTCCTGGTCACATGGAAATAATGAATGGAAGACAGAGACCATGGAAAAGGAATCATAAAGACAGCAGGAAGAAATAGCTAGAAAGAAAAACAAAAACAGGAAGCTGAGACCAGGCTGCAGACCCTAGAAGAGAGGCCACAGTTGCCCTTGTCCGAGGAGATCAATTTTGGGTGGCCATTGAATGAATGGGGCTGATCTAGAATGACACAGTTCCTGTTCACCGCATGGCTGCCTAAGGGACTGCCATGGTTTCCCATACCTGCCCACATCTTCTTACCATAAAACCCTACAAACTAAAGAAACCAAGGATGTTTGTCTTCCTTACAACTAACATAGGGAACCACAAATCCTCTGACACTGTTGCAGTCTAAAGTTTGTGGGAAGATGTGGTGATGTCAGCCAGTCAGTTCTTGCAGAGGTTTTTGTACAAAGCTAACAAACGACAACTGGACCCTCAGAAAAATCGCTTTGCAAACTATACAGAGACTGGGTTGGAGGGGCTAAAACTAGGTGGAAGGAGAGAACACTAGAATAGAGGAATTTTAATGCTTGGTGTCCCTGTGTGATGTTATTTTTTGTGCTCTTTTCTTACTGAGTTTGTATCTGTGAGAAGCCAACTGAGTACTAGCAGTTACAGCATAAATGTGAGCAATTACAGTAATCTTGATAAATCCAGATGAGAAATCTGTTTTATCCTCAATCACAGGGCTTTTCCCATCTCTTCTTCATTTCACTGTCTCTAAACAGAGACAGTCAGACTGTGCATGAATTAAATTATAAAGGTGAGAAACATTAAAACTAAGACAGAAATTTGAAACAAAGCAGTGTGAGTAATAAACTTGCAACTATGGCATTAGAATAACTCAAGAAACAATGGCCCCGACGATACAGTAATAATTGTCGTTCACTTTCTTTCCCCATTCAGAGTAATGAATTGGAATGCAGGCATATATCTTTAGTACAGTAGTCTCCAAGGACAAATATACAACGTTTTTCTAAGTCTATATAAAGAAAGGCTGAGTCTAAATATTTTATAAGATCTTTAATTTAGTTATTTTTAAGCTTTACCTTTCATCTTCACTAACATTTCTAGTTTATACATTTATTCCCTTTGGGTTCCAAATCTTTGGTTGAAGTTTCAAGAAAGCTATTTAAATGTTCAATCTAAATAATAATATTCTAAAAAGCAGCCAAATAAAATAAACTGGGGAATTTTCTGATTTAAAAAACCAAAGAAATTGCAACCAGCTGTTCTTGTTCCACCATCAATTTATTTTCTCTGAAAAACGAACAAGAAGAAATAGGCTGTGGTAGAAAAGATTGGTTTAGATTCTCTGATAGTAAGACTTGTTAAAGAGAAGAACAGTCAACTGAAAGGGAGAGAGAACAAAAGAGACAGAGAGAGAGAACTAAATTTGTAAAGCAGTTTTAAGAGCTGATCACTTCAACATACTGAGTCTCCTTTAACATTTAAAAGACTCCATAAATAGTTTCCCTTTTCCTAGCCAAAGATCAGAACCAATTAAAAAGCAAAACAGCTTAGCCCTAAAGAGATGGAAATATCCCATGAAGTCTATGGGAGAGAACATGGCCAGGTGTGTTAAGTCCTAGAATTAGTCCGGTTACCCCAACTGGACCAGTGACCAGTCCAGGATCCTTATCTGTACAATCTCATACCATAGCATAAAGTATAGACAGGGACAGGAGTGTGTCCAAGAGAAGGAAGAGAGTATAAAGGCTTGAGCTAAGCATGCTTAGTTTCTCTCCCTAATCTACCATCAATAAGCCACATCTTTCCTGGAGAGATGCTGGTGGCAGAATGAAGCCATCTGCTAGTAAAACTAAAGCCTCTTTCATTGGGAAGAATCTACAGAGCAAGGAATATGTGTTATCCTCCCCAACTCCTTCAAAACTTACTGCCACTTGATCATAATTAGTTCCCTGAGCCAAGGCTCCAAAAACTTTTAAGTTACTTATTCAAGACCTTTAAATATGAAGTGGTAGAATCAAGATTTGAAATCCAAACCATCTGACTCCAAACTGTTTTCTACTACACAAGATTGTTTCATCTTTTTCTTAAAGTATTATAGGATGAAACTGTTTGAACTGTTCCAAAGAGCCATAAGGGATTTTAAGATTCCTTCTAGCTCTCAACCAGTTATAACAAGACACAAATATTTAACCTATTTTTAATATGAAATCTCAATTGTATTCCACAAATTTATTATTTTGGCTAAGAAGGACAACCTTCCCCTCAATGGAATTTGAATCTTTGCTCTCAGATGTGAGGAATAAGAACCAGATACTGTGTTTCTAAGGAAGAAGCCTTTCTACCTAAAGGGAGAAGAAGATGGGTTTTCTGTTTTTCTACATTTATTTCTGGGAAGAATTTTAAACAGGAGATTGTAGACCTTCCAGATCAGATATCGAGGTCAATGTTATGAGAGAAAAGAAAAAGAATAGGTTTCTTGCATAGGGAAATAAAACCAGGGAAGAGTAGAAAGTGGGGAGCTTGGGAAGGATTGGAAGGAAGACAGATGGAGGAAGGAACCTAATTGCCAAGGGCCACCGAACTAAGAGAGTTGCAAAAGTGGGGTGTTGCTTTGGGAGGTTCTGGCAAGTGACCCAGGCAAGAACTGCTGCTGTGGCCTCTGCTCAAGTCTAGAAGCTCTGTTGTTGAACAGTCCTAGCCAGCTTGCTACACTGTCTGCATCTGAGTAAACAAACTTCCCTTTACATTCAAAGAGTACCTTACCCCATTATTGTGGGAATGAGAGCCACACACAAGCTAAGCTTCAGCAACCCATTGAGGACACCCCCTGACTACCTAATGGATTGGTGAAGAGAGGTTCTGTCCTCTAAACTTGAAAGCCAAAATGAGTATGCCTAGGCACCCCATGAGCTGGAACTAACACCCCTAGTACCTGAGGTCCCAAAAGGGCATGAATACTAAGATGCTACAGTCAGACAGGCAACAGAGAGTTTGAGCCTAGGCTCTGGAAATAGACTTGTCTGGGTGCTTATCCATGCCAGCCACTTGCTAGCTGTGTGACCATGAGGAGTTGCACAATCTCTTCGTATCTCAGTTTCTAAACCTGTACAATGGATATAAAAAGCAATGCCAACTTCACAGGATCGATATCAGTATTTCAAAAGTTAATATATATAAAGAATTTAAAGCCATGCCTGACACATAAGAAACATTCAGTAAATGATATTGATGCCATCTAGTATCTGGATTAAAGTTGAGAATCATCACCAGTATTTCAGAATTGTTAGCACTATTCCGTAACCTAACAAGTCCAATAATATTTGGAAAAACCAAAGAACTGATCTTACCTATTGAGTAAGGGACCAAGTTGTCTCTGAAACTTCAGCATCTATTATTACAATTCCTTTCTGAAATATGTTTCCACAATGTGGTCCAGGAGACAGTGTATAGCCCTTGGAGCCAGGCAGACAACCCAGAGGATCCAGCAGCCTGTCTTTTGCCAAAGTCACTGCCATGGGTAGAACCCTGCCTCAGCCTGGGAACCAGTCGCCATCTATGGACTAAGCCTGTTTTTACCTACCCAGGCCAAGAAGAAGGCCTCAAGAGAAGCCAAAGGACACTGCTTCCCACCCTGAGCTTCTCCCTCTCTTAGTGCTACTAACCTGGCGATGCTGTCCAAAGAGTCCTACCTCTACTTTCCTACAGATCTGAGCCTTTGGGAGCTGACCCTGAATGACCTTAGATTTTGACCTATTTTCTAATTGCTTCCATTTAATTCGACATGAAAGAGGAATGCTACTTCCTCTTCCTGCTTAGCTACTGAATAAGTCTCTCTCTGCAGGCACAGAATTCAAACTCTCCCAACGATGGTTTTGATGAAGCTGCCATTTACCAAGGGCTAAAGATCATGATTTGGCTCTTGGAAATCTTATAGATGAAAGACTTATTGGATTCGATATCCATGTCTGGTGGAAGCTAGCAGTGGCCAGTGTTGGGAAGATGAATAGAGGAGATCTCAGGGAATAGAACAGAGCTACCAGGTGCACAAAGAACCTCTCAGAAAGAGTCTGTGGGCATGAAAATCACTGGGAGACCTCTCAGGAGGCGGCAGCATGACTGCAGGTCATTCTAACCATCCAAACGCACGTATTTAACATAAACAAATATATACATGCTTCTGCTTTAGGTGGGATAAGGCCTTTTCAGTCTTAAAATTTCTGCTCTTCATAAGGATATGTTCTACACAAAGGGCACCCCATTACCTTACATAGCCTCCAACTTCGGGATACTTCCAAATCAATTTTCCTCATCCTTGCAATTACCATTTAGATTAGTGGGAGTTCTCCAGAGAAACAGAACCAATAGGATATACAGAGATAGAAAGAAATGGATTTATTATGAAAGATTGGCTCACATAATTATAAAGGCAGAGAAGCCTCACTGTCTGCCATCTGTAAACTGGAGGCCAAGAAGAGCCAGCGCAGTAATTCCAGTCCAAGCCCACAGACCTGAGGACCAGAAGAACCAATGATGAAAGTCTCAGTCCAAAAGCCCAATAATTGGGAGTGTAGGGGGGACAGTTGTTTACGTCTGAATGTTCAAGAATTAAGAGAATCAATGTCAGGAGAAGGAGAGCAGGAGAAGACAGATGTCCCAGGTCAAGCAGAGAGGGTGAAATTGTCCTTCCTCTGCCTTTTTATTCTATTTAAGCCCTCCAGGGATGTGGCCCATCTACATTGGTGAGGGCAGATCTTCTTTACTCAGTACTGATTCAAATGCTAACTGGACTGGAAACACCTTCAAGGACACATCCAGAAACCATATTTTGCCAGCTACTTAGGCACCGCTTACTCCAATCAAGTTGACACATAAAATTACCCATCACACCACTTTACCTCGTCTACTTGGAGTCACTGTTTTCTCAGGCTCTGAATGGTCTCTAACTCAGAATTTCTTAGCCACAGCACTATTGACACTGGGGTCAGATAATCCGTTGTTATGGGGGGCTGTCCCGGCATTCTAGGCTATTTAGCAGCATCCTTCATCTCGACCTACTCATGCCAATAGCAACACTCCCCACACCTTTCCCCCACATTTATGACAACCGTAAATGTCTTCAAACATTGTCAAATGTCCCCAGTGGGTGGCAGTGTGGAGGAAGAGAAAAACATCCCCCCACCTGAGGCCCACTGCTTTAGCCCAAATTCTAAAGTATGTATACACTGTGGGAAGCATATGCATGTATATGCTTAGTATGTATATGCTGTGGGAAGTGTGTGTATAGTATGTATATATTTAGTATGTATACACTATGGGAAACTCATTTGCTCTGACCAAAGGTACTTGGGCTTTCTCAGGTACCTTTTTATTTTTAATAGCTCCTCGGTGTGTTTTCTTTTGTTTACCCTTCATAAATTACTTGTATCCTTGCCAATTTTTCTAGCATATTAGTCTATCAACCTGAAATGTCTTGAAAAACCCAACCTCACATCTATATTTTAAACATCTGCATGAACCAAAACAGCTGTTTGTGGGCAAAAGAATTCTCTTGGCAAGTATTTAAGAAGATATTTCATCATTTTATGACTGGCTGGTTTCCTCATCTGTAAAATAAGCATATTTATAGCAGACTGTGGTTCCCTGCATAATTCATAAGTTAATGAACAGAAGGAAGAAAATTGCAGAAAGCAGGCTTTAGGGGAGCAGAAATGCCCTCCCCACAGCGATGCTCCAGGTCCCAATGTGAAACAGGAGCTATAAAGCTGTAATAGAAGAAAATACAGAGCAATACCTTTGCAATCTTAAGATGGAAAGGGGTTTCTTAAACAACAAAACAATATATATAAGTTACATCGTTTTGACAACCTTAAAATTTTCTTTTAAATAAAAGTCATCAAAAAAAATTCAGTAGACCACTTGGGAAAAAATATTTGTAACACATAAAACTGATAAGGGATTAGTATCCAAAATATAGAGGAATTTTTCAATCCAAAAAGAAAATGTCAGGAAAGTTAACAAAGAAAAGGAAAAAGTACATGACTAGGCAATTCATAGAAGGGAAAACAAAATCACCTGAGAGAGATAATCAGCCTCAGTAGCAATTGAGGAAATGCAAATTCAACCTGCAAAATTAGTACATTACATATTACCATGGGCAGCTCATATATGCAGAGAAAGTTTAACTTCTTAAATTTTTCCTTTAATCACCTGGTCTTCCACGTGATTACTGTGAACCCCTTAGTTAGAGACAGGGGAGAAGAAGGGGCACAGGAGGATGGAGTAATGATGGAATAATAATGGCATTCAGCGTAGTTTAAACCTCAGTCAATCTGATCATTTAAACTGTTCCTCTCACTATCTCATGAATGCCTAGTTGGCCTCTCAGACAGCTTTCCATGCCCCCAGCTTGGTTCCCTAAGAGACTGTGGGGGTGCATGAGGGAGGGCTATGGCTTGTGTCACCTACAGTGGTCTTCTGGCACCCCTGGTCTCAGGGCAACGTGCTTTTTGATCTGGTGTCACTTACCTTGCTGACAATCATGTCAGAGGTCCATTCGTGGGGCTGCTTTTGATCTCTTCATGTGCTTAGTAAGGTCTGTGGCCACTTCCTGGCTGATTCAGCCTCACATCACCTCCCATGGAGACTAACAATCCTTCAAAAGTCACCTAGGACTCTCTCCTGTCCCTGTCCAGGCAGTCCACTCTCTCTGGCATGGCCATCCACCTTGTCCCAGCTAGGGTGGCCCTCTTGAGCAAGCTCAGCAGCCAGACCCATCCACGCCTTAAGGAAACCACAGGCAGATGAGCAAAGCTCGACCTCGGGGATTCCCTCTGCTTCCCTACAGCACCAACAAGTCAGCTTGGCTCTGCGGCAAGGTGATCACTTTCCAAAATAATAAACGGACATTATGGTGGGGGTAGAGAAAGGCAGGGGAAGAGGAAAGGGTCACAGAGTGGAGGGCGAGGAGACCTCCCTATACTCTCCATGTTACCCCCACCCAACTAATACACGTCACTTGGGGCCAAAGTTTGGAGAGTAGAAAATCAGAACACACACACACACACCCGCCTTGTGCCCCCTCTTTCTCCACCCCACAATTCCCTCATGGTGGAAAGCAGGTTGCCTTTGGTTTCACTTCTGCTGGGTCACATCCTCCCTCAAAGGAGGCTTCATGGACTTACTGTCATAGGCAAAGGGATGTCATCTCTGTATGCAAGTGGAACTCTGGGAGCCTATATTCTCCAGGCTTTGTTACTAACCATCTAAAGGGACAGAAGATAGAATTTTTTAAAACCTGCCTCAAGAGAGTAATCTGATTTGCAAGGCGGATGTTCACTGAAATATCCTATTTTGTATGTCAAAGGCTGCCCATTCCCCCAGTCATCCTTCAGGTAGAAGGGTGTCTCAGGCTAACAAGGACAAAAAGCAAGAGAGAAAACCATGTTATAAGTTGTTATAAATTGTATCATATTATTTGTTTTTTGTTGTTGTTGTTGTTGTTTTTTCTGAGACAGAGTTTCTGCTCTTGTCACCCAGGCTGGAATGAGTGCAGTGGTGCTCTTGCTCACTGCAATCTCTGCCTCCGGGTTAAAGCGATTCTCCTGCCTTAGCCTCCCTAGTAGCTGGAATTACAAGTATGAGCCACCATGCCTGGCTAATTTTTTGTATTTTTAGTAGAGACAGGGTTTCACCATGTTGGCCAGGCTGGTCTCAAACTCCTGACCTCAAGTGATCTGCCCGCCTCGGCCTCCCTAAGTTCTGGGATTACAGGTGTGAGACATCGCACCCAGCCTGCTTATTTATTTACATTTATAGGAAGAGTAAAATATTGTCATTCTTTTACTGGTTTTCTAAGGAATGCCATTAATCTATATTACATCCCAGACAACTTCAAGTTGCTGAACTGCCTTGATAATTTAGTTTTTAACCAAATAACAGAGGTTAAATGACATGAATTTATTTTATAGATGAGAATTTAAGCAAAGCATCCAATATCAATAGGTGTCCTCTTGTGATTCCAAAAGTTCTACAAATTCAGTGTCCTTGGGAATTTGCCTAGAAATATTTTTTCTTGTTCTTATATAGATCTTCACAATTTTCTAGTTCAAAAATTTCTTTTACCCCAAAACCCCTCTATTTATCCTATTATTTGCTTTAGTTCTGGTTTCACAAAAACAGTTACTTCTAGTTCCTCACCCTTATTTATCACATATCTGGGATACATTCGATAGAAAAAAAATTAACGAAGAACTTTAAAATGCTCATATGTAGCCCACAATGTACATCGAAAAGCAACTCATGCTTAGGAGAAATTCATTTTACTCTAATCTCATGACAGATTACTTTCATGTGTTTTAAATAGCCACAGGATTAAAAATATACTAATACTATCATCATAATATTGGAGCCTAAAAGAAAATGTTTGTTGGATAGAAAAGATCACTTTTTAGATTTTCAGTGTAATAAACTCCCCCATTATTTTATAATTACTTTTAGACATGGGTCCTCCCTGCCCGCCATCATACGGTAGACATCCAGTCACTTCCATGGCTCCTCTCACAGCTACTGTGATAAACTGAAAGTGGCCTAGACTGCTAACAAAAATGTCTGGATTCCAGTCTCTTCAAAATTCAGGTTTTTAATGGCAGACTAAATATCACTATGTCTAAAGGCACCTCAAACTGAAACGCAGCCAAGATAGAATTCGTCCTCTTCTCTCCAAACACATTCTTTCTTCTTTTTTTAATCATTTTCTGGCTAATTACTTTCTTGAACCAAGCAATTCCAATCTCTGTCTCTATCTTCAAATTGTATTCTCCGTGTCTCTTTACAACATTTTTCCACTAAACTTGTTTTTCTCTGTGTCCAAATTTTTCGTTTTTATAAGGACATCAGTCATATTGGATTAGGGCCCACCCTAATGACTGCGTTTTAACTTGATTATCTCTGTGAGAACTTGTATTAGTCAGTTCTCACTTTGCTATAAAGAAATACCCGAGACTGAGTAATTTATAAAGACAAGAGGTTTAACTGACTCATGGTTCCACAGACTGTACAGGAAGCGTATTGGCTGCTTCTTGGCTTCTGGGCAGGCTTCAGAAAAACGTACAATCATGGCGGAAGGCAAAGGGGGAGCAAGCACTTCACATGGCCACAGAAGGAGGAAGGAGTGGGGACGGTGCTGCACACTTTTAAAAGACAAGATCTTGTGAGAACAGCAAAGGGATGGTGCTAAATCATTCACGAGAAACTGCTTACATGATCCAATCACCTCCCACAGGGCCCCACCCCCAACACCAAGGATTACATCCTGACATAGACTTGGCCAGGAACATAGATCCAAACCATATCAGAACCTATGTCTAAATAACATCTTTTCTTAGCCCATTCTTGAACTGCTATAAAGAAATACCTGAAACTGGGTAATTTATTTAAAAAAGAGGTTTCATTGGCTCACAGTTCCACAGGCTGTGGAGGGAGCATGGCTGGGGAGGCCTCAGGAAACTTACAATCATGGCAGAAGGGAAAAGGGAAGCAGGCATGTCTTACATGGCTGGAGCAGGGGGAAGAGACGAAGGGGAGGGAGTGCGACACACTTTTAAACAACCAGATCTCGTGAGAACTCACTCACTATCACGAGAACAAGGGGAGAATCTGCCCCTATGATCTAGTCACCTCCCACCAGGCCCCAAATTTAACACTGAGGATTACAATTTAACATGAGATTTGGGTAGGGTCACAAATCCAATCCATATCAGGTCCCATTCTGATGTAATGGGAGTTAGAGCTCCAATGTAGCTTTTGGGAAGAAGGAGGCAGACCCACTTTAGCCCATGGCACCATCCTAACAGACCAAAAGCTTAAATCCACTGGTCATCGTTCATGCTGTTTTCCTGACTTGAATGGCCATCTTCCTGCCTGTCCTCCTCAACTGTGCCTTTTCTGTGCCACCAGTTTACATGAGTCCTCCCTCCCCATTCTTGAAGTAAGGTGATCATGCTTTTACAGCCAGGGAGTTCACAGTCTCATGACCTGTGTTTCTGCTCCCCCAGACCATTGGCCATCTCCAGGGTTCCCAACACTGGAGCAGAGGCCATCAGAGAGACCAGAATAGCCAGTACAGGCTATGGATGCATGGATAAAGGATGTTGCCCTGAAATGTGGTGGGATTTAAAGTAGAGGCCAAGAATACTTGTGTGTGGTGTGCGGTATGTGGTGTGGAGTGAGCGCGTGTGTGGATGCACACAAGACAATTAAATGGCACAGAGTATTCAGGGAAGACTCTGAATATTGATAATGGTAACAGAGGTTAGAGAAATCACAAAGTAAAAAGACATAGAATAAAAATACTATGGTCTTATAAAATTAATGGAAATTACAGTCACTTGTATGAATCACTTGTCACATTTCAAATTATTATGCAATTTAATGCCATCATGTTTGTCATTCAATGTGCTAGGCTATTTTTGTTGAAAGGTCATTGAAGTCTTGTTTTCAAGAGCAAAATCTGTATCTGTGGCTAGCATTCATATCTTTGGCTCATGTAAGATGGTTGTCGTCCCCCAAAATCAAAATAATTGAAAGAATCATTGCTTAACAAAAGAGACCCAGGGCTGAGATAAACCACCCATAAGTCCCCGCTTTTTCTTTCTCCTCTCTTCTTCTCCCTGTCACCCTTACATCCTTTGTTTTTCCCACCCCTTTCTTTGCTCTGGACTGGTCCTGCTCTGGTTGCTCAGAACCAAGGTCACTGTGGAGAAAACTGAGTTAAGGAGGAAAAAGTTCCTCCAAATGGCCAGACTCCTTGTATTTGGAGTTAGTTTCAGGCACTCCTGCTTGTCTCAGTCCAGGGTAGTCACAGCAGGTCGGGGTCTGCTTTCTGCATAACCTGAGATACAAAGAAGCAGGGTCCCCACAGGGCTCAGAAACACTCTTAACATTTCAACCTCTGAGTGACAGGTTAACTAGGAGGCAGGAGCACAACCCAACACAAAGGCTACTTGGAAGAATCTCTTTCCTAGCTTTTGTTTGTGCTTTCCACTTTTAGAGCTGCAGGTTTGGAGCTGTGCTATTTGAAGGAAAGGAGTGTACATAAATTGGTGTTCTATAAGCCAGGAAGAAATGGAAAGCACACCAGGCAAAGTGGTTGGCTGCCAGTCAGGAGGCTTCATTTGTTTTCATTTGTGAATTCCACTTCTACCCTTAGAGCTGAGATATTAAGGAAATTTGCAACAGCTGAAAATAAAAACCTTGCCATTTTAAAGGATGTTACAATGCTACATTATATTGCATTATTTTATTTCATTTAATTATAGTTTCATGACTTGGGACCTAGTGTGAGCCTTTAACAAGAAATTTAATGAATGTAAAAAAATGATTTGGGTAAACATGGAACTAAAATTAGCACACTGTTGATATGCAATGAGGGATAGCCTAAAGCTTTCATACATTCTTTTCCTTTCTTCATACTCCCATTGAATCTTCTACACATTTGGGGGAGTTCTGTAAAGTTTATGTACATTATGTATATATGTATGTACATTTATTTATGTTTTTTGTACATTTATGTACGTTTACATAAACGTACATAAAATTCCCTTTCTTTCCTCAAAACTTTTCAAAAGGACTTTAGAAACAAATGAACTGAACAGATCTCAACTAGGTAACAAAACACACATCCAATAATTGTAAATACTCTATCAAAAAGTATAAAGAAGGTAACAGTTATATCAGTAGAGATAACTGGTGTTGCTAAGTTAATATATGCCCTTACTTTCTAAAAAATACCTAAGCAGTATTTTTTACAATTTAAGATACTGTATATTCTTTTCATTTTTTAAACCTCTGCTTTTACGATCTATCAGACATAGAGAACATTGCATAAAACAACTGTGCAGCTAGCACATAAAAAGGAAAGCCCTCACAACCACCACTCTGTTGAATCTCTGCTGGGCTGCAGGAGCCCACAGTCAGTATTCCTTCATGTTGAGGCTTTCATACAGAGCAATTCTGGCTTGACATTTTATTGCCTAGGTTGCTTGACCACAAGAAGAAAAGAGCATTGATGTCGGAACCAGTATTCCATCCTTCATGAGATTCTTTTTCTCTTCTCTCTCTTCTTTTTTTTTTTTTTTTCTTGAGATGGCGTCTCACTCTGTCGTCTAGGCTGGAGTGTAGTGGCACGATCTCAGCTGACTACAACCTTCGCCTCTTGCAGGCTCAAACGATTCCCCTAACTCAGTCACCCGAGTAGCTGGGATTACAGGCAAGCATCACAATCCCAAGCTAACTTTTGTATTTTTAGTAGAGATGGGGTTTCGCCATGTCGGCCAGGCTGGTCTTGAACTCCTGACCTCAAGTGATCTGCCTGCTTCAGCCTCCCAAAGTGCTGGGATTACAGGTGTGAGTCACCGTGCCTGGCCTTTTCCCTCTTAATAATTGAATTATTATGTTGTCATTTTAGTTTTATATATGAGTCTTTTTAACCTGGTTTCTGAGAATCTCTTCCCATGAATTGGATATGATCTTGGCGCTGCCAAAATCATATTTCTAATTCCAAAAGATAAAAGTCAGAAGAAGTTGGCATGAGACAAAATCACCAAGATAATACTGCTGGTATTCCCTGGGGCAACACGTGCTCTGCCTTCCCGTGGGCTCGCACATACATGCCTTTTCCACAGAAATTTTGCTATTTCAATTTTGGAGCAGGCAGTTTGTCTACAAATTAAAGATGCAAAAAATGGCCTGAGGGAAAACTTGATTGGGCAGCACCCCACACACCTAGTCTTTAATCTTAATTTCAAAAGTATTACTGAAGCTGTGCTCCAAACCTGAGACGGGATGTTTGCTGTGGAGTCTGTCCAGGGCTCAGAGAGCTCTAAGAGATAGACACTAGATGCATAGTAGTCTCTGCCTCCTTCCCCCATCCTGCATGAAGGGGAGTTGGCCTCCTATTACCAAACGTAATCACCCAGATATCTCACTGGGTTTCTGACACTCTCAAACCCACACAACTGAACACAAGTTATAATTTTCCTTCTCAACAGAAACAAGATCAGATCCACACAGTCTATTCACTGAGATCCTTCCCAGATTTGAAAGACACAAAATGTACTAAGAGACACGTGTCAATCATTATATTACCTTGAACAAGAACAATTAGAGGCATCATGAAAATGCAGCTCTTTCGGTCTTCCATTTCAATGGGAGAAGCATGTCCCCTGTCACTAGATAAAATCTCACCAGAAATCATTCCTGATTTTCTTTTCACTTTGCACATAAAACAATTCTACAGTCACTTGGATTTATCACAGAAATGTAATCTGTTCAGTCGAAGGTATTAACTGACGCTTTAATGTTCATCGAAATGTAGGACAACCTCCTGGCTGCCTAAGGCTTGCATTGGCAGACTGTCTGATTTGGGAGATGGGGATGATGTGGTTGTCTTCTCCTCTTACCTCCTCCTGATTCTCTAGCATTGGTTTCCAACCAGTCAAGGGGATGGAGGAAAGGCAAGAAAACCAGATGGAAAAAGTTTTAATTAGCGAATGGGTGGTCCTGGGATTAACTCTGGTCTCTTTGGCCCCACATGTGTCAAAAATTTACTCTCTCTACCATAAGCTCTGCTTTGGACCCTTTGGTCCTTTCTGTGAGTTCTGACCACAGCTCCCCTGAGATGAGCTATGCTGTGCCTCCACTGGCCTCTTTCCCCATCAATGCTCAAGTGTGGAATGATCATCTAGGGTAGGCTGCCCGTCTTTTTGCCCTGCTGTTGGTAGTAGTGTAGTTAGATCCACCCTCTCACTCTGCTCTTTTATATTTTCAAAGTGAGAAAGGGATTTAAGCATCACAAACGTAGTTCTTCAATAATCGACTTTGAAGATTCCTTCACAGTCATACAACTTACATTCACTTTGGTGTCTGCCTCAGCTGAAACTTGTTTTAACACGCTGTTACATGTTCATTCAATCTTCCAATAGTCAACTTAACAAATATTTATTGAGAGCTAACTATGTGCCCAGCACTCTGCTAGGTGATATCAAATTAAACATGGTAACATGGTACCTTCCTTTCCTTGAAAATTTACAAAAATTTTACTCAGTCTTTGGAAGACAAAGGTATTGGAAGGATGGGTCAAAGTGTGTACATAAATAATTAAGTTCAATCTCTAAGTGCTACAGGAGAATCAACCATTTGCTGTAGGAGCACTGAGAAAGGAGGAATTCATTCTCAGGGATTAGTAGGGATGGTCTCCAGTAATTTCCCCATAACTGCATTATATTCAACAATAAGCTGTCTTGGGATGAAGGAGAAGAAAGGCTTGCCTTACATATAGAGAAATCGAAATTAAAGATTATTTGTAAAACAAGTTGAATTCTGATACTTTTTGTATACTGTATACAGAAGATTCTAAAAAGTCAACCCCTCAGTTAAATTCCAACCAAGTAGATACCTTCTTAAAACCAGTTTTAAAAAGAGTCTATATGGCATAATGGAAAGAGCCTCCTGAATAAGATGCTCCTTAGCAGTCAGCTTCTCTAGGAGAAAGCATACCTTGGTCCTTGATACCTATGCTTTCATAGCACACCATGCAACCCAATCACACAGCAATGTAGCTGCCTCTGCTGATTTGCCTCCTATATCGAATTACAAGATACCTAGTGGAAGAGATTCTAATGCAGACTCTTGTATGTAGTAAGCATCAAGCAAAAGATTTTTGAATGAGTGGGTCTGTAATAATTTACCTGTCTTTGTATTTCCAAATCCCATGGTTTCTCAACTTCTAGATAAAAAGCTTTGTTAACAATGCTTAAAGACCAGCAAGAACAGTTTTTAAAAAGTAAACACATTTGTCAGACCATGTGTCTCAAGTTGAGTCCAGAAAATAGTCACTAAATATTAGCTGATCATTTAACATTTCTTCCCTCAGTAATTAACAAGCTAAGCTCAAATTCTAACATTTTGAGAAAAAACACAGGTTAGCCTAAAATATCAATTATAAACATGTTTTGGGGGATCTTGTTTTGTTATGTTTTAAGTTAAATGTATCAGCAATCAAATGGCAGGAAAGAAGATACATGTTCAAAATAAAATTTAACCATTATAAGGGGTTATCGTTTAGAGTCCATAAATCTCCTAATGTTTCACTTTTTCCTAAAACTTGAATTCTCTGCACCAGGGACCTCATTTATCCTTTTGTTGGACCATCTTTAGCACTTCTAAGTCTCTATTCAACTCTCCTTAATTGTTCTAATCTTCATGTGTTTTTCTTCTACTTTTACTTTAATTACTTTAAGTCTTTTGACAATAAACCTTCAGCTATATCTATTCTGTTTGTAGTTTTTTATTAGTTCTCTAATTGTAACTCTTTGTCTTCAATTTGTTTCAGTTCCATGCAGTCTTGTACTTTTTCATTCTCAGCCTGATTTTTCTGTTCTTATCTTTGAGGGGTTTTTTAATTCATATTTTTTGTAAATCCCTAAATAATGAGATGCTTTCACAGAGAAGCTTCTATTTCTTGGGTCAAGTTGACTTCTAAAAATTTTTTAAATCTGTATTTTTCCTGCAGTAATTTTTTTCTTTTGTCCCCTGCCTGTTACTTTTTCCCTAATATATTTACTACAATTTAGCTACATAGACCACAGGCTTAGGTACTGTTTTTTGTTTAATTTGTGTATTGTTCATGCAAAGGGACTGATTGAGTGACTGAGCCAGGATCTGCTATTTGATCTGATGGACTCTGAATGGACTTCCCTTTACTCCCTTTCCACACTGTGGTTTTATGGTTCTATTTCTAATAGCCTCAGACCTTATTAGTTAGGTTTGGAGAAAAGTAAGTTTCAGCTGAGGTTGTGAGTAGTCTTGATTAGCAAAACTGAGCTCTTCTCTGTCTTCAGGGATTCTGTTGAATAGCCTGTCTCCCAGTTCTCTCTACTTAGTCTTGAGTTTGTCTTAATCCAGTGCAAGATAATTTCAAATTTAAATAATTCCTCAATTAAACATAAGTCCCTACAGAGAGTTCTATGAAGGTCAGCCTGGACTTTTGCTAATCACATTTTACCTTTCCTTTCTCACCAGCCACTTCCATTCTACAAAAGAAGTGGAAAATTTTGCCTTTGTGGGGTTTTTTTGTCTGTTTCTTTTTGTTTTGTTGCTTGTTTTGTTTTACCCCTTTGTTGAGGCCACAGCTCCGTGGAGGAAACTTTACCAGAATCTCCCATTCACCTCCTTTTCTGTCTCCCTCAGAAGATTTCATCTAAGATGACCTCTTTTGCCTTTTGTTTCACCTGATTTCTGGTTATTCCTGTATTAATGAGTATTTGTTATTTTGGGGATCATCATGTCTTTTCTTTCTCCTCTTTCATTCCAACCAGAGGGTTTTCATATGGAAAACTCTTATTTTCCCTGACACTGAAGGGTAAAGGAAAAGGCAAAAAATAACTTTTTATCTTTCAAGCACATTTTCCCTTCTCCCATGGCTGCCCTCTTCTTCTGTCTCTCCATCTGCCTCCTGAGGAGTTAGATGTTTCAGAATTGTGTTTATTCACAGCCCTCTCCCCACACTTCCATCTCCACCCTGACCTGTATGCTAAATTGTCTCTCTGTGAAAAACTTAGGAGTTGCTCTGAGTGGCCCCAAGCAATGCCTTGCTAACTCTTGGAAACCCTGCTTACTCTTTTATAGACCACAAACTCTTACTTTGCATTGTTTAATGTGTGCTGGCATTTTTTTTTTTTTTTGCCAGATTCTCTTTTTTCCTACTAATTTTTACGTACATTTTTAGATTTGGGGAGAATTTTAAAATCTGGCTCTTCTTTATTATCTTAAATAAGAAGTAATTTATTCTGATCTTAACAGGCCATAGATGATGGATCCCACGTTCGCAAGAAAGACATTCCTGGGTTGTAAAACTGGCAAGATGTATTATAAAAGATTTATAGACATCTCAAAGGAGTGGAGAAAGAATTTACAGTTACAAGTTAAGTAAATGCTTTAAGAAAAGGGGTGTCAGGAGCCCAGACTCGGGAGTAAGGTTGTCTAAAATCTATTCAATCTGAAGGGAATATTAAGACTGACATGATTATCTAATTTGGCATCAACTATATAAGTATATTAAATGCAAGTCCCCAACTGCCTATCCTGTTCTCCTTCGTTAGTTTTATTTGTATGATTTGAGACACAACTGAATAGTCTTCAAGGCGTGAAAATAATAAAGTAGTCACAAAATAATTTCAGTTGTTGGTACAATTATACAGCATTTGTAGATAGCACCAAAGGGTGGGGAGAATAAGAACAAAGTCTCTGAAGCAAGAACATCAAAGTCCAAAAATGTCCTTTGAAAATCAATCTACTGCTTCAGATCATTACTTCAATATAACCAAATGTCCCCATTTTCTCACTTGTGATCTACCTGTGTAGACTACATGCTGCTCAGAAAATATGCAAACAATTGAAAATTGTTCCTTAGTGATAAAGTAGTTTTATTCTATAGCAAAGGGTTTGTGAGTCTTCTCAGGTTGTCATTCCTAAACATCTTTTTAATGCTCAATAAATTAGATATCCTTTTATATATTTTGAACTATGTTTTCATCTTATATTTATTTTAATCTCAAATATATGAGACTATACATATTTCTCAATTGTTTATACTACTAAACAGGAGCAAGTGGAATAATGAAAATATTTTGAATTATTTTTAGAATTCTCTTCTTGCTTGTATTTAAAGTTATCCGATATTTCAAAAATATATTTTGATTGACTTGCCTCAAAAAGAGTAATAGTGTTTCTGGCTCATTCAACCTGAATTTGATTTACCTCCCCACTGCAACCCATGATATATTTGTAATTACTCTCTTCATTGCTAGACCTTCCTTGGAGATGTCCTGGTTTATATGTTTAACCCTAAAAGACTTTTCCTCCTGATATTTAATTTCATTTTGTCCAATTCAATGAACATTTTTATCTCCTGCTGTGTGCCAGCCATTCTATTAGACACCGAGGTGCCATGATCCGGCAGGATCCAGCTCATGATTGAGTAGGATTCAAATTAAAAATAGAGAGTGAGAAATAAAAATTGACGAACCAAAAACCAAACAATCTTACAACTGCTGTCATACACTTTAAAAGACGATTTTACATGGGTGAGTCACACTCAGATATAGTATCAGTCCTAAATCCTATTCCTTCTGCCTGGAACGCTGTTACCTACTGCCCTAGAAAATCCCACTCATCCTTTAAGCTCTAATCCAGGTATCTCCTCCTCCAGCTAATCTTCTATGACATCCACTCCCACTCATGCTAAGTGGCTCATTAGATCCTCTGTCTTACCACTTATAACACTGAATAGTATTCATTTCTTTACTTGTCTCTATCTCCTACTGGACAATGAGCTCATCAGTGCCTCAATGACTGGAGCACAGTCTATCCTGATTTCCATGCACCTAACCTGTGGGCATGCAATGTAAAATAAGTTGAATGAACAAATGAATAGATGACTAAATATAACAACCATCATAGTTAACACGTATTGCTAATTTCTCTGTGCCACCCTCTATGCTAAGTGTTTTCATGTATTATTTTATTTAATCTAATTATTATTTTCCATTTACAGAGGAGAAAAACAGAAGCTGTGGGAAGTTAAAAAACTAAGATTAAGCAACTATGTAATAATAGAGTTAGGATTTAAACACAATCAGTCTGACTTTGAAAACTGCTCTCTTAACTACATCATGAATGTCATTAGTTTTCAAATTGGTATTACGCAATTCAGGATGAGACTATCTTCATAAGCAGGTAAAACAAATTTCTACAAGATACAGTAATTTAGCCACAGTTCCAGCATAGGAGTAAAAATGGCAAAAGTTTAAATTGCCCCACAGGGAAACTGACAATACTAAATATCCCATGGGAACTAAAGTATACCATTGCCTGAAGGCAAGAATAGGCTTCAAGTCTAGGGACACCACAACTTAATATTCTCAAAATACCCATGCAGCTGGAGAATATCACTGACACAATTTAGCAATTATGTTTTATTTCTTAATAACTACAGTGCTAGTTAATTTTTAAATGAATATTTCCCTAATTCAATATCATAAACCTAATAATTCAATATAACAGGCATGTAGTGAATTTTTTTACTGAGTAATTAGGTTATTAAATGTGTACTCAGACTCTCCTCTTAGTTAAAAGCCCTCAGTTCAGACTCAAATCAAAGTAGTACAGGTAAACTCACACTCTGCCTCAATTTTACACTCATGAAAAGACTGATTATTTTGAGCCAAACCACTTAATAATCTTGCATTAAGAGCATCATTGCATAAGGCAAGTTTCTGGTCCACCTTTAAGAGCAGACAGTAACACTGTACTTCTTTAGAAAAGAGGAGTTATTTGGCTGTTCAAATGTAGCAAAATTTCCCTCATTTCATGGTTTCATTCATGAGGTATTATTGATTCCAGAGCACTGACTTCTGTTTCTGATTGTGTCAACTTTAAGTCAGCCAAACTGCCCAACAGGGGCTGGCTTAGCCTTTTGTTGGTTTTCACAGTTTCGCCTTCTTCTGAATGGCTCTCTGGTGCCTCACCTAGTTGGAACACATAGGCCACGGTACCCTTTTTGCTTTCCTTCAGTGGGTTGGTGTTTTCAGAACAGTTAACAAGCTTCTCAAGCATGTATTAGAACCTCACTTCTCAAAACATGGTCCTAGACCAACAGCACTGTCATCAAGGGGGAGCTTACTGGGGAACTAAACTGGGTTAAAAACATTCTTTGGAATAGATTTGTTAATATTATTAACACACAAGTCATCAAAACAACATTACACATTTTCATAAGTAACTTTAAAACACAAAAGTAAATTTTATTAGGAATGCTTCTGTTGATTAAAGGTATTTTTTAGTTTTTCCAATAAGTAACGTATTCATAGTAGAATATTACCTATGGCTAGCATGAAATAATGCACAGCACTGATTTTCCTTGTATTTTTCATTTTTATAGGCCTAAGTACAAAGAAACCTTAGTTACATAAAAAGACAAATGATAATGGGAGAAATTTTGTTTGTTTAGCAAATGTCATGCAGTTTTTTGTACTCCTTCACCAAAAATACAGTGACTTAAAATCAAAAATTAATTTTTATGATCAACCAGCTGAAAACTCAATTAGATCTTTCCCCAGTACTGTTGAAAACAAAGCATGGGAAACCAACTGACTGCAAAGGATTTGCTACACAATTAACTCAATTAATTAATACAGTCATTCATATTCTCGTTTTATGAGATATATCAAAATATCTTTGTCAAGTTAATTCTGACAAATTACCTGCCGCATGGATATTAGTTACACCCATTGTTCTTTCATTTAGAAGCACCTATTTAACTCTACATATGCAAAAAGAGTTAAGGAAGCAAGATATTATTAATTCCAATGCACTTATTTTAACAACTGTAATATATTCTTTAAATTATTTATCAAAACACCAAATCTGCAGGTTTAGCCTTTTAATTACTATTATGTTTTTATTATAGATTTTTCACCTCTAATTATAAATGTAATTGGTCTATAACTTTTTCTCTTTCTGTCTTTGAATTTTTGCTATCTACATTATAGTAGCCTCAAAAAGAATTGAGTTTGGCCTAGCATGGGGGGTCATCCCTGTAATCCCAGCACTTTGGTATGCTGAGGCAGAAGTCTAAAACCAGGAGTTCAAAACCATCCTGGGCAACATAGCGAGACTCCGTCTCTATTAAAAATTTAAAATGTAGCCCAGCATGGTGGTGTGCACCTGTAGTCCTAGTTACTCAGGAAGCTAAGGCAGGAGAACAGTTTGAGCCCTGGAGTTCAAGGCTTCAGTGACCTATGATTGCACCACTGCACTCCAGCCTGGGTGACAGAGTGAAACCTTGTCTCAAAAAAAAAAACCACAAGAATTGATCAGTTTTTTTAGCCTTTTTTACTATTTTCATGGACAGTCTAATTTAGGGTAGTATTAGCATTGAAATAAAAATAAAATATAGAGACAAATCTCTAAATTTAAAGTTTTATTGGAGAATTGCTGAATTGCAATTAGGGGCATACACAGGCCAGGTGGTCTTCAATGTGTCCGAAGAAGACAGGAAAGGCTGGGGCTCTGTTAGAAAGAAAAATGCTACATACTATTTTGAAAGCAGGCTCATTGACACTAGAGAGGATTTGAGGAGCTGGCAAGCTCTGACTGGTGAGTAATGCTGGTATCACAGCAGGTTGTTTCAGCAGCTACTAGGTAAAACTGATTTGAGGTTTACCGTAGGCCATTTCAGCCACTGGGCTTGCAGAAAATTCAGTTATTGGAGCAGGTACTGTGTGACATTTTCCCTTAGCCCCTTGACTCTGATTTAGTTGGTTATGACAAGAATGACCCAATTTGTATAATCAACTTTCACACTTGAAAGTAGAACTAGGCTGAAAAATCATCTAAACTAGTACTTTTATAGAAGGGATAGTTTTGTTGCTATTTCAGATTATTTCATGCTCATTATCTTTTCAAATATTTTGTTTCTTTTCTATTTCTATTTCATTAGGAACCAATTGCAGCATTTTAATTTTTTCCAGAAATGTAACCATGTCATTTTGATTTTCAAATTAGTATGCAATTATTCATACTTGCTTATGATTTTTAAAATCGTTTTTATGTATGTGTATAGTTACATTTCATTTTTCACATTTTGTTTTTCTTTCTTCTACATTTTCTCAGTAGCCTTTTCTACAGGTTTATCTATCTTACCAATTTTTTTCAAAGAAACATGTGTGAGTTCTCATCATCAAATGTAAGGGGTAATAAGATAAAAGAAATTCCATTCACAAGAAGCAATTAAAAATCTAAAATGCTTATGAATTATTATTTTACAAATGTATTTGTATCTTATGAAGGAAATATAAATATTACTATAGAAATTATAATTAGCCCTGTTTCTGCATTGAAACACTAATATTATCAAAATATCAATTCTTCCTACATTCGTTTATAGCTTTAATTTGATTCCAATAAGAATGTCAACAATTTTTTTTGCAATAACTTTAAATACCCAAAAAGGATTTTGAGTTTTATCTGGAAGAATAATCAGACAAAAATAGCAAAGACACTTTTTTTTAAAGGAGAGAGGGATTTTCACATAGCAGTTACTTAAATTCATTATGAGACTAAAATATTTTTAAATGCATTGCTAGCATGAGAATATTTTGGCAAGTCAATCAACTTCTTAAAAATATTTGCAAAGATATCCATGAAAGTGACAGATATTCATTGTTTACTTAATTTGCATAGTTTCCCCTATAATTCTCAGCCACCTAGCAACTTGGTAGGGCCATGTTACTAAGTGATGAGAGTCAAGGCATACAAGGGTGACTGTGAGTTGTGCACTTACTCTCTTCCCTCACTCTACCATTAGGAGTACACAGATTCAGATGGCAACACCCACAGTAAGAACACCCTGAATCAATCATTATGTGGAGGATGAAAGATAAGACTACCCTAGAGAGTCACCCAATTCTCAATGAACACTGTGTAAGCTACAAATAAACCTTGGTTGTATTCATCTACTCAGGGTTTAATTTGTTATTGCAGCATACACAGCCTATTCTGACTAGTAAAATAAAAATAATAATAATATTGGTACCTTTCAATTTTAAAGCCCTATTAGTCATCTTCATTAAGTCCTATAAAACAGTCAAGAGGGCTGTTATGAATAGCCCCCAAAACCTTGAAGATAGGAGAAATAAAATAGCCTCTGAAAATTAAACTAAAGAATTAACACTTAGTAAATCTGAGTAAAGACCTTGGATCAGAAACATAGAGCATAATTACTCACAGCAACTGAGCTTTCTAGGCTTGCAAGTTGTGTATCTTCCTCTTGTCCCCCAGGTCCCACGAGGGCAATGTGGAGTGAGCCAGGTGGATGCATCACACACAGTGAGTTAGTGTCACAGATGAGGAAGCTTGAGCTTAGGTAACCAAAATATTTTATAATGGGCACTAATCAAACTTGCGTGATCTCTGCTCTGAAAGAAATTGTCTTTATTATGCTGAAAAGTAAGTAAATCTTCTGTCTGTTGCAGGGGAGGCACTACTTTATCTTCCAAAGGTATTATCTATCCAAACACTTTTGAAATATAGTGTGGAACAAAAGGA
The DNA here is from genome assembly GCF_024542745.1 of Macaca thibetana thibetana. NCBI lineage: Eukaryota > Metazoa > Chordata > Mammalia > Primates > Cercopithecidae > Macaca > Macaca thibetana. Next base: position 16,139,503 of record NC_065594.1, on the reverse strand, counting down.
GAGTTAATGCCTCTGCTCATAACAGGTGCAGATGCCAGAGACACCCACAGAGAACTATCTCTCAGCAGTCTTAAAAGCAAATAATTATTTCATTGTCTACCATACCTACTTTGGAGGGGTCCAGAACAATCTAGTCAGTCTATCCCGAGGTGGTTTAGAAGAAAAATTTAGAGGTCTTATCTCCATAAAGAAATGCCTTGGGATCCAGCCACCTATCTTTCAATCAACTTCTGTAAAATCATCGAATTATGAGAGAGAAAAGGAAATTAAATTCAAATTTAAGCTTTATCACTACTCAAATACCATTTTGATAGTCTCTTTTTGTTATTAACTCCCATCTCTAAAGATCCCCATATTTCACAGATATACCAATAGTTTTGGCAAAATTCTATGTTCGTTATTTTCTTACTTCCCTAGGGTAAATTTTCTCCTCATTTGGTTTAACCAGGGAGAAGAGGGCCTTTTTTCCATACTTACAAATGTAAGAAGTGAGAGCACTTGCAAACTCAAGCCAATGGCCAAGTAAGTTACCAAGTTCCCTGCAAAATCATTAAATGAAAACAGCAGCTGTCAGACTGGGTTCAACAAACACCTAAACTTTCAGTAAAAATTTGGCAAGCCACTCAAAGCACTGCTCATGGGTGGAACCAGAAGCTCATTAGATAGATTCGAGTACAATGGAATAAATGGAGTAATGGTCTATGTAAAGAAAACCAAATATATGTGTCATCTATGAATATGGAAACTCTTGAAGAGTGGAGAGTTATATGGTACTCTAATTAACATGTCAGGGTTCCACTGTATTAAAAGTTTTAAGACTATCTAGAGAATAGTGACAGCCACCAAGCAGTCCTTGAGTGTTAATAGTTCAGGACAAACTGAAGCATATTATTTAACAAAGAGAAATACGTTTATGTTCTTAAAAGTTGATTTTACATTTCATTTTAAAGGTACTCCAAAAAGTTAAACTTCCATTTGCTGTAGCCTTGTAGATAGGAAAGTTATCATAGTTATATGAAAAACTAGCAATAAAACATGAAATTTATAAAGATGAATGAGACTTAGAAATATCAGTGAGGCTATTGCCTCATACCTTTTAAAATTCTAACATCAACTCAAAATGTGCAGAAAATCCCTTAAGTAATGGGAGTAGCCTAAATGCCTGAACCAGTGTTAAAATATGCAGCCATTTTCTTTCTGCAGCCTACCTGATATAGTATAATTTGTTCTTGGAGCTATTTTCTAAAACACTATGAAGAGTTATGGATTTGCAAATAGATATTAAAGTTTCTACACTAATTACTTTCTACTGTCTCTCCCATTTGAAGTAAAAATTCTTTTAATATGCTTCAAGGCTGTTATTTTGAAATATAATTTTTAAAACACAAGAGTTTTAAACATCACAAGAAAAACGTGAAAATATAGAAATTGCTCATTCTCAACTAATACTAGAAAGAAAATGTTGAGAGTTTAAGCCGATTACAGGTCAAAACTAAAGAAATGAATTTAGCAGTTACCTACATAAACATGGGGTAGAAATTTTGAAGATAATATAATAATTTTTGCAAAGAAGGAGTTGAAAAACAAAAAGTGAGAGCTGTTGAGAGACAGGCAGGAAATCAATGTTTAAAAACAAACAAACTACCAACACAGAATATCAGTTAGTGGGAAAAAAAAAAAAAAATCCCTAAAAAAGAAATCTGTTCTGTGGTAGTTCCTGAAGAATGTGCCACAAAGCAGAGTTTCACAAAATTATATTGGACATTTTTCTGAAAAGGATTTCATGGTTTAGGAAATGAGACAGAAGGATTTTTCAGGCCATTAATATGGTAACACGTGTTATAAATATCCAATAGGAAGAAAGAATACAGTACATCCCACACTGGTTAGGCCCCAGAACCCTCTAGACAGTACATCTAGCAAAGCAGGGTTCTGGGAAACTCTGCAGCAGAGAATCTAAGTTCCAAGTTCTATACAGCAGAATGAAGGACAGCAAGAAAGAAGGTAGGAATTAGGGAAAGGGAGTAGTTATAAAGTAGAGAGAAACGTTACCAGGAAAAGTGTCTATTGTAGTAGGCTGTATGGTAGCCTCTCGAATGATATGTCTACCCAGAACTTGACAGTGTGACCTTATTTGGAAATCAGAGTCTTTGCAGGATGTGACTAAGTTAAGGATCTCAAGATGAGGTCGTTCGGGATTAGTGTGGGCCCCACATCCAATGACAAGTGTCCTTATAAGAAAAGAGAAAGGTAGAACTCGTAGAGGAGAGGGCAGCCTGAAGACAGAGATGGAGATTGGAGGGATGCATTTGTAAGCCAGGGAGCTCCAAGGATTCCTGGCAGCCAGCGGAAGCCAAGAGAGAAACACGGAACAGATTCTCCTTCAGAGCCTCCAGAGGGAACCAATCCTGCAGACACACTAATTTTGAACTTCTGACCTCCAGAACTGGGAGATAATGAGTTTCTGTTGTTTTATAACCACCCGGTTTGCAGTAATCTGTTACAACAGCACTAGGAAACTAAAGCTCCTATATTAAGGAAAAAAAAAAAAAGTTCCAGAAACAGAAGATGAAGATAGAGATAGAGGTAAACTGATGAGAAAAAAAGAGATATCGAGACACAGTGTTAGATAAAGAAGAAAGAAGATGGAAATAAATTGGGAAGAGGGAGGAAAAAGGAATGAGGATCAGGAGTTCATTAGGCATTATCAGAAGCTCTTTGAAGGAATCAGCAGAGGAAACTAGGAGTAACAGCTGTCCTCTTCCCTTTTTCTCTTCTCATGCCTCTCAGTAGAAATGGGTAATACTTGTTTTCTTAACAAACTTTATTAATGCATCTAAGATCTTCTGCTCCATTTTAATTCTCTAAAGCACACGCTGACTATTTACTCTACACAGTGATATGAGCTCTGTATTAAGATAGTAAGAGTCAAGGGAAAAAAGCCTTTCTCTGTCACTTTCCATCTCTCTTTCCTGCATCAGGCCTTCAAGAAGCAAAAAAAAAAAAAAAAATCTCAATCATGTGGTGTTCACCTGAGTGGTATACCAACTTGAGGTGAGCTAATCATGGGTTTGCTTCCATGAAATGCTTTATTATTAAAACAACCAAGCACAATAGGTACAATTATATTTTAAAATTACTTTCAAAGTACACAAAATAAATAAACTTTCATGTACCTAATTGCTTAATTCCCACCATGACCAATTTGTATATAAAAGCAGTTTTGTTATAAAAAGTAACATGCTGTGAACCTAAAACTACTCTTTAAAAAAGTTTTTTTAAGTAACTATGTCATTATAGCCATTTTGGAACACATTAAAGCACAAAAACAAAATATTAAAATCACTTTTTTCAAACCATATGTATATAAACAGAGTATAAATACAAATATTTCTGAAGCTTTCAAATTCCACATGACTCCCAAAGAGGTTTAAACTTACTCTACTCTTTTGATTCTTTACAGAGAATTAAGCAAACCAGTGTCTCCAGCTGATTGTCAAGCATTTTATAGTTGCTCAGAGAACCAGCGACAGAAACAACTTTTTAAAAATATGTTTATTATTAATTTTGTGTTTTAAAGGTTACACATGCTCACTGCAAAATATATATATATAAAACATAACAGTAGAGAGAAATAATAGAAATAATAGAAGTCACCTGTTCTGCCGGGCGCGGTGGCTCACGCCTGTAATCCCAGCACTTTGGGAGGCCGAGGCGGGCGGATCACAAGGTCAGGAGATCGAGACCACGGTGAAACCCCGTTTCTACTAAAAATACAAAAAAAATTAGCCGGGCGCGGTGGCGGGCGCCTGTAGTCCCAGCTACTCAGGAGGCTGAGGCAGGAGAATGGCGTGAACCCGGGAGGCGGAGCTTGCAGTGAGCCGAGATTGCGCCACTGCACTCCAGCCTGGGCGACAGAGCGAGACTCTGTATCAAAAAAAAAAAAAAAAAAAAAGTCACCTGTTCTTTCATTACTATTAGATGGTCACCATTGACATTTTTATCTATCTATATCCTTTTTAAAACCATCATATTATAACATTTAAAACCATTATATTATAAACATTTTCCATGCATTAAGAACTTTCAAAAACCATAATAAATGTTTCATAATAGTCCATCTTATGGTTAATATATAATACCCTCAAGCATATCTATAATGTTAAACATTTAGGTTCTCTCTGGTGAAACTGGACGAAATGAGTCAATGTGTATGAACTGCTTCAATGTTACTAATTTGAATTGCCAAAATTATTTCCAAAAAGATGGTATCAATATAAATTCCCATCGGACCCTGTAAAGGCCTGCTGCACCACAAACTCAGCAACACTGGGAAAACCGATCTTTATCCAATGTTCAAAAAGTAAATTTCACCATGTCTGTTTTGCATTTGTTTATCAGTGAGGTTAACTTTTTAAAATAGCTATCATCAATTTGCTTCTCTTCTTTAGTGAATTGCCTCTTTTTATACAAAATATAGATTTTTAATTATGAAAAATTAAGGAAAAGTTGTTTGATCACACTGTGCATATTTGTGGCCTTATTTTCTTTTCACGCTTTTTTTTTCTGAAGCGCAAAGGCAAAATATGAGCAGTGTTGTCTCATTTTTCTTTGTATCTTCTTGTATCTTCTTTTTCCATCAATGGAAAACCAAACCCATGTAAAAACTGGTCCAGATCCTTTTGAAACATGATGCTCATAACAAATTTTTCAAATGAAGTAATTTATTATATTCATATGCATGATGGGAATTATTTACAGAATGGTGGTCATAGCTTGTAAGAATCTCTCAAACTATAATATTATCACATCTGAGGTTGATGATGCAAATCAGTTAATTCTACACCTTACTCTCACCACACCCCTCCACTGTGCTGAATAGCTTCCATTTCCTCCTTTAAATCCTTCTCCATACAGCTTTCTGGCCCCAAGAGGCTGACTGGTATGGACAAGGTCAACAGGTTTCCATGTCCTCTGACTTCTTGTTGAATTCAGTCAATGGGGAGGAGGGAAGATGGTAAGTCTGGTTATCTATTGCCCTGGCTGTAGCCCCTCAAGGTTACAATGTGGCTCAAGACTGCCATCTCTACATAAGTCTCCTGCTGGATTCCTCCCCTAATTCCTTTCACATGAAAAATGATAAAACTCCTTTACCATTTTTACTCCTGGAAATCAGGAGTCTTTGCTGGATGTGACTAATTATTCATTATCTATGTGGTTTCCCTACACTCTATCTGGTTATTATCTATGTGGTTTCCCTATGCTCTGTCCAACCCTTTGGAAATAGTCTCTTGATAAATAAAACCTCGTCAGTTTATTCTAATTTACCCCTCTGTGTTCATTTCAAGTTGGGACCTTACTGCTTTATCTCCTAATATAGATATTAGATAACAGGAACAATAATTACCTTCTAAATGATTATCTTCTAAAACTAAAATAAGTTTCCTATTAGAGACTTCTTATTACTAAAGTCAACACCTTTAACTTCAAACTCATTGGTCTTTATAAACTTTTATTTTAAGTTCAGGGTACATCTGCTGGTTTGTTATATAGCTAAATTGTGTCACAGGGGGTTGTTGTACAGATTATTGCATCATCCAGGTATTAAGCCTAGTACTAATTAGTTACTTTTTCTGATCGTCTCCTTCACCCCACCTTCCACCCACAGGCAGTCCCCAGTGTCTATTGTTCCCCTTTGAGTCCGTATGTTCTCATCATTTAGCTCCCACTTACAAGTGAAAACACATAGTCTTTGGTTTTCTGTTCCTGCATTAGTTTGCTAAAGTTAATGGCCTCCAGTTCCATTCCTGCAAAGAACATGATCTCATTCTTTTTATGGCTGCATAGTATTCCATGGTGTATATGTACCACATTTTCTTTATCCAGTCTACCACTGATGGACGTTTAGGTTGATTAAATGTCTTGGCTATTGTAAATAGTGCTACAGTGAACATATGCATGCACATGTCCTTATAGTAGGATGATTTATATTCTTTTAGATATAGAACCAGTAATGTGATTGATGGGTCAAATGGTAGTTCTTTCTGTTTTTAGCTCTTTTAGAAATAATCACACTGCTTTTCACAATGGTTAAATTAATTTACACTCCCACCAACTGTGTTCCCTTTTCTCCACAATCTCACTAGCATGTTATTATTATTTTTGTTTTGGGTTTCTAGTAATAGCCTTTCTGACTGCTATGAGATGGTATCTTATTGCAGTTTTGATTTGCGTTTCTCTAATGATCAGTCACGTTAAACATTCTTTCATGTGTTTGTTGGCTGCATGTATGTCTTCTTTTGAGAAGTGTCTGTTCATGTCTTTTGCCCACTTTTTAATGGGGTTGTTTGGTTCTTTTCTTGTAAATTTGTTTAAGTTCCTTACACATGCTGGATATTAGACCTTTGTCAGATGCATAGTTTATAAATTTTCCTCCCCTTCCATACATTGTCTGTTTGCTCTATTAATAGTTTCTTTACTGTGCAGAAGCTCTTAAGTGTAATTAGATACCATTTGTCAATTTTTGCTTTTGTTGCAATTGCTTTTGATGTGTTTGTCATAGTATCTTTGCCAGTTCTTATGTCCAGAATATTATTGCTCACTGCCGTATTTTACCCATCTCAAATGTATGTACAGCTGGCAGCAGATCCGAAAGACATAACGCTTCGCCAGATGAGTATCTCATGACCTTACTATAATATGAAGTTTCTTTTGAAGATAGGAAATGTAGATTACAGTGTAAGTTCTAGATAGACCAGCAGAAGCAGACAATTACCAGTTTTATGAGGAGTAACATAATGAGTACTGCTATGGTTTGGATAAGGTTTGTTTGACCCTACCAAGTCACATGTTATAATTTGATCCCTAGTATTAGAGGTGGGGCCTGGTGAGAGGTGTTTGGATCATGGGAGTAAATCCCTGATAAATGGCTTGGTGCCATTCTCCAGGGAGTCAGTGAGTTCTCACTCTGAGCTCTCCTGAGAACTGATTGCTGAAAAAAGCCTGGCGCTTCCTCCTCTTTCTCTCATGCCTCCCCTCTCCCCATGTGATCTGCATACATGGGCTCCCCTTCAGCTTCTGTCATGAGTGGAAGCTTCCTGGGCCCTCACCAGACACAGATGCCAGCACCATGCTTCTTGTACAAACTGCAGAACCATGATCCAAATAAACTTCTTTTCTTTATAAATTACCCAGTCTCTAGTATTCTTTTACAGCAACACAAACAGACAAAGAAAGACATTCCCAAAAATGAAAAATGTGAGGTCATGGTGACAACCAGAAACAACTACAAATTTTATATATTGCTAAAAGGAATTGCTATTGTATTTCTGGCTGCCAATGGCTATCCATAAATTTGCCTATATACTTCATATGAGGTAATTATGTAAAATGTGATTTTTGTTTAACTAAGGTCCTTAGCATAGATTTATATTTGACCTTTTTTTTTTTTTTTTTTTTTTTTTTTTTTTTTTTTGAGACAGAGTCTTGCTCTGTCACCCAGACTGGAGTGCAGTGGTGCAGTCTCAGCTTCCTACAACTCCACCTCCCAGGTTCATGTGATTCTCATGCCTCCCCCTGCCAAACAGCTGGGATTACAGGCACGTACCACCAGGCACGGTTAATTTTTGTGTGTTTTCAGTAGAGACAGGGTTTCCCATGTTAGCCAGGCTGGTCTTGAACTCTTGACCTCAGGTGATCCATCCTCCTGAGCCTCTCAAAGTGCTGGGATTACAGGTGTGAGCCACCATGCCTGGTCTTGACCCGTACTTTCTGCTGCTTAAATTTCTTAATATACCTATGCATTTATCCTATGGTTTGGCTATCCCAAATACTACTGGAAAATGGAATATATACCACTGACAGTGTTCTATAAAACATTTGGCAAAATTCATAAAAACTTTTGCAGATGAATGGACCACAATTTCTGCTATTCCTACCACCCATACCTCTTTGTAAAGCTAAAATGGCCTTTCACCAAAAGGCCTTTCATTAGGTGAGAATCCAGGTAAAATTAAAGTCATGCAATAAGGTGACAAATTTATCCCTGTCCACCAGAAATCCACTGTCAGCCAGTAATCCCAGATTGCCATTGATATGGTTTGGATTTGTGTCCCCACACAAATCTCATGTAGAATTGGAGGAGGGGCCTGGTGGAAGGTGATTGGATCATGGCAACTGATTTTCCTCTTGCCATTCTCATAATAGTGAGTGAGTTCTCACGAGATCTCCCCATTTAAAACTGTGTAGCACCTCCCCCTTCTCTCTCTCTCTCCCCTCCTCCGCCATGGTAAGACGTGCTTGCTTCCTCTTCGCCTTCTACCATGATTGTAAGTTTCCTGAAGCCTCCCAGTCATGCTTCCTGTTAAGCCTACAGAACTGTGAGTCAATTAAACCTCTTTTCTTCATAAATTACCCAGTGTCAGGTAGTTCTTTATAGCAGTATGAATATGGACTTATACAGCCATCATCCAGGTCCTCATCAAAATTCAATCTCTAGTTATAGGTTATTAAGAAATCAACTGAGAGAAATATTGAGAAAATATCACCGAAGAATATTCAGTCTAAAAGTTTAAAATGCATGCTAACTTGGTCTCAACTACTGAACTTATTTTTCATTCATTCAATTAGCAACTAATCTTTACTCAGTGTCTGTCAGGTGCAGAGCAGTGTTCTAGGCATGGACTGAAAATGAGTGGAAAGTCAAGTAAACACAGTTCTTAGGGGTTATTGTCCCCCTGCTGCTTTTACCTATTTGTTTTCTCAAATGGACTTCAGAAATATTTTTGTACTAGTGCAAGAATGGGCAGACATGTTAAGAAAAAATTATAAATAGCTCAGAAACACATTTTGTTACATGTAAAAATTTTGCAGATAGGAGTGTTATCAGAAATTCACAGAGATGAAAAAATTATGAAGTAATTGGCCTTGGAATACTTTATGAGTAACTTTTTGAAAAAAAAAAAAAAAACTGTTATTTCTTCAACTCAACACCATTCAGTAAAATAGAGTAAGTTCCAAAATGAAACATAGAAAACTTTAAAGAGAATACAATAGTTTTCAACCTTTTAGAAGGAGTTTTCACAAAGTCGAGGGAAAAAAAAAAAAAACAAAACACCTAGAAGGTCGGGTGCAGGGCTCATGCCTGTAATCTCAGCACTTTGGGAGCCTGAGGCAGATGGATAACAAGGTCAGGAGTTCAAGACCAGCCTGGCCAATACGGTGAATCCCCGTCTCTACTAAAAATACAAAAATCAGCCGGGCATGGTGGCAGACGCCTGTAGTCCCAGATACTTGGGAGGCTGGGTAAGGAGAATTGCTTGAACTTGGGAGGCGAAGGTTGCAGTGAGCTGAGATTGGGCGACAGCACTCCAGCCTGGGTGATAGAGCCACAACACTCTGTCACAAAAAATAAAAATAATAAAAATAAGTTATCTGTTAAAGAACAGATTATGAAATGTTTTTGTACCAAGTGTTTAACAGTCTATTCATGTAAGTGACCTACAAATTAATGACAGAAATGCAAAGACAAGGAACACTCAACAGTCACAGGACATAAACAAACAACAAAATAAGCTAAACAAACAACAAAGTAAAATAGTATCTTGTGGACGGTTTGGCAATATGTATCAAAATGATAAAGTATCCACTAACTAAAGGTTAACTTGATGAAATAATGTTAAAACCAGCAAAGACTAATGTATATATCTGCAGAAGTCTGAAAATTGTCTAAATGATCAGCAGTACAGGAATAGTTAAGTAAACTATGGAACCTGCTCTCAATAATTATCCCACTATTCCATACAATGGCTTAAGAAGTCTACGTAATAACATAAAAAAAATCATCATTAATTGAAGAAAGCAAACACTTATGTAACATGATTATAATTATATAAAGAAGAAATTATGCATAGAAGAAAAAACTGACTGAAAAGAAATATATTCAAGCAGAAACTAGGCATTTGGCCAAGACTAATGTCTAATTTGTAGATGACTTCCTAATTTATAAATTTTTTTCTAAGCACTTAACATTTGAATTATGAAAGATTCCAAATAAATATATCAAATAAGTGTTCAGCAGTCTCTTCTATTTAATTTTTTTGGAAAACAACATCTGCAAAGATGTGTTACCTTCAGACTGAACTGTCAAAAGATAAAATTTTATAAATTAATTCTTATACACCAATCAAACTTACATTCATCATAACTCATCAATACTGCAGAATTTCTGGTCTTATTTCAATACCTCATAGATTTACAATCTTTGCCTGCTGAAACTTGTGATTAAACACTGAAGTTTAAAGATATTTTGGGGAAAGCACAAATGTTTCTTAAATGTTTATCTTTAAAGGATGATATTAGCATAAACAATCTATTTAAATGTTATGACACCTAATGCAGGCACCCACTCATAGCATTATAAAGTCATGACTTAAACAGAAAATCCTGCCATTGATGTTTAAACCACATACACTTCATGAACAAGTTGCAAGCTTTCAGATTGTAACTGCAGATTTTACAAAACTTGCTAAGCCCTCCTGGTCTAAACATTAACTAAATTTTGATATGTTATATTTTTGTTTCCATTCAGTTCAAAATACTTTTAAATTTCCATTTTTATTTCTTCTTTCACCCATGGGTTAAATAGAAGTTTAATTTTGAAATATGTGTACAAGTTTCCCTGATTTTTCTTGTTGTTGCAGAGGTGTAATCAAATTCCGCAGTGGTCACAGAACATACTTATGATTTCAATAGTTTTTAAATTGAGCCATGTTTTGTGGCCCAGAATACAGCCTATCCTGAAGAATTTTACATGTGCACCTGAAAAGAAAATGCATTCTGTAGTTACTCAGTATGTACATCAGTTAGATTGAGCTGTTTGATAATGTTGTTCAGGCCTTTTTTAACCTTGCTGATTTTCTGTCTAGTTGGTCCATTATTTTTTAAGAATAAAGTAACTAAATCTCCAATTATTGTTCTTAAATTACCTTTTTCTTGTCTTTTCTCACATTTTGTTTCAAGTATGGCTATTATTAGTCATATGTACATCTATAATTGTTATACCTTCACAATTGTATTTCGGATTTCATAATTACACAATCTCCTTCCTTGCCTTTAGTAAGATTTCTTATTGTAAAGTCTGTTTTATCTGACATTAATATAACCACTCCATCTCTCTTATGGTTACTTTATGCATGGTATATCTTTTTCCATCCTTTGACTTCCAACATATTCATGTCCTTGAATCCAAGATGTGTCTCTTATATACAGCATGTGTCTTGTATTTTTATCCAATCTCACAATCTTTGTTTCTTAAGTAATGTGTTTGATCCATTCACATTTAATATAATTATTACTGTGTTTGGATTTATGCCTGCATTTGTCTATTTGATTTATATATGTCTTGTGTCTTTTTTCAACATTGTTCATTTAGTGCCTAACTTACAGGCACTATACATATATATATATATATATATATATATATAAACACACACACACGTTCACAAAATTAGGCACTAGATGTATATACACGTGTATATACATGTATATGTGTGTATGCTTGTATATGTATAACCATTTTAATTCCTCTGCTTTTTTTTTTTTTTAACTGTATTTTTAGCTATTTTCTTAGTGGTCACTCCAGCAATTCAAAATAAATTTTAACTTATCATAATTTCTTTCAAAATAATACTGACTTAATTCCAGTAAAATATAGAGCCTTTGCTCCAATATATCTCCTTTTCCTCTTTACTCTTTTGTGCCAATATTGTTATGTATATTATCTCTATATATGTTATGAACTCAACAATACAGTGTTATCATTAGTGTTTTGTGCAATCTTATGTCTTTTGAATGAGTTCAAAAAAAATGAGTAAAAATATTATTACAATATTATTAGAAGCTTTTATATTTATCCATATAATTACCATTCACTTCTCATTTCCCTGGTGAATTTCTCTGGTGGTTACTCTCTGGTGCCACTTTCTTTCAGACTAAAAGATTTTCTTTAATTATAAAAAGGAAATTGTGGAGCTGAAAAGTAAAATAAAAATCAAAAACATTTGTTTAGTATTTTTTATAAGCCATTTCTGTGGACAATTAATTCTCTCCACCTTTTTTATTTTTCATTTTCTTTTTCAGCTATTGTTTTTTGAAATATTATTTCTGTCTCTTTATCACCTCTCTTTCTGGGATTCTCATTATGTGTGTACTTTATGTTGCCCCATTTTTTTCTTAGGCTCTGTTCATTTTCTTCAATTACTTCTGTCTCTGTTTTTCAGATTGGATAACTTTAATTAACCTCTCTTCTGACTTGTTAAATCTCCTATGAAATGCCTTTAGTAAAATTTTCATTTCACTTATTGTACTTTTCATCTCCAGGATTTCTGTTTTTGTTTTGTTTTGTTTTGAGACAGAGTCTCCCTCTGTCACCCAGGCTGGAGTGCAGTGGCACGA